>NC_138530.1:16110961-16710961 GCF_964234715.1 Podarcis melisellensis | reverse complement strand
CCAGAGGTGTAGAGGCATTAGTGTCTAGCAGCATGAAAACAAATGGCTTAGGGTACCTTCAAGGCTTCACAGATTTACCATAAGTTTTTGTGGACTCTATGATTCACAAAAGCTTGCAGCGTAATAAATCTGTGAATTCTTTAAAGGCAAATTCATGGCTGTGTTCTATCTCTGCTGTCAGAAACAGTATGTCTTTGAGTACCTGTGTTTGGGAATCACAAGTCCTGCTGCACTCAGATCCTAATGGTGGGCTTTCCATGGGCACCCGGGTACCCACTGTGAGAACAAGATGGGCCCTTGGCCTGATCCAGCAGGGCTCTTCCTATGTTTTTAAGGCACCACAATCCTCTTTATTTTAGCTCTTCCACAGGAATTGTGCTTCCTGTTTAGGTCTGTTTACAGAATAAGTGACTCTGGTGTGTTCCTTTGGTCTTAGGTAACATGTGGAGGTTCAGTCCCCACCACCATCACCTTGAATTAGGAAAGCTTCCTAAATACATAGTGGCGCGCGCGCACACAAACACACACGGCAACACCAAGGAGGGGGAATGTGAAACTTCAAACTGTTGCAGGGAATTTACTGGAAAATACAACTGCTCAACACACGTTAGTGGATGTATGATTGCTAAAGTGTGTTTGTGTAGAAAAATACACTTTTTTTTACATTTAGTATTTTTAAAGGCAGTCTTTCTCTTTTCCAGTGCCCTGACTATTGTACCTTTTGGTTAATTTCTCTACTTCCAGCATCTTTCTGTGGTTTCACCTCTCTCCCCCAGTGCTACAAATTTGTATGGAAACCACAAATTCTATTAAAGATCCCTAGTTTCCCTAGTAGAATTAAGATTATCAGATAAGGAAGAGGGAAGCAATCAAACCCGTTTACATTTGCAGTTCTCACCTGCCCAAAATGTGAAAACTCATTGGCCAGATTATGTGGTACAACTCTTCAACAGATGGGAGTAAAACCTGACACACATAAGGATATAGCAGGCAGAGCTGAAATAGTACCTGACATAAGGAAAAGAAGGCCGGCAACGTGCTGTGTGAGGCTTTCCTCCCAAAAGAAACTGACTGTAGTTACGATGCACCCACAGAGAAGAACAGCTGCTGCCATCCCAAGAAATCCTGCTGTGATTCTTCTTAGATCTGTTTCCAGAAGTGAGAGAGGACGAGGTTAAATATGCATCAGTAACACAATTGAAAATTCAGCCTTGGCAAACCGGGTTTCCTCCGTGTTTTGAACTCCAACTCCTCATCAGTCCCAGCCAGCAAAACTGATGGGAGCTGTAGCCCCAAACCTCTGGAGGGCGTCGAGTAGGCAAGCGCTGGTCTAATCATATGCACATGTTTCTGAGAACAAGCCCCTTGAACTCTGCTGGAATGGATTCTGAATACAAAAAAATGCACTTTAAGATATCCGTACATACCCACTATCAACAAAAAGTGAGACATGTTTTTCCGCAGCATACCAAAGTGGTTTTCACTAAGCATAAAAAAAAATCACCCTTGATAAAACAGTTTCCTGGAAATGCATTGGGAACAATATCCATCTGTTTGGTGGTCTTTTCTCCCCTTTGATCTACAGATCGCAATTTGTGACATTATCATTGATCTCTCTTTACCACTGTTGCCCTAAAAAGTGTCAATCCATCCTGCCTGTCCCTTGTCTTCTCCCACCCCCCTTTTAAAAAATAATAATACAATCAAAGTTAATGAAACAGTGCAGTGATGCATTTCTAGAAGTAAAGAGGTTCTTTACTTTGTGTAGGCTATTGGGTATGGATCAGAGGAGAAATTTCCTGAGGCCTTTTCAATCCTTTTCTATTGCTCATGGGCTTGATAACAAAAGCTGACTGGTTTTGCAAGATGATGCAGTTTCCTGACCTGGACTGTCATTGGGGGGGATGTTATAATGGGTAAATAACAACATTCAGCATTATGAAAACCTAACTACTTACGTAACAGATGCCATTCATCTTGTTGGATGGTCTTGGTTAAATTGAACGGGATGTTGCGTAAGCGTATTGGTGGAGCGAAGTGGTACTTGATTGCCGTACATCTCTGAGTGATACCTTTACAAAATGGAAGGGCAGAAATGCTTAACAATTTCCATTTAACAAGGATGAGTAAGTGAAGCTCTTCAGCAGTGAGGAATCTGCTGTTAATAATATGCAAGCAAAGGGCAAGCCACTTGGAAGAACTGAGTTCAAAGAAGGCCAATTCCTCACCACACAAAAATCCTTTTCCTTTCATTGGTGGAAGGGGAGGGTCTTGTGCAACAAAGAGGATCCTTTGTGGAAGGACTCAAGTCTTCAGAAGAGGCCAGTTAACATCTTTAATCAAAACAACTCTCTGTAGAAGAGGACAATTCTCTGCCTCTCTCATACTAGCATATTGATCCTTTCTGCAATGAAGCTGTGCATTATATTTCCCTTGGGTGCAAGATTATTCTTTCACCGTGTAGGGGTGCCAGTCCAAATCAGATTTCTGGCATGGATAGTCACTACTTTTTGCTGACATGATTTCCCTGCAGCCCTGGTAGCAGCTTACACAAAACCCCTTGCTGTGGCCCATGTCAATTTTGACTTGAGGCCAGTGGTGTACCAAGCCGCTTGGGTGCCCAGGGTGCCCGCGCTCTGCACCCAGGGCAAGCCACACACAGTGGGGGAGCTGGGGCAGGGCACGCTGCGTGATGCTTCCAAGGGGTCTGCCCGCTGCCTCCCTCTCAGCTGTAGGGCGGCTGAGGGGGAGGTGGCAGGCAGACACAAGCCCCATGTTGTCATTTCGGGCAGCGCAAAGCTTGTATGTAGTCTGCCTGCCACCTCTCCTTCAGCTGTAGGGTGGCTGAGGGGAAGGTGATGGGCAGATGCAAACCCTGTTTCAGGCAGCACGGAGCCAGCAGGCACCTGAGCCACCGCATCACTCGCAAGAGAGATGCGTGGCTAGGGCGTATTGTGCCCGACACCCCTAGCTACTCCTCTGCTTGGGACAGAGAGAAGTGGGATCATTCTGGCCCCCTGATCATTTTGCAATACATCTAGATTCCCAGATACCCCTTACAGCATCCCACTTTACAAACTGAGGAAATCATACAGTGAAATAGAACAGTGGTTCCCAGCCTCTTTGGTATGGTGGCCCACATGTCCAAATTCCCTTGGTATGATTAATTTTATTGCCACTTTAATTTTTATGTTAGATCTTCAGCAGCTGTCGGTTTCATGCATTTTAACTGCAAGTTTGCCTATTTTCCTGGAGGCGCCCAAGCAAACATTTACTTAATGCCCATATTAAAATGGAATTTGCTGAAATATTTATAGTACTTACTAAGTTATTCACAGTTTTGTTTATGGGAATGTAAGAACACCATCTGATTGCAGGATATTGCTGCATAAGCTACAAATATTTATTCTAAGAACATACGGTTTACACATGCAATGTTAGATAAAATGATCTATGAATATTTTAAATAGTTTTATTCATGATAGGTCCATTTGGGCAAGTGTCAGCATTAAGTGAAGCACCATTTTGGCAAGTGTCAGTAATAACAGGAGATAAGCTTGCATTTTGCCAACCAGTGGGTCAGTGAAAGATTTGATGGTTGGCAGACATAATCTCAGATCTTTATTGAGACATAGGGTAAAAATATTATTTCTTATTTTGACTGAACAAACGTCAAATCACCCTTGACTATTAACTAGCCCTGGAAGCAAATTTGGTAATACTTCTCCACAAGGTGCTCATACAGGGAGTTTGGAGCCTGCTGCACATCAGAAGCAAGTTGCAATAGTCACTCAAAACAACTTTATCAGTACTTTGTGGCCAACTCTTACCAGATCCTCTACCTAATTAATCCAGAGCCTCATGCTGGGGTGTTCTTGCAAACATGGGATTTGTTTGTTAAATTTATATATCCAAGGATAACAGTGCAGTTTACAGTATAAAAACACAAAAATACATAACATAACGAATGAAACAAAAACAAAAACCCACACACATGCACAGTTTAAAAGGCCATAGGCCATAGATGGTTTAATTAGCCAAAGGCCTGGGAGGAGAGGAAAGTTTTTGCCTTGCGTCTTCATTGCAAATATTTAGGTGCCAGGCAAGCCTCCCTCAAAGAGCATACCACAAATAGGGAGTCACCACAGAAAAGGCCCATTCTTGTGTTGCCGCCCTCCAGACCCCTCATGGAGGCACACAAAGAAGGGCCTCAGATTATTATTGCAGGGTCCAGATCTGTGACATGTATATTGTGCCACACAAGTCATAGAAGCTTCTTGCCACATTGTTTCCAGCCCTATGCCCTTAAATTTTCAACCAGAGCTCTGCAACCATGAAAACTAAAAAGACCTATTGGCCCTGATTCAACTTACATTGCAGGCAACTACTGGCACTTCACAATCCCAGATGCAGATTCTCATCCTATTAAATAAAATGCACCAAGCCTGTTCAATAGGGCCCACATGAGTACTGTAATTCAGATGGAGATAGGCATGCTGATTATTATTCACTGTGCAAGTGGAAGGCTGGTTTCTTCTCAGTGTAAAAGAACTCCCAAGATTTATTAGGACAATTGGCTTCAACAAAAGAACTAAATTTATGTGTTCTATTTTCTCCCACTGAAAATCATGGGCTTGAAAATGCTTGCTTCTTGGCTACACTATTTCCTTAGAATTTTAAAATATGAAATATGAGATTGTCAGGATTGTGTAGGGGTGAGGACAGACCTCACAGCTAATGCAGGAAAACCACCTACAAGTCTCTCCTTGACTTGTAAGCATTCAGCCAAACCTGAATGGGAAGACTCTAGTGAAAAGGAGGAGGAGACTGGAAGTATGACAATAAAATGGAGATGGGAGGAAGAACGGCTTAAATCAATAGCGTCAATTTTGTCCCTCAAGAAAGCTCTGCAGGTTTTGTCACAACAACTCTAGGAAGGAGAGGCAAGGAAAAGATCAGCCCATTCAGGACTTTTTGGGTGCTTCCAAGCAGTCACTATTTTTGGGTGGGATTCAGTTACATACCAGAAAATGTGGGTTGTGCAATTGTAGTTATTTGGGATGCCCTGGGCAACAAACCCACTTCCTCCAAAAGGGGGAACTTTCTGTGATAAGGGAGGTGATGGGGTGATGCACAGGAAAGTGTGGGGTAACACTTGCTTTCGTGCCACATCATCTAACCTCATAAACAAATCAGAATGCATGCTTATTAAATAGCAAACATCATCTAATCTCCCTACAAACAAATCAAGATGAATGTTCAATAAACAGGTAATCTGGAAACCCCTTTTTTCCAAGTTTACTTAAGCACCCTCACACAAAGCCAGGAAGTGCAGCTAGATCACATAATTTCATTACCTATTTATTCTACTTTTAAATGTTAATTCTGACAATGCCCAAAATATAGAGCTGGGCCTTGGGGGGAGTTAGCTATTGTTCACCAAGAACAGGCCTTATATGCTGAAAGCACCATGATTATTTCCCGTTTTTTCCAGTTAAAAGGAATTCAGGTAGACAGCTGTGGAAAGATCCTTGCCTGAAGCCTTGGGAGAGCTGCTACCAGTCAGATGAGATGACAATATTCCATAAACAAGAAAGAAAGAGTCAAGGACTGAGAAAATGTCAACACTATGCATTGAAACACTTTAATATCATGGCTCGCCCCCCCCCCAAAGAATCCTGGGAACTGTAGTTTGATAATGGTACTGAGATGAGACCCCTAGTCCCCTCACAGACCTAATATATTCTGAGTGGCCAAACAATCAGTCCCTCTTCCCAGGGAACTCTGGGAATCATAGCTCTGTGAGGGGAATAGGGGTCTCCTAACAATTGTTAGCATCCTTTTAAAAACTACAGTTCCCAGGGTTATTTGGGGGAAGACATTGTTTAAAGTGATATGGCTTTAAATGTAAGGTTCTAGATGTGGGAGCTGTAGTACAGCAACACCGGAGAGGGTCATGGAATCTCCACCTCCAATTTATGGCTTCCATAAGAATCAACACAAATAGGCAGTTATATGGTAGATGTTTAGATAGGCAAGGTGTTATGTATTGATTGGCCTAAACTTGTTGGTAGGTTAAGAACCGACAAGCCAATCTACAAAACATTCCCAAACTCTTCCCCAATAAAAATTAATGGACAATTCTCCCTCCAATAAATTTATCACCTGTTAACAAAGATTCAGAATCTTGCCAGAGTTCAGATTTGGTCTGTTAACTCACTCTCACCTGCCAAGAATTTTGAGCTTAAGCTGTTTGTGACATCATTCATGACAGCAGAATGTTATGTTTGCATTCAGCTCAAGCTATCTCCATGCCAACAGCATTGGACAGTAATAAATCCCTGTTACTAGAGAGCCATCAATGCAAGACTCTCCAGCAAATTTTATTGTTGCTTTCATGCCTTATGCCTGATTTAAGAGCTGTGTGTGGCTGGCCTGAAAGCCTGTTTCCAGAAGTTTATAATATAATTGATCCAATATATCCAAAGTTATTTGATAGCCTCTCTTGTGAATAAACTCACCTCCAATCCCCACTTCCTTTCATCCATTTATAGCATTCAGAATACCTTAAAATCCTTTTGAAATGTCCAGTATGTCTAGACTGCGTTCCAGGCTTCTTTGCCATTTCACATGTAGAAGTTGTTGGCTCACCAAATAATGTTACTGGCGGGGCGGGGGGAGTGTCAAAAGGCCTCTTCATTCCCAAACACTTCCCCTATAATAAAATTGAATATAGCCCCGATATATATTCATCACCTGCCATGATGATCCATCTTGCCAGAGTTCAGATGTGGGTTGACTGTTAACTGCCTCTCACTCTGCCAAGACTTTTGAGCATAACTTGTTTATGACATCATGTGTGACATCAGAATGTCCATATTTGTATTCTGCTCAGGCTATCTCCATGCCAACAGGGGTGGCCAGTAAACCTCTGCAACTAGAGACCCATCAGCCTGAATATCCAATATCTGTGGGTTATTGTTTATGCCTCCTTGTTGGCATCTGTCTGCCTCAAGAGACAATTGAAGAGTGCACCTTACGATATATACAATATCTTTATTGTCATTGTCCCATGCAGAACAATGAAATTGAAAAACTACATAAAAACTACATAAAACTACCACAAAACTACATAAAACTACATAAAAACTACATAAAACATTCAAAAACCCCTAAAAACTCTAAAACCCCATTTTAAAATACACCCTACTATAGAGACCCCTTATGCTGCGTTTAGAACCAGAATTGCATTTGCGTAGAAAATGTTTCCTTTTTATTAAACAGGAATAACTGGTCCCCCAAATCATTTTATTCAGTATGGGGGTTTGTTCAAGCAATCTCTTCAGTCTTGCTTGAAAAACATTCCAGGAAGAGTCTCAAAAAAATGACACTGATTTTGGCAGTAACTGTCAGGGGTGGATAATTGGTCAGCCAGCTGGAATGAGCCCCAAATCTGTGGCAGCACAGCCATGGGGGTAGCCAAGTACATGAGACCTAAAGCACAAGTCGCACTGAGGTCTTAATTGGAGACTGGGTTGCCAGAGGGGTTTGAACTCTGAACTGGGGCGGGAGCAAGGAGCAAGAGTTCATTGGGAAGAGGCATTGCCTGTTAAGCCACTCTGGGAATTATCGCTCTGTGAGTGGAGTATGGGGGTCTCCTAACAACTCTCAGCACCGTTAATGAACAACAGTTCCCAAGCTGTTTTGTAGGAAGCCATAACTATTTAAAGTGGTATGATATTTACTTTAGGTAAGGTGAAGATGTGGACATAAGGGGGGGGGGAGAAACTGACAAGAAGCTATTTGGGTATGTTTTTATGCAAAGATGTTACTTTTTTATCATTCCAATTCTTTAAAAGGCTGTGCTTAAGATTAGACATATTCTACTATAGAAATCTGAAGGGGGAAGTAATTAAAATCTCTTTAAAATTATATTGGGTTTGAAATTACACAGTTATCAATATTTTTCTTTGGAGCAGGAGCCTGTGTGGAAAAAAATGTGGAAGCTGGAGAACAGTTTTCTTCAGCCCTTCTATTTTCCCAGCTTTTCTTCTGGACTGGCAGATTTCTAACCCTGCCTGACAGTGCTTTCATCTGTGGACACACAACCTCCTGAAGGAACATGTGATGTACCTTGCTGCAGTGCATGGCACTTACAGTTCCTCTGGGCTCTCCCAGAGGCCTTGTGGTGGCAGCACATGTGCCTTCTAGAGTTGCTCCTGGTGCATGATATGGCAATGCCTCACCATAGCTGGATGGTGTTCTAAACAAACACACACACAGAGAGCCCTACAATGATTACACCGCTCTCTCCACTTTGCAAGATGATGAGGATCTGGTTCATTTGCACGATGTGTACTTTCTGTTCCGCTATTGCACAGAAGCATGTCTTTCAGACCAATTTTTGCATAAATGCTGAAAGCTCTCTGTGAGGTCTGCTGGACCAAAGTGCTCAGTAACTAACTGGCACAACTTGGCTATTACCAACTAAGAAACTGGAACAAGCAGATTTGCATCCAAGGGATAAAACCTTGCAATTCTTTGTTACGTGCCAACTGTGGCATAACTCCCTTGCATGAAAAGAAAGGGCCCACTGAGTCAGAGAGGTGAAAGGTTAAATAATGCTGGAATGTCTCAAAAAGACAAGCAAGCAAGCCTGAGGTTCTGGACATAAATATGGAGCAAAAAGAGCTGTAGAGACTAGGGGTGAGGTGAAGAAGCTGAAGATGTTTCGGCTGTGTTTGTAAAACTAAGTAAGAGCAAGGGAAGAAATGTTGTTTGCAGAATTAAAAGAAAGGCATCACAAACACTTTTGATAGCTTCAGATCTTATGTTTAGTTCATGGTACCTAAATTTTGTGTTTTTTATGCATTTTACTGGACACTTTAATAGAAGCTTTTTGATACAACTTTGTTGTTGGAGAACTGCATCACAAAATATTGAGTAGTACATATTTTGAAGGATAGCTTTGTTTCCCTGATCCCTAGCTAAAAGTCAAAGGGGAATCATTCACATTCCATCTGAGTTCATTGCTACAAGTATGAACATCAACAACAACAAATCCTTTGAATACATTAGTAGCAGTCCATTGAACCTAGAAGTGGCAATGCACTAATTTATCTTCATTAGAACCAGCCAAGGGCCTGTCATGGCTGACGATTAGTTACCAAATATAGCAACACAAGTTGGCTACTAGTGCCTGGGATACATATCCCCATTGTCCAATAGAAAGACTAAGCCTGAAGAAATGCTGATTTGCATCAAGTAACATTCTGGGCATTCCTTGCTGTGAAGAGTAATTGCTACAACATGTGTGATATTTGGGGTATTATCAGAGGCATGGAAGGATCATTAGTAGGAGAAGCCCGAGAAACCCTAGCATCTATTGCAAAGAAGGTATTTTCTTCTGCTGTACGGTGTAGCTGGATATAAATATTAAATGTTCTCCCTAGAGAAACAAGCAGTGAAATGTCATAATGATTCTGCCGATTATGATCATGAAAGCACTTAAAGCAATATCTATTTTTACACTTTGCTACTAATAGGGAAGTACATCCCTTGACTGAGGCTGACAAAAATTCCACCATTTCTGTTTGCACAGCACAATTAACACAATTTATAACCCAATTCTCAAGACAATCTAGTGAATGCATGTTTGCATTTTCAGAGCAACTGCACTGAAACATTTCATTAAGAAGATTGTTGTCTTGTGCCTCAGCTGCTATAACATGCCACATGTCATAGTAAAAGAAAGCCTGCAACCATAATGATTTTCTTTTGAAACCCAGCAACAAATCTCAGTGATACCTACAAGCTCATTGCCTAGTTTTATTACTGAATTTTTAAAAATGAGCATTATGGTTGCAGGCTGTTCCTTAGCATGATGTGAGAAGAACAATGGAAGAGGAAAAGTTGAACCCAAATGGAACCACCAAATATCAGTCTCAAACTCTGATCTGGCCTTTGTGCTCCTGGGCCACATTGCCACCTATAACACCCTTGAGTTGAACTATCAACAGGGATCCCAGGAGAGCTCACTCCCTCACCATTTAGGAATTATACAGTGTATAGTTAAAACTATGGAATTCACTCCCACTATGGCCACCAACTTGGATGGCTCTAAGCAGAGGTTGGATGGCCATCTGTCAGAGATGCTCTAGCTGCGATTCCAGCATTGCAGGGCATTGGACTAGATGGCCCTTGGTTTCCCTTCCAACTCTACAATTCCATGATTCTATGAGGAATAGATGAATTCATGGAGGTAAAAGCTCTCAGGGGCTACTAGCCACAATGGCTATGCTTTGACTCCACAGAGGCTTTATGTGTTTGAACTGCAGTTTCTGGAAATCACAGGAGAGAGTGCTCTTGCACTTGGGTCCTGCTTGCAAATTTCCTACAGGCATCTAGTTGGCCACTGTGAGAACAGGTTGCTGGAGTAAAAGGGCCTTTGTCCTGATCCAGCAGGCTCTTCTTGTGTTCTTTCTGTAAGACTGTGTTGCACATTGCTTAGCAGGGTAAAGTATTTTACATTCTTTATGTATTTATACACCAGCCTTCCCCAAAGTGGAGCTCTCCAGAGGTTTTGGACTTGGCCACCTCAAGAGATTTTCCCACCACACCCCACACTTTCCTCCTGGCACCCCCTCTCCCAATTATTCTTCTCCACTCCTCCCTTCTTGTTTCCCCCTCCCCCCATTTGCTGGCAGTTTTCTTTGCCATCCCCTCTAACCTCTTCCTGCCTTGCTCTGGGGATTGGATGAACAGTGTCCTTCCTCAGAGTGAGATATTCTAGGCATAGGGGTGCAAAGAGTGCCTGCATTGCCACCACTACAGCTAATATGTTCATTTAAACTCGGGGGAGGGGAGCTATTTTAAAGTGTTTGGGTTTTTTTTCAAAGTTTAAACAGGCTTTCTAGGTGTCCCAGCAAATCACAAGGACAGTAACCATTCTGCACATTTCTTTTAACTTTGGCTTGGCAGTTGTAGGGGAAGGGAAGAAGGGGGCAACACAAAGATGTGAATTGGAGACCCTGGGGTCTCCAATTGCTGATGCCTAGGCTAAAGCATTGAGCTGGATGCAGGGAATACTGATTTCAAACCATAGTCAGCTGTGAAGTTTAATGGGTAGCTGTGAGTAAGCTCCTTAAATGAAACTGCATTAAACATGCCCCCGCCTTTTTCACTCTTTTCAAAAAGTAATTGTGCTGCTGATAGAATTATCTTGCCCTTTTTTCACTCCCCTAGTGAGCTAGCAGTGCAGCCCACAACCTTAACTACTTAACCACCTTGTAAACCTCCATTTCCCAAACTTGACTGTCTTAGAGGGACCTCATTTGCACTTGTAAGCGAAATGTCACACTCCAGAGTGGACAACCAGATGATGACATTAATGCCTACTGACTAGGCTTTCTATTTGTTCCCAGAGGGGGAAAGAGAGCACTGTTAATGGGGGTATGTGCATCTCTTTCAATATTGAAAACAGGAATAATAGTGGTTATATATGGCGATCACTCATAGCAGAGTAAGATTGTCTTCCATGAAGAATAGTGGTTATACTAGACAACAAAGTATATACAAAGTAGCAAAAAAGGGAAGCCTTAGAACCTCAGTATAGGATATCAGAACAGTTAGGATATAGGATATCAGAGCAGTTGTCCAGCTAGTGCAATGAAACTTCCTTTTCTTTTAGTTTTGTTAATTCAAAAATAAGAGTACACCAACAGAACATTGGAGTCAGAAGATACAGCAATGCAGGATGGCATTCAACTAAGTTTTACTTAGAGCACACCCACTGAAATTAAAAGATAACTTTGATATAGAGGCTTTGATTACCAAGTAGGTCTTGAACTAGCCCACAGAGCGGGCAAACAAAAGTCTGCTAGGGAGAAAAAGTATTTGGGCTCACAAGCTGTTTTGCTGCTCCATTCCTCACTCCCCAGCCATGCATAAAGGTGAAAGTCCAAACCAGGCCCTACAAGATTCTCTGCATGCAAGATTTTCCTTTTGCTTAGATCAGGGATGGGAAACCTTTGGCCCTCCAGATGTTGCTGGAACAAACAAAAATATCCATCATCCCAGACCACTCCATGCTAGCTCTAACTGATAGTTGTACTCCCACAGCCTAGATATGGAGCCCAATTCTCTTAGTGGTTTTGATATCTAGGGACAAAGGAGATCCCATGTTGAAATAAACAGGATTACTCAATTGTAGTGCCCAGCTCTATGCATGCTGAGAAGAGTGGAAGAAGTACATAAGCTTGAAACCTCCTCTTGATCCCACAGAGCACAAAAGAGAAGTACATCTAAAGCTAATTCAGAATGTACCACAGCAAAGCTGTTGGAGTGAGTACCCAATCAACACTACTGCACTGGCTGCCAATATGCTACCAGGCCAAGTTTATGGTCTTGAACAACCAGGTTACCTCTTGGAATGCCTTGCTTTGTATACCACTGTCCAGGAACTTTGATGTTCAGAAGAGATTGATAGTGACATATGCTCTCGAGGTTTGTCTTAGTTATCTGGGACTAAGTGTGGTGTCACCAGCCCTTTAGAGTTTGGAGTGTGCCTCAATAAACATCAGGCAGGCATCTACAGTACTAAAACTCATCTTAAAACTCCCATCTTTCCACCCATGCTTCCCCTAAGGGGTGATCCAGCTATGCTGATGTATTAATTTGATCTTCTGATTTGTGATATATTTTGTACTTGTTTTATGAATGGAATTCTAATGTTCATTTTATGCTATTCATTGTCATGATGTTTTCTTAACATTGGTAATGCATGTTTTGTTTTTGTTTTTTGCAAATAAATAAGTAAAAATAAGCAACCCCCATAATCAGAATTTAGTATCATTTAATTGTTTAGCTAATAAGATATCCAAGTGCTGTAAGATTTCTCATCTCAGAACAGTTGGTTACTGCCAGGATTGTTTTTGCCAGGCACTGGAAGGCTGAAAACTATACCATCAATGACAGACTATCTGACAAAAGCTTTGAAGAGTATGGAAATGGACAAACTGACTGATATTTCAAAGAGAAAAATGGTGCTGATGGTACTTTATATCAGTATCATTGATGGATCAGTGGGCACCATTTATTATTTACTGGAATAAACACTGTAACTATGTATATCAAAAGAAACTTGATTTTGCAAGAGGCTCAGTACAAAAATACAAATTATTTTGTCAAAAATAAAGAAAAGAAAAATATACTCTTTTTCCAGATTTTTCAGGTTTTTCTTTATGTTGCTGACTCTGCTCTGGGAGGAGTATAAATTTCCTGGGTCAACTTGACCCTTGTATCTCAATTGTATGCTTGATGTTTTCCTGACAGCAAGTCATTTTTGCTTTATTTTAGCATTTGAGCCAGCTTTTAGTCACCGCTGGGCTAGCAACAATGTCTCAGCCAATTCAAGGAATTGTGCTATGAAGTATCAGCTCTGGAGTTTGGCTTCATTCTGCTTTCCTTCCCTGTATGCAGCAGCTTTGGAGGAGGCTATGCCATTTTCCTGGCAGATCTACTGCACGTAAGTGATTCTCCACAGCTGCAGGCATAATACCACTTTGTGGCTAGCTCCTGATCCAAAATGCTGTTGCACACTAGTGGCGCATTCTGGAAGGAAGGACTTCTTTACACCGTACACACAGTTAACTCGTGGGATTTTCTACCACGAGACACCAACCTAGGTCACGCTCACACCATACATTTAAAGTGCTATTATATCACTTTAAGCAGTCATGGCTTCCCTTGAAGAATTCTGGGAACTGTAGTCTGTAAAGAGTGCTGAGAGTTGTTTGTTGTTGTTTAGTCGTTTAGTTGTGTCTGACTCTTCGTGACCCCATGGACCAGAGCACGCCAGGCACTCCTGTCTTCCACTGCCTCCGGCAGTTTGGTCAAATTGAGCGTTGTTAGGAGACCCCTATTCCCCGTACAGAGCTCCTATTCCAGAGTTTCTGGTGAAGAGGGATTGACTGTTTGGCCACTCAGAATATATTAGCTCTGTGAGGGGACTAGGGGTGATACAGTGGTACCTCGGGTTACATATACTTCAGGTTACAGACTCCGCTAACCCAGAAATATTACCTCAGGTTAAGAAGTTTGCTTCAGGATGAGAAAAGAAATTGTGCTCCGGCGGCGTGGCGGCAGCAGGAGGCCCCATTAGCTAATGTGGTGCTTCAGGTTAAGAACAGTTTCAGGTTAAGTACAGACCTCTGGAACGAATTAAGTACTTAACCCGAGGTACCACTGTAATTGTATCTCTATAGGAAGCTGCCCTATATCAAGTAAGACCATTGACTCATCTAGCTAAGTATTATCTACACTAACTGCCAAGGGTTCTCCAGAGTTTCAGGCATGTAGGGGGGGGGTCTTTTTCCTATCCCTACTTTGAGATGTCAGAGACTGAATCTGGGAATTTCTGCATGCACAGCAGATGCTCTACCTCTGAGCTAAAGGTCTTCCTCTTGCTGCTACTACTCCTACGAATTTCACTCTGATTCTTTATCCTTTTTCAAAAGAATGTTGCAGTCCCTGTCACATAAAGTATACTGTGTCAAGAATCATAGAATTGTAGAGTTGGGAAAGACCATGAGGGTCATCTAGTCCAACCCCCTGCAGCACAGGAATCTTTTGCCCAATGTGGGGCTCAAACCCACAACCCTGAGGTCCAGAGTCATGTGTTCTACCAACTGAGCTATCCCAGAACATGACTTCTTCTTTTGTGCCTTTACGTTTCTCTCTCTCTTTAGAGTATTGGGGGGGTTGACCCTCCAGAATTCATTGTACTCCATCCAGCTCCCATCAGTTCCAGTCAGCATGGCCAAAGTTTGGTTGTTATGGAAGTTGTAGTCTAGCAACATGCTGAGTTTTCCCTGCTTTAAAACGCTTAGACACATGCAGGGGGGAAAAGAACAACAGGAAGTGGGTTTGGAAAGAAGACGCCAGAGGAGGGTGTGCTTGACCCCTTCCCTGTCCACCTCTTATCTACCTTTAACTAGCACAGCCCTCCCCGCACAAACTACTTTGCTCCCCAAGTGGTTCCAAACATGGGTTTGCATGAAACAGGTCATTCCTAAGAGGGAGTGTGCTGCAAGATATACTAATTAGAAACAGTACTACAGTATATCCATTAAGTACAGTCTGAAACTGGCAGTTTTGCAAAATTCAAACTTAATAAAGGCAGAGCAGAGCATGCCACATACTAAATCAGCATTTGCCAACCTGATGCCTCCCCCACCAAACATTTTGGACTTCAGCTCCCTTCAGACCAAATCCGCAGACTAGGGCTCACAGGCATCATTGCCCAACATGTGGTCACAAGGTTGGTAAAGGCTCTGCTAACAAATAAACACAGCATGAAAACAGCACTTTCAAACAAATAAATATAGCAGGGGTGGTGAACTTCAGCCCCAGGGGCAAAAGCAGTCCTCCTGTCATCTCTATGTGGTCCTTAGGACTCTCTCCAGACCACAGTCCCTTCTCAGCCATGCCTTCTCCTCACCAGTTCTACTTTGCATATTCATTGAGCATTTTTGCCTGACTGGAATGTGTCCTTGAGCTCTGTTAATGCCTCTTGCTTGCCTGTGTGAATACATGTAAAACTAGCCAGTTGCATAAAGTCATTGCTCCACCCACTTTTGCTTATGGCCCCACCCAGCACCAATGGCATGTGGCACCCAGAAGGTTCCCATAAGGAGATGTGTTCCTTGGTCTTAAAAGGGTTCCCCTCCCCTGCAGTGTAGTGACAGAAAGATGTAAGCTGATTCTCAAACTAACGTGACACTGGAACGTTCCACTTTCCACTTTTGGAGCACTAACTCACCAATATTTAAGATTTACACAGATCAGAACATCCCTCTCTTGCTCACATGGGCTTGTCATTTGGGGAGGAGGACAAAAGGCGGCTGGGAACAGCAAAACCTACAGCAGCAGAGAAGAGGATAAGGAGGGATTATATTTCGGGCTTAAGCATAATTTGAAGGTGGGCAGTGAAGACAGTGAAGAAGAAATCACAGAGTGATTGTGCTGGTAAAACTAACATTTTGGCCACATTTAAATACTCTGCTCTCCCCCCCCCCTTTTGACTGTTGTTGATAATAATTTACATCCAAAAATAGAAGCTCATAAAACTGGGGGGGGGGTTGGGGGTGCAACCTTTTGCAACCCAACACTGTTAGGTGTCCAGTAGCTGGGTGAATCGCATAATGGGTCTGCTAAACACCTAACAGAAAGCAGATTTAAGTTTTGCCTCCTGGAGGAATGAGTACAAAAAGGTCAAAATGCTAGTTTCTTGGGCTAAGAGGGCTATCTAATACCTCAACAGAAAGGTGGTCTGTGGTTTCTGTGTGCTTGGTGGGGAAGTGAATGTTGCTTCTGCATGCCAGGACACTGAACAGTATCCATTTATTGTGAAGGGAAGGTCACAGTGCCTTTGTATTAAAGAGGTGAGTGCAGTGGCTGAAGAGCCTTTTCAGGAAGAAAAGGGGATTCACAGGGAGTGAGAAAGAACCTGCACGGTGTGTAGAGATGCAATAAGATGAATGGTACCACTGGATGGCTGCTTGCATTTTGTGGGGAAAAGACACACACTGCTACTATACATGTGTTCAAGGCTTGATCTGTGCTTTTTTTGAACATAACAACAGAGAATGGGGCATGGAGACATAATAACTAGGAGTCATGATATGGCAAATGGGGGCTTCACAAGGCATTATCAAAGGTTCTGTGCCGAGGAACACATGAAGCACTGGTGGAGGGCAAGAGAGAGCAATGTGTGAATGATAAGGAGGAACAGGGTCTGGAGTGCTAAAGTGCATAGTGCCACTATCCTGGCACACAGGGAGATCGATGGAGAAGCACATTACAGATTAACCATGTGCTGTGGTTGTGTGGTCCATGCATTCCATTAACTGAGAAATGATGGAAGGATCATGGCTACTTAAGGAAATGTACTCTCCAAGTCCACAGTCACTCGGCCATGCATTCCATCACCGATGCACACCACTGGTTCCTAATGAATTGAGCGGTTCTCCTGATGTCCTTCTTGCTATGCGCTCCACGGGAGAAAGAGGAGGAAGGGTAGGAAGCAAGAATATGCAAGGGAGTTACAGGACAGCATCGTGTGAGGAAGGTGCAGCGGAGAGAATAAAGCCAATAACCAGAAGTGAGGAGCGCAAGGAATGACAGAAGACAATGCTGAAGTGGAAGAGGAAGACTGGGTCTGGGCAATAACAAAGAGGCAATGCAGTATTAAGCGATGTTGTGCACCCAATAAGTGACTTTGCCTAGAGATGTTACTAGGGCTGTGTGCAAAACCAAGTGTCGGTGCGTACGCTCAGGAACACGCTTGGTTCTTCCAAACTGGGGGAGCGAAGGGGTGCCCAAAATCAACGGCAAGGAGAGGATACTGGTGTATTAACTCTGCAAGGAGGTCTTATAAAGGGTGCAGTGGTGATGTTTCGGGGATGACAAGGCAAAAGGACGGCTTTGGCTTGGGGGACAAAGAAGGTGTGTGCCAGAGGCAAGGGAACCCAGTGAAGAAGTGATAAGGGGGTCGTGCATGGTGATCCTGTGATGGGGGGCACTCCATCAGCAGGCGAGGAAGGAGGTGCATTCAGTGTTGGGGAAAGTGGGGAGGGGGGGAGCTGGGGGCGACCCGCCTGGCCGCCTTACCTCTCTCCACCAAGCTGTCGAGGTCCCTGTCGACGCCCAGGAAGTAGCATCTCCTCCAGAGGCCGGCGTAAGTGGCGAAGAGCGGGCGGCCGCAGGGCGACTGCAGCACCCCGAGCCCCGCCAGGGCCCTCCAGTTCTCCAGCGGCGGGAAGTGGCCGGTGGGCGCGGGAGCCGGAGCTGCGCCTCCTCCTCCTCCTCCGCCTCGAGGGAGCCGCCGCTTGGCGCCTCGCAAGGGCAAGTGCGGCAGCGGCAGGAGGCGGCGTCGCTGCTCGGGCGAGTGGGCGCTGCCGGCGCGGCTCTCGCAGCTCTCCCGGTGGCGACGGGGGTCGGTCTCGTACCAGTGGTCGCTGAAGATGGCCGTGACGAGCAGCGCCAAGGAGCACAGGCTGAGGCACAGGCTGAGCGCGCCCACCAGCCCGCGCCCCCGGCCGCCCCTCATGGCTCGCCCCGCGCGCCGGCCCCCTTCAGAGGACGCCCCGCCCGGCGTCAGAGCCCCCGCACATCGCGGCGGCGGCGGGAGCGGCAGCGCGGCCACCGGCGTCCGGGCGGGAGCATCCCCGGAGCACGCGCGCACAGCCCCGGCACGCGGCGGACTGGGCGGGCGGGCGGACTGGGCGGGGGGCGTCCGTCCCGCGCGTCTCGTCCACTCCCCGCGGGCGGGCGGGCCGAGCTGCACAAAGGACAGCGCGGGCACTTGCAGCTGCAGCCGGCGGGCGCCAGGGGGAGCAGCAGCAGCGCCGCCGCCGCCTGGACTGGACGGCGACGAAGTGCAAGGAGACGCGCGAAGGGGACGGCGGCGCTGCCGCCAACGCAGAAGGGAAAGGGCGCACCTCTCTCCGCAGGGCAAGGGAATGGCCTCGTAGATTTCGCACTCTGGACTTAAAAGGCCGCGTGGAGTGGTCATGTGCATTTCCCAACTTCTTTCCAACTGCTTTTTGCCCGGCCTGCTGGTCTTTTAGATGAGCCCTTGGCTTGATCCAGCTAGACTCTTCTTGTGTTCTTATGAAAGAATGAGCTCAGCTTCACTCTCTTTAGTCTTTCAAAGATGTAAAGGTAAAGGGACCCCTGACCATTAGGTCCAGTCGGGGCTGACTCTGGGGTTGCGGCGCTCATCTCGCTTTATTGGCCGAGGGAGCCGGCGTACAGCTTCCGGGTCATGTGGTCAGCATGACTGAGCCGCTTCTGGAGAACCAGAGCAGTGCACAGAAACACTGTTTATCTTCCCGCCAGAGCGGTACCTATTTATCTACTTGCACTTTGACGTGCTTTCGAACTGCTAGGTTGGCAGGAGCTGGGACCGAGCAACAGGAGCTCACCTCGTCGTGGGGATTTGAACCGCCGAGCTTCGGATCGGCAAGTCCTAGGTTCTGTGGTTTAACCGACAGCGCCACCCGCATCCCATGCTTTTAGAGAAAGAAAAGCCAAAAACCACAAAAGAGTTATACAGGAGCAACTAAAACAACAAGCAAACCTTAGAGTTGTGTACCTCAACACCATGGTGGCTCATGCCAATTGGGACTGTTAGGGCAGAAGGCAGGGAGGCCAGCAGCAGGTGGCGCCAGAGCTAATGACAGACAGAGCCAACTAATCCTAGATCTGTCCCCATTCTTCTCCTCCCTGCTGAATTCTACAAGGGCAACAGTGGAGGAAGAAGCTGCCAGACAAGGTCACCCTCTGGACTGATAGGAGGCAGGTAGCTGGGGACCGATTGAGGGCAGACAGAAATTGCTTCAGCAGTGCTCCATTTGCCCTATTGGAGCAACTTCCACTTTCACATTGTGATAACTCCTGCCTAATAATAATAATAATAATACTGTAATTTATTTATACCCTGCCCATCTGGCTGGGTTTCCCCAGCTGCTCTGGGCGGCTCCCAACAGAATATTAAAAGCACAATAAAACATCAAACATTAAAAATCTCCCTATAATAATAGTTAATGTTAAAATGATAAACTATTATAAGCATGTGCTATAATGCAGCAAGAGGGGGAAAACAAGGACACAATGTGGAGGATGGGTGGGAAGTCAACTTTTTAAATTGTACTGTATTAAATTTGAATTAATTTGAATGAATCTGTTAAGTTTTTTGAAAATCAATAAAAATTAACTGGCCAAAACAAAAAAAGTTCACCCAAGTCACCAAAGCAATACTGTAAGTGATATGCAGCAAAAGCACAAATTACATCAAAAGACTATATTAAGCAAAGTACAATCAGTAATATAGGCAGGACCAAATTATTGGATATATACATAAAGAAGCACAGAAGCTTAAGTGCAGCAATGCAGCATTAATGGAGCAAAAATGCAGCTCCAGTATTTTTATTTTTTTCATAGCAGTTGTGATGATGTTATCTACTGGAACAGTACTTGCCAGTGACACTATGCTTGGGAAATTGGAGGACAGGTCTGATTTGGCACATGCTCCCTCTGTTGTGTAGGTTAGCTCAAACAGTGACTGGCCCAATGACACATAGTGAACTTCATGGCTGATTAGGTATATTAACCCAGGTCTCTGCAGGCAAAGCTCATAATGATAACCACTACCTCAGCCTTTGCCAAAACATGATTGTATTATTATCAGCTGACTTGCTGCTCTTTGGGGATATATAATGGATCAACACAGCCACCTTCATTTTTGAACTTTCTTTGGGAGTTTGGCAATAGACTGTCCATGGAAGCTATCATAATAAATACCTGCACTTCAACATTTACCACTGCAGCAACCTGGTGTTCGCCATATATCACAAAATACAACTCCTATCAGGCCATAACTGGCTGGGGCTCATGGGAGCTACAGTTTGAGATATATGAAGAACACCAGATTGGTGCAGTGTTGCTTTGAGTTACAAAAAGTAACACACACACACAAAGCCAGCCCAATACATTTTGGCACATAAGGCAGACCCCAAGATGGTGTCCCCCTCCCCGCTAGGGAAGAAGGGGGTGCCAAGTGAGGGAGGATCTGTCAGGAGCTTGTCCTACACTCGAGTAGGACCTTGGCAGAGAGACATGCCCGACTGGCATGTTTTCTCCCTCTTGGTCGATCGTTTGGGAGCTTCAAAAGCTTTCTTCTGCCCAAACATCATAGCGACCGATGCCAACAGACATCAGCACACTTAGGAATCTGCAGAGTGTTCGCAGTTTGCGTAACAGACCTCAGCAACTTCAGCATTTTGGCTAATCTACTTTATTTACACACACGGAGCACTGCAACATGGCTCATTCTCTCTCTAGCATCAGACATCAAAGAAAAAGAACAAACGACAATAGTCCCACTTCAACACAGTAACACAAACATCCTGTCTCCGTTACTTCCCACTCTGTGGAGTCAAAACACACACAGTCATGTGAAAGACAACAATCCCATGACTGCAATCACGGAGCAGGAATTCTAACAGGATCTACATCAGGAACAAAGGTAAACAGTTAAAGGAGATAGCCAAAGGTCTGTCACATGTAGGATGGAGCAAACTTGTTTTCCCCCCTCCTGCTCCAAAGGGTAGGACCCAAACCAATGGCTTCAAGTAACAAGAAAGGAGATTCTGACTAAACACCAGAAATAATTTCCTGACAGTAAGAGTTGTTTGACAGTGGAACAGACTCCCATTAGAGGTGGTGGACTCTCCTCCCTTGGAGGTTTTTAAGCAGAGGTTGAATGGTGATTTGTCATGTGTGAAGTGGCTAAGATTTCTGCATTGCAGTGGGTTAGACTAGATGGACCTCAGGGTTCCTGCCAACTTTATGATTCTATAAAAGATTGACATTGGGATCTGCTTCCCCCGTGGATCTGGCTGCCTGAGGCGGTTGCCTCACCTGCCTCATGAGTGGGCCGGCTGTGCATATACATACGGGAGGCGGGAGCAGTCATTTATTGGTTTGTTTTGCTTTTGTTATTGTTTTTATTACGTATTTTTATTCTCTATAAGAACTTACCTGGACCCTGAGATCATCCTCTGAGGCTCTTCTTCATGTGCCTCCTCCAGGAGACGTTCAGAAAGTGGTAACATGTGAATGGGCCTTTTCTTCAGTGGCTCCCCGTTTGTGGAATGCTCTCCCCAGGGAGGCTCACCCGGCACCTTCATTATCCACCTTTATCCACCAGGCGAAAACATTCCTCTTCAAGCAGGCCTTGGGTTGATTTGACATCTGACGCCCTTTTAAATGTGCTGTGGGAGGGGGAAATTTATTGGTTTGCCGTTGTTCTTATATTTATTATGTATTTTGTGTGTGTTTTTATCTTGTGATATTATGTGGCCCCAAGACCTATGAATGAAGGTTGGCATACAAATTTAATAAATGATAATAATTATATTCTGCATATTTATGCCGTGGACCACCCTGAGAGCATCGCATGAAGGGCGGCGTACAGATTTACTGTAATTAATAATAATAATAATAATAATAATAATAGTGTAATAATATCACATTGAAGCCAGAATCAAGCTAAAACAGAGCAAAACCTGCAAATCAACAAATACCTGCTGAAACTCCAACAGCCTGCACAACTGCGTCCTCTTGCCACCTTCCCGTATGGAGGCGAAAGCCTAACTGCCTCTCCCCGCAAGCTCAAGCTCGAACTGTGGCGCGCTGCCGTTAACAGCTGCCGTTAGCTAAGCTCCGCCCCTCCGAGCGTGCTGGGCGGGACCGCGAGCCTGTCCGGCTCCTCCTCCTCCTGGGCTCCTCCCTCTCGCAAGCAATACCGCCGGGCTGCTGAGGGGACCTGCGCGCGTGCGCAGACGGCGACTCCGGGCGCCATGTTGGCTGAGCAGGCAGGGGGGAGGCGTCGTCGTTGGCGGCGGTGATCGCTCCGGGTCTTCTTCTTCTCCCTCTTCCTCCTCCTCCTCCTCCCCCTTTCTCCCCCGCCCCCCCCGACGTCGCCCACCTGCTGGCCCTCCTCCCGCCCGCCCCCTCCTCTCCGTCGCCGCGCACCTCGCCCTCCCCCCCGGTGGCTGCCGCTGCTGCGTCGGAGCGGGGCGAGGGGGCCGCTCCCTGCTCCCGGGGGCGGCGCACCATGAGCGCCGGCGGGGGGCGGATGTGCGACCTGTCCCGCAGGAACCCCCAGGAGGACTTCGAGCTCATCCAGCGCATCGGCAGCGGCACCTACGGCGACGTCTACAAGGTACCAGCCTCGCCTTCTCCGCGGCATCCCGCAGAGCCCCTTTCTCCGCTCCCCCTTGCAAAAGCTGACCCTTCCCCCTCCCCCTTTCTTTGGGGTGGGTGTCTTTTAGCAGGACCCCCTTCCTCTCTTCGATGGTTGCTTGGCCTGCCCGGCCCCGTACCCGTGTCTCAGCAGCCCCTCTCTCAAATCCACACATAGCCCAGTGTCAACCTCACCCCCGTTATTCTTCCCCTTTGATGTACATCCCATTATTCCCAGTTCTGGGTCTCTCCCTTCCTTGTGGGTGGAATTGGGGGCGCCACTTTCCCACTTTGATCCTTCCTGGCTCTTTTGGGGGTGCCTTGGAGGTTTGGGAGGGGGGGTGTCACCTGCAACCACAGATTTCCTTCTCTCTCTCTGACTTGTCATTGTGACACCAGCATACCTCTCCTGGTGCAGTCCCAGTGCACCATCTATTTTTATTTACAGTATTTATTGCATTCTGAAAGATCATACCTTAAGAGTGTTTCCCATACAGTCGCTTGGCATCCTGAGTAAATAATACAGACCCCCCTCCCTCTTCCTCCTCCCCCAACATGGGAGGATCATGGTGGCTGCAGGGCAAAAAGAAGTTGGTTGTTATGTGGGGTGGTAGGAGGTGGTGGGTCACCCTATGTCAACACAGGCCTTGTCCGTATGTCATGCCCTCCCAGCCCACTACCCTATTCATCAGATGCTCAGCTCTTGTCAATAGAGGCCAGTTTTCACCCACAACCTGACAGCCAGGTTTCCTTTTCCTGGAGGCCATTCTCAGCCTAACCAGCCAGGTTTGTCAGTACAAACCTGGCTCTGAATGACCCAACCCAGCTAGCTCAGTCCTCGGGGCCTCTGGCCAAGAAATCCCTCCTAAGACCTGTGATCTTTTGATCTATTGATCTCTTCTTGTTCTCTCAACTACTTGGCATGTTTCTTTTTTTTTACTTCAGGCCCACAATCCTGACTTTAGGGGCTTGTCCCCCAAGTCTTCCAGCAGCCCCTGAGGCTAAGAGACAGGAGTCCCATTTCCTTTCCGGCTTAAAGTGTTTTCTTTCTTGCAAGGAGCTGTCAGTTTGTTATCAGAAGCAGAGTTTCCTGAGAGCCAGCGCTCTCACTCCCAGGAATGAAGTCTAGGCTGTTGATGCTTGCATTTAGGAGGTGATGGACTCTTGATAGTGGGAGCTTTAGTCGAGATTCCTGCCAGGCTCAGGTTTTGGGGAAGCCTGGTCCCAAGCAGAAGGTGCTCTTCAGCATTCCTGGTGAACAAGGCACAGCGTCAGACACAGCCATGTTCTGAGAAAGAAGGAATATCACAGAGTCATGCTTAACTCCATGTAAAACAAACCGCTTGCCCTGCCTTTCATCAACACTTCACTTTGACAGAGTCCCTAGGGCTTGTTCATAGCAATGTTCTAACATGCCTTTTAATCCAAGTTGTAGTGATACTCTGCTAGAATGCATGATTTACTGAGAACAACTTGTTTTACAATCCAGTGTTGCCTGTCGTTCAGTTTTCTTGCTTCTCCAAGTAATGAAAAATAAGGGAAGGTGTGTGATAAAGAGAGCCAGGATCATTTCGAATTCTTAGTAAAACGAAACAAACCACCACTATAGTCCCAAACTAGAGAGGCATGTAGACACCCTTGACTTTTAAAACCCTGCTTGGAGTGTGGCTTGAGGAGAAGTGGGTTTAGATCACTCAGGAGAGCTTTGAAAAAGCCCATGAATGTTATTTTGAATTTGGAATGCCCTGAGGAGTGAATGTACCAGGCTACATAGTCTAGAGGTGGGCCAGATGAATGGAGGCAGATCTCTAACAAAAATCTGGTTGTGGAGACTGCATCTAGAAATTAAGGGTTGAATTTAACTAACTAGTCCTCTCCCATGGTGCCTCTCAAACGTTCCCCCATTGGCTCAGGGGTGTGTCAGGAGGACCATCCCTCCAAGAACAGAAAATAGGGGGGTTGGGGAAAGATCATTCATTGGAGCAAGCAGAAATACTTGTGCTGATGGAATGTTGAATTCCTCCATGTACGGTAAATCAGTTTTTAGGATGCAGTTCTTTGCACATTTGCTTGGAAATAAGCTCCACAGAGCACTGTGGAATGTACTTGTGAGGAAATGTCACACAATTGGGCTGTTACTCTCAATGTCTAGTTGCAAACTTAATATTTAAAATATTAACTTGAATATTTTAATGTCTTTTTTATAAGAGAGAGTTCTAAGAAAAGACCAATCAGTCTGAAGGTAGTAGGTCAGATTAGCAGTCACATGGGCCTCTGGTTGCCACAGATAGATTGCTGGACTAAGATTTGATAGGACATAGGTTCAACTCACATTGCAGTTATACCTTCTTTGTGTGCCCTGGGAGGTTTGTTATCTATAAGGATGCTGCTGCTACCTTTCAGGGTTGCAGTTAATGCAGTGGTGTGGGTTTGAGGCTGAACTAAGAACATAGTGCAAAGCACTTAGGGGACAGTAAAAAGTAAATAACAGATGGAGGGAGCTGGTCAATTTAAATTAAACATTGAGGAAACTTATGTGATCAGAACTTCAGAGTAGCAGAACTATTTCTAACTCTTCCAGTCATACAAATGGAAGAAACGTATGATGGAAGCTACACCTTGCATCCCCCTGTACATAAATTACATTATGTATATGAAAATAATTACAATTTTTTAAAAATCTGAGCTATTGCTAGCCTGAATTCCAAAGGCCTCCTTGTTTAGTTGACACCAGGATCTTGTTTAGTTGACACTTTGATTTCTGTAACTATTAAGTTAAGCACTTGTGAATAATCAAGTATTTGCATATTCTGTTAAAATGGAAATAATATTGCACAAATATATATATGCATACATACATGCACATATGCTGATACAGAAAATACTTAAATGCTGAAAAGCCACAAACTGCTTGGTTACAATATAACAACATATGTCTTACAAAGAATGTTGGCATAATATGTGAGTGCAAGAAAACCAGGAAGTGCATGTTTAGGTTAATAATATTCAGATGCCTTTTAACTTTGATTTCCATATACATGCCATGAGGATGTCAAACAAGGTTGTGCAATTTGGAGTAGTTAAAGAGCCACTTTATAAACTTTCCTTAATCAAAACATTCTGTAGTTAATAGAACATTTGCTATTGGTTCACATCTCAGGTTGTCAGTGGCAAACAGAAATGTAATTCTGGCAACCAGCAGGAAATGCTTCCAATACACTCCAGTGTGGGAGTCACAGATTTCTTTAAAGTTGCTGGCAGCACAGGAAGGCAGAGAATGCATTTTTCAAATGTTGCCAGGATGCATCCTGTGCTGAGATGGGGTCTTAAGTTCAAAGGAAAGAGGAGTTGTGCCCACATACACATGTATTCCTACACATACAAGCATAGTTTCTGTCATTTTCTTTTTTAAAAACCAAAAACATCTTGATAGGTAGTGATAATTTATGCATCTGATTTTTGGCAAAAAAAATTGTTCCGAATCTGTGAAAATCTTTGCTTATTTGGGCCATTTCCCACATGATGCAGATGCAGACTCAGGTTTGTTGTATACACCCAAAATGCAGCTGCAGCTCCCTGGCAAATGCATCAGTATGACACGTGTGATGAATTTGCAAAATATTTTGCTGATCACATCCACTCAACTTCGACTTTATGTTGAGAGCTTGATCTTGGGTGGTAACTGAGACAGTCAGTTATTCAGTTTTGATGGGTGAATTGCGTTGAGTCTAGAGGCAAACAAGTTGCTTTGCAGAATGAGACCAACCACTTGTTTGTTACATTCTTGTCCATCCTAGTTAGTTGAAGCTGCCAACAAGGCCTGCCTTCCCAGTTAGGTGGTGGAGGTTGTATGCTGCTTTGGAGATGGTGTACCCCAGTTTCTTTTAAGGAAGTTGTCCTGACCACAGGCTAAAGAAAAACATAACTGGATCTCATCATCCTCAATAATTATTCATTTTCCAGAATTGCTTTCTTGAGGAAACCAAGAGCTATAGAAACTCAATTATAGGCTTTCTTGGTTGAAGTTTGTTATTTGGATCCTTTCCAACCTGAGTTCAGAAACTGTCTTTTTGGATAGCAAACATCAGGAGCTAGACAGGAGGAGTGTGTCCCTGGTGACTCTGCTGGTTGGTTGATTCAATCAATCAATCATGGTATCTTCCCAGAGCTTTGGGCTGATATGAGATTTAGCAGCTCTGTTTTACAGTAGTTCAAACCTAAGTGTTTGATCCCTCTCAGAAAGAAGGTGGTGCTGGGAAACTCCTGCTCAGCCCATTCAGCATTTGTCTATGGGGTTCCTCAGGGCTGTATTTTGTTCTCTTTGATTTTTGATATTTATTGTATGTGAGGCCACTTAGGGGAGGTCATATGGAGTCTGGGGTTGGGTCTTCTCATGATACTCAGCTCTCTCTCTTTCAACTGTTGCCAAAGAGTTGAAACTGGACCCAGCAATGGATTGGATGTGGGCTAACAAGAAGAGATTCAATCTAGATAAGTTGGAAGTATTGTTAGTCAGTACGCAAGCTAAACCTCGTTGGGGAATACAGCCTGCTTTGCATAGAGTTGCCCTCTCTCTGAAGGATTAAGTTTGCAGTTTGGGAGTGCTTCTGAATCCAGAACTGCTCCTGAAAGATTTGGTTGGGGAAGGGCTGTAGATCAGTAGTAGTGTATCTACTTTGCATGCAAAAAGTTCCAGGTTCATTCCCCAACATCTTCAGGTAAGACTGGGAGAGATTCACACCTGAAATTCTGGAGAGCAACTTCAAGTTGGTGTAGATTATGAGTGGGGAATATTAGGTCTGTGGACCAAATACGATCCTCAGCTCATTCTGTCTGGCCCTTGGAGCTATCCCCCAGCCATCCCTCTCACCAGCCATGTTTTATAACTGAGGCATTTTTGCCTGGCTGGAATGTGTCATTGAACTCTGATAATGTCTCTTGCTTATTTGGATGAAGGATGCAGAGGAGTGTATGAGTGGGTGTACAAACTAGCAGACTGTACTACGGCAAAATTTACATTAGTTGATTTGCCTCAGAAGGTTGCCCAGGAGGCAATGTCGCTGAAAAAGGCTCCCTGCTCCTATTATGCAGGTTGTCCATTGGCTTCCAGTTTGTTGCTGGGCACAATTTAAGATACTGATTCTTTTATATAAAGCAGGAGTGGGGAGTCTATCAGCACCTTCCTGGTGCTGATAGACTACAACTCCCATCATCCCTAGCCATGCTGACTGGGCCTATTGGCAGTCCAAGAACCTCTGGAGGGCCACAAGTTCCTCATTCTTGCTATAAAGTCCTAAACCAAGCATGTCCAAAGTCTGTTTCTGGGGCCTAATCCAGCCCGTTGGTCGGTTTAATCCTGCCAACAACTTTGGTCAGCCCCTGTGGCCCTTCACTTCATCAAATCTGGCCCTCTTTGAAAAAAGTTTGGACACCACTGTCCTAAACAGTTTGGGGCTGGGATTCCTGAAGAGCAGCTTGCCCCAATATGAGTTTGCCCAGAGTTTTAAGGTCTGCTTCAGAGACCCTGCTGTATTTCCCATCAGCGAGAGAGGTTAGGTTGGTGGAAACATAGGGGATGGTGGAAACTCCAGCTGCAGAACTGTTCAATCTAAGGCAGCTGTTTCAAATCTTTTGCTTTTTTGTGCCACTGTTTTGGTATATTTTGAATAAATTTAATTCAGCTCTATTTTTAAAAAAGATTTTTATTGGCTTGGAATCAGTAGATATAGATTTAGATATAGATATAGATACACACACAGAGAGTTTTTACATTGCAAGTTGCATTTGATGCCCTGATTGGGATAAAATTAATTTATGAAATGGCCCTTATTTTAAGGAGTTTCATCTTGGAATTTGGTGTAAATTAATGATAAACACATTTATGTGTAACTTAATAATAGAAAATGAAAACAATATAAAATTCAGCTTTTATATAAAAACTGTTCAGAACATCAAAACATTCAGATACCTGACATTCAAATACACTGCAGGGATAGAATTGAAAAAAACAAAATATTATTACATCTGACATAGATCCTATTGTCTTTGGAAGGGGTTCTTTCTCTGAGACAAGGCTTTTGAAATAGACTTGCCATTGATGGACACATTGTGGGTTCAATTGCAATGGGAGCCCAGAATCCTCATTTTTACTATCCTTCTAAAAGGCTGCAAATAGTGTGTTAAAACAGACAGTGTTAGTTCAGATTACAAGATCAAACACAGGTGTTTTCCCCTACTGCAAGCTGATTTATGGCAGTCATCTCAGAATATAGATGCATTTGGTGCTGGAACATAAGAAATGTCAGTACAATTTGGCAGATGTGATTTTTGAGATTAGTAACACTGATGTTGGCTCATCATCCCTGTGTATGTTGGATCCTTTCCATAATGGTTTTTCATATGAATCCACACTGTGAAATAAGTGCAAGTATCTTAGTAATGGAGAAAATTCCTAGATATTCATATTTCTTTTTTACTTTCTTAACTGGAAGTTGCCATTCTTTATCTCATGGACAGAAGTATTCTAGGAATGGATTCTGAGGGGTCCTACATTTTTTTTTAACAGTAGTATCCAAAAAATGTTTACTCCTCACATAAGAGAACAGGAATTAGTGTTTTGGTAGACCATATTGTTTGTTAGTTTCTATTTATTTATTTCATAAAATTTATGCACTGCCTTAGGGATGTTGGTTTTGTACTGCTGAACCTTGGGACTCAGCTAGACTATTAAAGAAAAAGAGATTTACTATATGCATTGTATGTGCGATATGACATTGTGCCAACAGATGGCAACGTGGAGTCCTGTTTTTCTCTACCTGTTTTCCCTGTTTAAATTTACAACGCTTTAAATTGAAATGCTTCTTTGATGTGTCTAGATCCAGCCTTGGATTTTCTTCATTAGCCTATTTGAGCATTGTGGCATTATGTGATCATATTCATTAATGGACCTAACAGATTTTAAAGAGACCATAGTGTAGAGATTTTGACCAAACTGCGGGAGGCAGTGGAAGACAGGAGTGCCTGGCGTGCTCTGGTCCATGGGGTCACGAAGAGTCGGACACGACTAAACAACAACAACTAGTGTAGAGATTATTGGTTATTCAGCTTTTCACTTGTTGGCACTTAATATAAAGTGATGACTACTTATTGGCTTAGTCTGTTGGGACCAGCTATGGTAATTGGTTAGAAAATATGGCAAAGACAACCACTCACTACCTACAGAATGAACCACTATGCAAAGATTGTATGCAGTACCTTGGTTCATGATACAGCAGGGGATTGCTGCTTGATATTTTATTAAAACTTCACTGTCCATTGGCATGCTTAAGGCATCTAACAAGATTGCAGTTACACAAAACAATTACAATGCAGAATTCTAAGGCTTCAGTGGAAAATTATTCTTGATAGAAACTTGTAGAGCTGGATTTGGACCTTCCTTTAGCTTCTGGCAGTTGAAGGACTTTCAGTGCTAGAGCAAATATGATCCATGAGGGCTGGCTTTGGCCTCTAAATCTGCTGCTGACAGTTGATGGCCTTCTAAGGTAGCAGCAGTGATTGTTAAAGCAAGTGAAGCAATGAGTTTGACTCATCCACTGCCTTTACTCTTTCTCTTTGTTCGCTAGTCCAGTTTACAGTGAAACTCTGCAACATCCCATCTCCATGCAGCTCTCTTAAAGGAAGAGGAGACTTACTACTTTCAGTTCACCAAAACAAAAGTCACTCTAGAAACATGACAACTCATCAAATAGTTTCCTGGAATTACTTCAAATAAAATTAATAGCAATTCATAAGAAGAACTTACAAACAGTAGTCAGGGCAGAATTTACAAGGCTACTGTGTTTTGGTAGAAGCAGGACCCTAACTTCCATCTGGGTCCCTTCTCATTCCCCCTTCAGTAATACACCGTATTAAAAGTGCAACATGACTGATAAGAGTATGTGGGAAAATAATGATTGGCAACATCTAATGATGTCCAGCCACTTGCATGATGGGACACCCCCAATCTGTTGTCCCCTGATGCCCCAGAATCTGCTCTAGAGTCTCCTAACCCAGAGCAAATTCCTAAGCATGTTTAATCAGAAGTAAGGCCCAGTGACATCAAATTGATTTATTCTCAGTAAGTACAGGCAACCGCCCATTTACGCACATTCAATATGCACCTGGCTACACACTGAAGGGACGGGTGGTGCTGTGGGTTAAACCACAGAGCCTAGGACTTGCCGGTTTGAATCCTCGCGACGGGGTGAGCTCCCGTCGCTCGGTCCTTGCTCCTGCCAACCTAGCAGTTCGAAAGCACATCCCTTTACCTTTACACAAAGGGGTTGGAATAGGACGGGGGACGGATGGACAGAGTGTTTGCAGGCTTTTCCAATGGTGTTTCAAATATACACGATTTTACTGACGCGCACTGTGCCTCGGAACGTAACCCCCATGTAAACAGGTTGCCTGTATGTTTCGAATTGCAGACTTGTCGTCATAGAATAATAGAATTTCCATCCCCTCCTGCCCGACTCACCTCCTGCAGCCTTCTGTATAATATCCAGTTCTGTTCTGGAGTGCCCCAACCCCTCAAGAGCAACTAGCCTTTCAATTGGTACGAGGAGCTGGATGGGAGATGCCCTTCCTGGTATGAGCAGTAGTGCTTTATCGCTAGCGCAAAGCCTCCACCGGATACAACCGGGTGACTTTATCACAAACTTGAGTAGCATTAGGTTGTTTTATAATGCAAATTGGACTGCCAGTGTGGTATGAATAATTAAGGCACATTGATATTTATAGACCGTCTTTTCCCCCACCCTCGAAGGTCTCTAGATAGCTTATTGCATGCTTTTAATAACAAGAAATGTCTCAAATGTGAAGATTCCCTCTTGACTGTTCAACTATGATTTTAAATTTGCCTTTCCTCCCACCAGAACTTTGAAGGTGGCTCAGTTAAAAGTTGAGTGTCCAGATTCCAGCATTTTAAGCGCTTTAGTAGCACTGCTTGTTTTCTTAGTTGTAATATCCTTTGGTTGTATTTTTTAATAGGCTCGGAATGTTAACACAAGTGAACTGGCAGCGATTAAAGTAATAAAATTAGAACCAGGTAAGCTTTTCATTTTTCCCCCTACCTTGTAGTTCTATTTCCATTTATCTTTTTTATGTGTCCCCCATCTTGTTCTTTTGGTGTGTGTGTGTGTGTTGTTGTTTTTTAAAAAAGGTGTCTGACTGAACCATGGCACCTGAATAACTATTGCTAGCGACTAATTTCCCCAAAGAAAAACTGTAATCTTATCAGAGCGCTTTTTAACAGTCTTTGGTTAAGGTAATATCCAATTGGGGCAACCCACTTATACAAGGCACTTCCACAGTCAGGATTTGCCTTTACTCCCTTCTCCTGTGTGTCCCCCAAACCTGCTCTGGATGGTTGGGGAGTCTGCAGCCACACCAAAATGTGTTAGGTTGGTGCCACAGTTCCTAAGGCCCTGCTGTGCACACTCTTTGGTCTCAATGAGTAAAGAGTTGAAAGGCTGGCAGAAAAAAATTAATGAATTCCCGCCCCCCACAAATGTAAGTGAATAAAATATGTTACTGTTTATCAGTTCTTGACCTTTCCTATCTTAACCTCAGATAGTATAGAATTATTTTTTTCCAAGAATAGGGGGGGGAGATACTAGAAAAACCAAAGCAATATAACAGCTTTCTGCTGTCTGCTGACAAAAATGGCAAAAAAGGAGCAACATTCACTAGCATTTTTCTGCCTTGTATGCTGATAAGGCTTACTGTACAGTCACACCACCCTGAAATTCTGTGTTCTTATTTAAAGAAGATGATCTAAGCAGGGAAGTGGCTGTAGGTAACACTTTGGCCGTATTTCAAGGATCTTTGTAAGTTACAGAACACCTAGAAACCAACACAGCCGGGTGCAAAGGAAAGAGTAAAGGGATAAACTTCCCTCTACAGAGAAGTCTGTGCCAAGTCAAACATACAAGGAGGTTGCAGACTTTGTGAACATAACTAGCACTGGGTATTCCTGTGTGTATCTGCGCCTCCCGGAATCAAAGCGGTGCATATTCCTGTAGAAAATCGCTTTTTGATTTAAAAACCCAGATATTCCTAGTGTTTAATGGCTCGGAGAAAGGTTTGAAAAACACGTGAACGGTGCCTGGTTAAAACATGAGAACTGTGAGTGGATTTCCACAAGGCTTCTAACAATCACAAATGTGACACTTTGGTGATCAGAACAGCTGCCATTCACTGGGCTCTGTTCTTTTGTCATTCCCAATATGCCCACACACATATATTCCGCATTTATCCTTGCCAGAAACTCCATACCCTTTGAAAAGCTGATGCTTGAAAGCAAAATGAGATGTGCTCTGTAGCTGTGCACATGCAAATTAGCCTGACTTGCTAATAAGTCACTTGCCCTAGTCATGCTTGGTGGTGTGCATGCAATTTTCCCTGCATATAAATAATATCCATGCAGGAAAGTGTTGCATGTATAGCAGGACTGAAGAAGGAACTAGACCTGGTATTCAGCATAGATCTACTGCCGAAACAGAAACCCCATGTGCATTTCTCTCTCTCCACATAAACTGTAGGCAGATTATCTCTGGTGTTTCTCTAGCAGCAGCATATACTGCTCTGGGGCAGAGAGACCTTCCTGTGCTGTGATGTCAGCATGTCATGCAAATCTGCCTTAAATGTTAAGGGCAGTAAGAAGAGAATTCAGCATAGGGCAGGGCATTTGGATTGCAGCAACACTGCAAATTAGGTTAGGCCATGAGAAAGTGACTGACCATAGGTCATCTTGTGAGCTTCATGGTTAATGGGATTTGAACCCTGGTTTCCCACGTCGTAGTCTGACACTCTTCACTACTCCAACACAAGAACTCTTGAAAGCAATTGCTTAGGATTGTTTCAGGGTTTTTTTCCCCAGAAAATCTGAATAAGTGGGTTATTGATAACCGGGAGGGGGGAGAATAATTCTCTTTATATAGTGTATTTTAAGAATGGAAGGTTCTTACACATGCATTGTCTAGGTCAGTGTTTCCCAACCTTGGGCCTCCAGCTGTTTTTGAACTACAATTCCCATCATCCCTGACCACTGGTCTTGCTAGCTAGGGATGATGGGAGTTGTAGGCCAAAAACATCTGGAGGCACAAGGTTGGGAAACACTGGTCTAGGTAAGCCTTACCACAGCCTTTTAAGGTAAGCCAGTATTTATTGTTATCATCCCTTACTGAGTTACTAAAAAAATGCGCTCTCTTTTGTAGGCGAAGATTTTGCTGTTGTGCAGCAGGAAATCATTATGATGAAAGACTGTAAGCATGCAAACATTGTTGCTTATTTTGGCAGCTATCTCAGGTATATTTTTATGGTGTATTTTATTCTTCTAAGAATTCTCCGCTGCTTGCAAAAATAAAAGACCTATTATGACCCTGAATTTGGATGGTGGGGGCGGGGGGCATAGGGAGGGGATTTGCCAGTACCAAGTTTTAATTATCTGTGGCATGCTGCACTCCCTAGGGAGTTTGTTTTGTCTGTTTTCTCATATCCATAGCAAATCACTTCAAACTCCTTGGTGGTTCCTGCCCTAGAGTATACAGAGGGCACGATAATCCTTTTTCTGGAAAACGATTATGTAGGCTCTCTTCTCCCCATCACAAGTTCTTGCCTCATTGCTCTACGCCATTTCCCTGGGCTTCATGGGTACTTCTCCTCTGGCACGAAGAAGGATGAAGATGGAACCTAGTCAGAGTGGAGGAGCCAGATGGAGTCTTTTGCTTTGAGAGTACAGTTGATCCTTTTAATCTGTAATCAAAGAATTAATCAGTCACGGCTGGCTAATCAATTAATGCTATCATCCCTCAGTTGAACAAATCCTTATTATACTTCTGCAGAGTACTTTTCCTGTATTGGCCAGCACTTTCTCTGTATTGCGTTAAAGACCTAGACATTCCTCTCCAGCTGTTTCTCTTGTTAATCAGGTTGTCAGCTTTTCCTTAGGCATGGCTTCTTGGCCAGAAAAGCAGAAATGTATCAAGTGAAGCTCTTCTTGGTATTCAGTTATCATTGTTGTGATGGGCTGGTGTGTGTGGGAACCCCTCTTGCCAAATTTCCAAATGTCTCTAGCTGTAGGTACAAGAGTCTTGTCAGGGGTGGGGCAGAGTTGATCGTCCTAATTAACTGTCACAGTTATGCCTGTTTTATTACAGTTTAGAAATGTCTTGTTACTTAAGGCCTATAGATACGCAGTTGACAGTGTTGCTTTGATGTATTAAGGCTGAGGTTCAGATAAAGGGTTGTATTAAATGGTGTGCCTCTGTGAACAGGTGGATTCATCCTATTCATGGAAGAGTCTTTGTATTTTTATTATATTTCTTATCCACCCTTCACCATATAAAGTCCCCAGACGAGTTACAACAATTTAAAAATACAATATTAAAATCTGTTAAAGCAAATTACAGCCTTGATAATTGGGTAGCTCCTAATGATATATATCTCAAAGGCCAGATTACCCATTCAAAGTCCAGCCACATGTGTTGGGCCAACAATGTATTGAGACAGCCCCACAATATTCCAGATGTGACCTGACCAAGGCAGAATAGAGTGGTGCTGTTACTTCCGTTGAACTGGATACTATACTTCTGTCAATGCAGCGTAGAAGAGCATTCACTCTTTTTTTGCTGCTGCATCACACTGTTGACTCTTGTTAAGCTGATGGTCTACTAAGACCCCTAGATCATTTTCACATGTACTACTGGCAATCCAGGTGTCCCCCATCTTAAATTTGTGCAGCTGGTTCTTTCTGCCTAAGTGTAGAACCCTACATTTGTCCCTGTTGAAATCCATTCTGTTAGCTTTGGCCGAGTTCTCCAATCTGTTAAGGTCATATTGAATCCCGATTCTGTCTTCTGCAATAGCTACCTCTGCCAGTTTGGTGTCATCTGCAGATTGGCTAAGCATCTTCTCAATTCCTTCATCCAAGATGTTTATAAAGATGTTCCCTGAGTAGTTCCTTCTAAACTCTCATTGGAACTACTCAAGAGTACATCAAGCCTAAATATGCTGCTTTGGATGTTTCTGGGACCGTTTATGATTGAATTTAACCACATTTTTGACATGTGCTGTTGAACCTTAAATATATTTTTGCCTTCAACAGTTTATTTAAAGCTGTTTCATACTTGTTTTCTTAAGACTCATTGAGTTTAATCAGGCTGGCTTTTTAGTGAAGGCTCACTGAGTTACTTCAAGTGGCATGAATTCCATTGAATTCCGACATCCTAAATTTCTTATTAATGAAAACCATGCAGTTCCTAGACTCATATAATTGTACAGTTGGGAAGGGACCACATGGATCATCTAGTCCACCCCTTGCAATGCAGAGATATTTTGCTCAAGGTGGGGTTCAAATCCACAACCCTGATATTAAGTGTCTCATGTTCTACCAAGTGAGCTATCTCTTTATCTCTTTTCTCTTTGTGTAATGTTAGGCATCAAATTCCGTGTTTCACGTAAAACCTGCTAATATGAACTTCCCTGCTTAACAGTCGGGTAGAAAAGGCCCAGAGACTTCCCTTGTTAAGACTCTACATCATCTGGAAGGAACTGCAGCTTCTTAAAATAGCAAAGCAAATCTTGTGTGGCTAGTTTGCAGTTTTATCAGAATGAAAGAATGTGTGCTGTTACATTTGTGGCAAATATAGTAAATTAGCCAGGAAGCTGAGATGCAGCACAATTATTTAGATGTGTCCTGCATCTTTTTTTACATTGCGCGGCATATTTAATGGTTACTGTGTCTCAACTTCTGCATTTGGACAGCATTTTGAACCATGTCGGCATGTTATGTGCTGCCTCATGTGCTTTTGTATTTATTTTAGATTTTTTTCCTGCTTACTCTGAAGGCCGTAGATTGGTTACACCATTTTAAAACCAGAAGTACAGTATAAGCATTGACAGTGGAAAACTGAGAAAAATCCTAATAGAATGAAATACCAACCAACCCTCCAAAGACTGGCCATTGAAATGCCAACCCCAAATGGTATTGCATAATTTCCTTCAGCACCTCTTCCAAGAAGAAAATCCCATAGTTATGTATCAGTGACAGAGAACACTTCTGAATATGGATGTGGCGCCCAATTCAAAGAGGAGAGCACTCTTGGTCAGTTTTGGAGTTCGCTGCAGGAGATTGAGAAGGGAGAGTTGTGCAGGGCAAAAGGTGCAGCCTTTAGTGCTTATCCAAAAAGTAGGGCAAAGTTGCCATTGCTAACCATTTATTTATTGTTTATAAATATGCAAAACTAATAAAATTTGATTTTTAGACGTGATAAACTGTGGATTTGCATGGAGTTCTGTGGAGGCGGTTCATTGCAGGACATTTACCATGGTAAGTTAAAGAGAGGTGTAATTCTTCTTGGGAACTGCAGCTAGAAGGTGGAAATTTAAGAGGGCTCTGTTGACTCCTTTAATAATTCCAGATTGGACCTAGAAAAGTTTATTTTAAAGCCAAGAAAATCTATACAATGTATGAACTATATAGCCTACAGGCACCACAAAATAACAGGCCAAGCCTCTTGACTTGATACAGTGGTATCTTGGTTTGCAACCGCTTTGGATTACAACCGTTTTGGATTACAACCACATCAAACCCGGAAGTGCATGTCCCTTTTTTTGGATTACAACCCTTTTTTTTATTATTACAACCAATTTTGGGGGGGAGGCCCCATTGGTGAAAGAGCGCCTTGGTTTCCAACCTGTTTTGGTTTACAACCGGACCTCTGGAACGGATTATGGTTGTAAACCAAGGTACCACTGTAACTTGAATATTCATTGACTAATAACTGCTCAGTATAAGAGCCCTTCTGCCTCAATTCTTTTTCTGAATATTGCCTTGTTTTGCTTTCAGCACTGGCAGTTATGAAAGCTTGTAGTTGGTTACAGTTGTAAGAAGGTAGTTATGTAAAACACTCAGGTTAAAGGAGATTAGAGGATGGATAAGCCACTTCTAAACTTCCATTTTACCTTAATATATTCAACAGTCATCTATGTTTTAATAATAGTAGAATCTCTTTGCACACTACCATCCCTTAAATAAAAACTGTGAAACAAGTAAATTGACCTGAAATTCTGCACATCTTGTAACAATCCTTGTTGGTTTCTGGATATGTGATAGTGAAATATTTGCAACCTGATCCTAGGCACAATTAAGTCCTATTGCTCTCAGTGGAATTTAATATGTTTGTTTTTACATTTCGTTTCCTGCCTTTCTGTTATAATATCAAACTCAAAGCAGCTTACAGATGGCTCCCTCTAATAACAAAACTCAGTTGGCAAGTGCCAACAGAAGTGGAGCCGTAATGGGGCCTCTGAGAAACAATAGGGAAGAATTGTTATACAGTGGTACATCGGTTTAAGAACAGTCCTGTTTACGAACGATTCAGTTTATGAACTCTGCAAAACCAGAAGTATTGTCTTGGTTTGAGAACTTTACCTCGGTCTAAGAATGGAATCCGAACGGTGGGAGGGCACCGACGGTGGGAGGCCTCATTAGGGAAACCGGTTTAAGACCAGTTTCGGTTTAAGAACAGACTTCCGGAATGGATTAAGTTCGTGAACCAAAGTACCACTGTACTTAGGGAACATCTCAACAAGGACTGATCCTGTTTAGTTCCAAGTGTCTGTTGGAAAAGAGAAAATGGAATGCCCTGCTTGAATGGAATAGATGTCTGTAACCCCAAACAGAAAGGAGGATATGCTGCAACATTTTGTTGCAGGTTCCTCTTGTAAAAAGATAAATTGCAACAAAATTTGAAAACAGTTCTAACAGAGGAACAAGTCAATTAGTGGTAAAAACAGCAACATGAACGTATGCTTAGGATCCCAGCATTTTTACTTATTGCTCAGCAAAGTTTATCAGAGACATTTGATCTTGTTAGATTGAATGTTGAATAGTTGAATGTTTTGATTTTCGCTGCTAGTCAAGTATACAGCAGGGTTTGGAAAATGCCAGCCAAATCTCCTTATTGAGTATAATATGCCACGTGTGTGGACTTACTAACATAACATGTACCATGGGAACAAGCTCTTGTTTGGCCCATCTAGTGTGGTACAGTTTTCAGTATGCTGAAGGCAGAGTTTGCTGCCCTAAACTATGCCCTGTGTCACAGAGTGCGGCCCCACTCAAAAGTTTTATTTGCACAGCATGAAAGGGATTTAACCCAGTGATGATGCTTGGTCATATTTCAGCAGAAACCTGGACACACCGCAGCATATTGTTAATGGCTGGGGTTCTGCTGGGCTGCAAAGCAGTTTCCTTGCTATTCTTGCTAAGAATAGCAAGAATAGCAATTTCTCTATTTCTCTAGACTGCATTTTCTCCACTTGCAATAGCTGAACAAAATTCACAGGGAGGCAAAGTGGAGGGTTTCCCCTCCCGTTGAATGATAGTGTGACCTTTCTATTACTCAAGCTGTGTCACTCTTTTATGCTCGACAAAGAAGAGAGCTCTCCTCTCCTACAGGCATATTGTGTTATTTCGTTAGGCCTCGTCATTCCTGTGTTTCTCTGTTACACAGTGATTGATGGTGTCCTTGTGATGGTGCCACCTGTGTGTTAGGAAATGAGCTTATTTTACGTGTGTGGCTGAACAGATGTCAGGAGCTAATGCTTTCCTGTTACTACTGATTTTGGCTGCAAACCTGCTTTTTAAAAGAGTGAAATATTCTGCCTCTTAATTAATTTCCAAGCTGTTTCTATCACCCAGGCCAGTGTCAACCGTTAGATACGCAAGTCGTAAAATCCAAAAGATTTTAAACACAATCTTCTATGTATTTCCATGAGATTCTTAGACAGAATAGTTCTTACAACTTGCTCCATGTTAGCTACATCTAGAGTTCAGTTTAGATCATCTGATTATAATCTTCCACAACTCCCCCCTCCAAGAAACTGAGCTCATGGTACTCTGATCATAGTTTCTAAAGTATGTAGAACCTGAGAGTTTGGACTGTTTAGATACACCCACCCACCACCAGATCACTCTTGGGGGCCTGAGAAAGAATAGAGAAGGATTTACAGAAATAATAAAATATCCTAAAATACCAAGCAAGTTCTTTAAAAGGGAGAAACATCGCAAAAGAAAGATATGGAAAGGAAAACAAAGGCAACTCTTGAAAGCCAAGTATAGAACAAAAAGGGGGTTGTTTGCAGCTGCACTGTAAGGGTGAGTAGGGAGAAACAAAGGCCAATATATGGAGGTAGGGAGTTTCACGCTTTGGGACCCAGTACGTGAAAAACATTGTTGTTATGTTTTTCTAATCTGGGCAAAAGGGGTAAGACATCCTCCAAACCGAATTGTGCCTTGGTCCTTTGGAGCATCACTACGAATTCCAGCCAAAATCCTTATATGTGAGCCTGCCTTGGCTTTCTGGCAAAATGTGAAGTGGTGCTATTTCTTCTGCTTCCGGGCTAGGAATATTAACTGTGTGTGTGCATGCGCACGCATGTGAGAAACGATAAGGGAACGAAATTGCAGTGAGGTGTTGAAGAGTAACAGTGAAATTGCGGTGAACATTCTAATTTTTTGTTTGGGGGGGCTCTTTTCTTCTAGTAACTGGACCTCTTTCGGAGCAGCAAATTGCTTATGTTAGCAGAGAAACACTACAGGTGAATATTATTCTTATATTGTTAGCCTTTGGCATAGAAATAATCTGGGGGGGGGAATATAAGTCGCCATCATTTGCTGAATACCAACAGATGCGGAATTGTGCATTAATTCTAGGTATTGCTCTGCTGATTATGATTATTATTATTATTTATACCCTGCCCATCTGGCTGGGTTTCCCAGCCAGATTTGCTACATGTTTTTCTTGTCCAGTTCTTAGTTGCCTCCCCCACAAAGGAGTCAGTACTGAAGCTTATGTGTTTGCCTATGTATTACATATATGTGTGTTGGTTTAGGGTGCTGCAGAGAAACATACCTATCTTATGGCTTAGCACCTTAGGCATCAGATGTACTGCTCTGTAGCTCACGGAAAATTCTTGCGTACTTCTGATTATCTGTATCTGCTGATGAACCGCCAGTACAAGCAGCCCCCGAATTCCAAACACATTTGCTTGGAAGGCAGGAACATAAATGCACTACCTACAATTGCAGGCTTCAGTATAGCTATGGGCTTCTGTCATGGTTTTTGCCGTTGCCTAAATTTGAGTCATCTGAGAGGCTTTTCTGAAGATGTTCACTGCCGACTTTCTGCCTTGAAAGGAGAGAGTGAACCTGTCTTGTTTCCACTTCCTTCCTTATTCCTTCTGTCAGCCTTTCAAATGTAGGTTGGTCCTGCAGTGATGTGAATGAAAATACAATCAAGACACATAGCAGAGACACCATTTAGCTTTTTTTCATCGAGTTGGTTTTCCCCCTGTATAGAATAAAACATGAATTTACACAGGCAACGTTTTCCAATGGCTTTTGTTTTTTAACTATAGGGATTATATTACCTTCACAGTAGAGGAAAAATGCACAGAGACATAAAGGTAGGTGATTCTTTGAATTGTTTCATGTGGTGTATACAGTTCCCAGTTAAAATGTTAACCATGAAATAATGATTTTATGTCCCATCGGTTTTAAAAATTGGGATCATATAAATGTATTGTAGGAAGAAGGCAGAAATGTCCTTTTAAAAGGTCTAGTGAAGTGCTTTGGCAGAGGTTTTGTTTCAGGTATGTTATAATGGCTTTTCTGTTCCTGTGGGATTATATCTGTGTTGCACGTGTATGATGCAAAATACAGTTTAAATTGATGAAGACATAAAGTGGAATCTAGAGTTCCCCTTGCACTAGCAGAAGACACTTTCCTATTTAAGGGGTGCGTCTTGCAGTCCTATGATTTTCCAGAAGGCCCTCCTACCTTAGGAATAACTATGGGGAGTGCAGAAAGGAAAGAGATCCAGAAAGCTCCACTGTGCTCATGCTTTTCCGGATCTATACCAAGGTTTGACAGTTTGAAGAAAGCCCCATCCTTCATCTCCCTGGGTTTGGAACACTGGGAGTTGAAGGTCCCTGTGAACTGATGCTGGAGGCTGCAGGGAGAGAAGGAATCACTGATTTACATTAGCGACTGGAATCACCTTGGGTGAAATCAAGCTGCCATTCTTACAGGGTCTGTCAAACCTCAGGGGTGACCTGTGAAGGGGGTTTACGAACTGAAGTCGGCTTGGGCTAATGAGGATTCAAGCTGATGATTTTAGGGAAGCACCATATGCTATTTTTGTTTGAACAACATCTTGTAAAGGATATCTGTGGTTTGTTGTACCCAAAATGCTATTTTACTGGCAAAGAAGAGCCAAAGTGTATACTTTGCAGAAGTATGCTTAGTTCCAGTTTAACTTAATAAAATAAAGCAATGTTGCTGTGCCATATTTCATGATGACATATATTCCAATTAGGATATCCTATTTATGGCATTGGTTCCAATTTGTCTTGATACGAGGGTGGACAGCTCTGTAATCATCACCCTGAGGGAGGGTATTGCTCGCCACCCCTCTCTTTACGTTTGCAAATATGGTTCTATAGTTGCTATCCTTTTAAAAAATATATATGCAAGAATGGCACTATAGTTTTGTTCCATTCCTAGCATTTATATTCTGAATATTAAGTAGCATGTTCGTTGTGTCAAAACAGTTAAAAGAACATGAAGTCTAAAAAGCTGTCTGTTGCCATTTCCCCCCTCCAGGGAGCAAATATTCTTTTAACTGATAACGGCTATGTGAAATTAGGTAGGTACGTTCACTTCTATATACACTTTGCTATATGTTGTAGTACGATCATCCAGATGGTTGAGCAGCGAAGTATCGTATCATTATTTGTAGCTTTGCTTAGGAAAGCAGAAAGCGTACAGTCACAATCCAAAGAAGTTGTATGTGTGCCTGGCAAGTTTTTGCTTTGAAGTTTTTACCAGAATGATTGCAGAGATAAGCTGCTGTTCATCTTTTTCTTTTTCAAAGAAGGCTTTCCTCTTCAGCTTTCAGAACTTGCGGGGCTGGAAACTAGAAAGCTTTGTTTGTATGTGAATTTTTCACCTGCATACAATTAGAGGCTCTTTTGGATGGTGACCAGTATTTATTGTACAGTTTAGATGAAGACAATAGAAGGAAGAAATAGAAGGGTGCAGGAGCAGGCTGCAAGGTAGCCCATTCAAAATGAAAAGACTAATTGTCTTAGAAATGGGAAGGAATTGCTTAATGTGGCCTTTCTTGCACTTTGAGGATAATTGCATAGTTAGAGGGAAATATGAAACAAAGATTAAAAAGGCTTTCAAAAGTTGTTCCAACCTGTTTGTAAATATCTGGACTGCATAAAACTCTGACTGTTCTGTTTGTTACAATAAGCATGTTAATTATTACATCACATTGCCTGCAAATCTTTTACAGCTGATTTTGGAGTAGCAGCACAAATAACAGCAACAATTGCTAAAAGGAAATCTTTCATTGGAACACCATATTGGTAATTGTCCTTTCTTTAGTAATACTTGTTGCATGGATAGAAATATAACTTGAGCTGCATTTTATCTTGAAGTGGATGGGAAAACCTTTATGAATTGTGTAACATTTGTTTTGAGATGACAAAATCAGGATTTGTGGGTTGTCGCTCGATCAGCATTTGGGCAGTAGGGGATTTAGCATGGATTGTGGATTCATTTTTTAAGGACTTGCAGTAGGCATGTCTTTCTCAATCTTCACACAGTACTTGGGCAAAGTTATGGTTGCCAATTACCCAAAAGAAAGAGTCCTCAAAAGCAGTTGAGGGTGTGGGTATGGGTGTGTATTTATAGATCTTGTAGCATGGAGATAAATGTTGTAAAATGTTAATGATACAATTAGAATAGCCGGTTGAAATGTTGGCAGGCAAAGTGGAAAAACAGCAACCTTGACCTGGCATTGGGACGCGTGAAGGTAGGAGGGCATTTGCTGTGTGTGGCTTAATTAAAAGTGTAATGAACAACAGGGAGATTAACACTGAAAATTATTGAAAATTGCTTGGGCTGCATTGTGTTTCCAAAATTTAAGGATTAGAACTTGCTGCATATTCCAATCTAGTATTCTCTGATTTTTAGGATGGCCCCTGAAGTTGCTGCAGTTGAAAGGAAGGGTGGCTATAATCAGCTCTGTGACCTATGGGCTGTTGGAATCACTGCTATAGAACTAGCAGAACTTCAGCCCCCTATGTTTGACTTGCATCCAATGAGGTTGGTAAATGTATGTAAAGCTGGAAAATAGGAAAATAACTACGAGAGGATACATGTGATTTTCAGGTTTTCTTAAAAGGAACGTACTAACCACAGAATACAGAATCTGCCTGCATGTTTGCATTTTTCTGTCCATTGACAGATGGCCTGCACAGTCAGCTTTGGCAACTGTTTGATAGAGGAAGGAAAGGTGTGATTCTTTCCTTTTATTTCTTCCTTATGCCTCTAGGAAAGCGCTCTGGAACAGTTTCAAATATGAAACATGTGGACGGGGATAGTTCTCTTACTTTAAGGCTTTATGATACAGGGTTTATGTGGTTGCCATTTCTAAAGTCTCTTTCCAAAATAGATATTCAGTTATCATAAAAGCCTGCTTAGCTAGAGACAATAGAGGGATGGAAAAATGAACCTTCAGGCATGGGCAGCAGTGGTGACTTCCGGTCTCTCAAGAGCTTTTGGTTTACATTCTTTTCCCCTGCACACACATGCTGTCTTCTGAGTGTGCTTCAACCCACTTCAGCCGTTCAGTAGTAGATGTCCTGCAAATTACTAGTAGCATCCTTTTGACAATTCTTCCTGAGCTATCACATATAGATGTAGCTCAGGCATAGGCAAACTTGGCTCTCCAGATGTTTTGGGACTACAATTCCCATCATCCCTGACCACTGGTCCTGTTAGCTAGGGATGATGGGAGTTGTAGTCCCAAAACATCTGGAGGGCTGAGTTTGCCTATGCCTGATGTAGCCTGTGTGCTAGAGGCCTGAAGAAGAGCCATCCAGAGTGCTGCTTGTAACAGCTGAAGAGCTTTGGCTATTGCACTGCTCTCAGAAGATCACATGCCAAGGCAGCTGATGGGGGAAATGAGAGTCATGTTTGCAAGAGCCCTACAGAAGCCACTGTACACCCTGTGTTCCAGGTGCACAGGGTCTTTACAAAACCAAACCGTAAGGCCTCAAATAAGTATAGCTACCCCTGTCATCAAAGACACTCAACATTTTTTTAAAAACCCAAGATAGATTGCTGTTGCATTTAATTTATGATGTAAATCAGATAGATGCTATTCTTGCCTTGTTCATTCTACCTGAATGTTATTAGCCCATTGATAGTGGGGTGTTTTTTGTTTTTGTTTCCTTTTTAAACAAAAAAAAATTCCCCTACTGAAGGCATCTCAGAGTTTTTGTTCCTGGATCTAAAATAATATCGATTTTGTAGTTCTTAAACAGCTAGTAACAACTGTTCTTGCTTTTCAGAGCACTCTTTCTAATGACAAAAAGCAACTTTCAGTCTCCAAAGCTAAAGGACAAAATGAAATGGTAAATACCTTTGTTATATAGCCACACTGTATTGATTATTGTGTTCACCAAATAACCTTCTAAAGCTTGCAATTACATTTTAAAGGTCAAATAGCTTCCACCATTTTGTGAAAATGGCACTTACAAAGAATCCTAAGAAAAGACCCACAGCTGAAAAACTATTACAGGTATAACTTATGTTTTATTGTTTTCCACTGTGTTAAAATGCTGTCTGTAGTATTGTCCTTATGTGAAGACACCTTCCATAAGGAGGTGCCGAGACAAATCATTCCTGGTGGGGGGAACCAGTAGGTTGGGGTGGCGTATTATGTTATACAGTATCTGGTTGGTTCAACGATAGGTGTGCTGAGGCCCTATGGAAGACCTATTTTTGTTTATCTGATTTCTTCCCCTATGCATAGAATCATATGAGCTGCTCCTTCTTTCTTTAGTCTGTGTGTTCCCATATGGGAGTGGGCAGGAAAAGCGAGCACTTGACTGAATTTTGCGTTGATAACATTGGGGAGACTTAAACTTTGTTTTTACTGTTGGTTTTAGGGAGCTTGCCCAACTTCTATCTATGTTAAAATTTTCAAATTCTAATGCATATTCCATTTGCTTTCTCTCCTGCTTCATTTTGTCTCTTTAGCATCCTTTTGTTACCCAGCCCTTGACCCGGACGCTTGCTATTGAACTGTTGGATAAAATGAATAATCCTGATCATTCCACCTATCATGATTTTGATGATGATGATCCTGAGGTGAGAATACTTCTTTCTTATAGAAGTCAGTGTATTTGCAGTTTTGTAATACAGTGGTAACTCGGGTTAAGTACTTAATTCGTTCCGGAGGTCCATTCTTAACCTGAAACTGTTCTTAACCTGAAGCACCACTTTCGCTAATGGGGCCTCCTGCTCCTGCCGCGCCGCCGGAGCACGATTTCTGTTCTCATCCTGAAGCAAAGTTCTTAACCCAAGGTACTATTTCTGGGTTAGCAAAGTCTGTAACCTGAAGCGTATGTAACCTGAAGCGTATGTAACCCGAGGTACCACTGTAAAACATCTGAGACACCTTCCCCATGTCAGGTAATGTGAGGATAAGGAGGGTGGTTGCAAATATTTGAATTTCTAGAACTTGTCTCATGAATGAGTGAAACTGGTGAGAAAGGAATCTTGGATTGAGGGAGAGTGACTTACCCAAAGGGACCGGACTCGTGCTCTTTAGCTGCTATGCTGCACTGATTCGGCTAACTAGTTGAACTCAACAATAAATGCCAGACGATGGGCACAATTTCTCTTGCCCTCATCCTCAGGGCACCAGACTTAGCTGGTCTCTGAGACACCACAGAGCCCAGAGACCATGCAACAGACACTAGCACTGCTCAGAATAGTGTGCTACAGGCTTTTTTGTAGCTCCAAGCAGTTTGTCGAGAGCCAGTGTGGTGTAGTGGTTAAGAGCGGTGGACTCCTAATCTGGTGAACCGGGTTCGCGTCTCCGCTCCTCCACATGCAGCTGCTGGGTGACCTTGGGCCAGTCACACTTCTTTGAAGTCTCTCAGCCACATTCACCTCACAGGGTGTTTGTTGTGGGGGAGGAAGGGAAAGGAGAATGTTAGCTGCTTTGAGACTCCTTAACGGGAGTGAAAGGCGGGATATTAAATCCAAACTCCTCTTCTTCTTCTTCTTGTTGTTGTTACTGTTGTATCCCCCGTCATAGCATGGCGTGTGTGCTGTGAGTTATCTCCCATGTTAAGGTTTGCATAAGTATATATTGACAATGCACATTTTAGTTGTCTAAAAAAATATTGAGAGGGTCAGAGATTCTGTGAACCTTGTCCACTCTTTAGACTGAAAGTAGCCAAAGCCCTTTTACTGTACTGTAGGAAAACAATCTTCCAGTCCCCTAATTTGCCATGAATTCACTGAGCTGGAGCTCTTTGCAGCCTAAGCATTTCTGAAGATGCTCAGCTTAGGACACTTCCTCATCTGTTTCCACAAACTAGTTATCTGAAACAATAAGGCAGTTTCCAGGCCTTGTATTGAACTGCTGGTTTGTTTTTGATTGACTGATAAGGATGCCACTTAGCAGCATTAGAGGAAAATCTTTAGTGGCTAATTACAATGTGAAGCTGGGATGCATTCTTAGCTAGCTTAGCTGCTTTACCCTTCAGGTTGCATCCTGAAGCTTACTTGAATTTAATCCCTATAACACTGAGATAAATACTTTAGGTTGCTAGAGGGGGCTGTAGTTCAGTGTCTTGTCCAAACGCCTGTATAGCAAAATCTTTATTTCAGGTATTATAACTTAAGTTTTGCTGAAAGCATAACTTCTGGAATGGTTTCTACTTGTAATTCTCCACTAGCACCCCAACAAGTTTACAGTGCACGCATATTGGGGGAGCTAAGTAGGGAAACTGATGGTAAAGCAGAGCTAGCACCTGGGCAAGGTGCCTCCAGAGCAGGCTTATGCTACTCTGGTGCCCCCCCCAAAAAAAATCAGTTTACTGTACTAGATTGAAGGTAAGGGTCCGTTTTTCAGCCAGTGGCTGTAATCTTCACTGTTGCTATGTAATAAAAAATTTAAGGTCATACATATTTTCATAAATGTACCAACCAAGCACATAGATATGTGGACCACATGTCTGGAGCAGCACAGGAAGACCGTCCTGAAACCATTTTGACTCCCAAACTGACCAAATGTTTTCTCTGCAAGGAGGGAGGGGGTCAGGGAACCTTCCCATTGTCTCAGGAATTGGGTAATCACCATCTCAAAGGAATGGGCAGACTACCATGAAAGGCAATCAGATAACCTGGTAGACAGGAGAAACAACAACATTCAAATTTCTGTTGTAGACCACCTTTTCTGTGATGTAGGTATGATGTTTGTGGGGGGTGGTCTTGGGTTACGCCCCTTCTGTGATGTATGTATGATGTATGGAGGGGTGGTCTTGAACTCCAGGTCAAAGAATTTAAAATGTCTATATAAGGGCAGGCACCCCTTTGTTCTGGGTCCTCCTCCGTGTGAGGGGAGCACCCTGTTGCAACAGCTTTAATAAAGATCAGGCTTAACGAGCTCCTTTGCTTCTCAATATTCTCTGGCTGGCCTCTGTTATTTTCTCCTACCGATGGAGAACCTACAAAGGACTATATAAGGGCTCTTGTGTCCCCCATAAGGAAATAAGGGCAGATTTTGTTTACAACAGCTACAATTCATAGCATGCTTGCTGCCCTGACGCACAGGTAACAAGGAGAGAGGGAGAGGATATTAGCCACCACCATTGGCCTCTGTGTTCCCCCCTGAGACCCATTTGCCAAGCCATCCTGGTTGCTGATGAACACACGCTTACAAAACTAAATAGAATGTTACTATCACCTTGTCTGTCTGCATCTATTCATGCAGTTCACTTAAAACCTACGTTGCTGTAAGAGTTTCCACCAAACAATACGTTTGCAGTAGCAATACCTTACTAGTAAAGGTGACTTTGATGACAAAGGAGGATTCTTCCAAAAATGAAAGAAAACAGCCCTCAATTGAAAAAAGACTTGCCCAAGGCTTTCTTCAAAATTAATAGTATACTATTAGTAGCTGTGACAGGTCTAGACTCATAAATAGAGACAATGGAGTAGACATCAGTCTGCCAAGAACTTATGTCCCTGTGGATGACTGACTTTTATATAAAGTGATAGAAACTTGGTTTCTATCTGAATGTAGTTTTCCACTGGGAGCTAGTGCTATTTTTGGAATGTGGAATCTTAATCTGAAACTCACAAGGTTCTCCTTCTCCGTTGAATTTTAAGTTATGCCTTAAAATTGCTTAAACTCACAGGACGCTTTTACACTGCTGCTTCTACAGGAGGGCATTCTGTTGTACTTCCACCTCATTTCATACTAGAGGTTTCAGTCATGATAAATATCTGTGTATATGTAGTTATTTTCAATATACAGAATTTTGTGTAAAGGTCTTTTTAAAGAATATTCACAAGAGGCATATGGAACACCTGTCTTTTCATTTGTTAAACTATGTATATATTTCTCCTAGCCTCTTCTTGTGCCTCATAGAATTCATTCGACAAGCAGAAATGTGAGAGAAGAAAAAACACGCTCTGAAATAAACTGTAAGTACATACGCAAGTTTTCAAACTTAATTGTGAATTTGTCTTCCATATCTACACATGTGGTGATGATTTGTATTAGCTCATTACCACCCAGTGTATGTTAGATGATCATAGATTTAAAATTTCAGTCTTGCTAGAAGTATATAGTTTCTTTACTTCCATAGCTATTGGTTGCCTTAACTGTACTGCTCATAGCTAAGCTAGATTCTTCCATGCGGCTCTGTTTCCTCAGTGCTTCATTGTATTCCCAAGGATATGAAGCATTTGAAAAACCAATTGGAAACCAAGTGCCAAGAGCTGCAAAACACACACACATGCTAGAAAGATACAGTACTGTATGTGATGCTTGCTTTCTGACTAGTTTTCCAAAGGCGTTTACCGTCGTTTTATATATCTAAATGCTTTGACCTCACTTCTGAATATTTCATTTCTTCTCTTCGACAGTTGGCCAAGTAAAATTTGATCCACCTTTAAGAAAGGAGACAGAGCCTCATCATGAGTTTGTGAGTAACACAGTTGTATGTGTTTTGCTGCATGAAATCATGTCATATAAAAAAATGTGATTCGGAGCATAAGACTTGTAGACTCCGGTGGATATGTATGGTATATCTGTGCAAGACCTCAAAATTATGATTTGCATAATATATTTTTTTCCTGGATATTTGGGATCCTTCAAAACGTATTTAGATCTGTCTTCTGATTCTTAAGCAAATATCCCACAAGTAGATATAGCTGTCTTCCTTCCTGTTTTCAGGCTATTTTGAGTACCCCTGTTTAAACGTATTTCTCTAAAGCTGTTGAACAGCTTCTTCATAAGGTGGGACCACTGGATTTGGCAATTAGGTAGAAATCTCGCCCACTTTGCTTACTGCAGCAAAGGGGGACTTGTGAGTCACCATGACCTTGTAACCACGAAACACAGCAGGCCAGAACTTACACAAGTACAACTCATGTGTCTTTAGCTCAGAGTCTGATAGGTCACAAGTTTTATGTGGAGCAGGCTGTTATGCAGCCACAGCTTCCTGATATGCCAGACGAATGAATCAATTTTGGCTTGTTGCATGTAACGTGTTCTTCCTTATATCTTCCTTCTGGGTCTCCACCACCCCGCATGCTGTGCATCACTTTGCTCTTGCACCCGCTACAGTATTGCCTTGCCTTACAGCAGTGGTGATGAGTCCATGGGCCAGCCTGCCAAGCCAGTTTTAATGGCCCACTAACCCGTGGCAAATTTTATCCATTTTATTGGGGTGACTTGCATGGCAACACTGAGAGTTGGTCAAAGTGCTCCAGGAACAAGAAGGGGCACTCATCTGTTTCCTGAACGCTGACCAAACATTGGGGCTGGTTCCTTTTTTTAAAATAATAGTGGAGCTGGTTTCCTTCATGTTTCCAGAGCACTGGCCAGCGCTCAGTGGCGGTCAGCTGCTCCTTGCTGCTGCCCAAAACTGCTGCAGTCACAATGGTGGCAGCTTGCTCTGCCCCTCTGCAGAAGCTGTCGCTGAATCAGCCACAAGTCCCTGGTGCCACTGAGAGTGAAAATCTGTGTGGTGGCCACACACACTACTGGCATACCTTCCTCGAATCAAAGAAAGTTAGCCACCCTCATTCTGCAGTTTGTTTACTTAAAAAACATGGCCATTATATGCTTGATCACTGTGTGTACATCTAAGGTCAGATATCTCATTAGTATGGAAATATGGATATTAGCAGAGGGAAGATGTTTGAAAGCAGTTTTGAGTGCAGAGAACTCAGTGGGGGAAACACAAAAGAGCCTTATGCAATGAGATGGCGTTAGACAGGACCTTAATTGTAGTCAGCAAATAGAAGGCTGTCCCAGTTCATTCCATCCAATTGTGCCCAGATATTTGCCTGCTCATTGTTGATTTAATTGCCATTTTTGTGTTATAGCAGAGAGTCCAACTATAGGTAGTAAATGTGGCAAGTCGTCTTAGCTCTGAACTCCCAACAAACAAGCGTTTAGCACAGGAAGCAGTGGAGGCACAAATCTACTTCTTGCTGCCCTTTGCAAATGTTGCTTCCTAATGTCTTCAGTAGGTAGCACCCAACAAGAGTTGCTAGGGCACAACAATTCTGCCTGTTGCTTTCTAAACATTGGGGTAGCAGAGAGGAATTGACTCTTTCGCTCTCCTTTCCTGGTCTTCCCTTCTTTCCCTGCCTGGTGTGGGTTGAAGTTGAAGCTTTGTTTTGTACAGCAGGCAAGGAAGTAATGTGGTCTTTTAGAAGAATGATACTTGATGCGTGGCAGCTGCATCCTCTTCTACTGCCTCCTAACTTTTAAAGGTACCAGCAGGCATCATGTTTTGAGCTGGCAACTCTACAGATCTCTCACTCAGGATATGAGCAAGAAGGCAGTGTTGGATTAGCTGCTGCATTCTCTTAAATCATGAACTCATTCTGAGGAGCGTTGATGGTCCTTAGGCCTTGTGTTTAATTATCTCTCAGGATAGAAACACGTGAAGACTTTTATGCAGCAAAATGATAAAGACATTTCTTATTTTACTTCATCTCCATGTAGTTTCACTTTTCCTTGGAGAAAACATAACTTTGGTATACTCCTTAAAGCAGCCATGCTGATACATATTGGAAAGTCTCTTGATTGCTAAAATTTCCTTCAGGAAATTCATCAAGTCCTTCAGCTTTTTCAGTTTCAACACCTCTTAGGCCACTGTTCTTCCATTTTTTCCAAAAACACCTTTATTTGGATGCCTCCCAGGTTTTTCATGGTAGATTTGCACTTCTCTAATTATGTATCTTTCTGAGCAAAGGCTGGAAATTTGCTCTCAAACACAGTTTATTTCTTGATTCATGATTATACCCAATAGACCATTACTAGGCAGGTTATAAAACTGTATTCTTTAAAAGATTTGTACTTCTAGAAAACAATTTACTCAATTTAGTGTTGTTTTTCTTTTCACATTGGCTTCTAATTCGCATTCCTTGCACCTATTTTAAGGACTGACTCTCAATGTGTGGACTTGTTGTTCTTTTGCATCCCATTCCCTCTTTCTCAAATGCTTGTTCCTATCTTGTATGTTGTTTGCAAGGCCTCCTGTGTGTTTTTCTTGGCCTCTTTGATAGTTCTACTTAACAATAACTACATGTGGTCCACGTATTCCACATTCTGACTTCCGTATTGCATGCTCTCTTATTCAAGATAGGTGCATACAAAACTGCCGTATTTCAAATGAGCCAGACCATTCCCCCGTCTAGTTCCTTATGGTCTATACTGACCTGCAGTTGATGTTGAGGGTTTATTTCTCAACCCTACCAGGAAGTCCCTGGGACCTTCTGCAAACAAAACATGTGCTCTATTCCTGAGCTATGGACAGATTAGAGAGACCAAAAATAGGTGGGAAAATTACTTGTCTATGACAATTTACCTATCAGTAATTGTATGCAGTTATAAAATCTGAACCCAGAACACTGGCATGGAGGAAAAGTTTGTGTTTGGGAAACAGATTATTTGTCTTGAGACCATAAGGGACAAAACTCCAGATAAAATACAATTAAAGTGGCTCCTGTTTTTGCCCCACTCACTCACAAGTTTAAATGCTGATACTGGTTGACTTTGTAAGCAGGAAGTTAAGCATTTGGAACACCCATTTCATCTGCATGTTCTCTTCTGCATTGTTCTTTACCAACATTAGTCTTGCTTTCCAATCAGTTAATTGTTTTTTAAATCCAGTCTTGGAGAAGTATCTTTTAAACACTTTGTTCTGTTGGAGATATACTTCTTCATATCTCACCTTGTTGTACGAGTGGAAGATGGAGACAGATTACTGATTAAAATTCCAATGCACACACACCCTTTTTTTAAAAAAAGGAAGCTCCAAGGTCTATAATGTTTTTTGGTTGGATGCAAGTGAGACTGCTGGGATCTAAAGAGCTACCTAGGCTCAAAGAAGGGGCATGTACTAGTGGAAACTACCATATTTTTCGCTCTATAAGATGCACCAGACCACAAGACGCACCTAGTTTTTGGAGGAGGAAAACAAGAAAAAAAATATTCTGAATCTCAGAAGCCAGAACAGCAAGAGGGATCGCTGCACAGTGAAAGCAGCAACCCCTTTTGCTGTTCTGGCTTCTGGGATAGCTGCCCAGCCTGCATTCGCTCCATAAGATTCACACACATTTCCCCTTACTTTTTAGGAGGGAAAAAGTGAGTCTTATAGAGCAAAAAATATGGTATTTTCCTTTCTGCTGCAGATTCAAAAATAGTATGGAGCAAGAGGGTCCGCTGTTTAAGGAAGAGTGAGTCAACCCCCTAGTTAGGCTCACAAAACTAGTTTTACAGTCCTTTGAATCTGGGCCGCAGTGTCCTATAAAGTCACAGCCTTTTTTTAAGCTTTTTTATAACACACAGTTGTAGGCAACATGGGAGAACTCAATCATAGAGTTGTAGAGTTGGAAGGGACTTTCGAGGCTCATCTAGTCCAACCCCCTGCAATGCACATTGATATGCCCCAGTGTGAAACACACTTGGAACCAACTTGCATTGATTATGAAGTTGGTCTGGTTCCATATTTTGAACCATAAACCACCTGGCACATGGAACTGCCTGTGCGTATGCAGCTAACTGGACAAAATACTTTGTTAATGTTTGTAAGAAATAATAGTACAGGAAGGATGGGAAATCTATGGCTTGCAACTTTCAGGGAAGAATAACAAAATATGTGTGTTTTCAAAAAAAACATATTGGCGTATAGAATAAGAAGTATAAACAAATGTACACCTATTACCAGTCCTTGCATTTCTTAAGTCACTGTTGAACATCTAAAGGCTATACTAATCCACCTGCTATATTGTATAAAGCTTTAGACACTTTAATAAACGGTAATGGCAGAGTCAGCTATCGTGCAACAATGTCCCTTTGTACTTAGATGTTTTTGAGTCTAAAAGTAATTAACCTGAGTTTCTGGTCTTTGTCTGATGAACAGCCCGTCAGTAACGATTTTTCGGACAGTTCAGAAGAAATATACTACACTGCAAGATCTAATCTGGTATTTTCATCTATTGCTTTTTCTTTGTCAGTGTTTGTTCGTCTTTTTTGTTTTTCAAAGTTAAATGTTTTGTTCAGTTGTCATGCTGCTTTCGCCATCTGTAGAATAGTCAAAAGGTCTACTAATCAAATACTTGCGTAATAATAAAGCTACTGATTTTAATTACCCACATCAGTGTTGCATTCTTATATACTAACATTTCTCACAATGATTTTTGTAATTTCACTAAAACTATATTAAAACAAATTGCTAAGACAATTGCTAAGCTGCTTACTAGGTTAGTTTTCTTCATAATGAGAGAAACTTGAGCACATAAATAACAAAAGGTAACAAATTTCATTGGGAAGGAAAGGATTGAAATCAGCTTGAAGAAAATGGAGTGCAGGTATTGCTTCTATATCTTATTTCCCACCTCTTCCAGCATGCATTTGTTTATTTAATACTTAAAACATGAGTGCAACAGTAAGCACTGAGATTTAATAATATTTGCGGATAATTGTTTTGTGTAAAGCAACTTAGTTTTCGAAACATTTTACCCAAGAATTATTTTCTTCAGAAATCTCTTCTCCTTTGATCTTTAGCAGTAGAAACAAATTTTAGTCGTTAATATCCTTTGCCTAATACTTAAAATGTTGCTTTTCTGGGTTTATTTCATAAAGAAATAAACTTTTGGCATTAACGAGGTAACATAGCAAAACTTTAGTTGTTTACACCTAGTTGGACACCTGCTTCCATTTAGATGGAGGTTGCCTGCTTCTTCCTCCTTGGTACACAAACCTGCCTTCAAGAATTTGTATTTGTAGCTCCAGTAATTCTTTCCCTAGTTTAATGGTGGCTTCCAGCTGGCTCTGTGAGAATAACTCTAGGCTATTGTTCTATAGCATCTCCTGAGACACTCCTGCAACATTGAACTTTAACATAATTTCTTTTAAAATATATTTATTTTTGTCCTGTCCTTGCCTGTAAATTTTTGGCAAAACTTGTACTAATTGTGATCTCTCTTCAAGGGGAAACAATTTCCTTTCAATAGCAGTAAACCACATACCATGTTGGTACATACTTTACGGTCATCTGCACTGTGCGTCATCTGTTTTCACAAACGCTATCTTCTTTCTTATTAGGAAGTTCATTCTTGATTTTCCGCCAAAGATATTTCGGAACTGTGTGTACAGTTAAAAGAGAGATGTCAGAAGTGTGAGAACAAGCTTGTCTTCTAGATAGATAGTTGGCATATTCTGTGCCTCTGCAGATTTTAGGAAGCTTGTGGTGATTTCTACATTGGGAAGGATGGTGTCACTGGCCTTAGTCAAGCACTGTTTTACTCCCAGGATTTTACCTACTCTGAGATTATGAGCAGATTTGGGGTATGTGTGCTGCTTCCTGCTTCCAGGAATGTGAGCAGAAGGTAACAAATGAACTTGGGAAATGCCATGTTTGTCTGAACATAGATTTTCCCTGACTCTTGTGAGAATGAACCTTCTGGAAATTGGGTTCTGTTTCTCACAGTTGGAGAGGTCTCATATTTGGGCACAAATTACTCATCGCCTTCTTTACACTGTGATGAACGTGCAAGTGGTAGCATATGAGCCTAGTCCTCATTCCCAGTTGTATCCAAAGGGCAGAATAGTGGCCTGGTTTGCAAGGTATGCGAAGTCAAACCCTGTCTTAGCTAGACTGCCCACAGCTGCTTTGTGCCTCCGTTTGTCCTTTTTGCTGCCGTGTTGCAGGGAGGTAAGCCAAGGTTTGGCTTAGGTTGTCATTCAAACCAGGACTCAGGGTCACTCTCCCCTAGCTAACTGCAAACGGTACCCAAAACATGTACTGAAAGTGATTGCGTTTCTATCCTTTATTTTTTTGCTGTGACCTGCCCCGAAATCTACAGATGAAGGGCAGTATACAAATTCAATTCATTTATTATTATTATTATTATTATATTTGCTGCATGGTCTGCTTGAAAGCAGTCTTTACAGAATGGAGTGCGATTTGTATCATGTCATCCAATGTCTGTGGCCTTCCTGAGATACCTTAAGACAGGGAGTGATTTACCGAGACCCCTGCGAAGAGCAATCTGAAACCCCTCCCCCCCGGGAGGGGGGCGTGGAGAAAGTGGGAGAGAGAAAAGGGGTTTCCCACTACTGCCTTGTGGCTTCTTGCAAATTGTTCTTGGAGGAATGTGGCCCTTGACAGAAAAAAAAGATCATTCTTCAAAGAATGATCATTCAGTACAAATGATACGTCTTTATCACCTGAAAATTGAAACCGTTTAATCCAAAATGTATAGCGTCACTTCAGAGATCATTTCTAAAACATCGTACTTGATGCTAACAAATGCATCTCATTTTACTCTTTTCTATCCAAGCAACATTCCTGGTTCTGGAGCAAAAGCATGTCTTGTCAAACATGCTTACCACTTACGCCTAGTCTTTTGTTGGAAGGTTATGTGGGACTACTCAGTTAGAATTAATTTGTTTCACGGCTCAGGCCTGCAAGCAGTAGATTTGACAGAATCGTCTGACCATCTCATTCAGTATTCTCATATTACTTATGTGAAATCCAAACGGCTAACAAGCTGCTTGATTATATTAATATATGGGAAGCACACTGAACTCCCTAATGCATCACATGTGCATATACTAGGTATAATAATAGTTTTATGATTTTGAATTACTTAACAATAATTACCTAGTTGACACACTTCCTGAAAACTAGTATTTCATTTTCTGTGTTTACAACTTTTGCCAATTGTAAAACTAACATGCACAATATATACAATGTATTATGTATCTAGCTTTCTATATCTAAAAAATAAAAGACAAGTGTGTCTCCTTTGTCCACAAATAGTGGTCATTCAAACCTTAAGACACCCACTGCACTAACATTCACCCTCAAGTGCTAAAGTTCCATTCTGTTGAGTGGCTCAACCAGTGCAAATACATTAAAATTTGAATATGAACAATCACTTTAAGGACAAAATTGTCTGCTATAGCTATTTGCCCAAATTTGCAATATTTAGCCACTTCTGATTACCTTGGCTTGTCCAAAGTTTTGTTGCCAATACTGTAATGAACAGCACTACTATCCAAAGAGTATCAGTGAAATTATCAGAATCAAGTGCGATTTGATTCACTGTTTACTTGGATATGGTTAAATATCCCACGGTTTTGTTTAGAGTTGAACTTAGTTATTCTGTTTATGTTGAATAGCTGCTTCTGTTTGATGGACCTTCTTGCACAGTATCTACATGAAAACTGCTAAATTTCCATGTGTGCGCACATGTATCTTTCATCTCCAGAGATACATGGCTTGAACATTCAAAATCTTGTGTTAGGAACACTCTGTGCAAACTAAGATGGTGGTGTTTTATTTTTGTCTCTATCACCTTCATTTTGCAAGCTTCACTTTCCCACAGAAATACGCTAGGACAGTACACAAATGAATTTCTTTCCCAGTGTTTTGCTGTAACTGTATCCAGGATGAAATGCAGGTTATTTTTAAAGCATCTAGTAATAGTAGATTAGAAAGAGACATGATCATATTTTAGCCTATTGATGCTAACAGACAGTAGAGTAGTAACCTGGCTATAAACAAAGGTTTAGACCATTAAATAATACAAACATAAACCACACTGACAGGTGTCACTTTCATAAAAATGTTCCTGTGAGATTTCTAACGTACGGTGGCAGATGAAGGATCTTTTAACTTTTTTGTAGCGGTTTGCTTATTTTCTCTTATTAATTTTTCTGTCACTGCAGTAGAATACATATTGTCGTGGATTTGTGCTTTGCAAATTGAGAGTGGCATCTTGCCTCTGCCCAGCCATAAGAGCTCTAGTTTCTATGTTTATGCAACTGCTACAGCTTCCCTCTTTCCCACAAAACAAACTCCTATATAAGGGCCCTCAAGTATTTCACTAGTGGCTACCATACGCCATTTCAAGGAAACATCTAAAGCATGGTTTCTTCGTTGGGAACCCCTGGTGACACAAACTCAAGCATTTACTCCTGCTAAAGTTCCAGTCACATAAAAATTTATGGATGGTTAGCTTAATGCTATTTAAGTGGTTGTATAAAAACTGCTGAGACTGCATAGATTATTTTGCTTGGGGGTGGGGTCATCCTGGAGGTAATTGAAATGTATTTGTTGATTTAGAGTATTTATGGATCATCCTGCCTTCAAAGAGCTCAAGGAGATACACAAGAACCACAGCAACAAAATATGTCAATAAAAGCATATACAAGCTAAATATTTAAATAACATAGGAGACAGATGTAGCTCTAGGGGAGTTGGGGCCCTACCACAGAGAAGGCCCTTCATGAATCCTGTTAGGCACGATGAGCAGAACCCCCTCCCCAGCTGATATTAAGGATCAGATGGGCTGGTATGAAAGGTGCCGTTTCTGCATATATTTGGGCCATTTGGTTTTGCAAACCATCGCTTAACACACTGAAACGAGCCCAGTAGAACACAGGCAGCCAGTGCAGAGATTTTAGGACAGGCGCTTTGTGAGCCCATCTCATTGCTCTAGTTCATAACCTGACAGCCACATTCTGCAAAAGTTGCAGCTTCCATACCATTTTCAAGGACAACCCTAAAGCCCGTTGCAGTCATCAAAGGTTACTAGAGCATGAATTACTGATAGCAGGCTGGCTTGGTCCATGAATATCTGTAGCTTGTAAACCAGCTGTAAATGGCAGTAGGCTCTCCTAGCCACTAACACCACCTGAGCTTCTAAGGATAATAATGGAATTAGAAAGGACCACCAAGCTACATAGCTGTTCCACAGGGTAACTGCTGCCCTTCTCGTAGGCCAATTCCTAGATCAGAGACTTGACTAGCCACAGTACTTTTCAGGATTCTATTGTATTTTATTGGCCAACATCTGGTCTGTCACTGCCTCTAAGCATCTATCCATCTTATCTACCACCTCTCCCAATTCTGATGGAGTGGAAAGATAGAACTGGGTGCCATCATATTGATGACAATTTGCTGCAAATCCCTGGATGATTCCTCCCAAGAGTTTTATTACAGATATTAAATAACATGGGAGACAGAAGGGAATCCTTCAGCACTATTGCCAAGAGGCCAAACGGACATCTCCCAACATGACCCTGAAGGTAGGAGTTGAACCACTGTAGCACAGTAGTACCTCCAACCCATAGAACCAGTTCAGGAAGATACTGTGATCTATAGTATTAAAAGCTGTCAAGATGTTGAGAAAAATCAATAGGATAGTGCTCCCCCTTTCCATAATCAGTTGGTAGCAAAGACAGATTTGTTGAAAAACCAGATTAAAATAGATTCAGAACTCAGCTATATCCAGATTCACCTGCACTCATCCCCTTCTTGAGCACCTTACTCAAAAAGGGATATTTGCAACCATGCAACAGTTGTTTAATATGTCTGGGTCCAGAGTGATCTCCTTCAGGAGGAGGCAATCTATTTCTTCTTCTGAAGTGGCTCTCATAGTGAAGTATTTAGCACTCTGTAGCCCACCCAGTTAATCCATCTCAGATACACAAGGGGGTCGAAAGGGCCTCTGTCCGCCAAACTCCTGCAAAGTGCCCTCTCCATATCCTCAGACCATGCTCACTCATACTAATCTCACAACATGAACCTAGACAGTACTCTGGGAATCTCACCAGGATTCGCCTTAACTGCGGCTTCAAGTTCAGAGTGAATGTGAGCGATTTCTGCCCTCAAACAATTTTTGATTCAATTTTCCCTTCTTACCCACATGCCTCAGATCCAAAAACATTTCTGAAATTGCCAAGTTCTGCATCACTCTAGAAGAAGTCCTTTTGGAGTCACTCTCATTTCCTCCATAGTTTAACCCAGCATCCTCATTAACATTCTTGTCCTTTATCCATCTCATCCCTTGCCTCCAAGTAAACAGTCATTTATCACCAAGCTTTGTTTTCCCAACGTGATCTCAATTTTCTCTTTGCTTATAAGAAGAAAGCAGATCATATTTATCAATGTTCCTTGATAAAATGCTTTACTGGCCACTAAAAATGATGGTGCATGTTGCTTTGGCATGATGCATGGCTGTGCTGGCTAGTAGTGGTAGTCCAAGACGTCTGGAAGACACAAGGTTTTCTATAGTTGGTAATATATGGGTGGGTGGATTTGAGACTATACTATATAAGAAGTAGGTGGTGGGATTCATAAAGGTAAGGGAATTATGGTAATCAAAAGGAGCGGGATCACATTAATTTAACATTGGCTGAGGTTACTCAGATAGTTGTTTATTTTCTTGACATCTGATGGGATAGTGTTCCACAGGGCGGGCGCAACTACCGAGAAGGCCCTCTGCCTGGTTCCCTTCTTGCACTGAGGGAACCAGCAGAAGGCCCTCAGGGCTGGATCTCAATGTCCGGGCTGAATGATGGGGGTAGCGATGCTCCTTCGGGTACACAGGGCCAAAGCTGCTTAGGCTGAATGTGTCCAAGTTCAATGTGCTTAAAGTTGTGGGCTTACTGTATACTACAAAAAAGCAATGTTGGACTAAAGCAGATATCATAGCTCCAGTAACAATCCTCTAACCCCATGCCTCCTGGTTTGAATCATGCAGAAAGAATTCTAGCTGACTCAAAAAAGCTTTCTTGCTGTTTTATGACCATTTTCAAAGGAGTGTTGGAATTTTCCAAAAATAGAAGTGGCAGGCTACTGTAGCCTGCCTCTTTCTTTGTGTAGTTTATATGGTGGGTTTCTTTCTGAGAAAAGTTTATTTGACATGTAGAGGCTTGGCAGGTAGAGCTCCAGCAGATGATGACATTGTCCCTGCTGTGAAATAAGTGGTAGCACATTGACCTTGGTCTACTAAACCACTTATTAAAATCATTAGGACTCCTAAGCATTTTCCCCACATGAAAGCTGTGGCTTCCAGGATACTGAAGATATGTTTCTGTACTGCAAAGCTAGGATCCCTAGTTCATATTCATTTGCATCCATGGAGATTTCAGAGCCCTTGCACTTTATCTATTTTGAATTATGGTTGTTGGATAGTCGTACAAGGTGATCTCTTTACATTAAAATATATTGGGTTGCGTACAATAATAGCCTTTCAGAAACTTTAAGGTTATGTGATCAAGCCACCATTGCTAGTGGCTTGTATGTTCATCTTTCCCTGCACAGATTTTGTGCATTTTGGGAGTAACAATTCAAAGTAGGAGGAGATGAACTGTGGACCCTGATGACTCTCTTAAATCTAAAGAGCTGTTTGATTGGATCCTAATTTCATTGAGCAGAGTTTGTCTCATAGAACTGGGCTTTCATACATCCCTGCACCCCCTTGAAGATCTCTTTCTGGGGGTTTCTGTACTACCAGGAACAGCCTGCTAGGAATCTCAAGTGAGATATCCGTGCAGTGGAAGTTGCTTCCAGTACCAGTCACCACACAGAAGCTGCCTAAGGTCCAAATAGTTTACTATTGCAGAAGATAAGGCTCGGTAAAACAGTTCTGGACTTGGATATATAGAGCTTGTAGGCTTTTGCAGCTACAGATATATGCAGATGCATACATTTACAAAGTAGCTCTGTTGCTCCAAATAAATTCCAGCCACTGGGCAAATAACACCAGCAGACTGACGACTCACAGACTAACTGAGCTGACATACCTTAATCACAGATATAGCCGGGGAACAGGGCTGTTACCATAGCTGCTGGCTTGGCTGATCTTGCACTTGCAGTTAGCTCATCCATGGGGTGATTTACGCTTATGAAGGAAATTAGCACCTTCTCATGTCCAGTTACTCCAACACTGTATGGGATGTGGCATTGGGGGCTGCAGCTGGAAGGAGGAATTAGCAGAAATCAGGGATGCCGCCTACATCTTACACGAGGGAAGGTGCTTTTCTGTTTGCCCTGGAAACCTATGGTTATTGTCTGTATGCAACTGTGCAACAGAGCACCTCAAGCAGAAAATTTACAAATCTTATATCTTTTCCTCTCCTTAAATGCACAGAAGTGTCATATTAGAAGGATAGTATTCTGTTAGTGAACTTTGAGGGAATCTGCTGTACAACGTGCATTATTTGTATATGCTGTGAAGCTATTTGTGGGACTCAAGTTTGTGTAAGAACAGCTGGAGCTAGTTAGACAATAATTATTTTTTAAAGGAGGAATGCAGTAAGATGAGACAGAGCTTGATGCTTTCTTTTCTCTCAATAGGATTTGCAACTAGAATATGGTCAAGGTCCCCAAGGCAGTTACTTCTTGGGTGGAAATAAGTGAGTATTTTTAGTAACACCATTCTTTTTCTCCCCCTACCCCCACCCCCAAATAATCTGGCAGTGGTTTTTAATGTAGTTATCAATTTGATCAGGAATTTGATGTTTATGCAGTGAAACCAGTTGTGCATTTACAGTAAAAAACTGACTATTTAATCCGTATTTTGAGATACTCGAGTTGGATCAAGACTAAGATCTTGCAGAGGCTCCCTTTGAAAGAAGTGGGCAGGTGGTTTTTCAATTTCTCCTGAAGTTCCAGAGCCACCTTCCATATTCTGGAGTCTAAAGCAGGAATTGGACCTCCTCTTCCTCTCCAATGGAGCATCCTGTAGACACAGTTCTCTAGTCCTGTAGTCTGGATTCAACCCAATGTAGCCTCATATATGGGTTTTTTGGTGTTGGCAGGTGTATAGCAAGGCAGCTTTATTGTCTGCATCTGTATCCACAAATGTGCCTATATGTGTGTATATGTAATAAATACATTTTAATTTTTATTTATTGCATGTATATAGGCCACCCAGTAACATATATTCTCTGAGTGGCCTCCAAGAAACAAAATATAGGAACAAAAGAAAAAGCAGCGTGAGAACTCTTAAGCCTGCAGATGTCACACAGCCAGGGTTTAATATCGCAGATTATCTGAAGGCTCTGGGAAATAAAAAGGTCTTCATCTGGCATGCAAAAGGCCATAAAGATGGCAGCCAGATGAGCCTCTCTGTGGAAGCTGTTCCACAGCTAGGATGTCACCAGTGAGCAGGTCCTAGAGGCCACGCTTTGTGGAGGCACTTAGTTGGAGGTACTTGGAGCAGGTCTGCTAAAGAGGATCTTAAGGTTCAGATAGGACTAGTTTTAGTACCATGGGCTTCATAAAATACCTGTAAGTGAGGGAACACTATAAAGAGAGTTCAATGATCCATGTTAAATTATTTTGTAAAAATAGACTTTAATGGTGCAACCCAACAAGTTAAGTCAATAGTTCAGAATTAGTGTAAATATGATAAAAGGAGGAGATAGATACTTCTTTCTTATTCTAGGTTTTGCCAATCTTTTCTTGTGGCATTGCATTATTTTAGTGTACGTTCTTCTCCCCTCCACACCCCCACACATTTTTTTACAGCAGTAACTATCATTAAGATGAGTTGTGTCCACCCAGGTGCATTAATTAGCAGGCTGGTGTACAGCTGAACACACTTAAATACACTTTAGGCTGAATAATTATTTACTTCAGACTGAAAATTCAAACAATTGGTGTAATTTATTGCACATCTTACATTTGTCAGATCATATAAAAAGTGTGTCTGATTTTGTGTGCTTTTTGCTAAATGTGTCCAGTCGTTGAATTTTACTTCTATTTTTAAAGGAGCCTTCTAAAATCAGTTGAAGAAGAACTGCATCAGCGGTAATTCTTGACTTTCTTTCTCTCTTGATTGCGAAGTCCCTTTCCTTGTGCGCAGACTGTATGTTTCTTGTATCTCTCATGGTCTAATGGTGCTTGTTTGGCTTACAGAGGACCCCTTGCTTGTCTGTCTTGCAACTGTGATTTGCTAAAAGAGAAGCTTTTTAGGATTGCAGATAACAAATCTTTTGATGGCTGAAGACAAGTTGACAATTGACATTTAGAAGTGATATCCTGTTTAATTCCTCAGGGGACATGTCGCACATCTGGAAGATGAGGAAGAAGGGGACAGTGATGATGCTAAACAGTAAGTTCTGCTAATCTTCAAAGTAGATCTGGTTCGTAAACAATCGAGAAATCTTGTTCAGTCTGTGTGTGGTTTATGACACTTCTTGCTCCACAGTTTGGTCATCTTCAGACGTAACCCCAAACCATTGTTTAGTGTGACAGGAAGTAGCCACAGTGAGCCTTGGCCTCGTGCATTCTTCTTCTCAGTCCTCCTTTTGGCATGGCTGTAAGGAGAAGTTTGGAAGCTTTTGCTTCAAGTTTAGATTAACTGCAGTTTGTTGTGTTGCCTGCACTGACCAGATGTGTTTGATCATATCTATGGGTTGCTTGAAACAAACCCAACTTCATGCCGTGGGCTATGAAGCGGGCTTGTTTAAACAAACCATAGTTAACTCTGGAATTGATTCGCTTAAATTTCCCCAGTGAGAGAGAGAGTGATGACTAGATAGGACTCATGAAGCTAAAATTTTGTTTGGAACATTTATTTTAAATATATCACTAGACGGCCAGTGAATAGGAAAGGGAGAAATAAAGAAAAATATATGTAAATAATGATTATTGGGGGGGGGCAGGAAGAATTTGAAGCTGTAACTTAACCTGTAAACTTAACTCTACTAAGAATAACAATATGCAATATTAAAATTAACTGCAATGTAACCATTGCTGTTAATTTTACATTGCCCCATCTGAACTCCACCAGCCCTCTATTTAAAACTTACTACTGAGGCATACATAATCCCATTGCAGTTTCACAGTGACCGACACCAGAGGCTCCTCTCCTGCTGCCTTAGATGAAAACATTGTATAACAGGAGCTGGTGTTACTAGCACCATACAGTGCTACCACACAGAAATAGCATCCTCATACTTTCATTTGTGCTTATAGCCTACATCTGAATGTATCAGGATGCTATTTCCATGTGGTAGTACTGTATCTGAAGGGACATGTTTGGGAGCCTGATCCTGCTTGGACTTGCATGATGAGTTTCAAAGACCTTGCAGATTATATATATATGTAGTAGCTGATAACATTTTTAGGATTCAAACAGCTCATCTGAAAGACCCGTCCACTAGAAGAGTTCTGCCATTAGTTGAGGCAATATGTGATACTGATTTTTACAATATAATCCTATATATATCCTATTCAAGAGTAACGACTTTTACAGCATAACCTGATACGTAACCTATTCCATGGTAAATGCCATGGAGTTCAGTGGGGCTTGCTTCCATTAAGTGGCAGTAGAATTGCTGTGCTAATTTGTCATCTGGTTGCTTTGAGCACTGTAGTTTAATACAAGAAAATCAAGCCTGTATTTTCAAAACCTGTCTATAGTAGCAATTTTATAAATGCAAAATATCATAAACGTGCTGTTATTTAACAGGACAATACTGGAGTTTGGAAAAAGAAAATCAAGGAGGAAAAATGTGATTCCCCAGCAATTTGTAGGGAGTCCAATCAATACCATAAACCCAAACTCTGGGTAAATAAAATACTTCATCAAGAATTTCCATTTCTGCTGGTATCTCATTTTTCTAAAGCTGGACTTTTGAGCAGGCTTTTCTTTGGTACATAAGCCCATTTGGGGATAAATGGAGAGATATAGGGAGCTGGGGCAAGAATGAGGCAGAATGCCTTCCTACATATTTTAATAAGTTAACCTTGGCTGTGGCCAAACTGAAATACAAAATATATATTTTTTTTATCAGAGGCGGAAATAATTGCATCTAGTAGCCTCGTAGAGAATATGTGCAAACTTCTTCATAGCACATCATTTTTAAAAGCCTGTCTCTTGTTCAGTGTTCTGTTATACACATTTAAGTCTCACTGTTTTTAGTTGGAATTATAAATGGCATTGAATGTGGGATTGCCACCTTTAGAATTTCTCTGGCTAAACACAATCTGTATAGCCTAATCTACCTTGGATCTCAATTTTTCATTCTGCCATAATCTACCTCTTTGAAATCAACCCCTCATACCATCACCCCTCCCCCCCAATGATTGGTATTTAATTGTCTCAATAAGTGCTGTATTCCTAATTTCATTGTTTTAAGGGCTGATAGAAAAATCTTTACTGAAAATTCCAATGTTATGAATTTAAATCTGGTATGGGCAACTGGTTCACTACTGAGGGCTGCGTTTGAAATATAGCACAATCTGACATGGTACAGAAAATTAGCATATTTTAGTTACATGTAATGTAATTCATGCATCATCTTCATTAATAAAGTAGATTCCAAACTGCAGTAGAGGAAGCATATCGCCTTCAAATGTGCAAAATGTGGCCTTGGTAAATTCAATCCATTGTTCTGCAAGATTAGTTCCATTGGCACAAAAAGACTTCAGTTTCCTCTCCTCCCTCCCACCCCGCCATATGTCGCCAAAACTTGCCCCAACCCTCTAAAGCTGATTTTTGAGAGTGTGCAGGAAACTGGCAGCGAGAGGGAAAGGAAGTTTCATTGCACAAACAGACGTTCATTGCTCCAGCAGAGCTGCATCGTTGGATGCTGCCCAGTGGCGGAGGAAGAAGTGTGGGGGGGGCGCACCTGCCTCCCCGCCCGTGCTGGGCGCCACCCCAGGACGTGCGCCATGCCCCTGCAGGTGGCACACCCGCCCCCACCTGCTCTCCGCCCCCCCCCCGGTGCAGGAGCATGAAGCTCCACCACTGATGTTGCCCCTTGATGCATGGATTTGATAACTACATGAAAAACAATGAATTTGACTTGCTGTAATTGGCTCACCTTGTTTCCGAACCCTGATTGCTTTTGCCATTCTTTTCACATTTTCCTGCAAGCATGATGGTGAACATTACATCCGCACACACGTTTTTAAAAAATTAAACTGGAGTTCTGAGGAATCTGTCAAGAACCCATGGGCCACCTTAAAAATACCAAGTTTTTATATTGCCCACCCCAGTTTAGATCATTTCAGTGGTACCTTCTTTCTCTCTCTATCTTTATATATGTAATGAATATCTAACTTTTAAAATGATCAACGAATCTTTGTAGTTCATCCTTGTTTTCCCTCTTGTAGCTCAACTATGAAGGCTAAAGTGCCACCACCTTTACCGCCAAAGGTAAGAGGGGCTATCACTACTTGCAGGAAATATGCTTACTGGCCTAGTTCATATGTAACACCTCTGATATCATAAACTTCGGTTCAAGAAAATATATGCCTGCACATTCTCTCCTTGCCCCTGCCCTTTCAAACCCCCTGCCCGTGCCTGGCTTTGGCAACAATTTCTGGTTTCTTAAATCATTTTTCCGTTCTTTCCAAACTAAGAAACTGGCTTGGGCAACTAAGATAGCTTCACTTGAAAGCAGGAGAGAGATTATTATAATAAATGATGGTTTGTTAACATCTGACCTGACTATACCTGAACCATAATTTTATGTCAGATGACTACAAACCGTGGTCAGTTTTTAAAATGGAAATGGAAGTCAATGGGTGGGATTCAGCTAATACAGATATTTCATCTGTGCCAGTATATTAGCTTGCCAGTTGGAATGATCCCTCCTTACCAACCACATAATGCTGTTTTGGGGGTTCTCCCAACCCCCTCAGAACCTAACCTCAATGCAGTTTACAAAAAGAGGAAAAGAGTAACAGTAACGTAAAAACATCTGAACACAGTGATAGTTTCAGTTGCCTTCTCTTTTAGCAGTCTGCTTTGCCAAACTGTTTACCCCAGTATACATGCTGTTTTTTAGCCTATTGAATGGCAATCTTCATGGGTCACATCCAGTTCTGCCCCTCTCTATTTCCGGAAGGCATCTGTCAGGATCATGAGGGGAGCAGTTTTCTGCTGCTACTCCAATCTGCAGCCCCTGAAATCTGCTCCAGAGGTTTCTCCAGCTCTTCATAGCAGATTTACAGAAGCAGCGAGAAAATCACCAAAAATTACTTTCTTCTCCGTCTGTTGACAGATAGCTTATGTCAGTAGAGGGAACATAATACATTATTAAGTCCCTCTTTTAAGTTAATTCTATTTGGCTAATATGCAGGTGATATATGTGATTTTAGAAAACCATAATCTGATTTGCACCTTGTCCAAAAACAGACTGAAGGCTGTTTTACTGATGTTTTCAATTATGCTTTGCAGATTTTTTTGTTAGATTGTATTGTATTTAATATGTTATGAGCCACATTATATTTTATGAAACAGCAAGTTATAAATTTTCAAACAAACAAACAAAATAGGGATGTTTTCTGTAGACTTTTAGAAAGCCTTTCATTTCTAGCCATGAAATTTCAGCTGAAGAATTCCTTATACGTGGCTCCTGCTACTCCTTCATTTCTACTGTATTCCCTGAACACATTTTAATGACTTGGTATGAAAGTTTTAATATGAAGGTGATGTGATATGAATTCAAAAACATGGACTAATAAATTTTATAATTTCAGCCTAAATCCATCTACGTACCACAGGAGATCCATTCTTCTGAGGATGATAATCAAGGAACCATCAAAAGATGTCCTGTTTCAGAAAGTCCTGCAAAATCAAACACCCAAGTACCACCCAGACCACCACCACCTCGGTTACCGCCACAGAAATCTCATGCTTTAGGTAATGTTGATGAATTACAGATAATTCACAAATTCTTTTAATAACAGCAGTTTAATTTTGCCTTCTTCAATACATATTCCAGAATTATTCTTAAATAAGCATGTTTTGCTCTGGGCAAGCAGCAGAAAATGCTCACTTAAAAAAACACACCCGTTTAGATTTTAGTGGTGTCCCCCCCCCCAACCTTCTTTAAGCCGCTGAACATGGAAATAAATTCTAAAATAAATTCTAAAATTGTGTTTATCAAAACTATGTACATGTCTGTGATACATTGTACTGATATGTGTCCAAACAACAATCATTGAGGACTATGGAATTCTGCCACTGAACACTTTCACAAGGCTTAGGACAATAAACAGCACTTCCACCAGAATAGAATAAACTTTATTCCCTTCACTGGTATCTCCTCATGCTTTCCAAACTTGTCCCTCAGCCCCAAAGTTCAGCATGAACAGATAGGCCTTGTAGTACTTCTGAACATGTTCCAGCTTGGACTTTAGTAAAATGGAGTCCCAGTTGCTCTTCATGCATTTAGTGCCTGAAGCTGAGGCATAGATGACTTAATGAAGGATACTAAGACCCATAGGCCTATTTAGGCCTGGTCATTTCCCCCAAACCGTGTCCACTTGCCATCATATGTGACACCAGTCTTAGTTGAATCGGCTGTCTTAGTAAAGCTGAATCAGTTGTCTTAGGGAGTTCCCAACTGAGAACTTCCCAGTATAGCCAGTGGGTCTGCTCTCAGTACCGATGAGCTTATAGGCGCTGTGATTGACAGATGAGCAACCCTACCTACCTATGAAGGTTGGCCCAAGGGATGGGGGAGGTAAGGGTTTGGCCACCCTGGATTAAGCAAATGCCCTTTGGGAACCTTGCTAATTGTAATGGTGGTTTATGCTCTGTAATGGTCTCTGAATTTTTCTTGTGAAGGGAATGGATTGAATTCTGTCCAGACAAATGGCGACAGAGAAGGATCTCCCCATCAAGAGCCAAATGAGAATAGACACACCAATCTCTCTAGAAGAGAAAAGAAGGAAGTTCTGGTAAGTAATGCTCCATTTGACTGTTTCTGTAAAGCATGGCGCTTCCTGGTTTACGTGTGCTATATATTTGGCATCTTCATTCGCAATATTTTGTAGTATGTGCATTGGAGCACCTGGGTATGTTAGAAGCTTTTGGATGGAGGTGTCTGTGTGTAAAATTAAGCAGTGTATTGCCACATAGGCCCAAGCCATGAATCTATATGTGTCTGAAACCTACTTTTTCATCTTCAGGGACTAAGCCCTTCATGAACTCAAATGACAGAAGGGAATTACCTGTTCCTTCTGTGACCCTGGCTGTTGTTAGTCTGAAGGAGGTGGCCCAGAAACTAGCGTGTTTTTCCACATACACAGGAGCCCGGTATTGGCACCTCACTGCCTGTGCAAAAAACAACAACATATCTTAAGATATTCAGAAAGGAATAACAGACAAGGCAAGATCTTTTCCAAAAACTTGAAGTTTGCAGGGCAAAAGAATGAAGGCAGTCCCAGAAATTGAAGGTCAGGAGAGATAGGGAGTGAGAGAGCTGAGGTGGCAGTGAGCCCAAGGCAGATGCATGGAAATGCTTCAGTGCCTGGAGGGAAAGGAGGGGAACACTGGAAGCTGGAGAGCTGCGGAAAAAATTGAAAGCGAGGCAGTGGGAGTGTATACTGTTACTGTGAAGCACGTCTCCCGATTTGGATCTGGAACAGGGAGATCATTCCTGAGGTTGCACTGAGCTTCGAAAGTTCTGTAGAAGTACACCAATAATCTCCAACCACCTTTCCATATCCAGACTTGAAGCGGAGAGGAGCAGTGCTTTTGGCACTGGATTGCATAAGCTCCAAGCTTGCTCTCCAGGTTACAGCAGGAAGCAGGGGTGGTCTTCCCCATGGTTAATGCTGTGGAGACAACCTGCAGTCCCTCCACTGATCCAACCTGGAGAGCAGGGCTGGGATTCCTCTCATCACATTCACCATGGCAAGCGAAACTGGGGACTCGCGAATGCATGTGTACGAAGCCTGCTCCTTCAGTGTTTGTGTCACAAATATAGCTCATCTTTCAAAGTCACAATTCAAATGTGCGTTTTTGTTTTCCAGAAACCAATTAGTAACGGTCTTCCTCCTACACCAAAAGTGCATGTAAGTATTAAGTTTCGCATAGGATGGTTTATTGAAAATATCTTAAATTCTGTCTCAGGGCATTGTTGACTACCATTTATGTTAAGGATTTAACCCTCATACTCAGTGTTATATATGTTGAACTGCTAGAATGTAGCTGAACTAGTTTTGGAGTGACAGCTTCCCCATATGTGTATGATACACATAATAATAATAATAATAATAATAATAATAATAATAATAATAATAATAATAATACACTTACTAGGCCTTCTGCCAAGTCCAATTCATTCTCTTCTGTTCAAATATAATTTATAACTTCTTATATTTATTCATTGTCTTGTAGATCAGGTATCAGTAATTTAGTTGTCTGTAGATGGGGTAGATTGTATGAGGCAATATTTTTTACAAAAATGAGTTGAATTTATATTTCAGCTATAGTTATATTCTTAACTAAATACAGTTACTGAATCTTGAAATGCAGTGTTGCACTTTTATCAAAGAATTGGACTTCAAGGGAAGAATGATGGAATCCCATTAGATGACTTCAAAATTAAATACCTCTTACTAAGTCTGTTTGAGCCACAGTATATCCTTTTATGCTAAAATTCCTTCTTAGAAGAAAATTGGGCCTCCAGTTTGAAGAGTCCACCTAATTTAGCATATTTTGATTACTAGAAATGTCGGAGAGTAGGCTAGAGAACTCAACTCGCTGTCAACTGCAGTTTCGGTTTTCATTCCTTTAGGGACAACTTGCCCTACTTTCTTCTGCATAGCTTATAATACTAGGCTGAATGTTTTGAGACTGCAGGAGTGGATTTTGTCCCTGACAAAGTGTGATCGTTCTTACAACTTTCAGTTTCCTTCTTTATGCCTTCTAAGTTTGTGGAGGTATTAACACAAGCAAATTCTAGTTCTTACACTTAAAATAAAATTCAGGTCAAAGGCTAGCTTTTCCTCAGTATTGTACTAGAAGAAAAATTGAGAGCTCTTCAAGCTTTTTGTCCTTCCATAGTTATGCACAACATGCTCTTCACTGCAAAGTAAAGTGAATGGCTGGATCAGGAGAACTCAGGGTCCTCCTGGATTCTTTGAGGCCAGGTCCCCATTAAAAATAATACTTTAAGTGGGTTTTGTTTTTTCCTTTTGGCTGCTCCTTTTTCTATTCCAGAGGAGCAGTGGGAACTGAAAACTTGTGCTTAATGGTTTTTCCAGAACTCATGTTATGTACAAATAAAATATATATCTAAGATGCTTTCTTTAAAAACCGGGTTTTGAATTTGCCTACTTGTAATATTTGATTTTAATTTGCTCCTTGGAATTGTCCACAGAATAAGTCAATTAAACAATGTGACAGATTAGAAATCAGAGGGGACGCTGAGACTGAGTACCCCATTCATTTTTTAACACAAGTAGTATTCCTGAGTATTTCAGGAGCAGGTTAGTTGGCAACTAAGTGGAGTTTCCCTGTATTTAGTTAGTTATGTACTTCAGTCCTTTCTCTTGACAACTTTGCTGAAGAAAAGGGGAGCTTCTTCTCAGGTGGTATACCATCCTCCCCTTCAACATTTAGAATAGTTCACTTAAGGTTACTACTGAGCCAAAACATTGTCTTGTGCTCATGTATCAAAAAGTGCCTCCCATTTTCAACATCATTGCAAATATATTTGCATTGTTTCAGTGTTGTTCTTGCCACCATTTGCCTTCTCCATCTTTACCCTTGCTCTTCCTCATTTTCCCATTTTATCTGATCAGTCGTGGCAACAAACATAATTCTGTGCCAATTTTTTAATGCTAAATCTCACATTATGATGAAATGTGCCCATTAACCAAATAATGTTGTCACAGTTGGCACTGTGGGCAAATAATGTAAAGGACAGTCAGTGAAAGAAGAAGAAGAAAATGGTACCAAAAAGCAACAGCAGAAAAGCTGCACCTCACAGAATTGAAATACCATAGATTTTGGTGGCATTTCTTCAGTAATATGAGTGCACTGATTGTGCTAATTTTGTTAAGCAGTATTCAATGAAGACACACGTGAGATGAATTATCTGTTGTAAAAATTGTGTCCTTTTATTTTTCACAGATGGGTGCTTGCTTTTCAAAGGTTTTCAATGGATGCCCCTTGAAAATTCATTGTGCAACTTCATGGATAAATCCTGATACAAGAGGTAATATTCAATTTCAGCCAGGATGAGAAAGAAACACTTAAGAACAATTTTGTAAGGATTTGAGAGTTATGTCCTTCCCTGGGAATTCACAAACTTTGTCTCTCCCATGCAGTATTCTTTGCCCTTATAACACGATAGATGCTTTCCAAGTTATGTCTTTGGAATCCATTTGCAAGATACATTTCAAAGCTTTTACCCTGTCAGAAGCCCAAATTGCTTTTCTAGTTGTTCCAGGGCATGGTACTGGGCAAGTCAACACAGCTACATTTGGGCAAATTTATTAAGCCAGTATGGCATCCTAGGACAACTACAATTCATGTATAATTGCCAGACTTACCCAGATTCTCTTGTACACTTTGCACTTAGGCTTCATATTTCACTTTCCATTTACGATAGACCCTTTTGAGCTTCTTTGTACTGTTCGGGGTTCTACTACTTTGAGTTTGAAGATGTATTTTAATATCTGTTTAATTTTCCATGAACCTGCTGCATCACTATTCAGTCCTGACTCCAGATAATTTAATGAATAAGACTTGGTCCCAGGGGAAGGAAACCAGGATCTATTGGGGGGGGGGAGGAATATGCAGGGGTTTCTGATTCTTAATGGTTTCACAGCAAGTAAAGACATTCGCTGCCATGACTAGTCTTGTACTAATCACTTTTGCCTTAGCCTCCAAGTTCCTCATTTGTAAGATATGCTCCCTGTTTGTATCTGTAAGACATGGGTCTCAAATGGTTGCCTTTGGTCAGAATTCTGTATAGCTCTGCTGACCAGTTGGAGACTGGTTCTTTGTATTAGAACCAGCATAACCTGCTAAGCCACGGTTTTACACCATGGGATTCTAACACAACCAGAAACCCATGCAGATTTATGAGCCTGAAATTCTCCCACTCTTGGTCTGGTCTATACACCCAATAGAACAAAATGGCAGTATCTTAAAAGTATGAGAGTGAACTATACCACAAATGAGAAATCACAACCTGTTCTCGTCATATAAAACCTCATAGCGAGGCGGGAAACAAGATCGTAGCTCTGTCTCCTGTCCAGTTTTCAGCTTGCAGCTAGCTTTACATATTATGTAGGAAAGCATTCAGAAATGTGATACTCCCATCTGCTGGTCTGAAAGTAGTGCAGTCAGTTCTACCACATAACCATCTCATTCTTCTTTATAAGTTGACCCAGTGAAAGTTAAATTTCACCAGTTCCAGAGCAGGATAAACCTTACACTATTGATAAGAAGTTCATTCATTGTTGCAGTCTCACACTACTTCACAGGGGACAATAGTAACTGTTTCTTCCTTTAGAACAAACCAAAGTTCAGTGTTACATATGAACCTGGCGAATTGTAATTCATTTTCACCCTAGTTAATTAAAACAAACCAGATTTAACCTGTAGTTTCAGATCAAGAACAAGACACAGTTCCCCAAATGAATGCATAACAAAGAACTGTGGCTTGCTTTGAAGTGGAAATGGAAAACACTCTTCTCTCATGTGCTGTCTGCTGTCTACTAGGCCCAGTGTTTTGTTTTGTTTTGTTTTTAATGTGAACCACCCTGAGACCTCCGGGTATAGAGCGGTATATAAATTCAATAAATAATAATTATTATTTATTAACATGACTGATACTCCTGCTCTGTATTATGTATTGTTATTCACTTTTTTGCTTTTAAAATCTGTTAGTTGCTTTAAAGGGCTTTTGCCTGGTAAAGTGGGGCATTTATAGTAAATACGTTTGTATCTTTGTAGACCAGTACTTGATATTTGGTGCTGAGGAAGGGATTTACACCTTAAACCTTAATGAGCTCCATGAAACATCAATGGAACAGGTTTGTTTTCAGATTTTGCTTTTCCTATGTAGTGGTGTGATATTTTAAAATTTAGTATTTCCCAGCATAGCCCAACATAATGAGCGGAATTCAGTGTAGCACCAGGGAGATTGTTCCATTAGCACAAGCATTTCCATTTGCTTGCTTATTTGTTTATTCCATTTTTATACTGCCCTTCATCTGAAGATAATCTAAATGCAAGTATGTGTAAATGTAGAGCCACAAGATTAAGGTATTTACAGAGCTCAGCTTGAATAAGGGCTCTGAGAGTTTGCTTTCCCTAAGAATGACAGCTCTCACCAGAGAACTGCTCAACTCTCATCCTGGCTGTATACCAATGCTCAGCCTCTCCTATAAGAGAAAGTACAGATAATACCATCTTTATTCTTGGAAACAAGGAGTTGTGCTCTCTCTCGTACCTTCCTGAAGCAATAATAAAAAAAAGCAGCAAGTCCCTTTAGTTTTGGCACTTCAGCAGCAGCCCTGGAAATAATGTCCACTCTGCCTCACAGAAGCTCAAGAAAATATACTGCTCTCACCATATATAGCGCAATTTTTATAGCAGTTTCTTACCCATCATGATGTCTCTTTCAAAATTACTTCATTCTTTTATTATTACTTTACATTATGTTCCCTACACCAGCTGTTTCCCCGACGGTGCACGTGGCTGTACGTTATGAACAATTGTTTGCTATCGATATCTGGTAAGAGCTCTTTTTGAATAATTTGGGACGTAAATGCCTGGGCTTTGTTCTTCAGTTCGACTTCTTGTACTACATTGGTTGTTTTATTTGCAGGTAAAGCTTCTCAGCTTTATTCCCATAATTTGCCGGGTTTATTTGATTATGCAAGGCAAATGCAAAAGTTACCTGTGGCTATCCCGGCACACAAACTTCCTGACAGAATACTCCCCAGGTAAATAAGTTTGTGCTACTTTTGTTTCTTTTTTGAGTGGGGTTCCAAATGTGTAATATTCAGGTCGTGCTGCAGCATCTTGGAGGGCAGATTAAACCCACACTCAGCAGCAGTGGTCTGCCCCACACTGATGGATTTGGAGCAGAAACAGCAATAGCACTGCCCTCACAGCGATAGCATTGGGTGAGGTGGCAGCAAGGTCAGGGGAACTTTGGGTTGGCTGTAGTGTCCTGCAATTGCACATGCATCTGCAGGGCCACAAGCAACAACCTGGAGGTCCCTGAGACCTTGCTACCGCCTTGCTCTACCCTGCCCCAATGAGCATAGCTCCTGCAGCACCAGGAGGGAGCTACCACTGCTCTGCCCCCTTACATATATTGCTGCTGCTGAGCAGGAGAGAAAGTATGATTGGTGCTCAGCGGCATAGCTAGCCGTTGGGGTGCCTGGTGTGGGGAAGTGTCCTGCAGCCAGGGGCGGGGCAATCCGCTTGTGGGGTCAGGGCAAGCCTCTCCGATGCTTGGAGCCTCTCTGCTGCCTCCCCCTCAGCTGTAGGGCGGCTGAGGGAGAGGCAGTAGGCAGACGCATGTCCTACGCTGCCATTTCAGGCAGCGCGGAACCTGCAGGCGCCTAAATAAATAATAATAAATAAAATTTTATTTATATCCCACCCTCCCCAGCCAAAGCTGGGCTCAGAGCGGCTAACAACAAATTCATTTTAAAATCAAATTAATGGCAACCATTGGGCTAGAGTTCTGTGAGGATTACCAAAGGAGGGGGTCAGACTGTGGCTTGGCCAAAGGCCTGGTGGAACAGCTCTGTCTTGCGGGCCCTGTGGAAAGATGTCAAGTCCCACAGGGCCCTAGTCTCTTGTGACAGAGCGTTCCACCAGATCGGGGCCACAGTCGAAAAAGCCCTGGCTCTGGTTGAGGCCAGCCTAACCTCCCTGTGGCCCGGGACCTCCAAGCCACCACATCACTCCTAAAAAGTTTTGTGAGCCGTTTTTTTTTTTGTTTTTTTTTAAACCCTCATTTTATCACACACACACACACCCCAGCAATGACACCCAGGGTGGACCGCACCCCCCTTCCTCCGCCACTTACCTGAAGCATAGATTTGCGAAGGTGTCATGCAGGCACTGAGTTGTGAGAAGGTGTGTTCATGGAAATTCTGGGCCTGTTCATGGAACTTCAGCTGGATCATCATGATGAGGAGGACAATTAGGAGGTTAACTTGTATTTTTAAATATATATATTCCAGGAAGTTTGCAGTGTCAACCAAAATTCCAGACACAAAGATGTGTCAGAAGTGTTGTGTGGGTAAGTAGAGATACTGTCTAACATCAACGCATACATACAAATTAGACATGTAGTGTAAAACTTGTACATGATTGGATTACTTTGGCAATAACATGGTTTGTTTGGAATTTAACATTGGATACCTTTTGGACCTCTCGAAACGCCTCTGTAGTATCTGGGTTTTCATCGTGCTGTGAAATGTCACACAACAGTGGGGAATCGGCTTAGGGAGAGTAACATAGGAAGGTAGAAAAGAAAGGGGAAGGCAGCAGTCAAGGGGGGTGAGGAGTCCTCTCTGCAGTTTCCTCTGTATTCCTCAAGTGTTAATCTGTGCAGGTGGCAACTGCAGGTCACAAAGGGAAGGGTGGAAAGAACAGCAAAATGTGGGGAAATTAGGTTCTTTACTACAGTTCAACAGAGGTTGTTCATGTGACAGGTTGCGACAATTGTATAATTCTTGCATTTAGTGAAAAACCTGGAAAAATACAGTCTTTAAGTAAATGGCAGTATGTCTTCTGTATTTGCTAGCAGGACCATCCCATGTGAGCACTTTCAACTTTCAAGAGCTTCCTCTGGACTTGAGCCAGTGGTTCTCATAGTCTGAAGCTTGAAATCCCTCACATGAAGAGAGAAAATGAGTCTCAGGCAGTCAAGCCCTACCAGATGCCTCATCTTAGCCAGGAGCTTTTTCAGTAGTAGGATTATATGTGCCAGAAATGGGGAAATATTTATGATAGTTCCATGGCTATCTGTATCTCACTGCCAGGCTTGAGATTCTCCCCAGCTGGTGTACCAGGAAAGAAATCCATCAGAGCAGCATTGGTCTTTTGCAGATCACATCTCACACAGGACTCATCTACACTTTGCTTTACTGTGAAGGGTTTAAAAAAAAAAATCATTTTTCTTTCTTAGTGAGGAATCCTTACTCAGGACACAAATACCTTTGTGGGGCCCTGCAGTCTAGTATCATTCTATTAGAGTGGGTTGAGCCAATGCAGAAATTCATGTTGATCAAGGTAGGTTGCATTTGAAAAGTTATCCTGCTGTAAATATTACTCTCTCAGCAGAAAATATTTTGTTGTATTCTATTAGCTTCCAGCCTGAAGAGTGAAAAGGATTACTTGTTATTGTTGATGATGATTTGTCCACTTCTGTTCCAACTCTCTCAAAAACAACACAAAAACCAGGGGCGCCAATTAAGACCATAAACGCCACCTTAAAAACAAAACATAAGGATGAGATAAAATTAAAGCAGCTGTCTTTCTAAAAAGCAACCAGGAGATTCTTTGGAGCATCTTTTTGGGTAACTCATGCCAGACCCCGGGGCTGCAGCAGAAAAGAGCCTGCAACTAACCACCGCTGAGATAATTTGAAGATCTGGCACACTGATTTAAAGAGGTGGAGGAACTTAATGCATTTCCTGCTATAAGATCAAGTGGCTTGTAGCTGTTGTAATGTTTAAAGGCTTCTCAGTATCCTATGACTAAGATCAAAAAAGGCTTTGCTCTTAGTCAAAGGATATTGGCACAGTGCTTCAGATAACTACACTTTTAGTAAGAATGGCAAAATCTGCATAAACCTTGTTTTAGTGATGCTTGTTTCACCTTTCTTAAAAGAGGCTTGAAGTCACCATACTATTGATGAGCACATTATTTTATCCTGTTTTGATGTTGAAATAATAGTAGTGCTAAGGGTGACATTCCATCAGCACAATAGTTTTTCCCTGTGCAACAGAACATCTCCCTTCATATCCCCCCCCAATCTGTTATGGGGGTTTCCTCAGTCCTCGGGAGCATATTAAACATTAGGAAGAACTTCCTGACAGTAAGAGCTGTTCGACAGTGGAATTTGCTGCCAAGGAGTGTGGTGGAGTCTCCTTCTTTGGAGGTCTTTAAGCAGAGGCTTGACAACCATATGTCAGGAGTGCTCTGATGGTGTTTCCTGCTTGGCAGGGGGTTGGACTCCATGGCCCTTGTGGTCTCTTCCAACTCAGAATCATAGAGTTGGATTCTATATTGGGGGGTGGGGGAGAAAGGAGGGCATCCACTTGTTTGTTATACTTGTGCATAGTTGAAGACTACCCAGTACTTTAATGGTATTATACAAATACCTCCATATCTATTTTGTGGCTAACCAGTTTACTTCTTAATGCAGCACATAGACTTTCCTGTACCTTGTCCACTGAGATTGTTTGAGATGCTGGTAGTACCTGAGCAGGAATTCCCTCTGGTTTGTGTCGGTGTGAGTAAAGGGAAAGACTTCAACCAGGTGGTGAAGTTTGAAACAGTCAACCCAAATTCTACCTCTTCATGGTTTACAGAAACAGGTTTGTGTATCTTTCGATCACCTTTTCAAATAGTTAGCTGTCTAACAGAACCATTGCCGTTAGCAGAACCATTACCAATTGCTACAGAGGCCACGATGCAAAAGGTTAGCCATCGCTGCTATAGGTGGGGTGATTCTGACTGAGTCACTGGGGGAGAAATTATTTAACTATTATGTTTTAAACAGATTATATATAGTTGTAATTCCATCAATGGTTGCTTTTTATATATTGTTTTTTCTTCTTTTATCTGTAAGCCATCTTGAGTTTTGTCAGGCACGGTATAAATAAATAAATTTTATTCGTTCGTTCATTCCCCCAAATGAGTCCCTGCCCCAGCACCACCCTTGTCTAGGGAAGACTTATGGGGAGCCTTAAAGGCTCATTCACATGGTACCAAACCAACCAGGATCATGGATTCCAAAAAGAAAAGAAAAATGCCCTGTACGGTGGCTTTCTTATACAAACAGAACAATTGAACTGGAGAGTGTTTGCCTTGAATTAATATTTACACATGAATGTCAACTAATCTTGTTTTGGTATTTTGGCAGATACTACACAGACAAACGTTGCGCATGTAACACAATTGGAGAGAGATACCATTTTAGTCTGTTTGGATTGTAAGTTACGTCTTTGACCTAGACATACATATTCTAGTAACTTTCATGATGTAAGGAAAGCTGCTGAATTACGGTGTCTGTTTTTCAGGCTGCATAAAAATTGTAAATTTGCAAGGCAGATTAAAATCTAGTCGGAAACTGTCCTCGGAACTCACGTTCGATTTCCAGATCGAAACAATAGGTATGTAAAGTTTAGTCTTAAAACTTTATCAGCTAGTTAACTCCTTGAGTATTTCACAACATGATGAAAACCTCATCATCATCATTCAGTTTGGAGGAGGCACAGTACCACAGACTATTCATTTTATGTATTTCTGAACAGTTGGGACAAATAATAAATTATCATTTTAAAAAGTTGTTTAAACTATTGTTTTAAAACAATGGAAGATCAAGAGCAAAGGCAAATATGTGACTGCAGCACTGTTTGCAAAAGTATCTATTGGATAAAATACCAATGTTTTTCAGAATTCTAACATTTAAATATCTCTAGAAACAAGTAAATGTTTTACAGTAGTATCATGTACAGTAAATGATATCTGGAGTTTGCATTGATTTCCATTGTTAATTCCTGTGGGTTCTGAAACCATCCTTAGGCAATTTCCCTTACTAACTTTTGGGATTAGGAATATTTTTTTAAAATAAAAAACATTAGCTGAATGCCTTAATTTCTGTGTTAACATTAAATAGCTATTGGGGTGTTAAATGTGAGGTTTTTACTGGGTTATGGTCCCTTAGATTCCCCTAGTCCCCTGGTTGTTGTGGGTCTCTCCCCCCAACCCCATTTCATTTTAAGAGGAATCCATTTTGTCACCTTGTGAGAGGACACCCAAGTCCTATTGAGATCAGTGAAATGTAAGCATGCAGGCACGTTCTTAAATAATAATAATAATAATAATATAATAATAATAATAATAATAATAATAATAATAATAATTTATTATTTATACCCCGCCCATCTGGCTGAGTTTCCCCAGCCACTCTGGGCGGCTCCCAATCAGTGTTAAAAACAGTACAGCATTACATATTAAAAACTTCCCTGAACAGGGCTGCCTTAAGATGTTTTCTGAATGTCAGGTAATTCTTTATCTCTTTGACATCTGATGGGAGGGCGTTCCACAGGGCGGGCGCCACTACCGAGAAGGCCCTCTGTCTGGTTCCCTGTAGCCTCACTTCTCGCAATGACGGACCCGCCAGAAGGCCCTCGGCACTGGATCTCAGTGTCCGGGCTGAACGATGGGGGTGGAGACGCTCCTTCAGGTATACAGGACCGAGGCCGTTTAGGGCTTTAAAGGTCAACACCAACACTTTGAATCATGCTCGGAAACGTACTGGGAGCCAGTGCAGATCTCTCAGAACCGGTGTTATGTGGTCCCGGCGGCCACTCCCAGTCACCAGTCTAGCTGCCGCATTCTGGATTAATTGCAGTTTCCGGGTCACCTTCAAAGGTAGCCCCACGTAGAGCGCGTTGCAGTAGTCCAAGCGTGAGATAACTAGAGCATGCACCACTCTGGCGAGACAGTCCGCGGGGAGGTAGGGTCTTAGCCTGCGTACCAGGTGGAGCTGGTAGACAGTGGCCCAGTTCAGATCATGATCTAACCTGATTTAGATAAGAGGTGGAAGCTGGATCCAGCTGGTGGGCCAGATCCTTGGTTCCATCATTCCTAGTGTACTGTTTTGACAGGTAGGTGGGCCTCAGCAGTCCTACTGACTTCCTCACGGTGATGTCCTAGGGATGTTGATGGTGACTAATGGGTGGAACCTGTGCCAGTCCTAATTAACTCCATGAGCCGAGGTTCCTTGTTGTTGGCTTGGGTGACCCCACAACTAAATTATTATTATTATTATTATTATTATTAATACCCCACCCATCTGGTTGGGTTTCCCGGCTCCCAACAGATTAAAAACAGAATAAAACATCAAACATTAGAAACTTCCCTAAACAGGGCTGCCTTCAGATGTCTTCTAAAAGTAAGATAGTTGTTTATTTCATGGGTGGGCATCTCACAGGACGGGTGCCACCACCGAGAAGGCCCTCTGCCTGGTTCCCTGTAACCTCGCTTCTCGCAGTGAGGGAACCACCAGAAGGCCCTTGGAGCTGGACCTCAGTTCCTGAGCCATGGAGAGATTCAGGCCCACATGCAAAAGGAGAGTGAAACCTTTTTGCTTTCAGCTAAAAACAACATGGTCCTGATACATATGAACTTGGGGATTTGTCTGAACCAGGCCTTCAATTTTAGTTGGGCTTAGGCATGTTGAACTCTTTTTGGACTGCACCTATTCAGATATGCATAGATTCAATGCAGTTTAGGTGTAAATAAGCATGTGCACTTGGCTGCAGTCTGTAATAAAAGCTAATTCAAATGGTCTTTTTCTTCCAGTTTGCCTACAAGATAGTGTTCTGGCTTTCTGGAAACATGGAATGCAAGGCAGGAGTTTTCGATCAAACGAGGTAAATATTGCAGGGTAGAATAATAATAATAAAAAAGTTCTGTTCCTTTAAATTGCCTTGAAAAATAAAGGCAAGATTATGTGAAATTATGTGAAAAAATGAAATATTAATTTTGGAAACAAATAGAAGTTTCCATAATTAATATTTCATTTTTTTACATAATTTCATAAAATACAATGGTTTGTCTGTAAGTACTTGGGTCGCTCTGAAAGAAATGGCTAATGTATGGCACATTAATCAGAGGAATAGCTGGAAATTCCTGGTACCTTGCTCAGCTTATCTGTAAACTCTCTCATATCCCCTCTGCCATCTGAATAGGGGTGATAATAGAGAGGTATAATAGAGGGCATATTTTAAGAATTGCTTCAAGCTGTGTAAAACACTTGGAGCATGTAAATTTCTACATAGCACTTTTCCTTTAGTAGTTCTACTAAAGAGAGGCACTCCTTAGCTGACTGATTTTTAAATTTGTCAGTGTCTTCAAACACTAGTTTCTGGTTAGAGTAAATTTATGTAAACTGATGGACTATATGCAACTGGCGGAGATGACTGGCAGAATTCGAGACCTGGGAGAAGAAAGGATTGAAGAAGATTGGAAGAAATTTAAGATTTATCTACAAAAATATTGTGATTTAGTGGAATGTTAAGAAGGATGCTTGGTTATAAATAATTGGCCATCACTAAACTGGATCGGAATTTGACGATAAGTGAGATTAAGAGAAACAAAAATCTGTTGGAGAATTGTTACATTATATTTAAATGAGTGGTTACTAAATTGCAAATAAGATGATAATTTGCTTGAAAAAATTTATTAACGATGTAAGTGGGAGCGGGAGACGTGAGGAAGTCCAAAGAAGTTATGAAATTTTGTTAAAACAAAGCAATGCTGTTTATTATCTTTGTAGTTCTTTTATAAAAAACCCCAATAAATATTTTACAAAAAAAAAATAGAGTAAATTTATGTAAAGCTGCCAAAAGGAAGGATTGCAAATATATTCAAAACTCAATAAAAGAAGACAGTGAAACCATCATAACTACAGTAGGGCAAAGGTGTATCTCAGTCTTCTCCCCTTGTTCTCCAATGTGCCAGAAAATGCCATTCTGCTGCCAAATCTCCTAACTGTTGGATCAGCTGTTGGTCCCACACAGGCCAGGAATTCCCTGGTTGGTGGCTGCTTCTATGTCTCTCACAGCCCCAGCCCTGGTGGCAGATGCAGGAGGGGCTGGGGGCAGGGCAGGGAGCAAAGATATTAACATGCTATCCTCTTAGTTTTGTCTTAAGCCTTGATTATATCAGACACTTAAAACTCCACTAAGTATTTGTTTGGCTTTTCAAACAGATCACACAGGAAATTTCCGACAGTACAAGAATATTCAGACTCCTTGGCTCTGACAGGTATGATAACATATTGAAACAAGAGTGGAAACGGTTCAAGTGGGGAGGGAGTAGGGCCTGGTATTGTTTTAAATTTCTTGTTTTGTTTTTAACTTTCTGTGATTTTATTCTTTGGTTTTATGTTTTCATATTGTTAACTGCTGTAATATATATTTTATGATACAACAGTGAGTGTGTGTGTGTGTTCATAGGACATGGGTGGCGCTGTGGTCTAAACCACTGAGCTTCGTGGTCAGTGGTTTAAAAGCCTGTGACGGAGTGCGCTTCCATTGCTCTGTCCCAGCTCCTGCCAACCTAGCAGTTTGAAAGCACACCAGTGCAAGTAGATAAGTAGGCATCACTGCAGCAGGAAGGTAAACAGCATTCCTGTGTGCTCTGGTTTCCGTCACGGTTTTCCATTGCACCAGAAGTAGTTTACAGTGGTGCCTCGCAAGACGAAATTAATTCGTTCCGCAAGTCTTTTCGTCTTGCGAGTTTTTCGTCTTGCGAAGCGCGGTTTCCCATAGGAATGCATTAAAAATCAATTAATGCGTTCCTATGGAAACCGCCTTCAGACCAGGTCCGGGGACACTGTCCCCCAACCTCTTCTGAAGGCCGGTGGGGGGCAAAAGTCTTTGTCCCCCCTGCCTGCCTTCCCGGGGGCTTTTAAATCGCCCCGGGACTGTCCCGGGGCGATTTAAAAGCCTCCGGACGGCTTTTGAAGGCAGGCGGGGGGGAGCAAAGACTTTTGCCCCCCGCCCGCCTTCAGAAGAGGTCCAGGACCTCTTCCGAAGGCGGGCGGGGGGCACAAGTCTTTGTCCCCCCAGCCTGCCGTCCCGGGGGCTTTTAAATCGTGCCGGGACTGTCCGGGGCGATTTAAAAGCCTCCGGACGGCTTTTGAAGGCAGGCGGGGGGGGACAAAGACTTTTGCCCCCCGCCCGCCTTCAGAAGAGGTCCAGGGGTCCTATACATTTACCTATGTTCATAAATAAATACATTGACCATGCAGCTCAGAGCCAGCACCAGGGGTTAGCCTAATAGGACAACTGTTGAGGGGGCACTGCCCCAGAAAAGTAGTAAGAGCCACCAGCTACTCACTTTCTTGCCCTTTCCCTCTGGGCTATGAAAATTGGGCCTGAGGTAACCAGTTCCCACCACCACCCAGAGGAAGAGGGTAGGGAGCAGCTGTGACCGCAGAGCTTTGCTGCCATTGCCATTTACACACTTGTAAATGACAATTTACAATTTACACACTTGTCCACAACCAATCCTGGTTGTGAATTGGAGGTGGTGGAGCAGGTGCTGAGGAGAAGCCCTCCATCAGAGGGGTTTTTCTAAAAATAATTTTTATTGAATGATTTTGTTACAAAAAACAATACAGCCATACTACCACTAAATATAACTAAGAAATAAAAATTACATACATCAATATTTAGTTTGTTATTTGTTATTTACCGTCTTATTTCCTCCGAAACATTGCATACAACAACACACATATGTGCAGACACCCACACCTGCACACAAAATGATAATAATGAAAGCAAATATTTCCCCCCTTTTATCTTCCAAAATCTTTTCTTCAACTTTGACTTCCTGTCAAGTCCCTTTGCATATATTTTATCTTACATTTAAATGTACACAAAACAATAAACCTTTCTGTATAATTTTTCTAATACATTCTGAAAACATAATAAATCCTTAATTGTTGTCCACCTCCTTTTAGTTCCTTTATCACTCGAATGCTAGCACGGAGTCAAAACTATTATTGTATTTTTGAACGTATCTTCTATAACCATCCCATTTTTCCGCAAATTTTTGCTTTGAGTTTCCTCTGAGTTTACTAGTCAGTTGAGCTGTCTCCACCAAGTCCTGTAATTTGATTTGCCAATCTGTAATTTTTGTAGCCTCATGGCTCCATCAGAGGGTTTCTTGACGATGTGCTCTGCTCACCTCCCTCCTGCCAGGAGCCTAGCCCCAATTTGATTTATAAGTAGTGGATTAACGTATTCCTTTTTTTTCCTTCTTCTTCTTCTACTCCACCTACCCACCCATCCCACCCTTCAGAGTTGTGGTACTGGAAAGCAGGCCAACCGACAACCCGACAGCCAACAGCAATCTATACATCTTAGCAGGCCATGAAAATAGTTACTGAGAAGCAATATGCATGGCGATTGAATCATGAACAGAGAAACACTACTGCTTCAACACTTTAGGATGGCTGAAATTGCACAAAAGCTGCAGTACCCCCACTTCAGTTGCTTTGTAATTTATTGTGATGTATGGGAGAGTGAGTGCCTGAATGATACGGACACGGTTAGCACATTAATACCACAAAAGTGCTTGATTCACCATTATGTAATCTTTGTACATATGCAGAATTTTTTTTTCAGTGAAATGTATTGCTGAAAGCCTCTCTTGAGTTTATGTAGATAGTGGTCAAATGTCTTATCTGTATAAATGTAAAAAAGCTGAGGACATAAAATTGCATTTGGGGTACTATTTTAAGGACTCTTCAAGAATTGGATGCTAGCGATAAACACAGCACATTTAATAACACTATTGTATTTTATTATGTAATTTACTAATACAAATAAACCTTACCTTTTTAGACATTGTAACCAAGACTGCAATCCTATTACGATCTTGTTTTTAATTATATGCAAGTACACTGGTGTTTTTGGTTGCACAAAGTATTAATATGTGATGTATTTAGTCACAAACGTAAGCTGTGACATTGTGAATATGATTTGGGCGTTATAATTTTAGGAGTTTGGGGTAGTTTTCTTTGTGAAACCAGCCAGTTGAACACCTGTATTTTTATATTTAAGGAAAATTCTTTAATTATTTTCTGTGCTTGGGGGCGGGGGAGTACATATTTTGGAATGGGAATAAATCCTGAATAGTGGTACCTTGCTGTAATTCTAAATGTCTGCAATGGTAAAATTAGCATTATTATGAGTCTTTGTTAACCAGTGCTGCTCATATCATGCAAAAAACAACAACAACAGATTACAGCATTCTACATCATGGAAGTGGTTGAAATACTTTGGGATGGACCCAAATAGCCACCTGCAAAAGTATCCTGTTCTGTACTTGCAAAATATTCCTTAGCACTTGCATTAAGATGAAGGTGTGCATTTTCCTCATTGAGATGTTGATAACTGACTTGGAAGGACAGAACGAGTTAACATCCACACCGAATTGCCAATGTACCCATTTGGAGCTGCAGAGCTGTTCTGCGGTTCTTATAGGATAACTTTGTACCATAGGATCCCATACCGGTTCCTGATTTCCTTACATGGTGGGATTGTGTAGGTTTTTCAAGCTCTGTTCCAGGGAACCCCAGAATCTCTTGGAATACTTTGCAGGGGTCTTCTCCCTGAGATGATCGGTAATAGTGGAAAGCATTCCTGAAGGACAGCATGCTTACCCCTACTGATTTTCCCCCTTGCCATGAGCAGTTGCAGAGTCTGTAAGATGGGCAGCACTAAGGCCCATTCAGTGTGCCTAGCAAGCAACCGTGTGTTCACTGAGTGTGCAACACATACAGTGCCCAAAAATCCTTTGCAAACATGCAGAGCTTCATCAGCGCACAAGCTGATTTCTCTGAAGGCAGGAAGCTTGAAATCTGCTGCCATAAGAGGTTGCACATACAGAATAGCTGTTCTGAATAGAAAAAGAGTTGTTGAATGGAATAATTGTCTTAATTTGGCCTGTTTGGGGCTTTTTTGCTTTTATTTTTTTTTAATGGCCTTATTTTCACTTTTTTTTAATGTCTTAACACCCGGCCAAATGATTTAGTTACTACCTCACGCAAATGATTTAAATGGTTTTTATTACACATCACAGGAATTTTAGTTTTGAGGAAACCTATTTTAGATTTTTCCCCCCCAGTGCAGTATGTAAATGCCAAGTTTGAGAAAAATGCACATACTGGCACTTTTTTTTTTTAATAAGTTCTTTATACTGTGATATAGACTAAGAACAAAACTACATTAAGAAGTGATTTATGGTCTGTATTGATGTTGTTAATGCTTTTGAATATTTCATAATGTATATAATGTAAAATAAACTTTTTTTAACATGTTTGTTGTACAAGTGGATTATCATCTGCACTAATTTTCTGATCGGGGGAAAGTTTTCTTAACTGAAATCAGTTTTGATTCCAATAAAAATGTAGAAAGAATAAAAATTAAGATGACTAGTTACTTTGACTTTTACATTACACTCTATATAAAATAAATGTTAAGAACACATTAATAAACACATTTGGAGAAGATTTAAGTTATAATTAACCAATAGCTTCTTAGTAAATCTTGAATTTACTTCCTCCTTTGAATACCTTCTTTTGATTCAAACAAAACTGGTTGTTTTTAATTTTATTTATTTGATTTCAGTATCACCCTTCATCTGAAGATAACTGGGTGGTTTAAAATATAAAAACACAAAAATAATTATTATTTCTGAGAACCTCCATTATCCCCTGTGGGTTGAATCCGGAATGTCCCTTTTGTGAACAGAAGTTCTTCTTTTTGTAGAAGAGGCCCAAAATCGGTGGAGGTTCCCACAGGGGAGGGTCCAGCAACCTTCTGAAGCAGCTTTCCAAAGGGCTTCCAGGGGAGGAGGAATTGGTGAAAACTACGCACACAAACACATTTCCTCCAGCCTGTTTGGGTATAGAGGTTTTTGAGCAAAACTATTAAAGGATCCCTTGAGAAATTAATACCAGTTCACGTTAACCAATCTTGCAATAATAATCAATTTGAGCAAATGTCCACCATTAACTAGTACAGGGGGTGCGTTAACAATACTTGGATATTTCTGTGGCATCTACGCAATGCACAAGTGTAATTTCCCCCTGTACTTGTCACATTTTCTTTAGCGTCTCATCCCCAAAATTTTAAACCAGGATCTTGGAAATGGTTCCAGTCAGATTTTCAGTATGCTTTGATTGCTCTTTCCAAAGTGAACATAAAAGCAGAGTTTGCATAAGGTGCACAAGTAGTTTTGACTTATATCCAGAAGCACACCTATTTCACGGCGCTAACGAAAGTTGCTTCACAATCAAAACGAAGCATGAACAGCCACTATGAAACGAAGCCACAGCAATTGCTGGTATTGCAGGTAACATATGCTAAACTCAAAGCTAAGAAGTGGATATTCTGTGCAGGGTCCACTGGAATAAACAGAACTTGCTCCCAAGACTTCAAAGGCCCCAAACTAGAAATGACAGCGCCACAAACTGCTGTATTTCTGTAAAGCAGAAAGGGAAAGCCAGTCCTATTTCCAATGCCTTTCTCCTTGAAATTGCTTCTCCCTGAGAGAAACACACACACAGGGTTTCCAGTTACCCTGCTAGCCAGTATGTACACACTTCCCGAGTCTGAGCAGATCCCATATGAGGAGAGTGGAAATATGTGACTGGCTTGCACCCCAGCCTACAAACAAGATCTTTGGCGATCACTCGTAGCTGAGTAAGATTGACTTCCATAAACACGGTTTTAACAATGAGCCCGTAAGTGACTGTGGAGGCCAATTCTTCTGGATCCACACATCCTTCCACAGTGAGGACATTGGTTTCCGGGTGGGAATTGATAACGGTGTGAATTTGCCAAGCATGCCTTCCTCTTAGCAAGTTTCTCCCTTGCATCCTGAGCTCGAGTGTCTTCAAAGCCCATGACACCTTTGGAGCACTCGCAGGCCAGTGTTTCCCAGTTGTCATTTTTTAAGATTTGCCTTGAGACAGTCTTTAAACCTCTTTTGTTGACCACCAGCATTACACTTTCCATTTTTAAGTTCGGAATAGAGTAGTTGCTTTGGAAGACGATCATCAGGCATCCGCACAACATGACCAGTCCAGCAAAGTTGATGTTGAAGAATCATTGCTTCAACACTGGTGATCTTTGCCTCTTCCAGTACACTGATATTAGTTCGCCTGTCTTCCCAAGTGATGTGTAAATTTTTTCAGAAACACTGCTGATGGAATCTTTCGAGGAGTTGGAGATGGCGTTTATAAGTGGTCCGTGTTTCACAAGCATATAGTAAGGTTGGTAGTACAATAGCTTTGTAAATGCATTTTGGTTTCCCTGCGAATGTCCCAGTCCTCAAACACTCTGCACTTCAATCGGGAGAAAGCCGCACTCGCAGAGCTCAGGCGATGCTGGATTTTGGCATCAATGTTGACCCTTGTGAAAAGATAACTGCGTAGGTAGAAGTGATTGTCATTTTCCAACGTTACACCATTGAGTTGGATTTGTGGCGCTGCAGAGGGGTTATTTTGTACTTGTTGGTGCTGCACTTGGGTTTTTTGGATGTTGAGTGGTAAGAGGGTCCCTGCAATGCATTGGGGTGACACCAAATGGGAGACCCTCAGGGTCACTATGAGGGCAAGGGTACTCTCCCGCCTTCGCACCTCCTGCAGGCACAGCACTGGACACAGTGTCAGGAGGACACTGACAAACTGGAACGTGTCCAGAGGAGGAGAACCAAAATGGTCAAAGGCCTGAAAACGATGCCTTATGAGGAACGGCTAAGGGAGCTGGGCATGTTTAGCCTGGAGAAGAGGAGGTTAAGGGGTGATCATAGAATCATAGAGTTGGAAGAGACCACAAGGGCCATCAAGTCCAACCCCCTGCCAATCAGGAAACACCATCAGAGCACTCCTGACATATGGTTGTCAAGCCTCTGCTTAAAGACCTCCAAAGAAGGAGACTCCACCACACTCCTTGGCAGCAAATTCCACTGTCGAACAGCTCTTACTTTCAGGAAGTTCTTCCTAAAGTTTAGGTGGAATCTTCTTTCTTGTAGTTTGGATCCATTGCTCCGTGTCCGCTTTTCTGGAGCTGCAGAAAACAACCTTTCTCCCTCCTCTATGTGACGTCTTTTTATATATTTGAACATGGCTATCATGTCACCCCTTAACCTCCTCTTTTGTGATATGATAGCCATGTTCAAATATATAAAAGGATGTCACATAGAGGAGGGAGAAAGGTGGTTTCCTGCTGCTCCAGAGAAGCGGACACGGAGCAATGGATCCAAACTACAAGAAAGAAGATTCCACCTAAACATTAGGAAGAACTTCCTGACAGTAAGAGCTGTTCGACAGTGGAATTTGCTGCCAAGGAGTGTGGTGGAGTCTCCTTCTTTGGAGGTTTTTAAGCAGAGGCTTGACAACCATATGTCAGGAGTGCTCTGATGGTGTTTCCTGCTTGGCAGGGGGTTGGACTCGATGGCCCTTGTGGTCTCTTCCAACTCTATGATTCTATGATTCTAGGGTTAGATTGGCTCTGACACAGTGCCCCTTCCCACTGCCTCGCCCCAGGGCGTTTGGAAGGCAAGAGGGTATCACAGCCTCACTGACCGCTACTGACTGTGTGTGCTGCCGCACAGAGTGAGAGTAATATTTGCATTCATTGTAAAAGTTGCCAAATACTTCTCCGAGTAGGTGGATAAGCTAAAACCAGGTATAAGTGCAGCAGAACCTATCCAAACAGATACTGTACTGCTAAACATTCCTGCAGCATAGTGACAGCACGAGGCCTCAAACTTTGACAGCTGCACCCTGACATCAATGGAGGTGGAGGAAATAGTTTTCAGAGCACAAAACATAATCGGACAGACACATACGCAGCGTTTCCCCACAGGCTTCCTGCCCCTCTCTGCGTTTATGACAAGAACATACAGTCAGACAAGGGCACCACCATGAGGCTGCTCTTGACAAGGCCACAGAGATTGTGACAGGAAATCTCCAAGCTAAAGCCTAAATGTAATTTGTGCCATTTTGCTAGATGCCTTCCTCAACTGATCAAAGAGGAGACAAAGCAAATTGGGTGAAAGGCAAAAAGTTTTCCTTTGGTGGATAAAAGTTCTCGACACAAGTAAAAAATGTGTGTCATCTGCCTGTCCCCTTTCTTTGCCCTCAGCAAACACTATACAGTGGTACCTCAGGTTAAGTACTTAATTCGTTCTGGAGGTCCGTACTTAACCTGAAACTGTTCTTAACCTGAAGCACCACTTTAGCTAATGGGGTCTCCTGCTGCAGCAGTGCCGCCGGAGCACGATTTCTGTTCTCATCCTGAAGCAAAGTTCTTAACCTGAAGCACTATTTCTGGGTTAGCGGAGTCTGTAACCTGAAGTGTATGTAACCTGAAGCGTATGAAACCCGAGGTACCGCTGGACAGCAGTGTGGCACTAAAGGTATAGCACTGTATTAAAATACTATTGAAATTTAGAAAGTAACATTTTATATTCATACATTATAAGTTTTAGAAGTTTATGACAACACCCCAAGCCACTTGAATAATAAAGTGTATAAATAAAAAGACCAAGTCTCCTAATGTCATTTGTACATCGTAAAAATAGCATAATAAATTTGCAATAATATCTACAACATATGATTCGTTATTAGTGGTCAGTGTACAAACCTTTGGTTTAAATAAGTGGAGTGGGTTAAATAAAAACAGCAAGTGGAAACAGGATAGAACTGCTCGGCTCTGTTTTGTTTATAAAGCTTCTTCCTATCTAAGGAACCGTGGGCTTCTCGCAGGCGAGCGCAGCTCACCTGTCCTCCTCTCCGCAGGGGGCGCTGTGGAAATGATCCGTCTCTTCCTCTCTCTCTCTCTCTTTCCCCCACAATTGAAAACACCTCCTCCCCAAGCGGATTGAGAAAGACTTGTTGCGCTGCGTCGCGCGAGGTGTTCCGACTTTCACTTCCGCCCTGAAGAGGAAGGGGCGGGGGAAGTGGGGAAAGGCAACGCCGAGCCGGATCGACTTCCAGAGAATAAGGTTGCGGGAAGCGAAGAAAAGGGGAGGAGAGCTTGGAGGCGACCCGATCTGCGCACGCCCCGTCGGCCTTTGCGCCGACTGCGCACGCGCCGGCGGTTGTAACCGTCAGGGCAAGGGAAGAGCAGCCCCCACCCCCACCCCGCTCGCGCCGCCCGAGAATTCAAAGCCGCGCTCGGGACCCTGCCCCTCCCTCCCCTCAGCAACCGTCACTTTCCTGCCGTTGCCGGGCAGGGCTTCCCCTCGGTCGCCCTTTCGGCCGCCCTCTGCCCCGCTCGCCGCGTCCTGTCAGGGCGAGGGAAAGGATGCCCGGCGGTGCCTTGTCCCAGGCCAGCCCCGGCGCTGAGTGAGGGAAGGCCGGGCCGGGCGGCGAGCGAGCGGGCAAGGGATGTCGCCGCCGCCCCCCGGCCCTGGGTCCCTCCGTCGCCGCCGCCGCCGCCGCTGCCACCACCCCTGGCGGCTCCCGCTGCTGCTGCCTCTGCCCTCCTCCGGTTCCGGGTGTCGCCCGCCGCCGCCGCCGCTCCGGGCCCTGGAGCACCGCCGAGCGGCTCGGCCCCAGCAGTGACTGCCGCCGCTTCCCCTCACAGGGCGCGGGACGGCGCGGGCAGGATGCAGGCGCCGCCGCTGCAGTACGAGTTCTTCAGCGAGGAGAACGCGCCCAAGTGGCGGGGGCTGCTCGTGCCAGCCCTGAAGAAGGTGAGGAAGGGGCGCTGGGGGGGGGCGGATCCAGAAGGGGTGGGAAGGCCGCGCGTTTTATAGGGGTAAATTCGCAAATGCCCAAGGTTTGCTGCGTGTTGACATCCACGTGTCGTTGGTGACAGCCCCAGGTGAGGACAAATACGTGTGTATGCGCGCGTGTGTCCCGAATTTGGACGTAACGCAAAGGGATGCCGACAGGCATGTGTGATAACTGGCAGTGCTCCAGTACTCCGACTTTCACATAATCGGTTTGGGGATGGTCAGTGTTTTCATGCGCCTATGTTGACATCCTGCGAACCTGTCTGCTGTGCTCCTGGGTGTGGGTATACTCATTATTCTTCATTAGATTTATATACCACCCTTCATCGTAAGATCTCAGGGCAGTTTGCAGAATAAAATACAAGGTAATGTATGAAGCTCGCAGGGTCACCTTGGGCCTGTCGCTGTCTCTCAGCCTAACCTACCTCACAGGGTTGTTGTGAAGATAAATTGGAGAGGGAGAAGAGCCATATATGCCACTGTGTGTTGGAAGGAAGGTGAGATAAAAATATAATCAATAAACGCCTGCCGGTAGAACACTTGGGGTAGATAGCTGGTTTTCCACTTCCCAACATTGTCCTATAGGATAGCTACTAAATGATCTGAACTTTAAGTACCAGATACATGTGCACATGACTTCAAGCAACAACAAAAATATAGCAGTGATATTCTTTAGGAGAGCTGTAGGTGTGATTATCACTTTGCTCCCAAATGGAAGATGGGCAGCATTTTAAATAGTTCAGATGACACTGAATATTACACAAATATATTAATGTGGCATGACAGGTTTTTGAGTTGGTCTTTAATTTAGACTGGAATGTTATGAGTCCTTCAGATATATCTGCCTCACTGAAGAAAAGTATGTCATTTGCTGTTGTATTATATTCCAGTATACAGTGGTGCCTCGCAAGACGAAATTAATTCGTTCCGCAAGTCTCTTCGTCTTGCGAGTTTTTCGTCTTGCGATGCACGGTTTTCCATAGGAATGCATTGAAAATCAATTAATGCGTTCCTATGGAAGCCGCCTTCCCCCGACCTCTTCTGGCAGGCGGCATTTTAAAATCGCCAGGGACAGCGGAGGACTTCTCCGCTGTCCGGGGCGATTTAAAAGCCCCTGGGAAGGCAGGCAGGGGGGACAAAGACTTTTGCCCCCCCGCCTGCCTTCAGAAAAGGTCCAGGACAGGCGCGGACCTCTCCGCAAGCAGCGCGCTCCTTGCGGAGAGTTGCAAGCGCGCCCAGGCTTTCCCGCCCCGCCGCCGGGCTTCGGGACATCGTTCCGATGCCGGGCGGCAGGGGGAGGCTTTCTCGCCCCGTCGCCCGGCATCGGGACGATGCCCCGAAGCTGGGCGGCGGGGGGAGGCTTTCTCGCCCCGTCGCCCGGCATCGGGACGATGCCCCGAAGCCGGGCGGCGGGGGGAGGCTTTCCTGCCCGGCTGCCCGGCATCGGGACGATGCCCCGAAGCCGGGCGGCGGGGGGAGGCTTTCCCGCCCCGTCGCCCGGCATCGGGACGATGCCCCGAAGCCGGGCGGCGGGGGGAGGCTTTCCTGCCCGGCCGCCCGGCATCGGGACGATGCCCCGAAGCCGGGCGGCAGGGGGAGGCTTTCCCGCCCCGTCGCCCGGCATCGGGACATGGTTCCGATGCCAGGCGGCGGGGGGAGGCTTTCCCGCCCCGTCGCCCGGCATCGGGACGATGCCCCGAAGCCGGGCGGCGGGGGGAGGCTTTCCTGCCCGGCCGCCCGGCATCGGGACGATGCCCCGAAGCCGGGCGGCGGGGGGAGGCTTTCTCGCCCCGTCGCCCGGCATCGGGACGATGCCCCGAAGCCGGGCGGCGGGGGGAGGCTTTCCCGCCCCGCCGCCCGGCTTCGGGACATGGTTCCGATGCCAGGCGGCGGGGGGAGGCTTTCCCGCCCCGTCGCCCGGCATCGGGACATGGTTCCGATGCCAGGCGGCGGGGGGAGGCTTTCTCGCCCCGTCGCCGGGCGGCGGGGGGAGGCTTTCCCGCCCCGTCGCCCGGCATCGGGACATGGTTCCGATGCCAGGCGGCGGGGGGAGGCTTTCTCGCCCCGTCGCCCGGCATCAGGATGATGCCCCGAAGCCGGGCGGCGGGGGGAGGCGTTCCTGCCCGGCCGCCCGGCATCGGGACGATGCCCCGGCGGCGGGGGGAGGTTTCAAAAGCCGTCCGGGGGCTTTTAAATCGCCCCGGACAGTCCCGGGGCGATTTAAAAGCCCCCGGTTAGGCAGGCGGGGGGGGGGCAAAGACTTTTGCCCCCCGCCCGCCTTGGGAAGAGGTCCAGGACCTCTTCCCAAGGCGGGCGGGGGGGCAAAAGTCTTTGCCCCCCCCTGCCTGCCTTCAAAAGCCGTCCGGGATAGCGGGAAGCGCTTCCCTGCTATCCCGGACCGCTTTTAAAATGCTGGCGGTGGGGAGCAAAGCCTTTCGCCCCCGCCGGCCTTCCTGGACCTCTTCTGAAGTCCGGAGGGGGGAAAAGGCTTTGCTCCCCACCGCCAGCATTTAAAAAAAGGTCCCCGAGATTTCCCTATGGGCTTTCGTCTTGCGATGCAAGCCCATAGGGAAAATCGTCTAGCGAAGCGTCGCAAAACCCGAAAAACCCTTTCGTCTTGCGGGTTTTTCGTCTTGCGAGGCATTCGTCTTGCGGGGCACCACTGTAGTTGCTACCAATATGTGTTTCTTGACAATTAGAGTTAAGTGATGAAAGTCCTGCTCCATCAGAATCTGTATTGAGCTTGATTAGTTTTTAAACATTATTGACTGATGGCTAGTGCATAGAATTTAATAGGATAAAGGTGGTATTTGTTTTTGCTAGATCTGTGTTGCAATTTGTTGTTTAATTTGTTCCCTGGGTGCTTGTGCAGATAACCACTTTTTAAAACACAAGCTAGGTTTACTTTGTTACCTGAACATGGTTCATTTTATCTTGTGAGGTTGGTAACATTTTAACCCATACATAATATCTAGGTGCACTGAACAATTATTACTCACAACTTTGAGAAGCCTGCTTTCTTTATCCTAAGGCAATATTCTAATGATTGGTCTACGAGCCCTAAAATCCATGGGCTGTGCTTTATACACATCATGCACCAGTATTTTGAAGCCGGAATAATGCATAAGTGTGTTTGTGTAACTTGAAAACTTGCTTTTCTGATTTTCTCAAAAAGATTTATTAGCCTCATTTATTTTTAAAGCAGGGGCATATTGAAGTTATTCTGAAGCTGTTGTCAAACAAATATTGTTGTTGTTGTTTAGTTGTGTCCGACTCTTCATGACCCCATGGACCATTGCACGCCAGGCACTCCTGTCCTCCACTGCCTCCCGCAGTCTGGTCAAACTCACGCTGGTAGCTTTGAGAACACTGTCTAACCATCTCGTCCTCTGTCGTCCCCTTCTCCTTGTGCCCTCAATCTTTCCCAACATCACGGTCTTTTTCAGGGAGTCTTCTCTTCTCATGAGGTGGCCAAAGTATTGGAGCCTCAGTTTCAGGATCTGTCCTTCCATTGAGCAGTCAGGGCTGATTTAAAAAATGAGGATGTCAGGAACTTGGTGGGGAAAAGAGGACTGAGGAAACTTGGTTCAGAGTGTAAAGTAGGGCTGCTGTATTTCAAAAAAGTAAGTTGTTGAGCTTACTTAGACAAACCCCAATGTTCCTGAGATTTTTTTTTTTTTACCAAAACACCAGAAAAAAGTGATTTCTCGGTTTACATGCCAAAAATCTAGTTCAAAACGGTGCCTTCCGGAAATTCCCCCCCAGACGTCACTTCCACCTTTGAAATCCCAGTAATGTCCTGGACATATGGTAGCCCTAGATGAAGTGACTAGAGATTCTTGCAGTGCAATTCTTTACATGCCTTTACTTATTTGCTGGTAATTTGGTGCATGGGACAGTATTAATTAGCTGCAGCTGATGCTGCATTGAAGCAGGCAAGCTGGACTCTGTGTATACTGAAGATGTGATTCAGGATGGGGAGAGAGAGCCAGGCATGCTGCAGGCAGAGGACTTTCCAGTGCTGGGCCAATGATAGTAGGAGTCACCTCAGAGAATTATGGTACCCTTTTGGTGTCTTCCCTTTGAAAAACCATTGAGAACTAAGGACCTCACCCACATGAAAGTGACAGATAGATGATGGAAGGACCCTGAGGGAAAAGCAAGTGAGATTATGGGTCAGTAAATGAAAGCTCCCAGGTGAAAGGTGGTAGCAGCGTTCAAAATTCACCGGGCGCATTTTGCACCTGGCTATCGGCCAGTTGTGACCAAGTGAAGATACCCGGGCGCCACCAGGATTGTACCTGATGTTTCCACTATCTGGAGGTGCATGCCTGGGGATCCTTGGATCTTGACTGTTTTCACACACTAGCAACATATCCAGTAGAATTCTATCTGTTATATTTTATCTGTGCTATCAGAATGAATTTAAGGAACCAAAACGTTGCATTGAAAAATACAACTTTCAAGCTGTCTGCCCCCTAAAAGACAACTAGACATTCTGTTTTGGCAAATAAGATTTCTACCTTCCATTGATTTTTTTGAATCCACCTATATTAAAGTATAAAGCCAGATGTAACTTTTCAAATTTTCTAATCATGTTCTCTTCTAACTTCCCTTACTGAAGGTTAATTCCTCCTTGTCTTTTCAGAACAGCACAATGGTTAATTCTACCCATAATTAACTTTAACTACTTCTTGCAAACTCTCTTTTAACCTTGGTTTTATTTAAACTCTGTTAGCTTTAAACTAAAGTTAGTGTTAACATCAGTTTAGAGATAACTGGGTAATTAGGTGTTGAAGAGATTTCACTAGCCTGTTCCATACTCCCAATCCCCTAGCCATGGATAAGAGATCAGGGGTGTTACATTTGGAGTGGCTTTAGTGAGAACTTTCTAGAACTACTTTAAGGTAAAAAGAAGTTTATTTTTAAAATGTTCACACATATTGACCATACTTGCTTTAAATTTTCTATTACTGCAGTCACAGTTAAAAATTAATGTGGTTACAGTTTTGATAACAATAAATACTCGTAAGTTTTAAGGCCTTAATAGATGTTTGATTACAACATTACATTTTGTTTGAGACAAAAAGATTACAGATTTATGCTGTGTTGTGTTTTGTGTTCCTGAAAGATTAATTTTTTATTGTATTTATCACACTTTCTTCATTGAAGTACAGACCTGGGTTAAGCACTTAAGAACCAGTGATTTCAGTGTGATTTAAACAGGGTTTGGGTTATATCAATGCATTTTTAGTGCTTAACCCTGGGTCAGTAACCCAGGGAATATAAAATACAGTTTTCAAGTGCCCAGTGCATTTTACTTGTTAAGTTGTATTCTAGTCTAAAATATCTGCTAACTTCATTTTACTTGGGACATACATACTTCAGATTTCAGTGGACATCTAGCTTTGCTATGTAGTGGGACTGATTACTTATTAGTTGTCTGGGGAAAATAGTTTTATAATATCCGTATATGTAGTGGCATTTAGAACAATGGTGACTTAAAGTTCAGACCAACATTTTTTGTTAGTCCTATTATTTGTGTACACAGTAATGTGTTTTATCCTGTAAAAATATTGGACAGTATATCCAATGTTAGTTATACTTAGAATATTTTCATTGAAATAATTGGACCTAAGTTCTGAAATTCATTGACTTTGATGGGTCTGCTCTGAGTATGGCATAATTGGATACCACCCAATATAAGTAAGGTTTAATTTCACTTATTTTAGAGGTAGAATGACAGCTGTTAAATATATGCCCTCAAAATCCTTTAATAAAAACTGAAATATGGAGTGCTAGACAGCATTGTTCTGTCTACAAAATTTTTAAAAAGAAAACAGTGCCATGTTTCAGGTGGCTTAAGATGATAAAATACCCTTCTCCAACTTGGCACACTCTGAATGTTTTGGACTGCAACCCCCATCGTCTCCAGTGGACATCTGGAAGACACCAAGTAGAGGGGTGCTATAAGACTTGCATGAGCACAGCTTAGACTTCATGTATAAATGTCACCTGTTGCATTTTATTAGGTTGACTGTATGCCTAGCAAATGTGTAATTCTAATTTTATCTGTAATACAGTGGTCTTGATGACTAACTAACATGTAGTGTTGCATTTAACTTTGCTGTTGAAATTGTTTTATAGAGTAACCTCGGTTCTGGCTGGAAATTGTAAATTAAAAATGGCCCCCTCTACATTTAGAAATCTAAAATAAACTTGTTGGAGAGGCTAATACTTTCAGAAAGCAGCCTATGCTGATATCTGTATTCACATCTGTATCTATTTCATATATGTATTTAGGCTACTACCTGCTCTTCTGGCATGATTGCTTTTAATTGGCTACCATATTGCCATCACAAACATATCCACGCAGTTGTCTCCTTTTATTACCAGAATGGTGCCATTCTGACTAGAAACAGCAACAACAGTGTGATCCTGCTCGTATTTACTCAAGCATAAAATCTCACAGAGATCAAACTTACTGCCTAGAAATATGTTTAGGATTACAGCCTAATTCAGTGGGACTGAATTATAGATATTCTAAGTGGCATGCCAATTTATTTATTTTTTAAAGCAGAAAAATGAGGTCTTCATGTTTGGGCAAAGGGCCCAAATAAAGAAAAAACTCAGGAAAGGAGCAAGAAGTGAAACCTAAAACTGGTGTGAGCCTGTTTTAACTGTAAGTGGATTCCTATTGGAATAATCTTAGTGTAGATCTCTTAGTAGTGCACTACTTTGATTTCTTATTTGGCAGGCACGAAATGTTGCTTGACTTGCCAGGTATAGGGCTAAATCTGTAAACATATACTAAAATAAGATCTTAATGGGGCTGAGAGGAGATTTTAGCTTGCAGTGAAGTTTTCAGAGACAGGTCCTTGAAACATATATTCACACAAAACATACAGATTCCTTGCCAACAGTTGGATACCATTTTTGTATTAACTTTTGTTCTGCTGAAATTAATACTTCTTTGCCATGGGGTGCATTCATGCATGCCTTTTTCTTTGTACTATTTATGTTTGTAAAACAGCATCAAGTCAATTTCAACTCCATCTGAGAATTACAGCAGTATTACAAGTAGATGTTTTCTGTAACAATGAGTAAATTATTGGATGTAATACATAAACGTACGTGCTCCTGGGAAGGTTTATTAAGCCAGGTGTCACCAGATATGTATGCACATGTATTATTACTTCCACACTTTATACATTTGCTGTAGGCAGCACTTTTGTAAGACCAGTGTTTTCTGTAGTGGTTGTAATGTGTAGCACTGCTTTTAGATAACAGGATTTCTATTACCTGGAAAGGAAATATTGTGCTTCAGTTTAGGAAATATTTGCTTCTTAAGCTAAAACTAATTTCACCATTTTTAGAGGTCATAATAGCACCTGTGACAAAGTGCATCATGGACATTGTCCTCCTGGTTCTCTTGCTTGGGGAACATTACATGTTGGATAATAAAGGATAACCAATTATGAGTGCAAAACAGTCTACTTCAATGCAGTGAGATTGCATTAAAGACCAAGTACAGTACTGTAGTCACTTCAAGCCTAAAACCACCAGGAACAAACAGTCTTTTAATATGTAGCAGTGACAATGTATCTTATTTTTCCTTAATTCCAGACATTTGGGGGGAGTTTGTGTTGAAAACACGAAGTACACAATGTGCTTTTATCTTCCACATGACAATCAGTATAGAGATTCCCCTTCTCTTATGTGGGTTTCACCCTTAGGAAAAAGGTCTCCTTTAGTGTTTGGAATTAGAGGCTCTTTTCCTCAGGCTTCTAGCTATTTAGAGAGGCAACCTCTGTTTTGATTGCAGTGGAGAAGAAAGACACCTCTTCACCTTGTGCATTGTCTTCCTTGTAATAATGGGTTCAAACTCTGCCATTAGTAATTGGGAAAAGAGCAACATGTTGATGGAGTTTAGGGGTCTAGACATTTTGGCCTGGCTTGATAGCCAGTCATTCCTTTGGATCCCAATTAAGTTAGTTGCACTTAGTTAAGTCATGACTAATGTGCCCTACTGGTTTTAGTTAATTTAGTTTGGATCCAGCCCATTGTTTGTAGTACCTAGTGATTTTTCACTTCCTCACTCCTAAGAGCAAAAGTCAAAGCAGTGTTTTTATACCAACTGTCCAGTAGTTGGTTTTGCGGACCCCTTATTGTAGGTGTTGTTTATAGCAAGCAGCCCCTCTCTTACAGGCCATGACACTGTTGGATCCTAACACAATATGCAGTGTTGCTTCACTCAACACTTACTTAACTTATGGAATTAGCCAGCATTCAAAATTAAACCAGCATCAGTCTTTTTTGTGACTCAGGGGCGCCATCTAGTGACCATGTTCAGCCCAGCACATGGAGGGAGGAATGAGCCACATCGGCTCCAGCGGATGCCACTTGTTCCTCCCACCAGGCGCTGGTGGCAGAGGGAGTCCCTCCACCACCAGCACCCAGCTCACCGAGGGAGTCATGTGCAGGCAAGTTCCACCTGCGATACACCACCAAGTGAAGGCGCTATTGCGCTCTGGTTCCCAATCCGTTCCTGGGCAATGTATCAATACATTGGTATCATTTGCAAATTTGATTAGCATCCCCTCAGTTCCTTCATCTAAGTCATTTATAAACAACAACAACAGGCCTTGGGCAGAATCCTGCGGCACTACCACTTGTCACTTTTTCCCCAGTATGACAAGGAACCATTAAGTACTCTTTGGGTTCAGTCAGTCAACCAGCTACAAATCCACCTAACAGTTACCTCGTTCAACCCACATTTTACCAGCTTCCTCACAAGAATATCATTCCACAGGGAGGGTGCCATTACCAAGAAGGCCTTCTGCCTGTTTCCCTGTAACTTAACTTCTCACAGTGAGGGAACCATCAGAAGGCTTTTGGAGCTGGACTTTCATGTCTGGGCTGAATGATGGGGATGGAGACGCTCCTTCACGTATACAGGGCCAAATCTGTTTAGGTTGTTCCCCTCAGTTAAGAGAAAACCGGAGTGTATGGTTACAAACAGCAAACAGAAGCGTCTCATCTCTTCCCCTTTGCATGTCTAGAGAGGGGTAGGAATGCACAAGCTCAGATTGCACCTGCTCATTCAGTAAGATGGTTTGTCATTAGGTCTAAATCAGGCCATTCTGTGACCCCTCTTCTCGCTTCTCTCTTCTGCATAAAGTGAATGCACACAAAGTAAAAGATCAGCTAACATGTAGAAAGAGCTTAGGCTTGTTTCAGTTTGCACAGACCTTTAGTTTTGACATCCATGAGACTCAAAATGAAACTTGATAATTGAAGCGAAGTATCTTTTAGACAATGGCCTTGTTAGCATGTAATGATAAGTCAGACTTCTGGCGTATATTGGTTTATTGTGTAAACAAACAGCATGCTGGTGTACAGTACTCCTCCCTGGTGCAAGTAGAGTAAACAAACCAAGAAGCTGGTGCTTCCTGTTATGTTTGAACCAGAGTTTGTGGTTTATTTTTTTCCAAACAAGTACAGTGACTAGCCAACCTTGCTGATCATGGCTTCTCCAGATGATGATCCTTCATTCAAACATAGTTTGAAGCCAAGTCTTCCTGGTTTGTTTATCTGGTTTGCACCTGGAGAGGAGCCATCGGGCTGTATGCAGCAGCACAGTGGCTTCCCAGTTTCACACCCCACACCCACACTCATTAAGCACTTGAAAATTGCTGAGTGACAACATGGACCACTTAATGATTTGTAGCAATTGTACTGTGCCAGATGCTATATGATTTGCATAGAATTCAAATTGTAATGCAATAAAAGGAGAGACAGGAGAATTTTTGTTGCTGCTACTGGCACAGTTGGATCTCACCCAGTTTCATATTTTAAAAGCAAACTATGTAATTGGTTTTTTGTGTTCAAAGTCTTGTAAGATGCTCTTGAGAACTTTTGTATGATATGTGCATTTGTTTATTTTATGTTGAATGTAGGTTCAGATGCAAGTCCACCCTAAGCTGTCATCTACTGAAGATGCTTTGCAGTATGTTGAGGAGTTAATACTGCAGTTGCTGAACATGTTATGCCAAGCTCAGCCAAGAAGCTTCCTGGATGTAGAGGTACAAGAAGAGTTTGTAGCTATTTATGCACTACTGTTATTTGCTGATGGTGATATATTATTAATCCATTCATTCATCACTGGATTATTAACATTTTGTTTTGTTTACAATATTGTATTAAATTATTTGATTCTTCTATGTTTTTTATTATTACCTTATTCTGTGAGCTCTATTGGGTACAAATATATTGTGGGAAAGCAGCATATAAATTAATTAATAATGAGGATTCTGATTTTGACCTTTCATTGGGGGGGTGTTAAGTTTGGAAAATTATTAGCAAATATATAGATTTGTTATTAACATCTCTGTTCTTACACAAATTAATAATGTTTCCATAACCAAACTAGATATCTTTCAGTGACAAGATATTGTTAAAAAAATGTTATGTGCTGATTATGTATTTAGCTGCAATTCCTATTTTTTAAAAGGATCGTGTACAAAAAAGCTTTCCCCATCCTATTGATAAGTGGGCAATAGCTGATGCACAGTCTGCAATTGAAAAGAGGAAGCGAAGAAATCCATTATTTCTCCCAGTAGAAAAAATTCACCCATTGTTAAAAGTAAGTATTCTAAATTTAGTGTATAAAATGTTGCAAAATTAACAGAATATACCCATTTGTTCTTCAAAGCTGAATTACTTCCTAGAAAGAACAGATTTTTAAAAACCACTGTGCCTAGATTTCACTCAAATCTATAAATCTTATTAAAGTAATCTCTGATCCTAGCTAGTAACAGATCTAACTAGAATTCAATAAATCTTAGCTGGTGTAATTAGTCAGAATTTGACTGCCACAATCTAACACTTCCCTTGACTTGGAAGCAATACTTGCTTGATCAGGCCACAGGCATCCAGTCCAGCACTTTGTTCTTATAGTGACCAACCAGCTGTCTGTAGGAAGCCTGCAAGCAGAACCTGAGCACAACAGCATTCTCACTACTTGCAGATCCCAGCAACTGGTATTCAGAGGCATAAGCGTTAATATTGGTCTCATATTTTAAAGCCTTCCAGGTTGGTGGGGATCACTACTACTTGTTGGAGTGAATTCCATAGTTTATATAGACTTTCTTTTGTCTCTCCTGAATCTTCCGACATTCAGCTTGATTGGGTATCCCCAACTTCTAGCATTTTGAGAAGCAAAAGTTAGAGAAAATTGTTTCTTTATCTCCACACCACGGACAAATTTGTATGCCTCTGTCCTGTCCCCTCTTACTCATCTTTCAACTAAAAGCCCCAAATGTTGTAATCTTTCCTGAAAGCAAATTTGCTCCACCTTATTGATCATTTTTGTTGCCTTTTCTGAACCTTTTCCAGCTCTACAATATCATTTTTTACGTGAGGCAACCTTTTTGACGCGAGGCAACACAGTATTCCAAGTTATACAAACATAGATTTGTATAACAGTATTATGATACGTTTTATGTTCATTATATTTCCTAATGATCCCCAGCATTATATTTTCATGTATTACAACTGCAGAACACAGAGCTGGATACAAGTCTAAGATAATTGTTGTGATATTTGACTAACAAGAAATATATTTAAGTTACTTTGTGTGGTGTTAACAATTATGATGCTCCTGTCACCAGTAATTCAACATTTCAGCAAAAACATTATTGTTAGAACTACATTGTTGTTAGCTGTCTAAAAATGACCTTGCTTATATGACACAGGAGCAAATTGGTGTAGATGTTTAAAAGCATGAATTTATTAGGTGCATTTGTGTAACCCAACATACTAGAATAAGTTATCTCTCTTTCAGGAAGTTCTGGGCTATAAAGTTGACCACCAAGTATCTGTTTACATAGTGGCAGTATTAGAATACATTTCTGCAGATATCTTAAAGTTGGTTGGGAACTATGTACGGAATATTAGACATGATGAAATTACAAAACAAGACATCAAGGTGGCAATGTGTGCTGATAAGGTAGGTAGAATTTATATTTGTAATTACTAAATGTTTTAGATCCAGAAGAGTCCTTCCACAAACAACATGGGTCCATAAACAGAAGGGGCTTTGATCTTGCATGAGTGGAAGGGGGAAATGATATACAGCCATACCTTGGATCTTGAACAACTTGCAAGACGAACGTTTTGGGTCCCGAACGCCGCAAATTTGGAAGTGATTGTTCCGGTTTGCAAACTTTCTTTGGAACCTGAACATCCATAGCAACTTCCATGGCTTCTGATTGGCTGCAGGAACTTCCTGCTGCCAATCGGAAGCCGTGCTTTGGTTTCCAAACCATTTTGGAAGTCGAATGGACTCCCGGAACGGATTCCATTTGACTTCCAAGGTACCACTGTACAGGTAACTCACATCTTACTTTTATCTTACTTAAACTATTGCATAAGTGAGGCAGAATATATAGAGAATGGAGGAAACCCATCCCCCATTTATTTATCCCCCCCCCAACTGTAATTGTGGGCTTACCCAACTTTGGGAAAGAATCAGGAGGGCTTTGGGACACTGCCAGAGCCTTTGCACATCTTCCCCAAATCTGTGTAAGCAGCCCTCCACCTAGTGGGGTGGGGCGGTTCCCAGAGTTCCTGGCTTTATGTGTTTATGCCTGAAACCCTGGAACCGAACCTTTGTGTAAGATGCAAGTTGCCTGTACTCTGTGATCTGCCATCTCTCATGCTGTTCTGCAGTATCCTCAAGCTGTTTAGAGCAGATTTTCAAGAGGTTGCAAGAGAACGGGTAATTAGTCAGAAGTTGCCTCCTTTGCCCCTTTATTGTTTCAGTGATTAATGGTATTAGCATACTGATTAATGGTTATGAATGGAGCTCAATAATAGATACAATAATAGATATTAAACCATTATCTGGTCAAGAAGAGAATACGTTCCATTTTCTATATTAAATTTCTTCAGTTTCTCAGGTCACAAGTGAGATTTATTGACATCAAATTTTAACCCTCCAGTGGAAGGCACTTTCACTTGTGTAGTGGAGCTTTCACTGCTTCTGTGCCTCCTCCCGCCCCAACTCTCTGCAGCCCCAAACCCACAAGAGCAGAGTTGAGCAATGCTGGGGGGAAAGGGGAAGTCCTGTTGCACATAAAAAGTTCACTAGTGTGATGTTGGATTTTAACCATTAAAAAAAAAAATTCTAATGGTGTCTGGTGAATTTCTTTTGCTTCAGTCAGTATTGAACTTCTGTATCCTAATTATTCACACTCTAACAGTTTAATATTCATAGTGAACCCCATAGCTAAATTATATCTGCATTTCCATTTATTAATTTTAAATATATACTTTTCACTCTATGCCTCAAAGCAGCTTACAAAAAGAATAAGCATAAAATATACAAAAGCCAAAACATATAATAAGCTAAAACATCAGAAAGTAAAAAAACACAAAACAGCATTCATAGTGCAAAACCCTTCTGTAGTAAAACTGTGTTAACCTGGCACCTGGAACTTAGCAGGGTTGGTGCCTGCTCAGCTGCTTGTTGTGATGCAGGTGGTGTTTCTTGTTCATGCAGGATTATGAATAATTCTGCCTCTGAAGATCTCAATGATCCTGGGCCCAAGTTGTTCAGGGTTTTGTACACCAATAGCAAAAACCTTGAATTAAGCTCAGTAGCAAGTGTATCTTAGAAGACTGAAGTCTGGGGAATATAGAATTTAGATTTTTCTCTTCCCTTTATGGTCACGACACTAGGTACTTTGAACGACTTTAGGTGAAGCAACCTAAACTTAGATGTATGACTGCCAGTCTCCTAGAGACTGGGATCATACACAGCACAGCTTGCCTTCTTCTATATTTGATTTCAGCTTGGTAAGTAACAGTTTTATTTCCCAGGGCTTGCTTTAACTTCGATTACATCTTTTCTCAAAAGTTATTACTTTCCCCCACCTTTATTTAAATAGGTGTTGATGGATATGTTCCATCAGGATGTAGAGGATATTAGTACGCTGACTTTATCTGATGAAGAGCCCTCTACTTCTGGAGAACAAACCTACTATGATCTTGTAAAGTCATTCATGGCAGAGGTTCGACAATATATAAGAGAACTAAATCTTGTAATAAAAGTTTTTAGAGAACCTTTTATTACCAACCCTAAGCTGTTTTCAGGTCATGTAAGTACTGCTATTTAATTTTATTTTGATATGATTGTTTTGGAAAAGCCTATTTAGTTTGAGTGGTGTACAGTCTTAGCACAAAAACTGAATGAGCATAAGCATTTGAAAACCAAAAAAATACTGTAGCCCTGTTTACGAGCTTAAATTCATGTATCCTCTACTGTGTGGGTGGGTGGTTGGATGTGTGGAAGCAGGAATGTGCTCATTGCTGCCCTGGACAGAAGGATAGCATATACATTTAATAAATGAATTAGCAAAGCCACTCCATCATATTCTCAACAGCCTGTCTCTGCACTCACCCACAAGTTAGTGCTGAATGTCTGTAGCTTGCCATCCATGTGTAAGGGTCATTGTATGATTTGGAATCCTGCAGAATCAAGGTTGTGAATAACGCAGAGAACATGCACAAATAAAGTAGGCTCCTTGATGCAGACATTCACATTGCCTGTTTGACAGGATGTAAAGCTAGTGAGTGCATTCTTCCTCACATTCAAATTTAAACCCTGAAAACATTTGTATAAATGCTATTTGAGATGCTAGTCAATCCGGTTACAGGTGCCACCACACAGATACATACATACGTACATACATACATACATACATACATACATGTATTTCACTTAAAACCTTTATCAGACAATCAAGTGACTAGCAGGACAAATTCCTGAAGACTGATTTACATCTTAATTCATGGTTATATGTGAGCCAGCTTGCTTCTGCCTCTTTGGAGACCTGAAACGGGATATTACCACCCTCAAACCTGCCCTCATTACAGGTATCCTGGATTTTCTAATGTGGCATTATCAATCCAATTAAAGGTTGGGATCTAAAGAGCCCTGGTTCCAAGTGAAAGCCACATCTGTGCATAACTTGGGGAGAGGGCAGGAGAGATTTTTCTTTAGTTAAACAGTAAATGCTTGTTAGGAAAGCCAATACTTGTACATTTTTTCTTATGTCTTAAATAGTCGCCATGAAATCTGTATTATTCAGGTTCTGCAGTATTTATTCTTGCTTTGATTGACTAACTCCCACCTCCAATTACTATTTATCAATCCATTTATTTTTGCAGGATGTAGAAAATATATTCAGTCGAATATCAGATATTCATGAACTTAGTGTGAAGTTGTTGGGCCATATTGAAGACACAGTAGAAATGACAGATGAAGGTAGTCCCCATCCCTTAGTTGGAAGCTGTTTTGAAGATTTAGCTGAGGTAGGTAATAGTATTTATAGATTTGTTGCTTATATGTGACACATTGCTAATAAATTCTAGATGTATCCTATGAACTGCAATAAAATATATCCGTAATGCCATACTCTAAGCAGTTTATGTTGGCTAAAAATTTCAACTGCATGACTTAGAGGGATAGATTACTTGTTAGAAACCAGTTACCATGTACACAGCTAGCTGTACATGTGTTTGTACTTCTAGTGTGTTTCGGTATATAATATTTAAGAAAAAAATCTCTTCTCATCTCCAAATATTTATTGATTAGACAATACTACTTATTAGTTCATAGGTGAAATATATCCAGTTTCTTTAAACCAAGCTTCCACAGCCTCAGCCCTCCAGATGTTTTGAGACTACAATTCCGATAATCCCTGACCACTGGTCCTGCTAGCTAGGGATCATGGGAGTTGTAGGCCCAAAAAACATATGGAGGGCTGAGGTTGAGTAAGCCTGCTTTAAACTCTGTCATACGTAGGTTGCTCGAACACATTTTGTCTTACCTCGTATTAATTTCTTTCTATATAACTTCTATATCATTTGTAATCTATTTATTATTATCTATATATAATATAATATACTTATACTCTTAAGCACTGTATATTATTAAACTGAGTAATTAATTTCAGTTACAATCAGGAGCCTGGGTGTTTTGTTTTGTTTTGTTTTGTTTTGTTCTACCATGTAAGCTTTACTCCCTGTTCCACTGAGTTGCTAATGACCAAAACAAATTGGAATCCAATGAATGTTGGTGCATTGGCCAGTTTCTGGTATGGTATGCACTAATATTGATTGGGTTCCCAAATTAACATAAGGCAGTAAACATATTCCTATCTATCTATCTATCTATCTATCTATCTATCTGTATATTGCATGATAGCATTGAAACAGTGTTTGAGTAAACTGAAATATTCTAAAATCCTTTATTTAGGAGCTAGCATTTGATCCTTATGAATCATACACTCAAGATATTTTGCGGACTGGTTTTCATGACCATTTTCTTAGCCTACTGTCAAAGCCTGGTGCAGCATTCTATTTACAGGTATGTTAAGTTGTAAAGTTTACAATGCAAATGATGTAATAATTGGACTTGTTTGTGAAACTGAAATATCTTTTCATTTCTAGTCAATAGGAGATGGTTTTAAAGAAGCTGTTCAGTATGTTTTACCCAGACTGCTTCTAGTTCCTGTTTACCATTGCCTTCACTACTTTGAACTTTTAAAGGTAAGAGAGTGGTAGACATGATTGCGTCTAATATTTTAAAGCTTTTACGTTTAATTTTAAATAGCATTTGCAACCCACTTATATTATCATGTGATCTTGCTTTTGGCACTGGGGTTTTTCTGAAGAACAGTGCCCAATTGGCAAGTAGAGTGCTGATGTAGGTAAATATGAATTTACAGTGTTCATATGCCACACTTCATAAAATCTTGTCCCAAGGTGTTTGATATAATTAAAAGTATAACAAGATACAAAAAAAAATTCAGAATCAAATAAAACAGTTAAACTTCAAAGTGACTTTTTTCTACAAAACCAGTATTTAAAATAGGAGACATTAAAATGCCTTAAAGGGATTAAAACATTTTGATCTGACACCTACATGGTAGTAAAAGGCACAAGGCAAATGCATCTGGGTTTTTAAAAAGTTAAATTACAGTCAAGAGAATAGGGTGAGTTGTATATCTTGGGTGTTAAAGGGGTATGAATGTGCTTCTTAAGCCTACAAAGAATAAAACTTAATGAAGATGCCTGAAACACCTCTGTGGGAAGGGGATTTCATAACTTAGGCACTGGGTTGTAGAATTACACACTTAAGTTATAGACTGGAAACAGTCTGTTATTGAAAACTTAGCACCTAGATTTTAATTAAAGCTAGATGTTGGACTCCTCGGTTTGGCTTCTTTACTTGCAACTATTTATCTTTCTTAGTCTCCTTTCTCCAACAGTCTTACTTAAACTAATAGCAGTTGACAGCCTCTATCTCAGTGTCTCAGTACTATGATGGAATGTGAACACTTGAGCAGGCTTCATGAGCCCTTCTCATAGATTGCTACCATATTACAGTGGTACCTCGGGTTAAGTACTTAATGCGTTCCGGAGGTCCGTAATTAACCTGAAACTGTTCTTAACCTGAAGCACCACTTTAGCTAATGGGGCCTCCTGCTGCTGCTGCTCCGCCAGAGCACGATTTCTGCTCTCATCCTGAAGCAAAGTTCTTAACCTAAAGCACTATTTCTGGGTTAGCGGAGTCTGTAACCTGAAGCGTATGTAACCCGAGGTACCACTGTATTTGATCTCTTAAGGGACTTATTTGCTGCTGAAGGATGAAATCTGATTTGTAAACTTATGTAGAAGTATTAACTATTATTTTTACTTTCATAGCAATTAGAAGAGAAAAGCAAAGATCAAGAGGACAAAGAGTGTTTGAAGCAAGCAATTACAGCCCTACTTAATCTTCAGAGTAGTATGGAAAGGATATGCTCAAAAAGTCTTGCAAAGAGAAGACTTAGGTAAATGCATTTCCACCCCCCACCGCACCCCTCGCTTTTAGCCTGGTTTGTTGTTCTATAAAGCCAGGCTTTCCAGTTTCCTCTTTCAGTAAACAATGAACAAAGCAGTTTGTGGCAAGCCTACTTTTTCAAAGGAAGTGACATCAAAGTCCAGATAGCTATTGTTTTCACAGTCTCTGATATGTGTGTGTCCTTGTACACTTCTAGTGAATGCATCTTGAGAATCTTCTGGTAAGCAGCAAGAAAAAAAAGTTTTTCATTAGCTGTTAAGAAATAAAAATATCATGCAGAACCATTTGAAATGCCTAACAATTTTTCTGTTAACTCTTCGTGCAGTTATTGTAGCATGTGCTGTATTTAAAGTAAACAACAGTGTGGTGTCAGATTTTCTTTCAGATGCTTACAGTCTTGATCAGGAAATATTACTTGCCACTTTACTGTTTAATCAGAATTGATTGGTTAACTGGAATTCTGTATTAGGCATATAATTTAAACATTAACAGTGACCATAGCACTTTCAAGTCTGGAACGTTTGAAGCTGGCTCATGGAACATACTTTGAATACTTCTTCAGGCTAATTGTTTTCAAAGTAAGCCTGCATTAGTTATTTTTCTGCTAGTATGTGCAGCTGCTGTTTGAATTAATGTCATTTTGTTTCTCTTTCAAAGTGAATCTGCATGCCGGTTCTATAGTCAACAAATGAAAGGAAAGCAGCTAGCGATCAAGAAAATGAACGAGATCCAGAAGAACATTGATGGTTGGGAGGGTAAAGATATAGGACAGTGCTGCAATGAATTTATAATGGAGGGGACTCTCACACGTGTGGGTGCCAAGCATGAAAGACATATATTTCTCTTTGATGGTTTAATGATTTGTTGTAAATCAAATCATGGCCAGCCAAGATTGCCTGGTGCTAGCAATGCAGAATATCGTCTGAAAGAAAAGTTTCTCATGCGGAAGGTACAGATCAATGATAAAGACGACACTAATGAGTACAAACATGCCTTTGAAATAATTTTGAAAGATGAGAACAGTGTTATATTTGCTGCAAAATCGGCAGAAGAGAAAAACAACTGGATGGCAGCCTTGATCTCTTTACAGTATAGAAGCACCCTGGAGCGAATGTTAGATGTAACAATGCTACAAGAAGAGAAGGAGGAACAGATGAGATTTCCAAGTCCTGAGCTTTATAGGTTTGCAGAACCTGATTCTGAAGAGAATATTGTTTTTGAAGAAAACATGCAGCCCAAATCTGGAATTCCTATTATCAAGGCAGGCACTGTTGTCAAACTCATTGAGAGACTTACATACCATATGTATGCTGGTAAGGAATTTTTCCAGGTCTTTAAAATATCTGAATTTATGTTTGAATGAATTTTAGTTTATTAGTATCTTCCATACACCCAGAGAATCAAGGTGGTATAGGTTTCTGATAAAAGTGGCAGCTTGTAAAAAAATAATAATTAGTGGTATCCTTGGGTTGAGTGACTATGCCTCTAGTTACACCTGCCCAGTAGCTCGGATGCTGCATCATTTATCTTTGAGATAAAGAACAAAAAGACTTTAGCATACATCCAGTTGATAAGCATTAATAACATTTGTTAACATTAACAAACCTACACAGAAATAGAGCCATTCTTTAGGAAACAGACTCAATTGAAATGTCATGTCAGTTGTACTAGTATACATGCAGAAGCATAAACAGATAGTACGGACTAATTTATTACATCTATAAACTTCAGCAGCTGCCTACCAGATGAGAGAGTATTTATGTGTAACAATGTGGTTTTGTAACATTGTTTTGTAATAGTCCTAATATGAATATATAAGACCATATCAATTTATATTTTTTCAAAATACAGGAATATGCTTATCTTAATTCACTTGAATCAGGTGGTCTCAAATAAATTGAAAACATTACCTATAATTTGTTCAAATTGTAATATAGCAGTTTAGCATTGAATCAAGGACCTTGGAATGCAAACGTCTAGACTTATCTAAGATACCCTCATATGCAATTGGTTCACCTCCTATTTTATTGCTTTGCTTACAGTATATTAATGGGGGGAAATCTTAATTATTTAAACTTGTCCACGTATCCTAAAGGCCATTCCACTTTACAAAATAGTTGAGAAACACCTTTGACCCTAAACGTTGTGTTAAAGCATGATGCATTTGATAGTGGTGGGGTTATGCTCATCTGACTTAGGACTTGTTTTTCCCCATGCTAGCTTTTAATATTTCATTTCAGAGAGGAAGGTTAAATCCATGGAAATTGTATTCAGGAGGACTTTTATGTAGAATTCTCTCCTTTTCCTGGCTAACTGGTGCAGAATATATTTACAAGAATAGCACTTGCTATGCAGTTTTCGTAATATTCCACAGTTGTATACAGGGCTGTGTGTATTTCATACTAAAAGGAATTCAGAACCCCAATCCAAATTCTGCTTTAATTAAAAGAAAGGTTTTAGGTCATGTATAAATTGTGCAAAATCTGTATTTTAGCATAGATATGCATATTTTTGTGATTTTGCTAGTTATAGGACTGGTAAGGACACTTAAGCTATTACTTGTGCACCTATTGAAAAACATATTCATCCACTACTCTGGCTTCTGAAGCTTTTGCAAAGTTTACCAAGTACTAAAAGGGCCAGATATTAGCTTTTAAAAAATGAAAAAGCAGGATGCTGAATTTTGCATCCACTGCTACAGGAATGCAGCATGCACACAGTCCCATTGAGTTCCTAGAAAAATGTACATACCTTTTTCAGTTCTTTTTCATGAGAACAGTAAACAAAAACTGCTGTGCATGAATATGATGATATATTTGGATAGCTTCCCTTGCTTGCTTTTTGAGTTGCAGAGTTCTAAATCTTGAATCAATACCTCTTTTCACCTCTTCTAACTGAACAAACACATTCTCTTCAAATTGCTTAAATTAGTCATTAAAAGATCTAAATTCCATCACTAATGATTCCTTAAAATTATCTGTAGTGTATGTCCTTCCATATCAAATGTTTCTTTTTTCTAGCTGTTTCTATTGGCTATTCTAACAGATAAAGCCGCTACTTTTGAGAAAAATAATATTCTTATACATAGGTTAGGGGATCTCGGCATTAAACGCTGAAATTCATTCTTACCAAATCAGCACGATAAATAGAATAAACTCATTATCATTTCAACAGACCATAGTAAAGCTTTTCAGTGGTGTCCTCCCATTTGTAGAATGCTCTCACCAGTAGAATCAGCTTGTGCTGACATTGGTATCTTTTCAGCACCAGGCAAAGGCATTGCTTTTCTAAGCATTTGATGCTAATTCCTTGCTCTGTTTGTACTTTAACTGGGTAAGTCTTTGATCGAGCTTTTGTTGAGGAGAGGAGCTATTTGTTTTATGATTTTATGTTTTAACCACTTTTAGTGGTGTTCTGGTTTTAAAATAAACATGTATGTTGTATTATTGGAATTCTATTTTTGTTAATCACTTTGAGATTCCTTGTAGAAAGCAACTAATAGATTGAATAAAAAATAAACAGTTGCATCCAATGCTATCCATGGGCAAGCAGAATGGAGTTCAGCTCCTGCAACAAGATTTTCTCTGTTCCCCATTTCAGCTTCTGTGTATCCTCAAAACCTGCTCTGGCAGTTGGAGGACACACACACACCCAATCACAATTTTTGGAGACACATGGAGAACTCAGAAGTTCTTTTGTGAAAGCTGAAGTCCTTTTGCACAAGGTTGGATTCTGCAAAATCATAATGGGGAAAAGTGGGTGGGTTTGCCTTGGCTCACCTGGTATAGAAGCTATGGCCCTCTCCATTCTACCCCATATACAGGGATGTTTTTTGTTGGTGACTAGTTTGTGTAAATGAATGGGAAGTTGGAATCGGGACCATTAGCTCCTTGTGGCGCAAAAGTGGGCAGGTTGAGCAAATGGCATTTAAATTCAGTATGGGCTATTTGACATAACTTTTACATCTTCCCAAAGCCTTTGGTTTTTTTGGCCTCTGTTCACAGTTCTGTGTGTGGTAAAAGTTCATTTCCATTTCCTGATTTGGCCCTTCCAGTTTTGAAAGAGCTTGCAACTTTTTTTCTCTTGGAGGGCTGTGCTGTTCTATTTATAGAGCTTTGATACGTTGAATGCTTGTGCGTCAGCATAGTGTCCATTTCCTTTCTTAACGCATTCAGGAATGGTTATTTATGATTTTTTTAGATGTTGTTGTTCTTTTAGCTTTTTAAAATGCCTGTTTGAGGAGAGATTTATCACATAGACAGACATCCTGACTTAACTGTGTGTGTGTATTTTTAACCAACTACTTGGCTCTATGAAGTCATTGCAGGAAAAGAATTTAGTAGGAAAATTGAACTTGCTGTAAAGTAACATCAAACAAAGTGATAGAAACGTATGAGTTTTATAACTAAATATGCATACTGAATAGTGTATGTAAATACATTGTTCTAATGTTGGGACAGAAGTTACAGTAGCTGTCCCTTAGCCCTGATCAAGAATGGGCCTTGAGTTGATGCCCTCCTTCCATTAAAGTCTACTTTTGTGCTCCAGAACATCCCAGGTCAAATTAACCCCAAGTGATTCTGGTGCATGCACAGTGAACCCCATGATTAAGGGTGAGAGGGATTCATGTCTGAGAGGTTGAAGGCTATGGGAAAGGAGTGCATGAGGCTCATTCTCTCCTTGCAAGTAGGAGGAAATTCAGTATGGGGAAGGTCCCATCTCTGGGATTGGGTAGGCAGGACCTCGCCCCAAATCCCAAACTGTTTTCCATTCTTGGTCAGGGAAGGCTTTTACAAAGCTCACCCAAAGAGCTGGAGATCACCTTCCACCCTGGACCTCTTTCTTTCTCACCAAGTGCATCAAGGAAGATGTGAAGACACACCAATTAGGGTAACTGCATTCAAGTTGTTTCATGTGCTTGACTTTCTCTTGCTGTAGTCTGAAGGAACCATGATGGTTAAATTCAATCCTTCAAGAGTCTCAAACCACTATAGATGTGGTAGCAGTGGACCCTTTAAAATATTCAACTTTGATCCTTGTCTTCTAATTTGGAAACAACAGAGCTAAAAACAGTGTAAGCTTGCCAGGGAGGAAGAGAAGATTTCTGGGTCAGGAGAGTTGTCTCTTGGTAAAATTGTAAAGAAGCAGGAGCCTTTTTTGTAGTTATTAGTACTGTATTTTTGTTGTTGTAAAAGGTACTGGATATTTTAGTGGGTTATGCTATAGGTTGAAATCATACTTTTAGTTATACTGCTATATGATTACATTTGGCCTTTGGCAAAACAATAAAGATTTGTGTTTGTCCCTAGCTAAATCTTCAGCCAGAGCAGCTTTAACCAAATGGTTTTGCTCAGAGACTTTTAGGTCCTGTACAGCAGATGTTCTTATCCTGGGATTTACTGCTGCTTGACATCCTTAAGTTAAAAGCCCTCCTGTGTACAAGAAAGAAGGGGAAAACTCTTTCCTGATAGACTTATGTTCTTTTGGTAGATAGTACATTCTGACCACCCATCAGATGATGAGTCTCCATGTTTGAGTGTGGTTTGCATTGTTATTTGATTCTCTCACATGTGTAGTTTCCTAGCTTGGAGCTTCCTTCACGACCTAGGGACACATTTCATCCCCCAAGCAGTAGCAGCTAGCAGGGTGGCCCAGACTGGGGGGTGCTACTCACCGAGCTTCCCAATGCCACACTCACTGCTGACTACCGAGAGGGGGAGGGACAAGGCAGCAGGGACCCTTGTGTGGTGCGGACACAGTGGCAAAGCCAGTCCAATGCCCTCATCAAGCTTCTTACTGTCTTGTCCCTCTCTCAGTAACCAGCAATGACATGCAGTGTTATTAGGCGAGATGCGCAACACCACCCTGCTTCCCCACTGGCTACTACTCCCTTCAGTAAAATACAGTTGACTCCGCAGTCCCAGAAGCAAGATGTTGCTTTACCTAAGTACCTTTTCACCTACAAAGAGAGCAGAAATCCGTCTAGAATGAATGCCCTTTCCCCATTCCCTCAGCCATGATTAGGTGACATCTCTTACATCTGCATCAGACTCCAGGGTTTGAGACTTCTGAAGTTAAGAGTTCTTCACTACCTGTCTAAGCAATTTAAAACAATATAGTGAAATATTTATTTTGTCTGTCCTAGATCCCAACTTTGTTCGAACATTTCTTACAACATATAGATCTTTTTGCAAGCCTCAGGAATTACTGAGTCTCCTGATAGAACGGTAAGAGGACTTTTCTGAAATACTGTGTTGTAATTTTGGTTCCGTTCTTCTGAGATGAGTTTTAAAAGAACACTTTTATCCTATGGAAAGGGGGGGGGTGTGCGTGCGTGTGTGTGTATGCGCGTGTGTGTACGCACGCTTATGCCTATTCCCTCTTCCCCCTAAGCACACCCTGGCTATTGTCCAATACCTCCAGAATAGAAGTTAAGGGAGACTAAAATTTGCCGCCTCTCCCTTCCTCTAATAGAGCAGTCCCATCAGTGGAAGTCTGTCCATGGGAAACCTGAAGCCAACCCATATTTCTTTACAGATTTGCGTTTAAGAAAAACCCAAATGCAAATTTCATAGGAAACAATTTCTTCCCAATTTAGTGTGAATCTTCAATTCCAAATTCTGTGCTTTACATGCAAACCTAAATAAATGAAGTTACAGCACATGACTGCTTTAATGTGTGTGAAATTAAACCCATATTTAATTTGAGGTACAGTGATAACTCAGGTTAAGAACTTAATTCGTTCTGGAGGTCTGTTCTTAACCTGAAACTGTTCTTAACCTGAGCTACCACTTTAGCTAATGGGGCCTCCCACTGCCACCACGCCTCCGGAGCACGATTTCTGTTCTCATCCTGAAGCAAAGTTCTTAACCCAAGGTACTATTTCTGGGTTAGCAGAATCTGTAACCTGAAGCGTCTGTAACCTGAGGTACCACTGTACAGGCAACTTCCCATTCACATGTGCTCTAACTGCATGTAACTGTGCTCATGGGGTGCCAGGAACCCAAAAGTGGATCCAGAAATGAGGATCACCCTGGAGAGTCCTCCTAGCTCATGGGGAGACTCTCCCCAGAGCCTCCCCACCTAACATCACATCAGCTGAGCAAACGCTGCAGCCCCTAACTCACGTGAGCCGGAAGGGCAGCGGGTCTTGTTGACTGCCTCAGCTAATGTTCGAGGAAGAAGCTTCCCTGCGCGTCAGCTGTGCAAGCCCCACTACCCTCTCTGGCTTATGCCTGAGCAACAGTGGGGCTTGTTGAGTGACTCACTCCTCCAGGGTACTCCTGATATACACAGTTTTGGTTATACGCAGGGAGGTCCGGACTGTAACCCCCACATAAATTGAGGGTTGTCTGCATTTAATGTGTAAAATACAAGTGCTATTCAGTTATGTCATACTAAGTAGTCAGATGCCTGTGTTGACATCCATCTGTCTCAAGAGACAATGGAGTGCACCTCCAGGGGTGAAGTCAAACCACAGATGCCTGCATCTTTGCAAATTGATTTCCATTTTACTCCAAACTGTATTGAATTTATTTAATCTCAGATTGGTACCATTGTAGTATATTTCCTATTCAATCACACTTAAGAGTATTATACCTGTGTCAGTTGGAAAGCTTGAAATTTTATAGGGGTTGTGGCCTTTCCCTTTCCTGCCTGAATGGAACTTTCCTAAATAAAATGTAAGAATTTAGTTCTATTCCTTATTGTTCATTGCAAATGTTAAATACTTGTTTAGTAACCTACTTTTTACATTACCATCCCACATTAGATTTGAAATTCCAGAACCTGAACCAACGGAAGCAGACCGCATAGCTATGGAGAATGGAGATCAACCTCTTAGCGCAGAGCTAAAAAGATTTAGGAAGGAATATATACAACCTGTACAGCTGCGGTAAGTAATCTTAAGTGTGTAAACTGCATCTTATTTAGATTTAGATCCCAGTTTTTAAAATCAGTGGGTGGGATCCAAAGGACTGTATAATGTTCTATGAATATACCAGAGCTTTTCAACCTTCCCACAACTGTACTTTCAAAAAAATCCACTTCTGATCCAGAGTTCCACATGACTGATCTTTATTTGAAATGTATGCCTCAAAGTTTGTGTAATTTCTTAATGAACTGTGCTACATTTATTAATGTAGTTATAATATGCCTTATCTGAAAATATTTCAGAAATGGCACTTCATCTACCTTGTGTTTCACTTGATAGTCTTGTTGCTTATATATTTTCTTCATTACAGATCTTAATTCAGTGATACCATGCCTTTTCCAGAACATTATATCCCCTAACTAATATTGTGTCTCATATTCAGTATTGTTTATTCACCATTTTAATTCCACTAGATGATGCACGAGCCATTACAGTCTAGAGGGAGATAGAATTCACCCTTGAGAGACATACTTTTTAACATATTTAAGTGCACAGTAAATGTTGATTGGTGGTAGAACTTGAGGATGACCATAGACATAAACTGTGGATCAACTTGACCTTTTGCTCCGGCCAGGTTTGCTACCACTGCACACATTCACTTATTACCCAGCTACCAGAGCTTGGACTGGAGATTGGGGGAACTCAGTGTTCTAGTCCTCCTTTTCAAGGCCCAGCAAGTCAGACAGGAGTTTTGGCATGGATCCTGACAGCTGTATGGCACTTCTTCAGGGAGTCAGGACAGTATATATGCTGTAAAATGAAACCAGCCCTACAGCTCTAGTAGACTTTGTCAAAAATATATCATATAAACCTGGTCCTAAAATATTGTATAATCTCTGTTAATGTTGTAGAGTTCTAAATGTATGCCGGCACTGGGTGGAGCATCACTTCTATGATTTTGAGAGAGATGTAGATCTACTGCAACGGTTGGAAGAATTCATTGGCACTGTCAGAGGTATTTGATTTGATTATTGCAAAGATCTAGCATGATCTGCTTCTTTTTCTTTTGTACTTGTTTTATTAAAGTGTGACGTTTCAGTTTGCCAGTTGGGCTTTACAAGGCAAAGGTCCAAGAGTCATTCAGGCTTAGCATGCGATCCAAGAGTCATTCAGGCTTAGCATGTGCCAGCAAGACTGATCTCAAAGTCACATTGATTTTATGACAAAAAATAATAATTTCCCTCCAGTTTTTGTTCAAGACTATGGTAGCAACTGGAAGGAAGATTTCCAGGTGCAGAAAAGGGTAGGATGGTTGTCTGGGCTATTCTGGACAGTTAGATGCTTGGCTGTAGGTGGGTGTCTTTTGGTACGGATTGGAAGTTAAAATCTTAGGGATCTCTCTAAGCTACTGACAAATACTGTTGTGATTGAAATAGGATATGAAGGATATTTGGCTTTAGCAGTTCCAAAAGTTTCCAAGCCACTGTACAGAGGGCCAGGACGCTCGCTTTCCCTGTCAATAGAATTGTAGTTGAAAGGTACCCTGGGGGTTATCTAGTCCAGTCCCCTGCAATGTAGGAATCTCAACTAAAGTATCCATGACAGATGGCCATCCCATCCAACATCTGCTTAAAAACCTCCAGTGGAGGAGAGTCCACCACCTTCTGAGGGAGTCCATTCCACTGTCCAACAGCTTTTACTGTCAGAAAGTTTTCTGATGTTTACTAAGAAACTCCTTTCTTGTAACTGGAAGCCATTAGTTTGTGTCCTACCCTCCAGAGCAGGAGAAAACTGAGGAGATTTCACCCTTCCCATATCCAAGAATCTCCTGATGAGTCTGCTGATTCTCCAGAGAGGAGGAGCAGTGTTCTGCTCTCTACTTATTCTGCTCCAGCACCACATCAAAGAGTCAGTCAGTCAGTCAGTCAGTGTGTTGGAGAGAGAGAGACTGAGTGTTAGAGATCGTGTGTAGAGATAAGGTTGTTGCTAAGAGCAGCTGCAGACACTCAGTACAGTGCAGCATTCATTTATGCTTAGACCTATTTAGCTCTGTATATAGTTGTGTATAATAGCTGTAGATACAATAAAGAAGATATTCTACAGAGCTGCTCTCCGAGGCGTTTATACTCTGCTAGACTCTGCTATACTCTGCTGTGAGACGACTGTCTTCTTGTTGGAGTGAATCCGGTGCTCACAACTCTAAGCTGTGAGTCCACAGCACTTTGACCTGTTCCTGTGCAGAAGGTGGTCTCTGGAAGTGCTACCCAGCTCGCCCAGCCCAGTCGGGGCTGAAGTGGATGAGTCCAGTTTGTGGCACTTGCTCAAGGGCGATGCTAACAAAAACAAGCTTGCTCCATCTTCTTTGTAACAGCCCTTCAGATATTTGAAGATAGCTATCTTGTCTTCCCTCTGTCTCTTCTGGCTAGAGCCAAGGTGATAGTGTGTGGTGGTGGGGATTGGGGACAAGCTGGTACTCTCTGGTAGTGACATACAACACTTAGGAAATACATTACCACAAGACATGATGATCGCTAGATTAGCTAGGATTAGGCATTTTAAAATGTAGGTCTGTGTCTGGGGCCTCATGTTCAGAAACAGTATATTATAGGCCTTATCACTAAATGCTGGGAACAAAGGGGATGACTGTCTCCATCATGCCTTATTTGTGAGTTTCCTGGTTGCATCTGGCTGTTGGTGCTAGACCAGATGGCTCTGGTTTCATTTTCTGAATTTCTCACATTGTCTTCTACTGTTCTCCCATTAGGTAAACTGAGCATTTTCATTATTGGAACGTTTCTAGCTACTAGGTAACTTCGTTATTATTCAAATGCTAGAATGTATTTTTCTTTTACTTCTCAGGTAAAGCTATGAAGAAATGGGTTGAGTCAATAACAAAGATAATCCATAGGAAAAAGCAAGCACAAGCAATTGGGCCAAGTCACAATATTACTTTTGAAAGCTCACCACCTCCAATTGAGTGGCATATTAGCAAGCCAGGACACATTGAAACGTTTGACCTGCTTACGTTGCATCCAATAGAAATTGCTCGACAGCTCACATTACTTGAATCTGAACTTTACAGGTAGCTCTGAAAACAATATTATTCTCTTCTACATCGTAATATGCAAGCAATGTAGTGTTCGGTCCTGGTCATTTCTGCATTCAGTTCTTACTAGCAAAGCTATTCATATTGTATTTAGGGAACAATGTTCCAAATTGTGACTCTAGTATATATTAATGTGAATTTGATATAGGTAGTAAAGTGATAATTTATTTTCATATGTTGGCATTTTGGAGCTCACTGTTAAAAAACGTATTATGAAAGCAAGATTTGTAAGCTATAAGCTTCCAGAACCTCATCCACAGATAGAGTATTTAACGTGAGATGGAGAGAATTTGTTGTTAAAAGTAGATGGTAGAACAATGGCATTCTACAAAGCAAACAAAAAAAATGCAGTCATTTTTTTTCTGATTTCAGAATTATTGGTTATTTGTAATAATCTAGATGGAAGTAGTACCTTAATTGACTATAAAATGATAGCATTTTCTCTATAGTTTATATTTATTTTCAATTTGTAGAGCTGTGCAACCATCAGAGCTGGTTGGAAGTGTATGGACAAAAGAAGATAAGGAAATCAATTCTCCTAACCTGCTCAAGATGATACGACATACCACAAATCTTACTTTGTGGTTTGAAAAGTAAGTTGCATGAGTGCTTTGACTAAGATCTTCTAAATACTGATATTAACATCCAGGTCCATACAGAGCTAGTCTGAGACCTGAGATAGGATTTTTGTTAGAATGACCCCGAAAAAAAAGAAAAACCCAGCCAAAGGCATTAGGTAAGCCTTTGTTTGGATGGAGGGGTGGTTGTAGCCTCTGCCTGCCTCTCCTTATTAAGGGTATCTTGTTAAAGGGATCTGGGGGTGTGGGTTCTGTCAAAGGCCCAGATGTGGGCTAGGACCATGCCACAACCCCAGTGGGAATCCCTCAGGGTGCCCCTATTTGATGTAAGTCATCGGGCTCCCCATATTGGTGGTTTACCCTTCGTTTGACTGCCTGCAGATGGGCGGGAGTCAAGATACAGTCTGGCTTCACCCAGTTCCTAAGCCAGACTGTGCACATTTTTAAACAATAAAGTTGTGGCCTACTTGAACCCATAAACCAAATCCATTTGTCCGTGTGTTTATTATCCACTAGGGAATTGTGGATCACAGGGCCTTGGCATGCAACATCATTCCTGAGCTGCAACTTGGCAAAATATTGGAGCTTCATAGAAGGAAATAATTGTAGCAAGAACAATAATTCCTAAACTTCTCAGTTGTTTGAAGTCTAAGAATTGAAAGACAGTATATTCTTTCAATTCTGCACTGGTTTTAGACTGAGTTAGTAATCCTCAAATTGGGCTTTGAGAAATTAAATCATTAAAGGCTTGTCTGAGTTTAGTGGAGCTGCTGATAGAGGAACCTGTCTATTGCATGTCTCATGATTCACTTCTCCAATCTTGCTACCTCAGCTCCCTCTCAGGGCCATTAATTTGGCTGCATCTCTGCATCAGGCATGATAGGATCATTCAGTCATTCCTGTTTATCATGTAGTAGAATTCCCTCCATAGGAGCGGATGGCCCATTGCAGCTCTGTATGAATTTTACTTCTTCAGACTGTTTCATTCCTATCAAGAGGTGTGTGCCCTGATCATGCAGAAACAAGAGGTGGGCTCCTCTGAAGGCAGACTTTTACTTTCCTACTGGTGTGCAAGTTTAACGTCTAATATTCTCCCATTTGGATTCAGAAAAGAAGTTGGCTTCAGTAATTATATCAGCTGCTTGGAAACCCCTTTATTAAGTCACACTTGTCAAAATAAAATTATATTAAATTGGTGCTTTTTAACATTCTTGTACTGATAAGTACATCTTTTTGTGCATTTAGATGCATCATAGAAACAGAAAACCTAGAGGAAAGAGTAATTGTAGTATGCCGGATAATTGAGATCTTGCAAGTTTTCCAAGAACTAAACAATTTTAATGGTGTTCTTGAAGTTGTCAGTGCTATGAACTCTGCACCTATTTACAGACTGGATCATACCTTTGAGGTAAGTCACATGTATATCTAGAAACTGTAATTGTTTTAACTGTTGCTGAATAAAGTATCATTGGAAAAAACAAAAACATTTAAACCAAAATCACTTTTTTTCTTTTTCTTCAGTCTTCAGCATGAGCACTAGGTAGGCTGTTGGACACATTTTTCTTTACATAGAGATAATCTCAGGGTTACATTAAACACTTACAAAATGCAGTGCAAATGTTTGTTTTGTCCCATGTACAAGGGTAAGACGCCACTGTGACATCTTGTTTATTTTGCCAAAAGTTCCTTTGTGCATCGTGTCCCCATTTGCAGACTGCATATATTCTCTAGACTGAGATTATCTCCATGGTGAAAAAGCATCATGTTAAGAAGTAGTGTCTCTTCTCTCCACAAGAAAGTGGGGCTCAAGCTGAGCAATTGAAAACGAGCAAAAAATCAAGGGCACTTCCCAGTGCCACACATAATATAACCCATTTTTTGATATGAAAAGCACTTCAATAAGTAAGGGGTGAGTGAACCCTCCAAGTGAATCTACATATTTTGACTGGCCCTTAATTTGAGATCATTGATAACATGCAGTTTGTAGTTGTCCATGTCTCAGCTTTCTTTATGCATCTTCAGCAAATCCCAAGCCGCCAGAAAAAGATTTTTGAAGAAGCTCATGAACTGAGTGAAGACCATCATAAGAAATACTTAGCAAAACTCAGGTCTATTAATCCTCCGTGTGTGCCTTTCTTTGGTAAGTAAGATTTCTTCTTGAAGAATATAAAATCACAAATGTCGATAAGCCACAGAACTATTAAGGAGCCATTTCTTAAATATATTAGTGGAGCTTGCTGTATTGTTTGGAATAGCCAGGCATTTCAAAGAATCAGTATTTCAACTTCAAAAGCTTTCCCCCTTGTTCAATATCAAATCCGCAATTTCACTACATTTTAGTTGGAACCCTTGACCTGATTTTTCAACTATCTTCATGTGTAAGGTACTAATACAAATTAGTATTTAACTCATTTAGAAACATTTGTGAAGTGTACTTTGTGGTTCTAGCTTAACCAGGGAAATATCAAGGGATGGAGATCAGATAAAGTGCTCCAATTTACTCTGTCCTTTTTTTTTTTTTAGCGCTGTGCTATACTCTACTTGATAAAGATACTTTCTGACTGTGCTTTGACAGTAGGCTGATTCAGATGCAAGGATCTCTGTCTAATAAACCATGGTGTTTTAAACAGAACAAACATTGTGCCTGTGTGCCTTCTCCTTTCCTTTTCCCTTCTCCAGTAGTGGTGAGGAAATACTAAATATAGAACACCTGAATATAGAATACTAGATCTGCTATATAAATAAGCCAGGGAGGCTTGCCTGATGCATTTGTTACATATTTTTAGGTGTCAGACAAGCCTTATTCCAAGTCTTTGGCTAATTAAACAATCCATGGCCTTTTAAATGGGCAGGGGGTATAATTGTTTTGGTTTGTTATTATGCTATATGTTTTTTGTTTTTATATTGTAAACTACCCCTATGATCTTTGGGTGAAGGTCAGTATAAACATTTTAATATTAATAATAATAATAATCCATAAAGTTTCTCACTCACATTTTTTACCAACCTGTCTTGTGAGCATTCCTATTTATAAGATTAAAAGGATCAGGTTTTTAGAAAATAGCTACCTAGTTGCATGGAGGTAATTTATATGCTCTGCAGGCAGCCAGGAAAGTGGTTGTTTACAAACCTGTACTGTATTATTTATTTACATAATGACATTAGTACACATTAGTACACATTATGCGTTGGATTGCAAGAACACATAGCCCTGCCCCAAGGAGCTTATAATCTGAAATTTGACATACCAAAGGGGTGCTATGGAAGGTAGTAAAAAGGAATGTATTACTGTTTCAATTGCATATACGTAGCCTTGGTGATAGGGCATGGGGATTATGGGGTGGTACCAAAGGCTTCATAGAAATTGTGGGTTTGGAAGAAGAAGGAAAGTAGGTAACATCACAGATGGTCTAGAAGTCAGTAAAGGGTGATGGAGGTGGAGGAGTGAAAGTCATGGATAGATACAAAAAAGGATATAAGAATGGAGAGAGCGAAGGAACTAGGAGGCCTTTAAGGTAAGGGGAAAGAAGGGAAATAGGGTCACACCATTGGCTCTACTGTGAGACCTCCAGTCTTTCAGCCTTTCTCTCCTTCAGCACTTACCTAGCAGCAGCCATTTTATTGGGCTCCAGAGCAGAGAGAGAGAAGGGAAGCAGGGCCATTTCATCCTCCTTTCCCTGAACAGTTTAAACCCTAGCTGGTTGTTATAAGAACACTGTAACCTGTCCTGGTACCTGCTTCACCCACTCCATCCTCTCCTCCTTTCTCATTCTGTGTTAGGTCTGTTGCATTGTAAGCCTTGGGGTGTGTGGATAGACTGTCTTTTAAAAATTATTATTGACTGAGACCCTTTCAGATGAAGAGTTGGTAGAATGGCAGGCAAAAAAAAACCACGAGGATGAGATTCAAAGAGGGTTGTTGGGTGCATGCCATGAGTCTGGAAGCTAGTTATAAATTATTATTATTATTATTATTATTATTATTATTATTATTATTATTATTATTTATTTATTTATTTATTTATACCCCGCCCATCTGGCTGGGCCTCCCCAGCCACTCTGGGCGGCTTCCATAAAAACCAAAAATACAGTAAAAATCACACGTTAAAAACTTCCCTGAACAGGGCTGCCTTAAGATGTCTTCTGAATGTCAGGTAGTTGTTTATTGCTTTGACATCTGCTGGAAGGGCGTTCCACAGGGCGGGTGCCACTACCGAGAAGGCCCTCTGCCTGGTTCCCTGTAGCTTTGCTTCTCGCAATGAGGGAACCGCTGAGGAAAGGGTTAGGGGGCACTGTGGAGTTTTGAAGGAGGATATGGAGGTGGGTAGAGACAAAAGGTATAGCTTGCCATTAGAATGGCTTGGTTACAAACGGGCATTAAGTGGGCAGTGCCCTTTGGCCACCATCCAAGGTTAGTTAACCATGTGTTGAGATGAAGCCCAAACTTTGTTTCGCCCCAGGTAAGTAGCAGCAGCAAGGCCAGCAGGCACATCTGCTTGGAGGAAAGGAGATCAGGAATCCCTTTGTTGGATCTTCCGAAAAAAATTAAGTGCATCATTCAACCTTCTCAAAGCCTTTGTAGCTCTAACCTTAATTCTAGTTTTCCATTGAAAGACCATAACCATTTTATAGCTGCAATTTTTTTTGGACGTTACTTGTAGGAATTTATTTAACAAACATCTTGAAAACGGAAGAAGGCAATCCTGAATTTCTCAAACGACATGGGAAAGAACTTATCAATTTCAGTAAGCGGAGGAAAGTGGCTGAGATAACAGGGGAGATCCAACAGTACCAAAACCAGCCATACTGCCTAAGAGGAGAAGCTGATATCAGGGTAAGTAGGGTTTTTTGCTCTTCCAGGTTCTGCTTCCTTTTAGGGGCCATGAGGAAATTCTTATACTGTTGGTTGAAGCTCCTTTGCTCACCAGGGTATTGTGCTGATTGTATTACGTCTGAATTTATTTTCAGCCCTTAGACTGGTTCCCAACTCTACAGTTCTTTTATTTCTCAATTATCAATTTCTAGAGCATGTCCTCGTCAAATAAGAGTTGATTTTAATCTGGTTTTGCTGTTCAACAGATCTGTTGATTCTGTGTTAATCTTTCTGAATATTTTGGGTTTCAGAAATTTTTTGAAAATCTGAATCCAATGGGAAATAGCATGGAAAAAGAGTTTGCAGATTATCTGTTCAACAAGTCTCTAGAAATAGAGCCACGTAACGTCAAGCCACCCCCAAGATTTGTGAGTATTTAGATTTCTCAGTTAATGTATGCTATAAAATACAGTTGGAGCTGCACAAACTTTTTAATAGAAAAAGTAAGCAATTTTACAGTAAAAACTATCAGTGTTCTTCATATAAACAGTGTTTTTGGTTTTCTGTGCAGCCCAAAAAGTACACCTATTCTCTCAAATCTCCGGGTGTTCGTCCATCAAACCCAAGACCAGGCACCATGAGACACCCTACACCTCTGCAACAGGAGCCAAGAAAAATCAGTTACAGTCGTGTCCCTGAGAGTGAAACAGAAAGTGCTGCTTCTGCACCAAACTCTCCAAGAACACCGCTCACCCCACCTCCACCATCGTCCACTTCCAGCACCACAGATGTCTGCAGTGTCTTTGACTCTGATCCCTCCACCCCTTTTCATTCAAGTAGGTGCTCTAGCAAGGATTGGGCTATTCTTCTCCTTTTTAAGTTGTTTGGCCTGTGTCGCATGTGGGCATGTTTTCTGATACTGCTGTTATGTGCCAAACCACAGGAAATAGTTTAGTTGATGCTTGTATTTTGAAAACGGTTTTCTTAAATTTGATTGAATTCAAACCATGATTGAAAAGGGAAAACTGAGATGTACTGTTTTAAGTGAATGCTTTGTTTGCTGTTTGTACAAGGTAAGTCCTTTAAAAGAGGCCCTGTGGATACAGAGTACACATATTACACAGGACCTCTTTTAAAAGACTCACCCTGTACATGGCAAGATGCTAGTAACAGTGACAATTATTTTATTTTCTTAATTCATTTTGTTTCTTTCTTGGCCTTTATCAATCCATGGTCCAAGGGCATGTTAAAACATAAGATACAACACTAAGAATACCACAGCCATTGGCAGCTCTTTGGCTTAAGCTGCTTTGTTTTGTTTGTGAAAAGAAATCCTGATTCCTCAGGAACTTAGCAGAAGGAGGCTGATAAATAAGAGGCATACATTTTATATGCTGTATTGTCCTTCATGTATTTAGAATTCACTGTTAAAGTACTAGAAAAGTAGAAAAATTCAAATGAGATGGATAATAGAATTTTTCATACACTTTCAGGGTCAGCTTCTGTGTCTTCCATAACTTTTCCAAAAAGCTCAGATGAAATTACTGTTCCCCCTCCTATTCCTCCCCGGAGACGTCCAGAATCTGCTCCTGCTGAATCTTCTCCTTCAAAGGTAATTTCACCGCATTTCTCTCTGCAGGAACAGTGAGATGACCATACAGTGGAGAGGGAGAGCCTGCTGTCACTGCCACCTCCACAACCTTTAAAGACAAAAGACCACTAATGTGTGCCTCCCCACAGAGGAAGCGGTTTATTCCGCCTTTTAAAATAAATGGAGCTTCAGATTTACAACCTAGTTTCATTTAATTCTTATACAAGGTGACAACAAAAGTTAACATTCACTGGGGGGGAAACATTCTGGGTTTTTTATGCTCCACCTATAATCTATAATGATAAATGAGTTTGGCTTATTTTAATTTTAATGTAAAGGCACAGCATGAATGGGCTATTTAAAGCTACTTCAGTGTTTCCATACCCACTCCCACCTCCCAGAGCTCCTGGAGCTCTGGTTCCTGCAGTTTCACTTTTAAGTGGCTGTTTGAAAAAGGTAGGGATCCTGCTGCCGTACTCACAACTAGCAGCTTTAAGAAAGTTAAAAAAAGGAGACCCAATAAGGTATGCACCTGCAAAAACAATGGGAAAACTAGTTTGGGTCCCACCCAAATGGATAACCTTTTTTTAAGAGGAAGGGAGGGGGAACAATAACGACTTTAGTAAAAAATAAAATTTCTGGTTGCCACTGGTGACCCTATTTGTTCCTGTGCTTATACGTTTTTGCACCTGGGAACACCTTTAGTGCAACTCTTTCTCTTTATCCATTAAAGGGCTCCCACCTTCTGTGCTGGATCTCCTACCTATCCAGCCCGATTCTGTTTCCTCTTCCCATCTCTTGCTTCTGGAAGAGATGTGGGCAATAGAGAAGAGTCTGACAACCCTCTCCTATTTCCCCCTCCCCCCTCACACACACACTTCCTTTATATGGGCATCCAGCTTTTGTCCTCTGTTGGAATCTTGTTGTAGGAGCACTCCTAGAAGTAAGATGAAATGAAAGCCTTTAGACCAGAGGTAGCCACATCCATCCTCTAGGGGCCACATGCCAGCAGTGCAGCTGGCCATCCCACACACTCTTGTGCATACTCTCACAGGCAGGTAGGCAGGCACCTAGCCCCTCCTCTTCCATGCCGATCAGCTGAGGACTAGGTGTCATTGCCCCCGTTGCTCAAATGATCATTCCAGAGACAAATTTGAAGGGGTGGGCAGTTGTCTCCTCCATCACAGCACTGCGCTTTGCACACCCAACTTTTTCTTTTTGCTGCTGCTACCAAAATTGGTGGGTTCTTTTGGGTAGTAGATAATGTCCACAACCCAAGGATTGGCCATTCCTGCTTTGGGCTTTCTCTAATCCTTTGAAGATAATTCATATTAGACGTGTTGTGTGGGTTTTTTCTACTCTGAAAGAGAACAACCTGTATTGGGTAACTCTCTCAACTCACCTCTGCAGGTGGAATTAGTCCAAAGGGTCTTCGCCCTCTTTTGCAAGGTACCGTCTTGGCATATTTGTTCCCCAGTGCAACATTGAGGTCTTTGAATTATGTCCTAACAAATCTTTATATTTCAGATTTCTTCTGCACATCTGGACAGCCCACCAGCAATCCCTCCTCGGCAGCCGACATCAAAAATCTATTCACCGAGATACTCGGTGCCAGACAGGACCTCCATCTCTGACCCCCCAGAAAGCCCACCTGTATTGCCTCCTCGAGAACCTGTACGAACTCCTGATGTTTTCTCTAGTTCACCTCTCCATCTCCAGCCACCACCCTTAGGCAGAAAAAGTGAACTGGGCAACACTTTCTTTCCCAACAGTCCGTCTCCATTTACTCCGCCTCCCCCCCAGACACCTTCTCCTCACGTTGTCCGGAGGCATTTGCCATCACCTCCTTTGATACCCCAAGATACGGACCTCCATTCTGTTGCTGGGCCACCTGTTCCTCCTCGGCAAAGCACTTCTCAACATATCCCAAAGCTTCCTCCAAAAACTTACAAAAGGGAGCCCACGCATCCATTGATGCATCGTGATGGACCCCCTTTGCTGGAGAACGCCCACTCCACCTGAATTCTCCCTTGTGCTCGAGAGAGAATGCTTTCCCTGGTGCCATGTCTGTTGCTGGCAATAGATGCACTGTACCCTGTGGGCACCAAGGAGTTGAGCTGTGTTGCTCCTAACACTAAAGACTCTACGTTTGATATTTGGTGTACAAAAAGAAGAAGAAAGAATCTTAATGACAGGCCCCTTACCGTGAATAAACTGTTGCTGTTTGTTAGTATAGTATGCAGGGCCCTGTTCTAAAGTCAGTGGACACCTGAATGTACCAGAAATCAGATTTGCAGATCTCTTTGGGCCAATAAGCAGACATTGTGCTTTGTGTAACGTCCTGTGAGGGATAAAATGCATAGTCCTGTATTCATCTGTCCACCATGATGTAAGTTCTTGGAGTAAAAATATTATGCACTTTTTAAAAAAAGAATCTCAAACAGGGAACTTGATAGTCTTCTTAATTTTCTTTTGTTTTATTCCCTGCTTTCAAATCATGAACTGGACTGTGAGGAAGATCTGTGGTACTGAACTGAACCAACATAGAGCTAAGACATAGCACCGTACTGCAGTCCTGTTTACAAACTGTTACTAGTAATACATGGGTACCTAGGCTTCACCAAAGAGGTACTTTCCTCCTCCTTTATGAACATTATGGTGCCAGTTCAAAAAGAATTTTTTGCCAGTAAACAGAATGCCTAACTTTTAACCGCCTTTAAACAAATGAGATTTAAGTCTTATATGAATGACACCAATGATGCAAACTGCAAAACAATGCTATTGTCAGAGTTGAATCTGTTTCTCCATTTAGAAGACTGTTAAATCTAGACTAGGTTAGGTCTTCATTTTAAGGTTTACTGATAATCCACTTAATGGCTGGTAGTGCAACATCTTTGAGACTATGCCATGAAAATGCAAAAGATGATCCGCTGGCCATATTCCCTAGTTATCACCATGTTTTAACTAGCAGTAGGTAGATGAATAATCAGCACCCATAGAATTGCCTTGTAGTTGCATAAATAAATCATATGTATATAGTGAATGTTGCATAAATATACTTGCAAATTGTTTTTAATTTAATTGAAATAAAGATACAGATATTTTGTCTGGCTGACATATATTAAATTATTGCATTTCTAAATGTACATTTCAGTTTAAAGCACTGAGGAGGAGACACATGCTGTGGTACACACCTCTCTTTCTTGCTCATTGTTTTAGTCTGTAAAGAAAAAATTTAGAAGAAATTCAAGGTTTGGCATGTGAAATAAATGTGTGTTAGGGGTGATTTGGAAGTGAACATCTGTGTGCTTAACATGGATCTCAAGCATATAATACAGTTCAGAATTCCAAACTCTGTTTAACTTCTTAAACCTTGAAACTGATCTTGACCGTGTCAGAAATGTTTGAAAGAAAATAATCTACATGAATATTTTGCCTTGGATTATCCATAGACCTGTGAATTGCGCTTCTGATTCTTGTACTGTGATAGTAATGCATGCCACTTATTGAAGATATTTTAATCCTTTCTACTACACTAGGACTTGTGAATGGTGCAGTATTGTATCCTTAGTTGCTAAGACTCTTATAGGATGTTTCCTCCTTGGCAAAACCAAAATACATTTCGGTAATCTAGAAAGCCATGTCACTGGAACAGTGATGGTAGAGAACCGTATCACCATGAAAGCCTACTGTTCTAAGACACTTCTACAGCATTATGTAGTGTGGTCTTTGCATTTCAGGAAAACGTTCATTTAACCTGCATTAAATGGATCCTTCTTAACATGTACGATATGCAGAAACAAAAGGGCATTCTAAGATAAAAATTTGTATAATGCTAGCCTATGACAAGTGTTAAGTTGAGCCCAGCTGAGGGTTAGAGATACTTTAAAATGACTGAACTTGCTAAGGGAAAGCTGAGAATCTGCTCCTTACTTAAATACATTTTTTGTCTTGTAACACTAAAGGTAGTGGTAATGCTCCTGTCCATAAGAACTTTAAAATACTGCAGATGATATTATGCCCACCTGAGCCAACTAGGAAAAACACTCTAATGTTGTTTCTCCAGGCTCTGCCTACAGAGTGAAAGTTCCCTAATCAATCCACTCCAGAAAAAAGTGGGAGCAGGATTATAGTTTGATAAATCCATTTAGCATTTGCAAGCAGCAACGTTTTGTACAGATCTGTCTTATTCTTGTTTTGAGTGGGAAAATGATGTTCACTTAATATTTCCAGCAGCCCCATAGTTGCTAAGATTATCATGCTTGATACAACCCAGATACTTTGATAATGAAGCAGTATACATACAGTTTAAATAAATAAAATACTTAATCCAAGATGAATTGGCTTAAGCCAGTTAAGAGAAACTAAGTCATTTGTTCCATTGAGGCTGTCTGTCAGCTTCATGGTCTCTCATGGTAGCTGAAGTAAAATATTTAGGTCAGCAGAACTTATAAAAAGCGCAAATTTTAAATCTGTGTGTGCAAAATTTCCCCAAATCCCCTGAAGCGGATGTTGTACATGTGCAAAGTGTGTGTAGTTCTTCAGGCCTCTTGTTTAACATAATCAACTTGCATTGTGTTAAATGTGCTGTGTTTTTAAGCACTGAAAATGTTTGTTTTGATTAGAATTACTTTGTGCTCACCCAAAACATCCGTTATGCAGTTCATAGAATCATAGAATTTTAGAGTCGGAAGGGACCCTGAGGGTCATCTGGACCAACCCCCTGCAATGCCCAATGTGGAGCTCAAACCCACAAACCCTGACATTAAGAGTCTCATGCTTTTACCAACTGAGCTATCCCACCTATTGATGTTCTACAAGAAGTGGCGAGCTTTTTCAGAAGTAAACTTCACTGCATATTTCAAAATCCATCCCAATGAGTTGCTAGAATATGCCCCATAAAAAACTACTTTGTACAATTTTAGTACCTCAATCAAGAGTTTGGAAAGTCACAAAGTAGGAAAGGAAATAAACTTTTTGGGGCCAAATATTTGTGTATGCAGACTTCTGACTTACATAGAACTCTTCACCAGACAATCTAAAACACTATTTTTCAATATCTGTTTGTACAGGAGTATAAACCCCATAGAAATGATGTTACAGAACTGAACATCAGGAAGAATGGAGAGGTATCCAAGTACTGGTTATATAGAACCAAGTGGTTGACATACAGTTCACCCAGACTTGGAAATAAAAACTTGTTCCTCTAGCAAATTGGCTATTAGAGGTTGATAGTAAACTGCCTTTTCACTCTCTGGAAGTAATGCGCCAACTGCAGTATAATAAATAAAGTGGGAGGGAAATCTTGAGAGCCTGTAAGCAGGAAGTTGATGCCCATGTTTTGACCTTGCCATGCTACAGTGGGATTTTTTTCATTTTGCCATGTCTTGCTGCTGCTTGCTGTCATACACACACGAGCCTGTAAGTTGCTCAAATTTAACTCATGGGTTGGTTGGTTTTTCCATTTTAAACTCTACCTTAGAATTTGAGTAGGTTTGCAAATTAGTTGTGTCTGCTACATTTAAAATTGACTGAGATCCAAATCGGCATGCACATACCTGGGCTTTTTTTAACCATCACCCCTCATACCACTGTAGGCACTCCCTCCATTCCCTGAAAAACCACTCTGTAGGGTGAGATGCAGAATTAGCACCTGTGCAGGGGTGCCTGGAGAATTTTTGGGTGTCTGTTTTTTAAAAAGAAGAAGAGGGAAGTCTCCTAAGAAATTCAAAAAAGCATTATTTTGTTCCACCATGACTCCAAATAAAAATTGGCCTCACTGCTATGACAATGGTAGGTGGCACTTAGAGACTAACAACATGTATTGAAGGTTAGTAGTGTTCAGTGTAGATGGAGCTGTTTGGGGTGGTTTTGATTGGAGCTGGATAAGTTCCTGAATGGTTTTTGTTGGAACGTGTCAGCTTGTCTGAATGTTTTCTCGTCATTGTGTCTTGCCTGCTTGCTGTTCAGTGTACAAAAAAATGCACAAATTAAATCCTTGCTATTCCCTACATTTTTGGTAGTTGAAAGGGAGGAGCTTCCTGTAATAGAAAACTGGTTTTTAATTAACAGTGGGGGAGGGGAGAAATAAACAAGGCAACCTCTTTGGATGTTTTCTCTCTGGTGCAAGAGGTAACTCACATACAGCTGCTGTAAATTGTGCTCTTAAACTGATCAGTGATCACTTCCATACTTATTGAAGAGCTGAATATTTTTTCTCTGCTAATGAAAAGTAAATGCAGGCCTATTGCTGATGAAAGGTATTAAGCCAAAAGCACTTGGGTTTTTTGGGATGAATTTTCATGCCTTATTTGCCATTAATTTTGTTACTTTAAAACAAAAAACCTTAAAGTGCATATTTTTTTCTGTCAACTGTGAGCAAATTCCCCTTTTGCCTTTAACAGCAAAACAGTGCATTAAGCAGTCAGTTGCTGCAGAATTGCACATCGAGACCTTTGTAAAACAGTAATGTACCCAGGCGAAAAGGGGGGAAACTTGTGCCAGATGTGTATGCAACTTTCAGTAGCTGCCAAATGTGCCTTTTTAAAAAATATGGGTTCTTTTTTTCTGAAACACGGTAGATTCTCTTGTTGGTCGCATTTCTTATTTGGCCGATTTAGAAACCAAACTTTCTGTTTCTCTATGTACAGGTTTGTGTTTTTGATGAATTCTAATAATTTGTATATTTAAAACGTATTGCCTTTTGTTTAATGGCATGGATACTTTGCTAAAATGGTTGAGAAGCTATGGCAGTCCAATCCAGCTGCGTTAAGGTTGAAGTGGTGATATCCTAAACTGGCAAATCTTATGGGCCTATGTGTGTACCTAATCATGTCTGTAGGTCAGCTTTGTATGCTATGTCTGCAATGGTATTCAGATTGCATTTAAAGTGAAAATTAATAGTGGCTGTTACTTTTTGGCATTCAAGAGATCTGTTCATAAAAAATAAATAAAAATGCCTTACATATCCTATAAGTGTTTATCCTTGTATATGTAAAAACTTAGATCTGTGAGCCTGCTGCATTATTTTAATTTTGTTCCGTGTAGTGTTGTCCTATAAAGATCACCCACAGTTAAGAGTATCTGGGTACCACGCAAAGGTGCAGATGCGCTCCTAACACAGAAAGCAAATAAATTTACCACTGCAGAATAATTAAGTGCATAGGGATGAGCTAAAGTTATACCATGCTATGCAAGTCTTGACAATGTGGTTGCATTCTTCAGTAGTCTCACTCCATCTGACCTCCAACTTGTTGCTAAACTGAGTATTTTGCTACGTTGCTGTTGCAGTAACTTTTAATACTTAAACAATTGAGGTTAGATAGGTCTGCAGGAAGAATGGATTTTCCTGGACATTTAAGCAATTTCTGCCCGGACACTGTTTTGAACTGCCAAATCCCGGCAATGTCCCAGAAATTCCGGATGTATGGCAATTCTGGTACCGGTATTTATCTGAAATACTTGAATACTTAACAGTGTCTACATATGGAGATTCCTCCCACCACCACCCCAGTTATGATTTAGTCTCTTGTAGGCAACACAGCAGAAAAAAATACTTGCAGTTGGTTTTAATTATAGTGGAAGGATAATCCTTTGTACATCCAATCTCCAGAAATGGCCTGTTTGGTGTTGGACGTGTAAGAAAATACACCTTATGAATAGCCATTTTCAAATATCTAAAGGGTTGTCACATGGAGGATGGAGCAAGCTTGTTTAGATGACCCTTGAGTCCCTTCCAACTCTACAATTCAATGAGAAAGCGTGAATACCAGTTTATTGATTAATCTGGTACTTGTTACTGCTTTCCTTGGTCAGTTGCACACACTTATCTTCCTAAACATCTGCATGGGATATGAAGCCTTTGGACTGTTTCCAGTAGATACTTGTATACCTGTAACATAGGAAATTGACAGAAGCTTTTCTTCTTCCCAACTACTCATAGACCTGGCTGTAAATCAGGAGTATAACCAAGAATATATAAAATGTAGCATGAGAAGCAGCTTTTAGGCTCACGTTGGGATGCTCAGCAGTGCTTGTTCAAGGTACAGTAATTGTATTTTCAAGCAATACCCTTGGTCTGAATAATACAGCAAAGTTTATTTGAAACAAAATAAATACATGCCTAGACTATTAAGAAACCAGTCAACTTCTCCTGGAGTTCCTCTCCCTCTTCTGAATATTCCCCACCGCTTTTTAAATAAAATTGATTCTTCTGTGACGTCTGTTTAGAAATTCAGATTCCACTGTAGCACCACTTTATATTTTTGGAGAAAGAACAGTGGAAGATCTGTTCTTTCAGCATCAATCCAACTGTATTTTAAAACAACAACAATGTTGCATCATTAAAACAGACTAAGTTGTAAATCAGTTATTGCATGAACTATACACACACTTACTTCCTGGCTACTCTTAAATCTGAGCTGTCCTAGAGATGGCAGCCAGATCCATCTAGGACCATGCAAAGATGTTTCCACATTTTGCTAGCTAATTAAAATGGTTGTTTTGTAAAATGACGTAGGAGTTATTTATAGGTCCCTGTGTCCCACTTCTGGACTAGATGGTTCGTGCTCACCTCCATGATGTCTACTAGGGATGGTCACCTGACATCCCAAAACACATCAGTATACAGCGGTACCTTGGTTCTCAAACGCCTTGGTTCTCAAATGCCAAAAACCTGGAAGTAAGTGTTCCAGTTTTCGAACATTTTTTGGAAGTCAAACATCCAATGCAGTTGTTGGCTATTGTTTCCGGGGCACCTGCACCAATCAGAAGCTGCGCCTTGGTTTTGAACATTTTGGAAGTCAAACGGACTTCTGGAATGGATTAAGTTTGGCGCTTTTGTTTTTGCTATTTCTTTTGCGTTTTTATTTTTGAGGCTTGTTCGGTTAATTTATTTTTGTCACTGTGTGGAATCCAGTTCAGCTACTGACTGACTGATTGATTGTGTGACTGCAGAAATGGATAAAAGCAATACAAACAATGACTATCCTCAATGCAGTTAAGAAAAAAATTAATTTTAATTTTTATCCTCTACAATACTGTTTTATTTATTTTAGTACAGTACATATTGCTTTCATTTTCTAGATCAATGGTCTTGTTAGATAGTGAAATTCATGTTAAATTGCTGTTTTAGGGTTTGCTTTTAAAAGTCTGGTACGGATTGACCCATTTTTCATTACTTTCTATAGGAAAGCGTGCCTTGGTTTTGGAACGGACTTCCGGAACGGACTAAGTTTGAGAACCAAGGTACCACTGTACAGCCCTTATATCCTGCCTAATTATAATAAACATGTAGAAAAAGTGAAATAGCACACGTCTGGACTTTGTACGTAGAATGTCCTGATAGAGCTTCAGAAATATTGTGACATATACATCAATGACATCATACTACAATCTTCCATAACTGAGAGGCCCTTATTGCTTGATGGCAGCAATAAGTTAACAATTGCGTGAGTGGCAAAATACCGTATTTTCCAGTGCATAAGACTAGGTTTTTCCCCTAATAAATTATGTCAAAAACTAGGGGGCATCTTATACACGGATAGTGCTGGGCCATTTTCTTAAGTCTGAGTCCCCCAAAATAGGGGATGTCTTATACATGGGGGCGTCTTATAGACGAAAAAATACATGGGGGCGTCTTATAGACGGGGTAAGCTTCTGACCCCCCTGAGTCAGGATAAAATACTAGTTCCTAAAAAATTCAGGAGTTGGTTGTTTCTTCTTTTCAAGTGCCAAAAGGCTGGTGTCTTAATTTTAAAATAAGCTAATTTTAAAATCAGATGTGTGTTTCATTTCTTTTTGAACAGCTTGCGGAAGGAACTGCGCAATCTCCCTTTCTGTTCTTGCCTTGGAGTGTGGCTGCTGAAAGAGGTTTGCTCATTGTCATCCCTATGAGAAAATCTGGTGTTGTCTTCTAAATGCATCTCCTGAAATGAAAAAAACAAGAATTTCACAAAGTTGTCCCGCAAAAGTTATAAATGGCATTAAACAAATACAGATATAACAAACCCTTGTTTACAAACCCCCATGCCTAAAAGTAGAACGACAAAGGCACCCTTGCCTTTGCACACTTGTCCTTATTTTCAGGTCTGTTTTGCATGGAGTGCTTCAAAAAAGTTTCATGTATTTCTTACAACTGCTCCCTTTCTTTTCCCCATGCGAATTGGTACTTCCATTAGCCTCGACAACTACAGGGATGCAGGCACTAACTGTTTCATGAAAACTGGATGCTGAGAGACTGCTTCACTCCAGAGCTATTTATATAGTACCTAAAAGTCAGTTTCTGCATTCAGTATGTCACAACTCAAACATGGCCCCAAAGGCCACAATGGCTCCAATTGGACTGGGGATTCAAAGCATAGCTGTCAACTTTCAGATCTGAAAATAAGGGATCAGCAGCCTCACCTGTCCCGGGAGGATATTTAACAATCCAGGATAGCAACGGGAAACTGCGCTGGAATAAGGGAATTTCCCGCAAAAAAAAGGGAAGGTTGACAGCTATGATTCAAAGTAGGCTACACTATGGGGTAATGTATGCTGTGGGGCAGCCTGCTCTATGTTCACATTTTGTTCACAGTAAGAAAGTGGGCTGCTGAGATTTGTATTTTTTTCAGCTTTTCAACCCTGACTTCAAATGTAACAGTTTAAATAAACCATACACCGAGAAATCCACCTGCATCAAATATCTCTAATACTTTGGTGGACTCTCCTGCATTGGAGTTTTCGAGGCAGAGCTATGCGACCGCAGCGCCAACCTTTGAAAGACATCTGAAAGCAGCTCTGTACAGTTATCGCGAAGTTTTTGAATGTTTATTTTTTTATATATGTTGGAAGCTGCCCAGAGTAGCTGGGGCATCCCAGTCTGTTGGACAGCGTATAAATAATAAAATTATCATCATCATCATCATCATTATTAAATAGGATAACCCTATTTTCATTGGAGAACTGTTGGAGGGTATGTTAAGCTGCCTTGAGTCCCTTTCAGGGAAAAAGGTGGGGCATTAATTAATGATAATTGTTATGTACTGAAGTTCCCACCCTGGGCCAGCAGGGGGATGCTGTAGATAGTTTTCACTCAGGTCCACATATGCAAATAAGGGATTGAAAGTGACGTTCAGTGATTGGATAGTTACAGAAAGTGTTACAGTTGCCTTGTATAAGCAGGCTGACTGAACCCTTTGGTTCAGTTCTGTTCTGGCCTCTGAATAAACAAGAGCTGTTTGAAGAATCGCTGTGTCGTCTGATATGTTCACCCACAACTTAACAATAATGATAATGATAGGCGACCTTCAGGTCACAGGTCTAACCCATAGCTGTCAACTTTTCCCTTTTCTTGCGAGGAATCCTATTTGGAATAAGGGAATTTCCCTTTAAAAAGGGGAAATATTGACAGCTATGGTCTAACCCCTGCACTCAAGTGTGCCAGCTTGGCCCCAAAAGGTGGGTGCCCGGGGCCATGGGTGCCATACAGCGTGCCTGGCCCTGGCATCGAAATTTGAATTTTCATGAATTTTGTGGGAACTCGGGGGACACCCAGGGCCCGCCCTCGCTCCTCCTCCTCCTCCCCCGTCGCTGAGACCCTGGCTAGGAAGCGCCTTTGCCCTTGCCTTTTGCTCTCCTTACTTCCAGAAAGCTGGGCTGGTCGCCCGCTCCTCTCGGCGGCGGGAAGTGGTGCCGCTGGGAGCTCCGGGAGGCGGCGGAGGGGGCGCCGTGGGCCGGGAAGCCCCTCTCCGTCGGGGCCGGCAGGCGGCTGCCGCTGCTGCTGCGGGTGCTGTACAGCCTGGTGCTGGCTATGCCTTCGGAGCCGCCGCCGCCTCCGCCGCTGCTGCGCGGGAACTCCTTGAGCGAGCGGCTCAGCTGCTTGCCTTTGCTGCGGAAAACCTCGCGCTTGTAGGTGCCGCTGGCCGGCGGCGGCGCCACGCTCTTGGGCATCGGCTGCAGCGTGCGCTCCGTCCTGCCGGGCTCGTTGGTGAAGTGGACGGGCCTCAGGAAGCAGATGTCGATGCTGGACTCGGACGAGGCCGGCGAGCACGCCTCGAAGGCGGGCAGGTTCCGCAGCGGCTCCACCTCCTCGTAAGGGTCTCCTCGGTACTCGAAGCCCTCGTAGTCCGGCGCGAAGCCGGAGCTGTCCTGCAGGAGGTCCGCCGCCGAGGCCCGCCGACGGGGCCGCTCGCGGTTGCCGTCGGGGCCCGTCGAGGGAGGGGCGCTGCTGCCGTACTCCAGGTCCGGGAGAGCGTGCAGGGAGGCGGCCAGAGCTTTCAGGTCGTGCTCGCTGAGCTGAGAGGGCGCCAGGCCGTGCTCGGGACGCCGCCCGTCCGTTTCCCACTCGCAAGGGGAAGCGCCTTGCAGGGCCTCCAGGCCTTGTTGGGGGCTCGCCTTCATGTGGGACCTCGAGTGCCTTGGAAGGGAGACCAAACCAGTGTCGGATTTAGGTATAAGCTAAACAAGCTGTAGCTTAGGGCCCCATACTCTTGGGGGTGCCCCAAAAAATTAAAGGAAAAAACAACAATTTCCAAAATATAAGATAAAATACAGTGGAAGTGAGAGCTGGACCATAAAGAAGGCTGATCGCCGAAGAATTGATGCTTTTGAATTATGGTGCTGGAGGAGACTCTTGAGAGTCCCATGGACTGCAAGAAGATCAAACCTCTCCATACTGAAGGAAATCAAGCCTGAGTGCTCACTGGAAGGACAGATTGTGAAGCTGAGGCTCCAGTACTTTGGCCACCTCATGAGAAGAGAAGACTCCCTGGAGAAGACCCTGATGTTGGGAAAGATGGAGGGCACAAGGAGAAGGGGACGGCAGAGGACGAGATGGTTGGATAGTGTTTTCAAGGTTACCAGCATGAGTTTGACCAAACTGCGGGAGGCAGTGGAGGACAGAGGTGCCTGGCGTTCTCTGGTCCATGGGGTCACGAAGAGTCGGACACGACTAAACAACAACAACAACAACAACATTTGGATGCGAACGGGATCTGTTCCTGAGCCCCGTTCGCATCCTGAAGCGAACACAACGCACATCATGTGCGCAGGTCGCGATTCACCGCTTCCGCGCATGAACGGGACGGCATTTTGAGCGTCTGCACATGCGCTAGCGGCGAAAGCTGGAAGTAACGCGCTCCATTAGTTCCAGGTTGCTGCGGAGCGCAACCCAAAAAGGCTTAACCTGAAGCGACTTAAACCCGAGGTATGACTGTAAAACCTACATACAGCAACAGTGTTTTGTATTGTGTAGACTCCTATGATGTAAGCAATGGGCCCCACCTGCTAGCCAGCTCCCTAAAATATCACTGATTTGCTCATTTCTATATATAGGGTGCCTACACTCCTCATGGACTGGTTGCATGGCAACACGTGCAAATGGCTTTAGATATCTATTAGGTCCATAAATTACCATATAGCATATATTCAACACAAAAAAACAGCAACAATTTGTTGTTGGCAAAGGACAGCTGGGCATATAAAGGGCCCCATTACCTTCAGTAGCTTAGGGCCTCATCAAATCTAAATCCAGCCCTAGACCAAACATAAGCTGTTGAGGAAAGTTTGGACTGGAAACACACCAGGTAGCCCCAGTTTTGGGGTCGAGAGCTTGCTCTATTTTATATACTTTGCTGCATCATGAAAGACACGTCGCAGCAGTTTGCAAGCAACATAGAACAATATGGGAGCACCCTAGTCATCAAGTGGTTTACAGATAACTAAGCAAGAACCCCAACATTCTGGTCTTCAATGTTATGGGTGAGCGCCAATGTTAGTCATCCTCAGAGCATCCTTTGATTTCAGTGCGACTACTCTCAGGTCCATCCTTAATCTGGCTCTATCCAAAGCACTTCTCAGCGCTGCCAGACTAAACCTCCCTTGCACTCTGCCAGCCTTCGGCACCTCACATCAGGGGAACAAACCTCCCCCCCCAAAAAAACAACATTTTATGAATAGTTTTGGATAGGTGCCTACCTCAGCCTGAGCTATTACAGCTACAAAGAGAAGTGGATGCAGTAATCATTAACTACATACAATTCTGCTGAAATTATGTGAAGTAAAACAATAAAGGAGTCCTAAAAGTGACCAACAGCCAATTGAGGGAACCGGATAAGTGCCCTTCCACAGCTGGGGAGGAAGGGAACTTACGCTGTCACGGTTACCCTACTTCACTCACTGAAAGACCCACAGCCACAGGCAATGGCTGTCTGGCCAGCAGTTGTTAAGGGCAGTGGAGAATCTTTAGGATCCAAAGCCCTCTGGTTCTTCCTCCCTTGCAAAATGCACCCTCATTTATTCCAGCCCTGGTGTACTGACTGCAATGGGAAAGGGAATGGAAGGAAAGAAGCAAAGGCCTGGAGCAAAAAGCTGCCCCACACACAGCCAGCACAGTGAGCCGGCTGGGCTTAGGAAGCGCCAGTACAGTAATTCTGCCATGGAACCTTCTCATCCTGCAATAAGGTCACTCAGATGCTGCTGTAATGCTCTGTGAGCCAGTGTGGTGTAGCGACCAACAGTGTTGGGCTAGGACTGTGGGAAACCTGGGTTCAAATCCCTTCTTGGGCCATTTGCAGAATCTCAGCCAAATCTAAGGATAAAATATGGGGAGGGGGAACCATGCACGCCCAGAAGCTCCTTGAAGGAAAGGTGGGGTATCAGTGTAATAATTAAAAGAGCATTTCACTCACATGGCCGTTGTTCCAGAAGTCGGGGCTGATGGGAAGAGTTGCATGGCCTCTTCAGAGTGGATTCCACTGTCGCGGATGGAAGTAGCGCTAAGCGTTGGAGACGCATCTTGGCCAGCGCTGGCGCACAGAGAAGCTAGACCTTTGTATAACTTTCCGAAGGAAGATCTAGTGGAGTTGAGATGTAATAGTACCTTCAGTCAAACCATAAGGACCAGCTTTTACAAATGGCAGCCTGTTATTCACACATTCATTGCAGCAGTGGATCATTTCAGTCATATTTGCGCTGTATTGTTTCTACAGCTTTGTGATGTAATAGCACAAATTTGGTTTGGGGCACACATTCAGCTTGTGAGAACTTCATTTTTCATTGACTGATTAGAAACATGTTCCTAGGCCTCATGGCTATGGAGTTACATTTTTAAAAAGCCAAAAATCTGAAGCACTAGGGCTGACAGTTCACTTTAGGAAGTAAATTGTTTGCATTTTATGCACATCTTTACTTACAATACAGAAAGACTTTAAAACTTTCACAGAACTTCAGTGTATACGTGGATTTAAAGGATTGAACAGCTGACAGGTAGTTAATTAGCTGCTCCCTCAGTCCATTTCAAAGGGTCATAATCGTGAGCCAAATTCCATACAACACTTCAGCAGTGTATTATACCTCCTATATGAGTATATGTTTCAAGCTCAAGAAATATACGGCTTTCTGAGGGTGGCCAAAACAACAACAAACAAACAAACCTCCACCTGCTGCATAGAAGTTAATGAAAAGCAAGATTTGTGCTTAAAACAGCTTTTAGGGCACTGAGAAAGGTGCAAGAAGCAACTTCTTCAAGGGACAGACTCGTTCTGGTGCTGAAAGCTTGTTCTGAAAGTCATAGGCCATGTGTTCCTCAAGGAATAAACGGGGACAGAAAGTGTCAGTGCCTGGTGAACCTCTCTGTTCCCAAGCCTGTGATTTGCACATTGTGCTCATGCAAGGAGGGCCAGCTGCAAGGGAGAATGAGCAGAAACAAGGTCCAACCATTCTCTTCACGTGGCCCCACCCATCTAGGCCATTTCTGATATCTCTTGATACCCCTAGACTCCACACCAGAAGTGATCCATAGCTGAGGGATAAATGATCAGGGAGTGGGGATGGGTGGGTGAGGGAGGGAGGGAGGACACATGCTCCAACTTTTCTTAGAGCAGAACTTGGCTCTTCTTTGCCTGCACCTAATCAAAATAGAAGGAAGCAGCCCCTTTTCACTCACTTTCTCAGCTTCTTCCGCTTCTGTATCAGCAGGTCTTCGTTGCACTGGAAAAGAAGGCTGTGGTGCGAGATGAACACTCGCAGGCGCTGTACACTAACCAGAAGGAGGTAGTAATCGGGGTGCTCTTGTTCCGTGTACTTCAGGATATTCTGGCACAGAAGGCGGAGAGCCACACTGAATCACATCCTCCTCTCTGCCCATTTAGTAAAACAGCATGAAACATCCTGAATGCTCTACACCAGGGCCTATGCATGACCCTACAAAGGGTGCAGCAGTTCCCTGGAAGGTTCTAATCATTGACTCATCCTTGTCACGAGGGAGTGCCTTCTACCAGCTTCAGCTGGTACACCAGTTGTGGCCATTTGTGAACAGAGATAATGTGGCCACAATCGTCCGTGCCCTGGTAACCTCAATATTTTAGCACTGAAATGCACTCTACGTGGGGTTGCCTTTGAAGTTATTCCCAAAGTTGTGCTGTGGGTTAAACCACAGAGCCTAGGACTTGCCGATCAGAAGGTTGGAGGTTTGAATCCCCGCGACGGGGTGAGCTCCCGTTTCTCAGTCCCTGCTCCTGCCAACCTAGCAGTTCGAAAGCACCTCAAAGTGCAAGTAGATAAATAGGTACCATTCCGGCGGGAAGGTAAACGGCGTTTCCGTGTGCTGCTCTGGTTTGCCAGAAGCAGCTTAGACATGCTGACCACATGACCCGGAAGCTGTACACTGCCTCCCCTGGCCAGTAAAGTGAGATGAGCACCACAACCCCAGAGTCGGTCACAACTGGAACTAATGGTTAGGGATCCCTTTACCCTTTACCTAAGTTTGTTACTGGTATGAGCTATTGGTATCCGAAGAAGTGTGCATGCACACGAAAGCTCATACCAAGAACAAACTTAGTTGGTCTCTAAGGTGCTACCGGAAGGATTTTTTAAAATTTTGTTTCAACTACGGCAGACCAACACGACTACCTACCTGTAACTAGAATCGTTTATAGTGTTAGGCATGTTGGAGAACCTGAATGAAAACTGAAATATGTTGCTGGTGTGTGCACCCATGTCCAGAATGGAAATACAGCAAATACACTTGGCATGCACTATTGTTGTTGTGTTCAGTCTCCAAACAATATATAATTTAATATTTTAAAAAATGGATTGCACTTCCTTTGCATTATATAACAATAACAGAATTAATTAAGTACGTAATTATGTAAACTTTTGTCAAAGTGGAAATTAGATTAATAACATAGTTAACATAGCTTTTTTGTCAGAAGCCAAGCTGCAGCAGAACAGAAACAGTGCTGCAATGCAAAGGTTCTGGAGCAGAACAGAAACTGATGTTGTCTTATATTCCTAACACTGATCCTCATTAGATCTTACCTGTAAATGAAGGAGGTATTCAGGAACACGCTGGACAATATGAAAGAAGAATATGTAAATATCAGACTTAATTTCTTCCTCAATCTGTCGACAAGAGAAGATAAAGAATAAAAGGTCATTTGTACTGAAATGTTTATATACCACCATTTATAAGAACATCTCAAGGCAGTTTACAATAAAATCCATTTAAAATGCAGTAAACAAACATTGGGCAGCATATAGTCCAGAATGAAACACAAGAGGTAAGAGCTCTTAAGTCAGTTGATCTCACAGCTTGGTATCCAACTAACATGTCCTCTCAGCGCAAAAAAGTGAAGAGGGAAGACCCTCTTTACAGAATCTGTATGGGTCTGGATCAACACCAACATGACTAAAAACCTGCTCAATGCACACAGATGTGACAGTAGTTCAAGACGCATCCAAACTCACCTCCTTCACAATCACCACATGGATCAGCGAAATGCACTCAGGCAAGTCTCTCAAGCAAGCAACATAATAATCCAAAAATCCGTTCTGAAAAGCAAATGAGAAACATCTCTTGAGAATCCTTATGTGTGTGACAGACACACGGGCCCCCTGATTCCACCTCCCTGTTTGATAAACAGGAACCAAGGCAGCGATTCAGCACCGAAATGCCCCGAGGCAAAATCATGGATCTTTTACACAAAATGCTTCAATATTAACCTGTCCCCCCCCAAAAAAAAAACATCTAAAAACAACGGCAAGAGATAATATAGAATCCACAATTCTCTGACTCAATAAGCACCACCTGTTTGGACACCTCAACATTAGGCTCTAAAGTTAGAAGCTTGTTTGAGAGAAAAGTAGATTAGATATGATATGATATGATAATGTAATGTGCTTAGTTCTTGAGGGAGGGGCGACATACATGTACAATTCATTCCGCTGGTCCAAAATGGCCCAGTTACTGTGCTTCAACAATGCATTCCTCTCCTGCTCCCCATATTTTTCCCTCACACATGTACCTCATCGTTGGTTAGCTTGAGAAAGATGTCTCCCAGGATTCCTTGCCGCGGCCAGCTCAACACTCTCTCCTGCAGGGCATGAAGTAAGTCCACATGCTGCTGAACCAAGTATCGAAGAGAATTGGGGACAAAACTGCAACCAGGAAACAGCAGGAACGGCATTTTGAAGAGCCATTAACAAACAGAAGAAATGCACTTAAAAACATTACCCAGCCTGCTAAATATACACATGGCGAAAGCCGTGAGAAGGTATTTGAGAGACAATTCAAGGTACTGATTTTGACTTAACAATCAAGTAGACTTGATGTTGGGTTGGGGGGTGGAATCTGATTGGACCTCCCAACTTTTGTTTTCTCACAACGTTGTGGACTCCTCCAGCTACTTTAAATTGGAGCAGTGGCACTGGTATTTAATCCTCTGCCCACCCCCACATCATTTTCCTGAGCTATACCCTCTTGGTTTTGACCTTTAAAGCCCTATGCAGCCTAGGACCTACATACCTACGGAACCGCCTCTCCTGGTATGCCCTGCAGAAGACCTTAAGGTCCACAAATGACAACATTTTGGAGATCCCAGGTTGCAAGGTGGTTAGATTGGTCTCAACTAGAGCCAGGGCCTTTTCAGTACTGGCCCCGACTTGGTAGAACACTCTGTCACAAGAGACTAGGGCCCTGTGGGACTTGACATCTTTCCGCAGGGCCTGCAAGTCAGAGCTGTTCCGCCTGGCCTTTGGTTTGGACACAGTCTGACCCTTATGTTTCCCTCCCCTTATGGTCTTGATTTATCGGCTACTTTAGGCTGCATTTTAAATTGCATTTTAACCTGTATTTTAAATTGTCCCCCCCCCCACTTGTCCCCCATTATGTTTTTACTGTAATTTTATTGGTGTTAGCCACCCTGAGACCGGCTCTGGACAGGGAGGGCAGGGTATAAATAATTTATTAATTATTATTATCATTATTATACCTTCAGCAGAAAAAACAACAACTATTCCAGATTAGATCTGACTAAGGATGGATAAATTTGTCCATTCCAGTCCTTTAAAGGTTCTGATTTTCTCCACACTTCTGCAGCGGAATGACTTCCCCTCAGGTATGTGTGTCATAACTCATGGTGGCTGTTTCACCCTCAACTGTGGGTCTAATAGTGGTCACAATGGATGTGAGCAGGACAAGTCTGGTAGTGGCTGTTGAGCAGCTCCTAGGGCAAGATGGGAGTGTTTTCAGCCACCTGAAGCCACTGGAGACAATGCCTGCTAAGCAGCTGGAGACGATCTCTGTCTGAAGAGGACAAAGGGCGCTCCATTATCAAAAAGAGAGCACGACCAGGTAAAGCAGCAAATGGATGCCTGGTTTATGAAGGCAAGAACAAAGTTGAATGGAAAGGGAAGGCTGGAAAGAAGGAAAGGGCAGCAGGGATCCAACACAGCAGCTGGCACATTTAAAGAAAAGCATCGTTGCCCAACAGTAAGTACAATTAGTAAATACCTTCTATCTTTGGAGTTCCTTTTCACATCCTGTCCATACAACGTGGCTTTAATTTTGAGGACCTGGGTGAGGTTCACAACATACTTCCTTTCCGACTCAAGTAAGTCCAAAGCGATATTCTGCCTTTTAGCTTTGGAGAAGCAAAAGAAAAATGATTTGGTGTTTCAAACGGGTTATTAATTATTGTGATTATGCACTCATATCTGGACCAGGTGTCATTCCAAGAAGAAAAAATCGAGCAAGCAGAAAACGAAGACCCAATTCCTTTATCAGTGACTCAGGGGCCAAATGTAGGCCTCCAGGCTGACTATGCCCATGCCAGGCCCCTCCTCAGCCCTGCTCTGCACCCTCCTTGACTGCTTTTGCCTGGCTGGAATTTGCCTTTGCGATAATGCTCAGAAAGAGGGAAATAATTCCAAAGGAATGTGGCTGCAGAGTAACGTTTTCACTGCTTCTTGCACTGAAGTACCACTAGTTTGGTAGCACCGTAAGAAGTCAGAAGCCATTAGGCTAGATTTCAAACGAACCCTGAGTTCAGAAGCTACTGCAAGGATTAGCAATTTCGAATCCTGCTCTACAGATTACAGCAATGATTTATTCAAATTCCTCAATAGTATCTAGACCTGGGGTAGCTCACCGGTGCTCCAACAGATATTGTTGGACTAGTAGGAGTTGTAATCTAGCAATGAACGGGGGCCACAGGTTCCTTGTCCCTCCTCATTAGCCTTTTTGCTTTCTAGCCACTACCTTTATTCTCACCTGCAATAGACGGTTCCCGCAGTGCATTCTCCATTGAGCTATAGCTACTGGGACCTAGTTCCTTCTGCCTGTCACTCTGGTCCTTTGAAATATGTTCGCCAGCCCAGTCTTTACTGTCCTTGGGCTGCTTCCACACTGTGGATGATGACTGGCCCTTTGGTTGAGCATCAGCAGACGAGGCAGATCTGAGGTTCTCTTCCGTCTCCAGATTTGTACCGCTTAACCCTAGGAATTAGAACAGGTGGTCAGCAGGACCAACAGGCACATCCTTAATGGCCACTTGGCCCATCACACTGGTCGAAAACCCATAGCGAAAGACGCTGGACTGCTGCGTGATGGCTCTGAAACCAGTGCGCTCATTTGGAGCAAAATGGTGACTAGTCATGCTCTCCCCTCCATTGTTGGAGGCAGAATGACTCTGTGTATACCAGCTGGGGGGAATCAAAAGAGGGGAGGGTGCTGTTGCACTCTTGTCCTGCTTACGGGCTTTCCAACGGACATCTGGTTGTCCGACATAAGAGACAGGATGCTGGGCTAGAGAGGCCTTTGGTCTAATCCAGCAAAGCTCTTCTTATGTGTGCCAGAAGAACTTAAAAGAGAAAGGAGAAATCTGGACGTAGCTTAGGAACGAGACCAGGAGGACATATGAAATTGAAATTCTTTATTGTCACTTGTACAACTTGTATACAGTGAGATTACATGATCACCACCACCCCACTCATCTCTCTTAGTCTTAATTCCCCTCATTTACTGACGCACACCCACCAAACCCAAAAGTCAGTTGCCCTGTTGTTATCTTTTCATTCAGCAGCCTAACAGCCCATGGATAGAAGCTGTTCTTTACCCTGTTGGTGCGACTAATCATGCTTCTATATCTTCTGCCTGAGGGCAGGAGATCAAGTGCCAGCCAAGGTGTGAGTCATCCCTGAGAATTTTCCTCATGCTCCTGAGGCAACGTTCTTCCGCTATTTCATCCAGCAGATTCACGGGACAGCCCATAATATCTTGTGCTGTATTCCCCACCCTCTGTAGGCACTTCCTATCAGTTGATGTCAAACCAGCGTACCACACCGTGATGCAGTATGAAAGGAATATGGTGAATATGGTGAACGGTTCTAGAGCTCCACTGCCACATCTTGTGGTAGTGAGTTCCACAAGTCAATAAAGGAACCTTTGAAATCACCTTGTCATTACATGTCTCTTAATAATCGGTAACAATGGAGCAGCAGGGTGGCCTTCTGGCAGCTGCATTACATTCACCAGGACAGGGAGAGGGCAGGGCAGGGCAATGGCAAGGTCAGGGGAGCTCTGGATGGGCAGAGTTGCTCCCATGCAGGTGTTGTGTATGCACCTGCAGCATACTGGTGATGCCAACCCAGCACTCCCCCAACCTCACCACTGCCCTGTGCCCCCATTCTGGAGAATGCTGTGCTCCCTCCTCAAGTACCACTTGCTGGTTAGGAATATCTGCCAAAGAGGGAATATTTGGGAGCAGAAATTGATTAACAACAACAAAAACCACCCCTCCAACTGCACCAACCTTTCATGCTGCCTTCTCCTAGTCCCATGGGCCTGCAGTCAGAGACTAAGCAAGAACAGGAGAAATTTAAGTTATTTGTAAAGGAAGATGAGTAAAGCAAGCTTCACCTAGAGATCTAAAGTTAAACATTGAGGAAAGTGCTTTGAGGGTGTCTAGTTTTTTTAAAAATTAAGGTACTGCGGGGGGAGGGTGTTGTTTTTTTTAATGTAGTCTATCCATCTGACTGATAGCTCAGTCAGTAGAGCATGAGACTCTTAATCTTAGGGTCGTGGGTTCAAACCCCACTTTGGGCAAAGAGATTTCTGCATTGCAGGGGGTTGGACTTGATGACCCTTGTGGTCCCTTCCAACTCTATTGTTATATGATCCTATGATCTGTGGTTGCTTCCAAATAAGCCATTTTTTCTCAGGATTGTTTTCTTTTTACATAATGTGTTTGCTCAAATTTTACAGAGGATTCCGTGCTGCTTCCAGGAGGGTCATTCCTACTGCTTCTGAATCATTGTCTTTCCCTTATAAACAACAACATATTGTCCCTTTTCTGTGTACAACCTGGTCTTTTCTGTCCAATCAGTGGGAATGATGCAGCCGCATTTACAGCTCAGTAGCCATTCACTGTAACCCATGAGATGGGTGTCCCTTTATAACCCCATTTTTAGTTTTTCCTTAATTACCCCTAACACAATGGACTCCTTAATTATCCCTAACATTTCTGTCTGTGTTTCTCATTTTAATGAAAGGGAGATATAGCACAATAGCCAGAGTTGCTAAACTTTTGGCCCCACAGAAACATTTGTAAATGGGAAAAACCATTCTGGGCCCTGCACCATGTGAGGAAGACACCTTTACCTGCTGAATGGCAAGGTAGGATCTCATTAAAGTGAAAAATCTCAGGTGGGGAGAGGGAGGAGAAGGTGTTAAAATATTGTAAGCTGCCTTGAGCATACAGGATAGGGTAGGGTAGGGTCGATCAAACAAAATAACTACCTTTCTCGTACGTTGCGTTATGCAACAGCTTTACAAAATCTTCATTAATCAAAACTGGCTCCGGAAGGTTTAGTGATCGAAAGGGACTTCCTTGTAGAGGTGTAGGGACTGTTTGTGACCCATGCTCCTCCTTCTGTATTCTTCTGAGGCAAAAATAAAAGCAAGACTACCAGAGCATACACTTGGGAGACACACATTTGTTTTAAGGTATAAGAATTTACAAAAGTTAAATGTAAAAACAAATAAGATATCTCTTGTTTCAAACACACTGTCACACTCTTATGTAGTATATTGAAAGTAGAATTCTATGAGTAGGTCATGAAGAGGGGAAAACATAACAAGAGCAGAGCACAGCTTGTTTCTGACTCATTAGCATAAGGGAGGTAAGAAAATAAGGAAAATAATCAAGAAGAGTCTGGGTACTTCTTTTCTTTTCTTGCCTGGGGCTACTACTTCAGGCTAGCAGTTTTAGTTATAATACCTCTTTGCAAGACTGTTTGCATTTCTAATTAAAAGCTGAATGTTGTGTTTCTACTGGTTGAAGATCTTTTGCTAAAGCCCAATGCATTTTACAACTTGAATTTATTATAGAAACATCTATTCTATTACTGTCAGTTGACCTGAATAAACTGGACTTTCTGAGGGGTATGACTTGGGGGACTGCCAGGAGGAGTTGATGCACTCCAAAAAATCTACCCTGCAGCACGGAGGGGAGGGGAGAGAACCAGTGCTATGAAGTTACACAGGGATTTGAAGAAGGTTTCGTCTACAATCACTTACTTTGCTTTCAGCTTGCGAGATTCTTTCCGCTTCTCCTGCTGCAGCTGTTCAATCTTCTGCTGCATCTCCTCCTGTTTGGCACTGATTTCCTCAATCATGGACTTGGCATCACTGAGCTCATCCTGATTAAAAAGACAAATGATAGCAACATATGTTAAGAACAGTAGGTCTTTTCCTGAAGCATCTTGAGCATACAAGTGCATGTGCAGAATTGGGGTGCAATATCCTAACCTTACGAAATGCAAACAACTATGGATTGATTGATTGATTGATTGATTTACCAGAAGGTACAGTATTTTTGTTGTTGTTTTTTGAAAAAGTGCTGTTATTCTCACTGAGGCTAATGAATGGCCAAACAGAACAGTGTACCTGTGGTACTTACGGTAAGTACAAAAAGAGTTGTTTGCATGTATTTGGAGTCCTTTCACCTCATAAAGAGTGAGGGCAAGTTTAAAATTAGAGAGGGCAGCTAGCTTGGAGCTTGTTTCTTCTATTGCCCTGCATGAGACTTCCACTTTGCCCAGTCTCACGCAGGACAAGGATTTAGGAGTCAAGGTTTATGACAGTGAGGTATAGCACCTTGGTAATACTAATCTGGAATAACATAAGGGAACAAAATCAGACTAGATTGCTGCTCTCATGTGCTTATTGCTGATTATCCCCAAATAGAGGCAGATGGGGCTCATCAACCTGGGAAGGTAGCCCATCAAGGAGAAGGAAAACTCTGACCCTAAACCTCCACTGCCTTGTGAGATATCTTCGGGAGAAGAAAAGGCTAAGGAGTAACCAGGGGTCAGCAAACTTTTTCAGTAGGGGGCCGGTCCACTGTCCCTCAGACCTTGTGGGGGGCTGGACTATATTTTGGAGGGGAAAAAATGAATGAATTCCTATGCCCCACAAATAACCCAGAGATGCATTTTAAATAAAAGGACACATTCTACTCATATAAAAACACACTGATTCCCAGACTGGACCAGATTTAGAAGGCGATTGGGCCGGATCCGGCCCCCAGACCTTAGTTTGCCTACCCATGGAGTAAACCCTACACAAATCCAGAGTGGAGTCCCTAAAATAGTTGGATGGCGTCTTGTACGCCTCTTTCTGGAAACTTCTGCAGCTAAGCTGGTGCCAAGCATATTGCTCAGCTTTCCTCTGGACCACATCAGTGAGGCTGGAGGTGGGGGGGGGGTCATCATCTGGGTAGTCCAGGATCTCCATAAACACCACCCAGGCTTGCACCCCAGACTTGCACTGAAGGTCATTTTTGTTATATAGTGTAGTTTCACCCTGGGCCAACAGGGGGATACTGTATATAGTTTTCACTCAGGTCTGTAGATAGTTTTCACTCAGGTCCGCGGCAGTTATTTTAGGCGGGAACTCTGGGCTGTTGTTGTTACAATGTTGACAGCCGGCTGCCTATAAAAGCAGGCCGGCTGAGCTGTTTGCAGTCAGTTCTATTCCAGCTTACAAAATAAAGAGCTACTTGAAGAAATCGCTGTGCCGGCTGCTATGTCAACCCACAACTTAACAATTTTGGTGATGTTGACACTGTGGTTTGACTTCACCCCCCGCCCAGAAGGAACACTCCATTGTCTCTCGAGACGGATAGATGCCAACAAGAACTTAATATGTTCAGAATACATTGGGGAATATGTCTGGCAGTAATTACCATATTTTTCGCTCTATAAGACGCACCAGACCATAAGACGCACCTAGTTTTTGGAGGAGGAAAACAAGAAAAAAAATATTCTGAATCTCAGAAGCCAGAACAACTAGAGGGATCGCTGCGCAGCGAAAGCAGTGATCCCTCTTGCTGTTCTGGCTTCTGGGATAGCTGCGCAGCCTGCATTCGCTCCATAAGACACACACACATTTCCCCTTACTTTTTAGGAGGGAAAAAGTGAGTCTTATAGAGCAAAAAATACGGTAATTTACTGCAGCCAGTATTTCTGCATTCTACATGTGCTAGACGTCTAGATGTGCTAGACGTCTCTCTCTGCTTCAAGCAGGCCTAATCCCCTCCCTTGAAAAAGGGGCTGGTTGTCAATGGACACGGCCTACCTTGAAACAATTAAGAGAGTTCTTCATCTCTGCCACTTTCTCCTCCATGGCACAGCGGCAGCTTTGGACCTTCTCCTCAAGAGCATACTCTCCATGCTGGATCCTTGATAGTTCCTGCATTGCTTCGGTGAAACCGGTTTTCAGTTCAGAAGCCAGAGCCTGCAACTAAATGAACCAGAATTCATGATCATCGCTAACGCTGCAGAAATGGATTACATAAGAACAAATAAAATTGCTTTATAGAATATTTGCCCATCTAACACCGTACTGTCTATATTGACTGGCAGCAACTCTCCAGGGTTTCAGGACTGAACCAGAGACCTTTTGCAAGCAAAGCAGATGCCTTATTACCACTGAGCTTATAGTGTCTCCCCCGACCCTTTATTTTTTATTATAAATGCCAATCTTCCACTTTAACCTCAGATTTAACCTCTCTGCTCCCTACCTGTGTCTCTTTCTCCTGACACTTGAATACCCTTCCACCCTGATTTTACTCACTGTTTTTTATTTATTCTTTATTGCATTTCTATTACATTTCTCCCACAGGAGACCCAGGTGACAAACACACAAAAGAAATCATTACATGTTTTAAAACTGTAAAAGCATCTTAAAAACAGCTCCAATACAGATGTAGTCTGGAAAAGACCTCTACTTAAAAGGCTTGTTGGATGAGGAAGTCGTCTCTTTCAGCAGGCACTGAGAAGTCAGTGGAAAGAGAACAGAGGCATTACGTTCAAGACACACTTGTTCCTCTTCCCAAATTAGCCTCTTTCCCTTATTCCTTTCCTGTCCTCCACAATGTGCCTTGTCTCTACCTTTAGATGCAATTCTGCATGCAGGACCTGCTTCAGTCTTTAATTTTTGTACGCTGCCTATATGTTTAAATAAACAGCAATATTATGAAATAAGCTCTTACCGACAAGCAATATGATTACGTTTCCCCTTATTGCTTTTATTTTGTTCTTTTATTGGACAGAATCCTGTTTGCTTTTTAGACATACAAACAGACTATATCTGTTCCCAGGCCGATAAATAAAGCATTGACAATGTCCCCCATTGAGGAAGCCCTGATCCTTGAACATTCATAGCACGTTCCTTCCAAACGAATACCTTAAAGAACCTGGCTCCATGTTTCCAAGACTATGAGGACCAGAAAGAGAACCATCCCCCCCCCTGTAATCTGCAAATGCTAATAGAGATCTCCTTAGATCTTGACCAGGCCTGAACCTCTTGTGACCTACCAAGCCAAACATGGCAGGCACCTGCTCTTGCATCGGGGGTAGAGAACTTCTTTAGCCCAGGGGGTGGGTCAGATTCTCATCTAACCCTAACCCACCCCAGATTCTCATCTAACCCTAACCCACCCCATGCGGGCCAGGTTTGCCAGGTGGGTGGAGCTGCCTGCCTGTCAATCAAATGACATCGCAGTGATGTCCTATGAACATTTTTTACCACAGGGGTCTTTGGAAGCTAGGGTTGCCACCTTTGGTCGGGCAAAATATGGAACAGGTCGGAGGGGGATATTCTCAGTATTTTTTAGCCCCAGAGGCATTTCCTAAACAGGCAGTTTATCTTTTGGAAGTATGATCCGGATATAAAATCTGGAAGTCCTCTCAGAATATAGATAAATCGGGGAATAATATTAATTTTGAGAGCATTCACCTTTCCCCAAAGGGTAAGGATTAATGACTCCCACTTATCAATGTGGGACTCCCACTTATAACTCTCTGCACTCTTAACAAACTACAGTTGCCAGGATTCCTTGCAGGGAAGGCATGACTGTTTGAAGTGATATGATACTGCTTTAAATATAAAATGCAAATGTGGCCTAAGACTCCATGAAAACAAAACCAGAATGTAATATTTATTCCGGATTATTTAACCCCAAATTGAAGAAGGGTTAAGTATCAGAGCATCTGTTGAAGTGCCTTTTCAATGTCAGATATTTTGGTGAGTTATTAATAGCATTAAGGTTTTAAACCAAGTCTCTGTTTGGCTAGTCTGATGTGTTATGATTTTTTACATAGAGTTATCAAAAGCCTCACTAATTCCTTAAATGTTTGGGATTATTCAGAGCAAGTTGCTCATTTTTACCTGGGCAAGCTGTGTTGCAGGGTTAATCACTGGCACAGTTTCAGTTTCTCCTGTGGGAATAAAGAGCTTCAGTCAATTAACGGGACTTATTAGGCTTGCTATATATAAAATGGGGGCATAGTGATTTGCAGTCCACTTTAGGTGGAAACCTGTCTCTTTTCTGGAACACAGAGTCCTGCTTTGAAGCTGCCACATTCTAATAATTTTGCACAAGCTACCACAATTACAAGCAGAGGAATTTCAGCACCGAATTGTACCAATGGTTCAGTTTCACGTTATAGCTATGGAAAGCTATACAGGTGCTATATATGATTAGTTATGGGTTTAAAATGTGAAAAGCTATGGAATAACTGATTTTGTAATGTGTTAAGAACATAGGAAGAGCCTACTGGACCAGGTGAATGGCTCATCTCGTATAGCATCCTGTTCTCACAGCGGCCAACCAGATGCCTGTGGGAAACCGGCAAGAGGACCTGAGCACAGGATCCTTCTCCTCCCCTGCGGCTTCCAGAAACAGGTATTCAGAATCCGTGCTAGCATAGCTAGTAGCCATTATGAGCTGTATCCTCCATAAATTTGCCCAATACTCTTTTAAAGCCATCCATGTTGGTGACCATCTACATAACGATGTGCTGTGTTATGTACTGAAGTTCTCACCCTGGGCCAGGAGGCGGATACTGTAGATAGTTATGCAAATAAGGGATCGAAAGTGACGTTCAGTGCTTGGATAGTTTTAGAAAATTGTTAAAGTTACATTGTACTGGAGCTCTATATAAGCAGGCTGACTGAACCCTTCAGTTCAGTTCTGTCCTGGCCTGTGAATAAACAAGAGCTGTTTGAAGAATCGCTGTGTCGTCTTGATATGTTCACCCACAACTTAACATGCTGCATATTTATTCAGTAAATATATTAATGGTAGTGTTGGCCCAAGACACTGTTGAATGCCTTTCCCCCTTTACTGTGATCCATGCAACGGTCACCTCCAGACTTGATTATTGTAACTCTACGTGGGGCTGCCCTTGAGACTGACCCAGAAACTCCAGAGGGTGCAGAATGCCACGGCGAGACTCCTTACGGGGTCCTCGCCACCGGATCACATTCACCCAGTGCTATACCAGCTGTACTGGCTCCCGGTGGAGTACAGGATCAGGTTTAAGGTGCTGGTTTTAACCTTTAAAGTCCTATACGGCCTAGGACCCTTGTACCTACGGTACCGCCTCTCCTGGTATGTCCCACGAAGGACCTTACGATCTTCCAACAAAAATATCTTGGAGGTCCCGGGTCACAGGGAGGTTAGGCTGCCCTCAACCAGAACCAGGGCTTTTTTGGCTGTGGCCCCGATCTGGTGGAACGCTCTGTCACAAGAGACTAGGGCCCTGCGGGACTTGACATCTTTCCGCAGAGCCTGCAAGACAGAGCTATTCCACCAGGCCTTTGGCCAAGGCAGTCTGACCCCCTCCTTTGGTAATCCTCACAGAACTCTAGCCCAATGGTTGCCATTAATTTGATTTTGAATTGATTTTAGAATGAATTGATTTTAGAATGCTGTGTTACTTTTATTGTTGTTAGCTGCTCTGAGCCCGGCTTTGGCTGGGGAGGGCAGGATATAAATAAATTATTATTATTATTATTATTATTATTATTATTATTATTATTAGGCCTAACACACTCTTTTTTTACAAAAAAAAACAAACCTGCATGATTGATAGAAGAAAGTCATCATATAAATGTAAGGGGGGAAAGGGGCGGGAATCATTTCCTGCCTTCAACTATAATTAACAATATTAGAAGTGAGAGATTTCTTTTTGGGATAATCCAGGATCTGTTTTAGCCAGAAGTGGTGTTGGACTTTTAACTGTCCAATGTGAATCCCACCACATTAGCCCAGAGAGTACGTGTGGGCATGTGACTCTTCAGTAGTGCTGTTGTTAACGATGGCACCTCCAAAATGGTGGCTCACATGCAGTGACACCATCCTGGATGAGCTTCCCTCCTGCCAACACGGCTGATAGATTCCTCAGTCACAAATTTAGTCTGCAATCCCAAATGCTCTGACACTTTTGAGTGAACATGCATAGGGCTGCAGTGTTATAATGGAGTTTACTACCCAAAATTTGAACCATTGGCATAATCCAGCACAGCTGGTCTTCTATTCAAAGGGATCCCCATCCCTTTTTAAAGAAAATATTGCTTCTATCGGTTGGCTTTCTTGAATCCAATTTATTATTTTGTTTTTGCTCACCTGTGAACACAACTTAATGCTTCAAGAACCTTAACAAACCCCACTTTACTGAATCCTGGAAATTGTAGTTATTTTGGGAGGGGGAGTTCTAAGAGAAGCCCAACTATCCTCACTAACTTACAGCTCCCAAAATTATCGCAGAGAAGCCATGACAATGAAGTACATGTCAAATGAAATCTAGATCTGGCTGTGTGTAATTATCTGCCTTCGGGAAAGGTGTGTAGGTATATTGGTGGGGTGGGGTAGGGGTTATTATTTAATTTGCCTTAACTGTGCATGAAATATGGCTGCCTTTTACTTAGGACACTGAGACCCTGAGGTGATACAGCTTGCTTTTCATTATCTTAAACCTCAGAGGGCCTGGGTTTCCTTAGGAAAGCAGGACACCTCTGTAACTCTTTGCTTACATGCTAATGCCGTCTTTCAGTCAGAGATGAAGTAATTTCTGAGTGAGAGGCAGAAGTAGGAGACAGAAAACAACAGTTTATCTTTCTTCTCCTCTTCCACAGCTGCTATTTAATAAATAAAGGGGGGGAGACAAGCATGCCGTATCATATTTAGTTTAACCCTGACTAAATGAGAAGTAAGAAACACAAGCCACTGCTCTACCATAATAGCACAAGAAAGGCAGCATGAAGTAAACATCTGAAAAATTAAACCCATCACTGTTGATCATTTTTAAACACCTGCCCACACCAAGGGAACACACAACATGGATGACAGGGCTGGGTACCAGTTTTGTCTAACTCTTCCTGTGACACCAAATGAGCACTTTTACTCCTTGGAGGGCATCAGTTAATTCAAAGCATCCTGAAATTAATTTCCACTTCAGCTAGTACTAGGGAATGGGGCTTGCAGGATGCACAGTTATAATCTTATATAACCGCTAAAAAAATAAGCACCTCCTGTCCGTGCCTCCCAACCGTTTCCTGTGAAGCAGTGCCATTTAATTCTAGAAATAATGCTCCTTTTTCTCAAAGAGAAATTAGACCCTGCCATGCTCAGAGCTATACCATGTGGTTAGCGTTCCATTTGAAAAGTCCAGTGAGGTAAGACCAACAGCTGCGACTGTTCATTCGGTCTATTTTGACATTTCCATGCATAGCACTACAAAGAGCACACAGGCCTGTTTGTAGCACATGTGAATATTGTCATATAAAATGTACATATCTAGCCAACAGAAGTATGACAATGCAAATGATTTTCCTGCCTATCTGTTTTGGGAATCGCCACAAATTTAACTTTGGAGGGGAGACTCTCGGTGTCAAGCGTAGTTGTTTTCTTCAAAATTAGGCCGTTAGTGCTCAGAGTCAAATTAGGTGCACCCATTTGTGCAATAAAAAGTTACAGCCCCTCCAGATGTCCTTTTGTTGTCTGGGCTCACAGACAGCTATATCTGACCATACAGTCAATATAATTGGCATCAGCAGAAGTTTTGAGGTAAGTATACTGCTTTGTCTGCAATAGGTCTATGTCCCAGAGCTTCCTGTTGAAATCCCATAACTTTTCATACCACAAAAGTTCTGGGCTTTCATTTTGCTTTTTGTCCCACTTTCGTTACACTTTAGGGAAAGAACGACCTTCCAGACAGGAGGGAATCCAGTAACATTGGGGAAGCAATGCAGAACAACTAATAAAGCTGAATGAAGTGTGGATGGTCCAGTTTAAATCCACTGCTAATGCGCCATTATTGCATCAAAGGCATTGTTGCAGAATACACCCACCAAAACAAAGCACTTGGAAGAGGGGCTTTGTTATGTACTGAGTTGAATAGGATCCAAACTGCAGCAGTCTGATTGGTCCTAGAACAATAGGATCCAAAATGCAACAGTCTGATTGGTTCTAGAACAATAGGATTCAGAATGCAGCAGTCTGATTGGTCCTAGAACAATAGGATTCAGAATGCAGCTGTCTGATTGGTCCTAGAACAATAGGATTCAGAATGCAGCAGTCTGATTGGTCCTAGAACAATGCAGCAGTATGATTGGTTGGCAGGAACCACCCAATCATGCTCCAGATAGAAGTGAATCCACAACCTGATTGGCTTACAGTAGAATTCCGGAATTAGCCAATCATGTGCAGCCCATTGTCTAAATAATGTATATAAAGCAGATACTTTGAGGGGACTTTCATTCATTCCTCCTCACTACTATGAGCTGAATAAAGAGCATGAAATCACTTTGCGACTCTGAGTATATTTCAGGCTTGTAGGAATTCAGACAGGAACTATGAATCACAGTGATTGGAAACAAAGCAGTATGTCTGCCCAGAACTTTCGCAGGCAAAAATTGAAAGCAGAATTGCATATAAGCACCCTAATACCATCATGAGAACAAACCCTAATGAATGCACAACAAATCAACACCTGGAGGGGCCCTTTATGAACTGCACTGTTGAAATCAGTTCAGTGTCTACGTGGGGCTCCCACGTATGAGCTATCTGCACATCAGGGTGATGTGTTTCTATAGGCTACACAATGGGATTATTGCTGCTCCTCCGCCAGTACAGTATATAACCCTTAGGTACTTCTGCTTTTGAATCCAAGTTTTGTATTCTAGCTTGTATATATTTTTTGTTTGTGAGTGAGAACATTAAAAATGGAATCCAGCCTATGCCTTTGTGTTCATGGAAGCTTTTGATTCAGTAAAGGCATCTGCTATTGGAAGAGGAGAAGTGGTTTTGCCAGCTCCCCCTTTCATCTGCATCTCCGCAAGCCACCTCAAACTTCCTCTTGTGAAATCAGTCTGCAGCTGATTTGCGGAGATCAGGGAGGTCTGCAGGACATAAGGGGAGGGGGGAATCTCCTCTTCTGTTACTGGGTGCCTTCATGGGACCAAGAACACTTCCAGGAATGCAGCTGAGCAGAGTGCCAATGAGATTGCATCCTATGACAATATTTTAATCTCTTGTTTCAGTAGATACTTTACCTTCTTTTCTGTTTGAATCCATTCTCCTTAAACACATTGGGTATTTTTTTTTCAAGTCCAGTCAAAGCATCTTGAAAGAGCTTTTGGCGTTTCCAAAAAACCCGAAACAAAACTATCCCATGGTCTTGAATAATTTAGCATGTGAGCTCTCCAGTGAGTCAGATGATCCAGTTCCTATTTCCAATGGAAGAAAGAAGTACAATGGCGTTATTGTTCCACTTTGGGCCAGTATTGCTACGCCCTGGGGGGAAATGGCTTTTAAGTGACTTCAATAACTTGCACTTCATGGAATATATTGGTTTAATGGTCACATCTATAGAACAGTTGTCCTACTGTATTCTGAAGGGCTTCTTCAGAAACAGACTTCCTGAGCTGGGAGAAGGCCGATTAACTTTCCCCAGTCCATTTGCTGAGGGACTCAGCTATCCCTACTAACATGACTGTCGGTAAAGGAGAGGCCTATGCAGTGGTACCTCAGGTTAAGTACTTAATTTGTTCCGGAGGTCCGTACTTAACCTGAAGCTGTTCTTAACCTGAAGCACCACTTTAGCTAATGGGGCCTCCCGCTGCTGCTGTGCCGCCGGAGCACGATTTCTGTTCTCATCCTGAAGCAAAGTTCTTAACCTGAAGCACTATTTCTGGGTTAGCGGAATCTGTAACCTGAAGCGTATGTAACCTGAAGCTTATGTAACCTGAGGTACCACTGTACAATGGCAGAAGAGAAAGCAAAGTCCCTTCTTGTATTCTGAGCCTGTCAGGCTCCCATCCTAACCACAGATCAGGTTTGTTGGCTGCCAGCTGGCCACCCATACGCTACAACGTGGTGTCCTCCAAATATTGTTGACCTGCAATCCCCAACCATCCCGGACCTTTGGGCATGATGGCAGGGACTGATGAGAAGCGGAGCCCAACAACATCTAGAGGGCATCAGGGTGTAGGGATTTATTGATTTATTAGTACATTAGCAAGTGTTATGAGCCTGCAAAATGTTATAGGAGGAAAGGAGTCGTCAGCTTGGCATCAATACTCTTTTTTTATTTTTTAAGGCGCCAATGGCTACTCATTTGTGTCCCTCTAGTAAACAGAACAACAAAGCAATGTGATGCTGTCGACTGTTGTCAAGAGCCAGTGGTGTTTTCTGTTGCATTTGGGGAAAGCATTGGAAACCAAATTGGGAAATAAGTATGCATAACGCACTGGAGGTACTGATTTTGAATTACTGTAATTCGTTTGGAGCACCAATAATTCAAGGCAGATGATAAGCCATAAAGGATTTGGAGGTAGGAAATAGTCACAGCAGGATGACAGGGCACATCAGACTTCGGCTTATACTGCTTCAAACACAGAGTTAAGCAGTTTGAAGGATTCAGAGACTTACAAGGATCTAATTTTTCCTGCCACCCTCCTGTTCCTTCCCATGCCTGGCCTTTTTTGTTTGTAAGCCTGATGGAAGGGCCTCTCTATCCCTCCCCTCTCTCTGATATGAGCCACTTTCGAAAACAACAGTTCTTTAAAAAGTGAGGTGAAAAAAATCATGAGTTCATAGGAGGCAAATCATTTGAGAAAAACCTAAAGGAAATTAGGATAAAGTACTGCATTTAGCATAGAGAAAAGATGCCACAGTGGCAGGGAGACATTGCCAGTTGTGGCCTGGCAGGTGTCTTCTGCCTCTGCACTATTCAGGGTGACTCATTGCCATTTAAAATCACCATGTCATAAAAGACAGTCGGAAATACATTAAAATACAGCATCAAAAATGGCTTTAAAAAAACAACGAAAGGCAGGCACTGCAAATAAAACATAAGCTTTTTATCGCATTTGGCGAACCCATGGCATTCTCTCCAGATGTTGAACGCCAACTCCTACCAGCCCAGAATGAAGGTAATTGACAAACTGAAGCAGCCTTTACTTTGAAGTAAATTGTGTTGATTTCTATGGCCCTTACTTATATCAAGACAGTCATGACTCTGTTAGACCAGGCTTCCTCAACCTCAGCCCTCCAGATGTTCTGAGACTACAATTCCCATCATCCTTGACCACTGGTCCTGCTAGCTAGGGATCATGGGAGTTGTAGGCCAAAAACATCTGGTGGGCCAAGTTTGAGGAAGCCTGTATTAGACTCTTGGGTTGAGGAATTATTTAGGGGTTTTTGTTGGGGGGTTGTTGCTGTCTTTGATATTAATTTTGGGTATCTTTCTTTTAGCTCTTATTATGATTTGTGTGGAAACAGTTTGATTTGGTTGCGTCCTTTTTGATGTACTATTTATTGCTTACGACTACTTTTGTTACGTTTGGAATTATGTGACTTTTTCCCATGCTGTAAGCCACTCTGAGCATGGCTTTAATTATGGAAAAGTGGCATACAAGTAAAATGGATGCATGCATGCACGTATTATGTATGTTTTTGTATTATCTTAGGGCATAATCCAGCCAAAGCAAATCATTGCAAGTCTTGATTATTTTCGGGGGCCCTGCATATGCTGCAACATAGGGAATAGTGGTAGCTCAGTGACATAGCAGACTGATTTCTATCATCTCCAGGAAAGTGGGGAGGGGGGGGGAAGACCCCTGGAGAGCCACTGCCAGTCAGTGCAATTTGTGGGCCTTCAGATTCTGTTGGAACACAACTGCAAACCTCATCATCATCCCTCACTTTTGACTGTTCTGGCTAGGGCAGATGGGAACAAACCCTGCACATCTCAAAGACCACAGTTTCTCCCTCCCTGGTGCAGACATTGCGGTGCTAGATGAGCCAGTGGTGTGACCCACTCTAAGGAATCGTCTTATGCCTGAGCAAGTGTGTGAACTTGATCAAAATTTGGACGAGAGACCATTTAGAAACAATGCACAAATATTACACATTTCAAAAGACCTATATTTTCCCCCATCCCAGTATTAAGCATCTGCTCTCTCTTTTCCATTTAAACCAGTCAGGCTTTAATAATGCTTACCTGTGGCTGGTTTCTGGTTTGCACCTTTAATATGCCAACTATGGAATTAATACACGTCTACTCAAAAGGAGACCCCGTTAAATCTGACTTGCTCTCAGGTTAGTTAGTATAGAACTGCAACCTAAATCTCTCTCTCTGTATATATATATCTGTACACACTGCTAAATGTTCAAATAATAAAGGGAATTGATTTATTTCAGATGTGCTTAAAAGACCTTATATAAGATTATATCCAACAAACAAATTTACTTTTTTTGTGAAACCTGTGAGAGGCTTGCTTTTGGTTTTATGAGGGGAGATGTCAGCTTTTTTGCATCCTTGGATTCTGAATACTGTACTGAAATTCCAGTTAATTCTGACTGAATAAGAAAGTTTTTCAAAAACCATAGGAGAGTCTTTTTATTCTTCTATTCCTTTCACAGTCAAGGAGTATTTCTTCTCCCCAGTACTTCGATTTATTATACTTTGTAACAAACCAATAAATAAAGCTGGCAATAAAAATCCCAAGGTATCGACAAAATGCAGATGCAGTGCAATCGTATGCATGTCTTCTCAGAAGTAAGCACCACTGAATTCAATGGGATTTACTTCCAGGTAAGCATGTGTGCGATTGCTGCCTAATGTCTGCCTAAATGCATTGAATTTTATCTCTTGCTCTTAGAGAATCTTGTGATGCATGTAAGTTTAGTGCCAATTCATTACCAAAAACATACTCAGCCTTAACTTTATGTTAACATTAAAACATACTTTTAAACACTCTATGAAATGGAAGCACAATACGTTTTCAACTTACCCCCCAGCTGTGCTAAAGCTCTTGCAGTTTCAGTACCTTCGCAATCGGGAACAATGACCGTTTTTCTAAAAACGAGCTCCAGAAGGCAGCTAGGGGAGCCTGGCGTTTTCAGAAGTAGGTCTATCACATGCTAATCACTAATTTCAAATCCAATCATAGCTAACCCAAAGCTCTCTAATTATGCAGTCCTCAGGTCACATCCTTGGGTCCCCGTTGGTTAACACAGCTATGATTTTAATATGAAGGTGAACTCCTCTTAAAACAAGTGTGATGTTTGTTTAGATTGCAGTTGTCTTTTCTAGCAGCAATGGGAAAAACTTTGAGCTTCACTGTAGCTTGAAGCAATGCTCTTTGGAAAGAAGAAGCAGAAGCAGATGCAGAATGAAGAATCCACACGGCACCAACATTTTATGGATGTGACCCCACCTATTACCAACCTACTTTTCGGTCAACATAGGGATTAGTTGTATTAAGTAATAAGGCTGGACACTGGCATGTCAAACCCAATTGGTTGGGGGTATGGGCTGTAGCCAGCGGGGGCAGCTGTGCCCCCAATCAAATAAATAAAAATACTTAACTAAAAATTGAAATGCCCGCTGAAGTCACTTGAATCATGTTGTGGCTCATTCTAGCACCGCAACTGCCAACTCAACTGTTCTTGAGAAGTTTCATGCAAAATCTATTATTGTTATTATTATTATTATTATTATTATTATTATTATTATTATTATTAATCTAACCTCAAGGTTAGATTACTGGAATGCGTTATACGTAGGGCAGCCTCTGAAGACAGTTTGGAAACTTAAGCTGGTGCAGAATTCAGCAGCCAGGTTGCTCACCAGAACAAGACAGTCTAAGCATATTGCACCGATCCTGGTCCGACTGCACTGGCTACTGATTAGTTTCTGGGCCCAATTCAAAGTGCTGGTTTTGACCTATAATGCCTTAAATGGCTCAGGACCATAATACCTCTTTCCATATGAACCTACCTGAGATGATCTTCCGAGGCCCTCCTTCGTGTGCCTCCTCCTTGAGAAGTCCGGAGGGTGGCAACACAAGAACAGGTCTTCTATGCAGTGGCTTCCTGTTTGTGGAATGCTCTCCCCCGGGAAGATTGCCTGGCGCCTTCATTATACACCTTTATTAACCAGGCCTTTGGCTGACCTGATCAAAATCCCATACCCTTTTAAAAATATGGCTCTTTTGTGGGGGTATTATTGGGTTATAGCTTATTGTTTTTATTTTACATACTGTGATATTTTTATGCGAACCTCTGGGTATAGAGTGGTATATAAATTCTATTATTATTATTATTAATAATAATATTATTACTATTACCACTACTACTACTACTGTATTACACGTGGCAGACAAGAGGACTTTTGAAATTGGGGGGAAAGAGGCACTTCCAAGACATCCTGCCAAAAAGTAATTTTTAAAGATAGAGATGTATCTAGAAAAGCAGAGGTTGTCATTCCTTGGTTTTATTCAATACTTACAGGCCAACATCTTGTCTGCAGCAGGTTGACAGGGACTTGACCTCTTCTAAATCACTTCATGACTTAGGAATCTAAAATCCAAAGGTTTGATTTCCAGTGTGTGTAAGATATATGTAATTATAGCTTTTCAGTGCAGGTACCGTATTTTTCGCTCTATAAGACGCACCAGACCACAAGACGCATAAGACGCAGTTTTTGGAGGAAAACAAGAAAAAAAAAATCTGAATCTCAGAAGCCAGAACAGCAAGAGGGATCACTGCACAGTGAAAGCAGCAATCCCTCTTGCTGTTCTGGCTTCTGGGATAGTTGCGCAGCCTGCATTCGCTCCATAAGATGCACACACATCTCCCCTTACTTTTTAGGAGGGAAAAAGTGAGTCTTATAGAGCAAAAAATACAGTAAATTGACCTTGGGGAAGAAATCCATAAGGGCCAATGGAGAAGCATTTGGTTTTTCAAGCCTTTTCAGTGGACCTGCACTAACAGAGAGCAAGAGTTGAAAGCAGCCAGCAGGTGATGAATGCTGGAAAATCTGCACGTAGGGAGAAATCAATTCTACTTATGGTGAAATGGTAAAGAAATAAAGATTTTTTTGAAAGCCTGTTCAGACTATAATCAAGGACATTTGAAAAGGTTGTCTCTTTGGTCCCATTAGTAATTTTATTGAATTGTTTTGAGAAACTCCCAGCTCAAGTGGCGATACCAAGCACTTTATATATTTGTTAATGGCTCCCTGGGAAGATCTTGCTAGTAAATGGCATACTAATGAACCCTTAGTAGAGACTCAATGTGTAATGAAGGTCTGTGATATAGTTTATGGAGAAGTGGACACATCTGACATTGGGAACATTGTGCTGAACAAACAGAGGCATTCTGTTCCTGTTCATTACATACATCTAATACACACAAACTGTAAACATATATTTTATTGAATCATAAATAGAATTATAGAGCTGGAAGGGACCAATTACATTCTATCTTGGTTTCCATGCTTTCCCTCTCAAAGTTAAAATTCTAATCTTGGTCTCTTCATAATTTCAATATTGGAAAAGGGTGTTAAAAATTCTTCACAACTTTTTATTGATAAATATTTTATTAGGATGATTGTAACATTTGCAGTTGGGACACGGGTGGCGCTGTGGGTTAAACCACAGAGCCTAGGACTTGCCGATCAGAAGTTCGGCGGTTCGAATCCCTGCGACGGGGTGAGCTCCCGTTGCTCGGTCCCTGCTCCTGCCAACCTAGCAGTTCAAAAGCCCGTCAAAGTGCAAGTAGATAAATAGGTACCGCTCTGGTGGGAAGGTAAACGGTGTTTCCGTGCACTGCTCTGGTTCGCCAGAAGTGGCTTAGTCATGCTGGCCACATGACCTGGAAGCTGTATGCCGGCTCCCTCGGCCAGTAAAGCAAGATGAGCGCTGCAACCCCAGAGTCGGCCATGACTGGACCTAATGGTTAGGGGTCCCTTTACCTTAACATTTGCAGTTACAATAACATGAAGGGGGAAATCAACCTAAACAACATAACAAAACTCAAACAAAACAAAAATTAAGTCTAATGCTTGCTTTATTTGCTCACCTCTATTTAAGAACAATATTTTCTTGTCAATGAACTAATAAATTATTTATTGTGAAACAGCCTGGATAACAACTGTTTGATGCCTTTCTTCCAGTACAAATTATCCTACATTTCCAACTTTAGCTTCAGACCCGGTGCTGCTGTGTAATGAAACGTGCCATCCCATTCCAGGCCCTGTGTGTCTTTAAATTCTCCGTTCCCTTGCAGCCTGGAACAGAACAAAAACAGCATGTAAAAATCATAGAATCATAGAGTTGGAAGAGACCACAAGGGCCATTGAGTCCAACCCCCTGCCAAGCAGGAAACACCATCAGAGCACTCCTGACATATGGTTGTCAAGCCTCTGCTTAAAGACCTCCAAAGAAGGAGACTCCACCACACTCCTTGGCAGCAAATTCCACTGTCGAACAGCTCTTACTGTCAGGAAGTTCTTCCTAATGTTTAGGTGGAATCTTCTTTCTTGTAGTTTGGATCCACTGCTCCGTGTCCGCTTCTCTGGAGCAGCAGAAAACAACCTTTCTCCCTCCTCTATGTGACATCCTTTTATATATTTGAACATGGCTATCATATCACCCCTTAACCTCCTCTTCTCCAGGCTAAACATGCCCAGCTCCCTTAGCCATTCCTCATAAGGCATCGTTTCCAGGCCTTTGACCATTTTGGTTGCCCTCCTCTGGACACGTTCCAGTTTGTCAGTGTCCTTCTTGAACTGTGGTGCCCAAAAATGAAGGCTGCAGTCACTGAAGTATGGCTAATGATGTACAGCAGCACTTTGAGATGTCTTATTTCTTAGCGGTGGTAGTGCTGAATTAGGCAGTGAAACAGAAAGTACCTCATAAGAGAGATGCCTGTTAGAAGCTTTGGAGTTGCTAGTTTTGTGTAGCAGAAATTGTACTACCATATTGATCCTGCTAAGTAATTTGTACTTTTAATTTCAATTTTTACACTTATATTATTTATTCCTGTTGGTGCGTGAACATCTACTCTTGGGTTTTCATTATTTCTGCAGCAGAATTCTTTTTACAGAAAAGTTTTCCTACTTCTTTACAGCAGCAGCATTCCAGCTATCTCTTAGTGAAATTCCCATTATAGGAATAAACACCATTTGATTCTGTTTCTTGGAGTCTTTATTATTTACAAAACTTTACATTGGTCATTAATGAAGAAAAAAACAAATAAAGAAACAATCTTTTTCTCCTTTTAGCCAACATAATACTGACATAATACTGACGCATTCACATACTCGTTAATCACATGCCCTGATGAAGGACACCTGTTGCTGGGGAAAATTTCTGTTGCTTATAAACTTGTTCAAGGCCATTTACAAGTTTCTTCTAGAATATTCCAACAACTCTCTCATAGAACCACAGTGGAATAACCACATTTTGTTAGTTTCAGCAAGTTTGCTGCATCATGTGCCTTTCTAACCGCAGTTTGGATCCAGTCAAAATATGTATTTGGAGAGCGATCACCCTAACCTACATGGGTAGGAAGAAGCAAACGAAGGTTCACTTTAAGTGCAAAGCCTGTATACTGATTAAGGGTGAATATATTCCACATCAAGGCAACAAACTTGTGGTTATGTCCCTTTCAGCTTACTTGTTTTCACAGAACTGTCCAGTGTACTTGGCTCCATTGGTAAATATGTAGGTTCCTGTTCCATGAAACATGTTGTTATAGAACTCGCCTTCATAAACTGCACCTGAAGGATGTTCCAGCCTTCCGAAACCATTCATCTGATTTAACAGGAAGTGGAATTGACAAATTAATATCCATTCCTAGAAAGGTAACTCCATCTTTTATTTAGACGGGTCACCTTTGTTAACAGAAATGCTTCATCTTTAAACATTGGCTTTACAAACCTTACAAGCGCAACATTCATAATACTGACAAAATTTAAATACCATTTCCCTAATCATTAAATGCCTCATTTTAAAAGGTTTTGATTTTTTTGCTCTGTTGTCAGGTCACCGCTTTTCAAATCATGGCATCTCCCAAAGAATTTTGGAACTACACTTTTGTCTCATGGTGGTGAAAGGTAGCAGCACCCTGGGAGAGTGCTAACAGACTCAAGTCCTGCTTTCAGGCTTTCTATAGACATCTGGTTGGCCACTATATGAACCAGATGCTGGACTAGGTGGGCCATTGGTCTGTTTGACTGGGAAGTCTGCCCCCTTGTTCATCTTTGGCTCCTCAGCGATATGGGTGTGTAAAACTGGAAAACATCACAAGATCTCAGTCTTCCTGATTGGCTCTTTTGCCTTGAAGTAAATCAGATGTACTGCACTGAAACAGGGCACACGATACGCTGGGATTGGAGGTGAGACCACAAAACCTCTAAAAAACACAAAGCCATTCAAGATGGATTAATCAAACAATTTATCCACAAATAGTCCTTTCCAGAGCCCTGCCTTGTTACTAATGTTCCAAGGAGAAGTACAATAAATAAGTACTAACTAACTTAAGCCAGGCACCCCCAAACTCAGCCGTCCAGATGTTTTGGAACTACAACTCCCATCATCCCTAGCTAACAGGACCAGTGGTAAGGGATGATGGGAATTGTAGTCCCAAAACATCTGGAGGGCTGAGTTTGGGGATGCCCGACTTAAGCCAATGGCCTGTTGCATACAGTACCAGACAGTGGTTGAATCTAATGGTGGTTCTGCTGCAGCGGAAAGAGCTTGATTTTACTTAAGTTACCTCCTCAAAGTTGCTCCCGAAGATTGGAGGACATACCCAGAACAGAATAGGACATGTCACTAAGCGCTGCAGAAAGTAAGAGAGTAGGATTGGCAAAAATCAAATGTCCCAACATATGCAAGTTGAAGTGCTTTCTGCTAAGGCAAAGCCACCATTGAATACAGCCCAGGATTTATTTCTTCACTGTCATTTCCAAAACACACAGAACAAGAAAAGAGAGAAAAATAAACTTTACAGGCCGCCAGGTCAAAACCAAACTCCACGCAAGAGCTTACCACTATTGCGACCACAGTAACTCACAGTAGCATTGCATAGGAATTCAAATAGTCATTGAAATGGCAATCTTTTACATGCTTACTTGGGAGTAAGTCCCACTGGGCCTTAAGTCTTGAGTAGGCGTGCACAGACGTTTATCTAGGAGCAAAGCTCAACAAAGTAAAGTGAATTTATGTTGAGATTGTGCTATTAATGCATTACTCGGAAGAATAAAACAGCTAAGCCCAAGCATGCCCTTAATTAATGTAAGCAATGTATTTTGACTTTAACATATATTTAATAACTCAGTTGGAACAAAAATGTTAAAGACTCTGACATAATTTTATTGATTCAAGTTTCTTTAGGCAAGGAGCTTAAAATTAATTGTTCTGATATTGGCAGATACCTTATCATTCTTCCAGTTTCCTTGGTAAATAATTCCATCTGGAGTAGTATGAACTCCATGTCCACTCCTCTCAAGGACTCCCTCAATTGTTCTTGTACAGTCACCCTCTAAGCAAAATAAAAAGTAGGTGGGGAAAATCCAACAAACATTAGACTAGATTTTAATTAATAACTAGAGTAGTTCAACCTTTTCCAGAATCCTTCAGAATATGCCACTGAAAGTAACTTCCAGACCCCACAGCTTTATCTCATACTGTGAAGTAAAAGTGTTTCCAGCTATCCTCCATCCCAGTACTGGAATCAGGATAGGCTAGAATGGTCTAGGTAAAGGTAAAGGTAAAGGTAAAGGTACCCCTGCCCGTATGGGCCAGTCTTGACAGACTCTGGGGTTGTGCGCCCATCTCACTTAAGAGGCCAGGGGCCAGCGCTGTCCGGAGACACTTCCGGGTCACGTGGCCAGCATGACATCGCTGCTCTGGCGAGCCAGAGCCACACACGGAAACGCCGTTTACCTTCCCGCTGGTAAGCGGTCCCTATTTATCTACTTGCACCCGGAGATGGTTTTGAACTGCTAGGTTGGCAGGCGCTGGGACCAAGCAGCGGGAGTGCACCCCGCCGCAGGGATTCGAACCGCCTTTCGATCGGCAAGTCCTAGGCGCTGAGGCTTTAACCCACAGCGCCACCTGCGTCCCTTCCAGAATGGTCTATGTGAAGTTAAAAATAAAAAAGGAGCACATCCAGCCATCAGACTTTATGCATGCAACCTGAATGCTTACTAGGAGGGGGGAAATCAACTGATTTCAATAAGTTTTATCTACCTCTCAATCATATCTGTTATGAGGAGACATATTGCTGGAATTTTGGAAGAGGTTTGGAAAGAGGGTAAATGGAGGAAGCTTTCCACTTATCATAACTCACTACCTTGCTTTAATAAGCCCTTGGTTGCCTTCCATTATTATTATTAACATTCCATTATCGTTTGTTTCATTTTGAAAAATATCAGATAAAAAGCTAAAAGTTACAATTTTTTATTTTTAAAGAAACTATGAAAATATTTTTTTTACCATACTTATCTCCATTGGGAAATACAAACGATATTTTGTAAACTTCAGCATCTGTAGAGAGAAAGACACTCTTTTTACTGATTGTTGGTTGAAAGCAGCGTTCATGCAACCATTCAATGGCTCCTGTTTTTTTGGACTACAACTCCCATCACCCCTACCTAGCAGGACCAGTGGACAGGGATGATGGGAATTGTAGTCCAAAAGCAGCTGGGCTGGGGAGGATTCAAGTTTGGGAAACCCTGGACTAGACGATTCTCGGGGTCCTTTCCAACCTGACGACTCTCGACTCTACGAAAAGGGGCTGCTCGTTTCTGAGCAGACGCGGTTAGGACCCGCGGCTGTGAGCCGGCAAAACGAATAAGGGCGATGCGGCGGGAGGAGATGGGCGAGAGCCGCATCCCCAAGGCATTGTGACTGCGGGTGGCGGAGGAGGCTGAAACCGGCAGATTATCTTGCGGCTGCTTCCTCAGAGGGACGGCGGAGAGGCAAAATACCTCGGTCGCCTACGATCGACCTGCGCAGCAACCCCCATTTCGCCATGGCTCGAAAGGAGACGCGCCCGCGGTTGCCATGGTGACCGGGTACTCGCCCTCGCTCTCTCCGCCGGCGGAAGTGGGAGGAGCCTCGCCCTTTTCACTTCCGGGTGGCCGTTGACTGTTTAGGGAGGCGGTTGGGCTGAGGCGAGAGCGGCGTCTCTGGCAGGTGACTGGAAAGGGAAGAACCGGCGAGAGGGGGAAGCTGGTTGTTTATTATTATTATTATTATTATTATTATTATTATTATTATTATTATTATTATTATTATTACTATTGCTATTACTATTATTACTGCACTTACTTTATTTAGGGGGGGTTGGACTAGATGACCCACGGCCTCCCTCAAAGGTCTATAAGCCTCTTGTTGTTGGCTTAGTTGGGGCTCGTGGTTCAATTGCGGGGTGTTTCCAGGCGCCTCGTGAAAGGAACCGGGAGGAGCCGCGGAGCTTCAGGTGCCTTTGGAAAGAGGCAGTATCGGTGGGAGGGAGGGCTGGGTCAGTGGGGCGAGGTGGGGTACCAGGAGTGCTTACCTTTGCATTTTTATTTAGGGTCCAAATTGCTCGGTACCCCGGGAAGCACACGTGCCCCCTTGCACTGTACCAGCTTGCCCGTGTCTTACGATTATTGTACAGTGGTACCTCGGGTTACATACGCTTCAGGTTACAGACTCCGCTAACCCAGAAATAGTGCTTCAGGTTAAGAACAGTTTCAGGTTAAGAACGGACCTCTGGAACAAATTAAGTACTTAACCTGAGGTACCACTGTATTTTAGTGTTCTGTTGGAAGCTGCCCAGAGTGGCTGGGGAAACCCAGCCAGATGGGCGGGGTATAAATAAAAAATTATTATTATTTATTATTATATGATCTTTATCGAGGAGGCTTAGCACAGGAAGCGGCTTTCATCAGTTGGAAGAGCATGAGACTCTCAATCTCAGCGTCGTTGGTTTGAGTCCCCACGTCGGGCAACATTCCTGCACTGCAGCGGCTTGGACTAGATGATTGTTGGCGTATTTTACCATTCTGCGATTCCATTGGTGCACCTAGCTCAGTATTGTCTACACTGACTGGCAGCAGCTCACCAGGGTTTTGGTAAGAGAGCTGCTCCCAGCCCTCCCTGGAGGTGCCAGTATGGACTAGACCAGACATAAGCAAACTCAGCACTCCAGATGTTTTGGGACTACTACTCCCATCATCCCAAGCTAACAGGATCAGTGGTCAGGGGTGATGGGAATTGTAGTCCCAAAACATCTGGAGGGCCGAGTTTGCCTATGCCTGAACTAGACCCAGGACCTTTTGTACACAAAATAGAGCTTATGCCACTGAGTTATATAGCCCTTTCCTGTAGAAATTTTGTTTGTGTCTGGAAATGTACTATGTGGAAACAGGACAGAATCCTCTCTTGTGGGGGTGTCCAGTCTGTGTCCTTATCTTTAGGAGTGTGTCTGGTGCCTAGTTTACAGTTATTTTGGTACCAAGTCAAAGTCTGTATTTTTGCCTGGCTGATTTAAAGCCAATTATTGTCCGTGGATTAAGGTTTTCAAATTCTCAACTGTACTGTGTTTGATTTGATTGCTTTATTCTTTGTGTTTTGCCTTGGTATCTTTAATGATGTAGAGTAGTTTTAAAATAATTTTAATTAAAAAATTCTAAATTAATTATAGGTGAGTGGTAGAGTCCATGGTATATTCAATTGATCTTTAAAGTGTAATAGATTTGTGTGTTGTCTTGATTATAACTTTTGAAATACTCTGTGAAATTATTAGGGAGTGAATCCCGTTGAAAATAATGGAACTTACTACCTGTGGGTTGTGGGACAGGGATGTTTGATGATTGACGCTGTATGCCAGAGCTACATAAACAGAAGTAATAATTGCCATCTTTTCTGCTAGTCTGCATGGTGATCCTGGTTGATATTTTTCACTGTTGATAATGTACTTTCATTTTTCTTTTCCTACAGAAAGGAGAAAATGAGCTCCTCAGGGAAGAGAAGAGGAAAACCAAACAGAGGGGGAGGAAGGGGAGCAAGAAGAGGAAGAGGCAGAGGTGGCAGCAGCAGTAGCTGTGGTAGACCTTCTAACAAATGCCAAGCCAGTGGCAGCAAAAAAGGCTCAGAGAAAATTTGGGACGATGGTGATGATTTCTGTGTTGATGATGATGATGGTGATTTCTGTGTTTTCAGTGGACCAAAAGATGTAGCCAGGTCAGCTAAGTGAATTTGATGGAATCTTACATTTTGGAGTTTAGGTTGTTTTTTAAAAACTTCTTTTTGAAGAGTGTTTTAAGAAGGTTTTAAGAAGTAAGATCAGGGAGGGCTGTAGCTCCTTATCAGAGCACATACTTTGCTTTGCATGCAGAAGGTCCCAGGCTCAATCCCTGCTATCTCCAATTAAATAGGATCAGGTTGCAAGTGATCGGAAGACCACTTTCTGCCTAAGACACCAGAGAACTACTGCTAATCAGAGCAATTAAGACTGGGCTATGCAGTACAAGGCAACTTCCTGTGTTCCTATAGTAAAGTGAAGCGCCTTGACTTAAGTCAGGAGTTGTCAACCTGGTCCCTACCACCCACTAATGGGCGTTTCAGGATTCTAGGAGGGCAGTAGGGGGTTCTACAGCACAAGCTGATTCCTCCTTCCATCGAGCACTGGTGGGTGATAAGTAAATTTTTACCATCAAGAAAGATGCATTAGGTAGGTATAAAAAGGTTGGCTATCCCTGACTTATGTGATTAATTCCAAAACGCTTGTATTTTTATTAGATGTATTTGTATTTTTATTAGAGCTTTGAAACTGACTAACCATAAATTTGAGCCTCATCTACTGTCTCTTGCGTGCCACCTTTTACAGAGGGAGGGTTTTTGACATTGGCTACTAGTGAGAATAGCTGGAAATTCAGCTCATTTTTTGAGAAACAGTATATTGGTTGCCATATATTGGAAACCGAAGGCTACTTCCCCTAGCTACCATAGCACCAAGTATCTCAGGTCAAAGGGAGCTATTTAGCACGGAGACAGGTGTGTGTTTGTTGTACTAGTACTTTTATTGCATGTTTTGCATGACACAGAAAGAGGTTGCACCCATTCAGGTCAGATCAGTGGAGTGGGATATTTAAAATAATAAGTACAGCTGGAATTTATTAATCAAACAAAGAAGCTGATGTATTTTTTTTTGGGGGGGGTGTCTTTTAAAAGATGACTAAATAACTCCGCAGAAACGCACTGTAGCTTTTGCACCACAATTTCTGTGCCCAACTGCATTAATCCAGCTTGTCTGTTTAAACATACTGTGGTCATTATGGGGCTTGTCACAGATCCTGCACGTAGCTGTGTCAAACATTCTGGTAACTTTGCTTGCCTTCTTTGAATTTCCTAGCAACAGAATATGGGTTTTTCCAACATGGCCTGCTTAGGAACTTTCTTGATGCTCTTAGCTAGTTAGGAGACAAAATGACCCATACAACTGTTCTTATGTTCGGCATAGCTTACATTGTGCATGTATTTTCCATTACTTGATTAAATTAGAATGTATTGTGCTTCTTTTGTTTTGTTTTTAATATATCAAGCTCTGCTAGCAGAGGACATGGACAGACCAGACAAGCACCCAAAACAAAGATGCCTCTTCAGACTCTGTACATGACTTCCGATAATCAGATGAGGGTGAAAGAACTTCTTCGTGAGCTGCAAGGACAAGAGCTGGCTGCTGGTTCAGAGTCAGTTTTCTAAACATAAATAATTTCTTCATTAAACACATACTGTGACATGTTGAAGGACTGAACATGAACACCCTTTAGTTATTCTCCTATTTTATAGGCATTAGATCATATTATTCAGAATGGACTGTGACAGATGTGGTTGGGCAGCCTTTCTAGAGAAAGAAACAAAGTCTCAGGGTGGCTCCACAGTTTACATGGCAAACACAATTGTGATGGATACATAGTGTTTCCTGCAGCAAACTTGTAAAGTATGGATGCCATAATAATATGAGGCTTGAATTTATGAATTACTGCTTGATTCACATGAACCTGCCTTGTTGAGTCTATGAAGACTGCTGTTTGAGGTGGGTGGTTGATGGGGCCATCACTGTGATGACCTCACTGCTTATGGAACTCCCTCCCAAGAGCTGCGTGTCAGATGGTTACTTGCTTAGTTTGGAGTAATAGAGTAAGCACATCTTTTTAGCATTGCTCTTAATGAACAGTGAAAGCTGCTGCTGAGTTTTATGCTGCAAAGTTTTATTTTCATAAGGTTTTGTAATGATTTATCATTGTGGTACTTATTGTTTTGTTTATATTTTATGATGTGCCTTGTAAGTTTGCTAAATTGAAAAAGCAGGGTAGTATAAATATTGAGTTAGATTCAGACTTACCTTTTTGCCCAGGTTTTCTCTGACCCATAATATTGGACGCTGCGGTACATATTTGAATCCTCTGAATTTCTATTTTATTTGCTTTTATGTATTTTTTGATGTTTTGTAGGTTTTAGGGTGCATTTTTTATTTGATAAGATATTTGTTTTTCACACTGTACACCGCTTAAAGATTTTTGAAACGTTAAGTGGTTTATAGGTAAAGGGGACCCCTGACAGTTAAGTCCGGTCGCAAACAACTCTAGGGTTGCGACGCTCATCTCGCTTTACAAGCCGAGGGAGCCAGCATTTGTCTGCTCGGCAGACAGTTTTTCCAGGTCATGTGGCCAGCATGACTAAGCTGCTTCTGATGCAATGGAACACTGACATCAGAGCAGCACACGGAAACACCGTTTACTTTCCCACCGGAGTGGTACCTATTAATCTACTTGCACTTTTTGGCGTGCTTTCAAACTGCTAGTGGTTTATAAGTACTTACAAATAGGGGACCAAGTACAAAATTCCTGGCTTAGTGCTGAATGTTTTGGATAACTAAACTGAATTGCTTGAGTAGAGAGTTCCAGATGTTTGCCTTATCCCTAAGACTATTGCTTCTAAAAGAAGCATACTGCTTTCTTTTTTTCCAGGATGCTTGTATCAGGTGAAGATGACTGTGATGAATTGGATTACTTGGAGGACGAGCACGCCTGGTCAGATGGGCAATCAATTTCTAAAAAAAGCACAATTGCTTCTTATCAACCACCTGTGAGCCATGTTCTAGATACTGAAGTCTCTTCATTTGCTGTGCACAAACTATCCAGGTAATTATTGTCTCACTAATAAAATGGAAAATATTAGTCAGGAGATGGGGTGCTAAAAACGTGCATAGCTGCAATTATGTGAATGAGTGTGGAATGTGACATTTAACACAGAATCAAAGTGGCACCCTCCACCCACCAATACATTTCCAAATAGAGCCGAAAAAGAGCAGTTATGTAACATTATGTAAGGTGGAATGGGGATCCTTTTCCCCCTAGGGGCCAGAATCCCACATGACCACTCTTCTGGGGCCCACGGGCCAGTGTTTACTGAGGCCAGAAGCAAATGTGTATAGAGCCATGCAAACATCAGAGGTTTCTACACCCCGTCTACCTGTCCCCATCCAGACAGGCAAGGAGCATTATCATAATTCAAGAACACATTCTAGCCAAGCTAAACACTCAGGGTGGGTGCTAAGTATGGCCAGTGAAGGATGAGGCCTGGGAAGAGCAGTGGAGGCTGGATGGCCACATTTGGACCCTGGGCCTGAGCTTCTGCATCCCAGTGTAAGGCATATCATTAGAGCAAATTTCTACAACAAGCACAAGTTGTACATTTTATTCCAGTTGCAGAAACTACACAGTGTGGACACCTGCTTCTTTCTACACTACAGGATAACAGCAAGCATCCTTTAAACATAGTGGGAATGCTTGCTCTTGTGTAAATGTATGTGCCTCTACAATGCATTTCTTTTCTTTTCCTTCTAGGTACGGCTTTGATAGCGAACGTTGCCAAGCTGTGCTGAAATCTTGTAATAGTAACATTGGGGCATCCCTGGAGCTCTTACTCCTGCAATGCTTTTCAGAAAAATTTGGAGAGAGGATGCAGATCACGGAAACTGCTGCTCAGACAAGTATGGAAGATTGTTTGGAACAAAGGCAAGAGGAAGCATTTGCCCTCCGTTCGATATGTGGAGACAAATTTGTGGAAAGAATTAATAACAGGGTCTGGACTGTTGCATTAGACTTGACATACTTGACAGAGTTGCTCAACAAGCCAAAAGAAGGGAATAGCAACATCAGTAATGGGCTAAAGCCAGCTTCCCTGGAAATCTGTAAACACTACCTCCAAGGAGATTGCAGGTTTGGATCGAGGTGCAAGTTCAGGCATGAATCTCGAAACAAGCAAAAAGGCCTTCCGAGCGTCAAGGAAGATGCTCATCTCAGAGTTAATGCTCCTGTGTATGAACTTGAAATAAGATTTCCTGAGGATAACAAATACCCTTATCAGCCGCCCCTTGTGGCATTCTATACTACTAATGAGAAGCTGCCCTTGGCTTGCCGGTTGCACATTGCTGAATTCCTTTATGAAAAGGCCATAATATCGTCGGAGTCTAACGAACCTGTTGTTTATGCTTTTATAACAAGCCTAGAGGATGAAGCTGAAGTAACAAAATTGCTTAGTAAGACTTCTCACAGATACAGTGCTCCTCCTTTGCCTCTGGCAACACCCATGTCAAGTACAGTGACACATGTTCATAAGCAAGATTTTCCTAGCAGCTCTCATGTTCCTTCCCGGATTTCAGAAGGTATATACTACTTCATAAGTCCTTATGGAAACTAGTACACATGTTAAGAAACAGGCTATGTATGCAGTTTTGGGGGTGTGGGTTCTGCTCCCAATTGATATTTCTAGAGAACAGCATGTATTTCACACAAGTAGGTGTGTGAAAATGAATTAAAAACTATGTTACAAAAAAAAGATAATTAAAAAGTAATTAACCACAAATAGAATTAAGAAGTTATTAAACATAAACAGATCTTTTTAATAGATTTTTAAAATTCTATTAAAACTAAAAATAATAACAAAAATAAAAACATCACAGTACCAGCCCTTTAAAACTTTAAAACTATGTCTCTGAGTTAGTGGAATCATTGCAATAAAGATTTCAATGTCATGCAAAATGAAACCACAAAATACAGTGGTGCCTCGCAAGACGAAATTAATTCGTTCCGCAAGTTCTTTCGTCTTGCGAGTTTTTCGTCTTGCAAAGCACGGTTTCCCATAGGAATGCATTGAAAATCAATCAATGCGTTCCTATGGAAACCGCCTTCAGACCAGGTCCGGGGACAGTCTGTCCCCCGACCTCTTCTGAAGGCTGGGGGGGGGGCGGACAAGGGCTTTTCTTCCCACCCCCAGCATTTTAAAAAAAAACCTGGGACAGCAGAGGACTTCTCCGCTGTCCCGAGGTTTTTTAAAATGCTGGCGGGCGGCAGCGAAGGCTTCGCTGCCGCCCGCCAGCATTTTAAGATCGCCCCGGGACATTCTCCGTTGTCCCGGGGTTTTTTAAAATGCTGGCGGGCAGCAGCTAATCCTTCGCTGCCGCCCGCCAGCATTTTAAAAAACCCCAGGACATTCTCCGCTGTCCCGGGGCGATTTAAAAGCCCCCGGGAAGACAGGCAGGGGGGGACAAAGACTTTTGCCCCCCGCCAGCCTTCATAAGAGGTCCTGGACCTCTTCTGAAGGCGGGTGGGGGGCAAAAGTCTTTGCTCCCCCCCCCCCCGCCTGCCTTCAAAAGCCATCCGGGATAGCGGGAAGCGCTTCCCTGCTATCCCGGACGGCTTTTAAAATGCTGGCGGTGGGGAGCAAAGCCTTTTGGCCCCCGCCGGCCTTCCTGGACCTCTTCTGAAGGCCGGAGGGGGGGAAAGCTTTGCTCCCCACCGCTAGCATTTAAAAGAGGTCCCCGGAGATTTCCCTATGGGCTTTCTTCTTGCAAAGCAAGCCCATAGGGAAATTTGTTTTGCGAAGCGCCTCCAAAACGGAAAACCCTTTCGTCTAGCGGGTTTTTCATCTTGCGAGGCGTTCGTCTTGCGGGGCACCACTGTACCAGCCACAGTATTTCATTATTCTCCAGTTGGGATAGAATACTCTCTAGATAAATAATCTCTAGATAAATTACCGTATTTTTCGCCCTAGAGGACGCACCGGCCCATAGGACGCACCTAGTTTTTTGGGGGGGGAAATCAAGGGGGGAAATTATATTCTCCCCCCCCCCCAGGTTTGCACAGCCATCCCCAAGCTAGAAGAGGGAGACGGAGCGCTCCGTCTCCCTCTTCTGCCTTCAGGGACAGCCTCTCTAGCCTCCGTGGGGCAGCGGCTTGCCCCGCTGTCCCCCGAGTTTGTGGGGCTGGCGGGGGAGAGAAGCAAGCTTGCTTCTCCCCCCCCCCGCCAGCCTCCAGATTGGGTCAGGGAATAGCGGGGTGGCGGCGCTCCAGCTCCCCGCTATCCCGCGAGCTTGTGGGGCTGGCCAGGGGGAGAAGCAAGCTTGCTTCTCCCCCCCCCCCCCCGTCAGCCTCTAGATCTGGTCGGGGAATAGCGGGGTGGCGGCGCTCCAGCTCCCTGCTATCCTGCGAGCTTGTGGGGCTGGCCAGGGGGAGAAGCAAGCTTGCTTCTCCCCCCCCCCCCCGTCAGCCTCTAGATCAGGTCGGGGAATAGCGGGGTGGCGGCGCTGCACCTCCCTGCTGTCCCCCAAGCTTTTGGGCTGCAGGCTGCTGCCCGCAAGCCTTGCGAGCCCGCGGGACCTCCCGCCGGGCTTGCAAGACTTGCGGATGGCTTCCTGAAGCCTGGAGAGCGAGAGGGGTCAGTGCCCACCGACCCCTCTCACTCTCCAGGCTTCAGCGAAAGCCTGCATTCGCCTATTAGGACACACACACATTTCACCTTCGTTTTTGGAGGGGAAAAAGTGTGTCCTATAGGGTGAAAACTACGGTAAATCCTATCATATATGCTAATAGTAAGCACATGCTCCAGGTGTCTGTCCTTCCGTAGCACCACTCACAAACTTGAGGAACTCTAAATCTTTGGGGAGGGAAAAGTGAGGGAGCAATACAATGTCAAATAGCTCAGCCAATGAGAACTAAGCATACTCTTGGGGGGGGAGCTGGCTGGGGGGTGGGGTGGACAGGGCTGAATGGAGAAGCCAGGAGAATAGAGTATCCTGGAAGAAGTTGGGCTGGAATCCTGAACAGGAGCAATACAACACTGCCACATTTTGTTGTGGGTTCCACCTGCAGCCTGCTATAAGATTGCTAACTTTTTTCAGTCTTCTAACTTGGCACAACTCTATAAAAGATAGCTTTGATTTTGGGGGGAGATTTTTGCATATGCGCATGTGTGTATGTATGTATGTATGTATATGTATGTGTATGCAAAAATCTCCCATATGTATATGTGTGTGTGTGTGAATAAAGAAATAATAGGCAGATATTTAGTCAGGAAGATAATACTGTACAGGTGGGGACAACCATTGAGAGCTGTGAAAATAGGATTGTTTTCCTTTATAGCAAGTTTAAATAAGAATCAGCAAATATGGGTCAGTTGGTGAATAAAGTTGCAAGGCCTGGAGTGGGGGTGAGGATCCTTGGAAATGAATATATTGTAAGATGAAAAGCCCAATTGAAAATAAAACTCACTCTATATATTTCTATTTACATTAATGAAGGAGACGGCTTCAGATGAGTTGTCCTCTCCAACTTAATGGAAAATTCTTGTCAGTAAGAGATTTGTGTGTCAGTGAGAGAGTGTTTATTTTTAGCTCGGAACATAAATCCACACTGAAGCATAATAATATACCAAAGAAAAATGCTCATAAAAACTATAGATGAAGTAGCACATAAGCAGCGAGTTAAAAAAATAGCAGCTAAAACCAGTAAAAAGATTCTATGCTCCACTTGAAGTCCATGAATAGAAGGATTTTGTGCAGTACCTCAAAAATACCTCTGTTAACTACTGTATAGCACTTGCCTAAATTTGCCTGCATTGTGTCCATTATTGGCTATTTCCTGTTATACTATATTTGCTCAAGACACTGTGCACAAGTGAAGCAAATTTTAAAACAGTTGGCATGATACAAAATGAAAGGGAGTGGGGGAAATGCTGCTGTGGGAAACTTTTACAACAAAAGGAAACAATACTAGGATGTTTTGAAATTGCAGGTGAATTCAGAAGGGAGTGACTTGGACAGCTGCAGTAAACAGTTGTAGGGGGAGAGTGTGAGAAAACAGAATAGCGGTCTCTTACAGTGAAATGTTATTCTTGTCAGGAATTTTTCTCAGTGAAGGCTTGTAGCTCAGTGGCAAAGAACATATTTTGCATGGATTTAATCTCTTGCATCTCCCAATAAGGCTGGAAAAGACTCTTGTCTGAAACTCTGGAAAGTTACTACCAGTTATTATAGACTCTTCTTGGACTCTTGATGGTCCAAGGCAACTTTCTAGATTCTAGAGGTCAACTCAATACTAAGCCACTAAAGACCTCATTCTAGCCTCTAGAATTGGCACCCCTGTGGCGAGTGGCCTACCCAGTGATCATATTGCTTAGTTCAAGTCCTCATGTGAGTCCTTTATAACGTATTGTCAGTTTCCTTGTCCCCAATTGATGTACAGTGGTACCTCGGGTTACATACACTTCAGGTTACAGACTCCTCTAACCCAGAAATATTACCTCGGGTTAAGAACTTTGCTTCAGGATGAGAACAGAAATCGTGCAGCGGTGGCATGGCAGCAGTAGGAGGCCCCATTAGCTAAAGTGGTGCTTCAAGTTAAGAACAGTTTCAGGTTAAGAACAGACCTCTGGAACGAATTAAGTACGTAACCAGAGGTATCACTGTAAGTGGTGACCACTTGCAAGGACAGTGCATCATGGGCAGAATTCACGATGGGAGATTTCCCAAAGAATAGTGCCGCAGGTGATGGAGAACTCTCTGTGGCCAATGCATGCCAGTCCCTGTGATGAGGATAGCACACTGGTTGGGAGCTCTGGTCTTCCAGACTTCAGCTCCCATCATTCCTTGCCAGCATGACCAATAGTTGGGGATTATGGGAGCTGCAGTACAGCAACAACTGGAAGGCCACAGATTTCTTCTCCCTTATCTAGTGAAATGTTATGTTATTTTTTAAAAACCCCACCCCTGAAGACTGATTAGCTAATGTTTCAGTATGGTGTTTGTTAAGATGCTTTCTGTTTTTAAGCAACCAAGGAGTTGGTAACTGAAGAGGATGATGACGACAACGACGAAGAGGAGCTGCAGACAGTTCACGTAGAGAAAGAGAGTTATGTGAATCTCAAGCGAAAGAAGTACAGGACCTTAGCAGAGCCAACTTGCAAAGAAAATTATAAAATTTGCCGTCAGTTCAGGATAAAGAAGGTACATATGTAAACCTTGGAAAATAAGTGGCAGAGTTACATTTATAACGTATTTTCAGCTATATTTAAAAAACAAACTATTTGCTGTGTGTACATATAATAGCTGGTAGGTGGTAGGAATTGATAGCAAAATCCAGGAAAGAATCTTGAAGTTCTGGATATGCAGTAGATCCCTTAATATCTATATTTTGTTTTGTATTTAAGACCATTTTATCTCAGAGCTGCTTCCTATGCTAGAATTTCTTGTATCTTGAAAAACATATCTGTATGCTTGTGTTCTCTATATGTGGGATCAATAGCAGTTACATCTGTTTTCCTGTAAAGACTTGTATCTACAGAATTAATGGAAGACAGTCTAGAAACTGTGTGCCTTCTCTGGATGTGTGTGAACTATAGTAAACAAACAAAGAAATTCATGTAATTGTGGGTCATAAATTGAGCAGTAACAGGCAGCTACTGACAATCCACATATATTTGTCAGTCTTCTAGGCACTACCAGTCCATATTGCAAGAACGACAGAAACTTCCTGCATGGGAAGAGAGAGAAACCATTCTTAAATTGCTGAACAAATATCAGGTCCTGGTTGTGAGCGGTATGACTGGGTAAGATATAAAACTGTCTGCACACTTGAACACCATGTTAATACTTACTATGTGAAAAGCAGTCTGTCTCTGCCTACAAAACTCAAAAGGGACCTTCCCTTCAGGCAAGAAAAATGAGAGGGTTTGAAGTCAATAGTTACAGCAAAGGTATGTATGGTGGAGCTTTTCTTCCTCCTGGTTATTATATCTGGCAATCTGTCTCATCTAGTCTAAACTCTCCTCCCCCTCCCAACTGCTAGAGCAGATGAGTTGAGATTAGGCAGAGAGAGAGAAAATAGATGAAGGAGGAAAAAACCCAGGCAGTGTGTCTCCTTTCCTATAAGTGTTGAATTCAAGATGTATCGCATTTTATTGCCTGTAGAACAGGAATCTTCAGGGGTCTGAACTGGCAGAACTGGCACGCTCTGTGTATGGAAGGAGCAGCATTTGCCTAGTTCTTAAGGATGCATTCAAGACAACATGTACACTACTGAACACTGGTTGGAAACAGGTCTCAGCCTAAATAACAAAGTGAAGTATGAGAGGTCTGGATGGTTGCATTCCTTCCCCTACTACATCCTCAATAAAAGATATCTATCGATCTATCGATCTATTGATCTATTTATTTAGCTAGCTAGCTAGCTAGCTAGCATGCCAACTTTAACTTGAAGATCCCAGGGCGATTCACAGCAGAAAAACACAAAATGAGAATGCAAAATAAAACAAAAACCAATAACTACCCCTCCCACAAACACATTTTAAAAGCCATAGAATGTTAAATCAGCCAAATGCGTTAACAGCAAAAATCTATACATTTATACTCCAAAGTACTTCCCCCCCCACTGAGATCAGTGCGAATTCCTCTCAGGCAAGTATGTATTGGACTGCAACCTAAAGCTGATATACACAGTTCACGTGGATAAAGAGTAAGGCATCCAATTTCTGTTACAGTTAATGACCATTTTATGCGCGGGTTCCATTCCTGGCCTCCATGTGTCTCAGTGGGGCACGTATAAGCACAGCCCGCCCTGTTATGTCCTGCCCCTGTTCCACCCTTTAAGTGACTTTTTATGGTTTTGATCACTTCTAGGTTCAACACTAAGCTTGATTGCATGTCTTTTGGATGTGCGCTGATCAGTCATTTCCTGTATGTTCTGTTGAAATTATAATTGTAAACACACATGAATGTAAAAGTCAAGTGAACAATGTGGTTCATTCATTTTGGACCGGGTACCTTTAGAGCAGTGGCAGGGGGGTCACTTTCTGCCTGGGGCTGGATTCCAAGTTGTCCAACTTTGCAGGGGCTTCATTGTAATGGTAAACAGTGCCAGAGGCAAAAGGGGCTGTGGCCAAAGTGGGCAAGGCAAAGAGAATGACATCATTTTACATACTTTATTTTATGTTCATTGTACATAAAGTATGTAAAATGTATGCAAGCTATGTAAAAGGTCAATCTAACCCTAGGAAAGCTATGGGAGGTGACAGGAGAAATGGAAATTACCGTATTTTTCCGTGTATAAGACGCCCCCTATTTTTCGAGCCCAAAATTAAGAAATTTATTTATATATTTAATTGCAACATTCCGTGTATAAGACATCGCCTAATTTTAAACTTTAATTTTTTTTTGGTGGGGGGGAATAATAGTCTTATACAGTCATACCTCGGGTTGAATGTGCTTCGGGTTGCGCTCCGCGGCAACCCGGAAGTAATGGAGCGCTTTACTTCCAGGTTTCGCCGCTTGCGCATGAACAGACGCTCAAAATGATGTCACACGCATGCGCAGAAGTGGTGGAAAGCGACGCGTGTGTGCACAGACGTGCCATCGCTAGTTACATTTGCTTCTAGATGCGAACAGGGCTCCGGAACGGATCCCGTTCGTATGCAGAGGTACCACTGTGCAGAGAAAAATACAGTATTTACAGGTGATATCACATGATTGGTGGGAGGATGGAGTTGGGCAGAAATGTCATTGGCGGCCATTTGGAGGGGCTGGGCAGGCCAAATTAGGCCTGGATATTAGAGAGTCTCCACTCCACCATCAAACCCAAGGTCTGATAAGTCCAATGTTTCCTGGTCTCTGCTATGCCTTCAGCAAACCCATCCAAAGAAGATCTGAAAGATCTTGCAGAAAGCATTGTGGTTTGCCAATTGGAAGAGACCATATCCTGTGGGAGCACAACAAAACTTGATTCTTGGAATGAAATAAGATTTTGCTCCTATTTGGAGTCAGAAGAGTATTTCTATACGGCTAGCCTACATTTCAGGTTTGGAATAAATAGTGCAGAAAATAATAGCTCCTGGCTTGAGCTGGTTTGTACATCTGCAATCCTTATTAGACCATATTGCACAAATATTGCTCCTTTTGATTTCTGTTACGTTAACAAAGGTTCTTCATTGGTGTTAGTCAGTGGGCAGATTCAGTTTTACATTTATTTAAATGGATGAATATCTATAAATGGGAACCAGGAAGGTGAAATATAACCCACCTTCTATTATAGTTTTTCCATTTTATTGCCATTGTATTCTACTGATTTGTTAGCTTCCTTGAGACCAGGGGTTTATTTATGTTTAAGTAGCATAAAGATTAGTTTTCCATGGACAACAGGTTTGGAGTGTATTGATAAATGAGGAAGTCAGGCTGTCTCCTGCAACACCCCTTAACATGTTGCTTGAGGGAGAGGAGAATTTTCTTTTTTATTTCATTCCTCTCCTTCATGCAGATGTGGAAAGACCACTCAGATTCCTCAGTTTATCTTGGATGCCTCCCTAGAAGGTCCTCCCAGTAATTTAGCCAACATCATCTGCACCCAGCCTCGCAGGATCTCTGCCATTTCTGTGGCTGAACGTGTAGCCAAGGAGCGAACGGAGAGAGTTGGGGTCACAGTCGGATACCAAATTCGGCTAGAAAGCGTAATGGTTGGTTTGTTTTTACTTTGTTTTTATTCCAGTGACGTCATGGGTGCAAGCCAATAGACACTCACATCTAATTTCCCCCCATCCCCCCCCAGCAGTGAATTCTCAAATAGACATTGAACTGTTGTTGTTGTTGTTTTATTAGTCCAAAGGGTAGACCTTTTTTTCTAGCTGTGCTGGTGGGGAGAGTTGAAGGATAGTATCAAGGGGCTATGCAAAGAGTACTGGAGTGTTGTGCAGCTTCCATTAATGTTTTTTTAAAGAAACATGTTTAAAAAGAAAGCAAACAACAGCTGAACATCTCAGAAAGCTGAATTCTGTTCTGGGTACCAAAATCCATGAGTGTGCAGTGTGTTGTAGATCCATAGAATACTTGGAATCCTGGTAACACAAAGAGGCACAAGCTGAATTCAAAGCTAGTTTCTGAGAGAGTGACTGCTGCCAGAAATAGTCTCCGCTTTTAAATAACTTTTTTTGTAAAAAGAAGAAGCTTGCTGTTTCACTGTAATATTTTCTATGGGTCTCTGCCCCCCACCCAACTTTCCTGCTGAGAGGTGAGTGGGTGGCTAACCAGTGATAAGGCCTTCTTTGCTGTGGCACCCAGACTCTGGATTTCCCACCCTGGCACAGAGCTGATCTTTAAGCCCCAGTCAAAAGCTCTTCCATTTGCCAAGTTGTTGGTGGCACTCAGTTGGTGACTAATCTTTGTTTTCTTCCAAGCTGCTACATCTGTTCGCCGTCGTTTTATTTGTTTTAGTGTCATCAGATTGTTTGACTGCTTGTTGTGCACTGCTTTTCTGCACGAGAGAGGAGGAAGATGTGTCTGCTCATTCCTAGTTCCCTCTACTGTATTTGAAGGGATTGCAGCACTATCTATGCACTGGCCCTTGATGTTTGCTGAACATGCTTTTCCAGCCAGTGACCAAACTATGGCAAGGAATTTTAATCAGCTAATTTCCCATATTTTTACTTCTGCTATTCATGGGAACAACACACTTTTCTAGACAAGATCCATGGAAATCTGAATAAGGCACTAGAGTGTAATCTAAGCAGTGACAGTGATAGGATTAAATAAGGGGAAGAAACTGATTTAGTTGGCGATCTTATTGTCATTTTCTCTCTTCTTTCAAGTCTTCAGCTACCCGGTTGTTGTACTGTACTACTGGAGTGCTTCTGAGGAGGCTTGAAGGGGACATGAGTTTAAAAGGAGTCACCCATATTATCGTTGATGAGGTTCATGAGAGAACAGAAGAAAGGTAACACAGCCTGTTGGTTTCACTTCTACTATTCATGTATTTCATATTTCCTCTCCTGCTCTTCCAGTGTGGTGGAGTGGTTAGGAGTGATAGACTCGTAATCTGGGGAACCGGGTTCGCGTCTCCGCTCCTCCACATGCAGCTGCTGGGTGACCTTGGGCTAGTCACACTTCTCTGAAGTCTCTCAGCCCCACTCACCTCACAGAGTGTTTGTTGTGGGGGAGGAAGAGAAAGGAGAATGTTAGCTGCTTTGAGACTCCTTCGGGTAGTGATAAAGCGGGATATCAAATCCAAATCCAAACTCTTATTCAAATGTGAAATGCAAGTGGTTAAGAGTGTCTGAATAGGACCTGGGAGACCCAAGTTCAAATCTTAGCTTTCCATAGAACTTAGAGTGACTTTGGGCCAGTCAGCCTAGCCTACCTCACAAGCGTAGTGGTGAGGATCAGGTGAAGAGGAAGGAAAGCCATGTTTGCCACCTTGAGCTCCTTGGAGAGCAGATGGGATATATATGTAATACATATTTTATGAAGTAAATACATGACTTACACCTCTTCATCCTTGCCACAGGTGAATTAGGCTGAGGGGTAGCAGTTTGTCAAATGTTTAGTCAGTGAGCTTTGTCAAATGTTCAGTAGGTGAGGATTTGAACCCAGGTCTCCCCAATCCTAGTCTGACACACTAATCCATCCTTCCCCAACCTGGTGCCCTCCAGATGTTGGTCTGCAACTGTCATCGGCTCTAGCCAGAACGGCCTGTGTGAACAGTTTTGGTAAATATATTGCCTGAGAAGCAGTATGTTTGTTGGATGGGTAATAGATAAATGTTGATGTTTAGTTGTAGCTCATAATAACCCTGCTTGGAAGAAGGCTACTGCTAATTATGAAACCACACTGCCTACCATAATCTTGCTTGTTTTCAAATATATGGTAACATTATTTTAAAAATCCTTATACAGTGGTACCTTGGTTCTCAAACTAAGCCGTTCAGGGACCAAGGTACCACTGTAGGTCAGTAGTATCTCTTCCAAATTGGCAGCTGAATTGAGGCCATATTTGAACTTTACCTCCTCTACACTAGCTTCAGTCACCCACAGACAATACTGTATCATTATTATACAAAAATGCAGTAGTTATGAAATGATAAACAAGTAGCCTGCTAAAGCTTCACCCCTAGATGTGGATATCCCATTAAAATATCCAAAGCAGAAAATGCAGTAAACACTGTGTGCCCAGTCCTTCATCCATACACTCCGGGCTGATTTAATTTTCTGGTGGCTGTGAATTTATGCTGCAGATACGTGCTTTGAGAACATACCAGCACGTGCTGCAAAATTAACACACTCCAAAATATATCCGTTCAGCTGCAAAGGACTAGGTTGTTGTTTCTCTACCTCCACGTTATGCAGAGGAGGCTTGTTTGCCAAAGAGACAGAACTGAGCATTGTATTTTTGTCCCTCCCTGTGATTGTTATTGTTTTTAATGAGGATAGGTGTACTCGTTTTTGTTTGATATAAAGCTTAAAATAAGGGTCTTTGATTGCTCCCAGGATGGTAGTGGGGCTTCAGGGAATTGCAGGTGAACACGGAAGAGCTTCAAATGTCTTTTCTTTATTTTCTCCAGTGACTTCTTGCTGCTGATTTTGAAAGATATAATGTCTCAGAGGCCAGACCTGCGCATTATAATGATGAGTGCTACCTTGAATGCAGAGCTCTTTTCTCAGTACTTTAACTCCTGCCCTGTTGTTAGCATACCAGGTGAAAACCAGTCTAATTATTTTCATTATCCATCTCTTTACAGCAGAGGTGGGGAACCTGTGGCCCTCCAGATGTTATTGGACTCAACTCCCATCAGCCCCAGCTGGCATTGGAATCAGCTGGTAACATCTGGAAGGCCCAGTAACATCTAAAAGGCCACAGGTCCCCCTACTTTGCTTCACAGGTTACTTTTCATTGGTTAGCATTTTCTCTGTTCTAACCGTTCTGAAACAGTTGATAATATTATCTCAGCAACTTGTTACTAAAAATGTCTGAGTTCAGGAAGGTATATTAATTTTAAGAATGTAATTAGAGCCCGGTTGCACCAAGTCAAACTCCATTTAATGATTGTTTCCCACGGTAGCCAGCTGCTGGGAAGCTCCCAAGCAGAGCACAAAGGCATAATTAATATTAGCTTGTTGTTTGTTTTATTATATATTAGCTGCTGGTGCCTACTGGACACTTTTGTACATTTTTGTATCCTTACATTTAGCTATCTTGATTAGTCAACTGATAGTAACTATATTCTTGGGAAGGCTGGGAATCTGCTTCATTTAATGAATCGTCTCAGCTAAATCAATCCAAAGATGTTAATGGAGTTAATATAAAAACTAAATAAGGCAGCCTAACATATAAGAATTAAGTTACAGATAGGTAGCCGTGTTGGTCTGCCATAGTCAAAACAAAAAAAATTCCTTCCAGTAGCACCTTAAAGACCAACTAAGTTAGTTCTTGGTATGAGCTTTCGTGTGCATGCACACTTCTTCAGATACACTGAAACAGAAGTTTCCAGACCCTTCTATATAGTGAGAAGGTGGGGAGGGGTATTACTCAGAAGGGTGGTGGGAATGGGTGATGGGCAGATAGCTGTGATGAGCCTGTTGACGACTCTTAACGACTGCAATAGGTCTTACAAGAAAAAGCAAGGGGTGAGAAGGTGAAAAGTGGCTTTGTCATGTATAATGAGATAAGAATCCAATGTCTTTGTTCAGGCCAGGTTTCTCCATGGTTTTAAGTTTGGTGATAAGTTGCAATTCAGCAGCTTCTCTTTCCAGTCTATTTCTGAAATTCCTTTGTAGTAAAACAGCTACTGTGAGATCTTGTATAGAATGTCCTGGGAGATTGAAGTGTTCTCCTACTGGTTTCTCTGTTTTGTGATTCCAGTAGGAGAACACTTCAATCTCCCAGGACATTCTATACAAGATCTCACAGTAGCTGTTTTACTACAAAGGAATTTCAGAAATAGACTGGAAAGAGAAGCTGCTGAATTGCAACTTATCACCAAACTTAAAACCATGGAGAAACCTGGCCTGAACAAAGACATTGGATTCTTATCTCATTATACATGACAAAGCCACTTTTCACCTTCTCACCCCTTGCTTTTTCTTGTAAGACCTATTGCAGTCGTTAAGAGTCGTCAACAGGCTCATCACAGCTATCTGCCCATCACCCATTCCCACCACCCTTCTGAGTAATACCCCTCCCCACCTTCTCACTATATAGAAGGGTCTGGAAACTTCTGTTTCAGTGTATCTGAAGAAGTGTGCATGCACACGAAAGCTCATACCAAGAACTAACTTAGTTGGTCTTTAAGGTGCTACTGGAAGGAATTTTTTTTGTTTTGAATATAAGAATTAAGTGATATTATAAATGACAATATTTTCCATCATGTTCTTTCTCACATTCTGTCTCATATATAACATGCAACCTAAATACTATAAATGTGCTCTGTTTTTAGATTCAGTAGAGTACTGCTGAGGTGAAAATACCCTTCTCGGGACAGGTCAGATCAGATCAGAATAGGGTAATACTGAACTTCTTGTACAGCCCTTTTAGTGGCTCAAAGCACTTCACGTGCATTGTGTAGAGCAACAAATTTGAGATGCTTTTTATTATACGTTTTTGTATTGTTTTTATTTGAATGTGATTGCCCTGAAATGAAGGGCAGGCTAGACATCTTATAAATAAATAACTGTAACTCTTACTGACTTACCCTACAAGGTTGTTTTATTAATATTCTCCATGTTGAAACATACCTCCACCCATTCCAGGCCTAAATCAAAAGCTTTGGTGGCCAAGCTGGACAATCAAATTCCCTCTCCCTCTCCCACATGCATACAGCTATGTGATTTTTAAAAGACATATGGGAAAGTTTTAGTGTTTGATGTTGTATTGTAATTTTACTATTTTTTTGTTGAGAGCCGCCCTGAGTAGCTGGGGCAACCCAGTCAGATAGGTGGCATAATAATAATAATAATAATAATAATAATAATACACATGAAGTACAGTTCTTCTTTAAATTGCTGGGCACTAAGTAGTGGGCTGTGCCCCATGGGTCAGATCTTGCCCTTTCCTCATGCTGCTGTCCTTAATGTTGCCCAAACCAGCCATCTGAGGCAGCTGTCTCACTCTTCCTTGTGATGTATGTTGAAATATTGTTAAAACACAACCAACTTTTTTAGCTAATACAAGTGGGAATGGTGTATGGGTAGAAATGGAGGCTGTTCCATTCCTCTTCCTCCAGTTTTGATGAAGTAATTTGCCTCTTCTTATATTACTGTGTTTCTCATCTCTCTTTTAGGTAGGACGTTCCCCGTTGATCAGTTTTTTATAGAAGACGCTATTACAGTGACTCGGTAAGCTAGGAATCTCCAATGTCTATGGACATTTAACATGCCTTGCACATAAATTTGTACGACTGCTGTGTATTCAGACTTTTTAAAAAAATTATTTGGGTTCTACCTTATTACCTTATTGTCAGAAATGACACCGCACAGCCCATAAGGTCTAAGCATCTGTTTAGAGCAGTCATCCATCTAGAAAGCAAGGTTTGCAGGTGGCTTTTCCCCATACCCAATTTCTCTGTTTGTATTCAGGTATGTCTTGGAGCATGGCAGCCCATATATGCGTCGAGAAAAGCAAAGTGTGGACAAGAAAGAAAGACACCGGAGGACTGCTGCAGAGGAAGTAGATTACGACTTAAGGCGTTCTGGCCTGATGCAAAGTACAGTGGCTGTGGCTGCCAAAGATTCAGTTCCAGACCAGCAACTAACATTCCAGCAGTTACTGATCCGCTACAAAGGTACTATTTATTCAATGTTCATTGCTGCCAATAACTTTTAAGAGTTTATTATTGGTAAATATATTGTACATATGACCAGAAAGGCATTTTCAAACCTAGAATATTTGTGAGTACATGTCACAACCTCGGGCATATAGCTCTAGTACAAAGGTCTTGAGACCTGTATGTTGAGAGGTTTCCTATTCTCTTGTCAGACAGATAGATAGATGCTTGATACTCTTGTGAGAATTTCTCATTGCACATGTTATTTCTCTCCTATACTAGAGAATCATTGTTATTTTCACCATTTATCAAATTTCTGTACCACCCTTCACTGGAAGATCACAGGTTGGTTTGCAATATTAAAACTAAAAAATACAGTGGTACCTCCGGTTACGAACTTAATTCGTTCCGGAGGTCCGTTTGTAACCCGAAACCGTTCTTAACATGGGGTGTACTTTCGCTAATGGAGCCTCCTGCTGCTGGCGCACGACTTCCACTCACATCCCGGGGCAAAGTTCGCAACTAGGGGCATCTAATTCCAGGTTAGCAGAGCTCGTAACCCGAAGCATTCGTAAGGAGAGCGGTACGTAACACAAGGTTCCGCTGCAATATAATGATGAATAGAAGCAATGACCACACACACACCCAGTTTAAAAGGCCATAGATTGTTAAATTAGCCAAATGCCTCAGAGAAAAGGGTTGTTTTTGCCTGGTGCCTAAAGAAATGTAACAAAGGTGCCAGGCGAGCCTCCAGAATGGGAAATTCCTCTAGCGTATGTGATTTTTCCTGTGTGCAGCTGGAGGTACTGAATCATGGCCAAAAATTTTTTCCTTTGGAGGGAATGACCATCTCTCTCTCTCTCTCTCTCTCTCTCTCTCTCTCACACACACACACACACACACACACACACACACACCAATTTTTCAAGTGTTTTTCAATATCCAAATATGTATAAGGCAACATCAGACTTTGACCTTGAGAAAATACACTATTTGGGTGAATAGAAAGAAGGTATTGGACCAAATGAAATAAATGAGGAAGGCGATATCACCAGCTGATGGAAACCGCGGGAGGGGAGAGTGCTGCTACACTTGCAGGCTTCCTACAGGCATCTAGTTTGCACTGTGAGAACAGGATGCTGGACAGGCTTTTCTTATGTTCCTACCATGAAGCTGCCACAGCTGGACCTCCACTTTCCATCAAGGGTTTGATTCATTTGGAAGTGGCTGTAGTTTGAGTTGCTTACAAAATTCATGGCCTTAACAGGGCTTTTCCTTTTTGTTATGATGCTCATTTTCTCTTTCAGGGGTTAGCAAATCAGTATTAAAAACAATGGAGAAAATGGATTTAGACAAAGTAAATCTTGAATTAATTGAGGCCTTACTGGAGTGGATCGTCAGTGGTGAACATTCGTATCCACCAGGTAACATGATGAGAAACACATGACCTATTTTACAAGCCTATGCAGCTCAGTTGCACCATGAAGATCGTTATCTTTCATTGAAGTTCTACTCTCCCTGCTCTCCCTCTTTCTAAAAGAAAACTAGCTTTTGGACATACGGTTTCGAAGCATAATAGGACTTTTCCCAGAGTTAGGATCCTTACTTACGTTGATGTTGAGTTTAATCTTACCGTAACATGTAATCCAGTAGAGGGAGAAATAGCAATAAATTGTGGTTGCCTTCAGGAGCAAAAATGAAGAGTATATATTGAGTTCTAGAAGACATTTCTATTAATTCTACCATTTTTTATATACTCATATCTAGGTGCAGTACTGATTTTTTTGCCAGGCATGGAAGAAATTAAAACACTGTATAAGCAGTTGCAAACTAATCCACTCTTCAATAACCGGCGCAGCAATCGGTAAATTAAGAATATGCCTAAATATTTTTAAATGAAAAGTAAATTAAAACTGACATTTTAATCAACTTTTACATCACTTTAAGTTGCTTATTTAAGAGTATGTGAACATTTTTCTTTCTTGCAGCATCTTTTATCTCTCCCCCCTCCCCAGTATAATTCTCAACTAGTGCATGGAGGATAATATTCTGTACTTCCAAGTCGAACTTGAAAAATAATACTCTTTTTAGCTAGATGCTGCAGAAACATTGGGTTCTACGTTGGTTTTAGACTCCTTGAGCTTATTGGATGTAAACCAGTTTATCCCTTAGTTCCTTGGCTTGGTCCCCTATTGTGTATCAGGTTATTGCCAGTCAAGAAAATGCATTGGGTCCATTCAGAAGCAGTGCCAAATCATGCTTTGGAGCTACACATGGATGAGTCTTCTGCTCAGAGACTTTCTCCTCTGTTAGGGTGCTCTGGTTTCTCTCCTGATTTTGCAGCAAATCTGTTTCAACTGAGGCTTGCATGCTTAGATTCCACAAGTCATTTTCTCAGCTCAGACACAACAGCCCACTATGGTTTGTCGCTGAATCAAAAGGAAGGGGAAATCTGAGCACAAAAGAAGAACATAGGGGGAAGGACATGAACACACGACTCCTTCATGGAGTGCCAAACCATGGTTTGGTATTTTGAAGTCTGAATAATCCCATTGTGCAATTTATCAATCTCCTTCATATGGTCTTCTCTGCCTCCCCCACCCTGAAACCATTGGCACAGTTGAATTGCTAAAATATGGATGTGTACCAAATTTGAGGCATGCCACAAGGGTGGGGGAGCTGTAGTGGGGCAGAGAGGATGGGAAGTCCTGTTGTACCATGATAAGTCCATTCTTCTTGTATACAGACACAAATGATGTGACCCTTGGTTCTCCAGCTCTGGCTACTATGTAAAAGAAGTGATATAAAAATGGAAAACAAAACCTCTCTAAAAGCCCTCTAAACCTATCCTCCGATCTTTTTCTCATAGCTGTGTTGTTTATCCACTTCATTCCTCACTTTCAAGTGAGGAGCAGCAATGTGTGTTCCTTAAGCCTCCTGTAGGGGTCACCAAGATCATCATATCTACAAACATTGCAGAAACCTCCATTACCATCGATGATGTGGTCTACGTGATTGATTCAGGGAAGATGAAAGAGAAAAGGTACCTAGATAATAAGCAAAAGCACCATGTACAATTAAAAAAAAAAAGCTTTGCTAAAATGGGGCCTATACGTCTGTGCACAATGAGATTTCTACCTGATGGATTTCCTAGTTCCATGTCTCTTGAGCTGGAAGACATTACAAAACTAAGCCCCAAATCTGCTATTTGCTTCTTGCATTAAGCTGCTACAAGCTTCTGTTTCTCACCCTTCCTTTTTTCTTCTTTCAGTTTCCCTGTGACTAGAACTATTTCTGTTACTGTCTGTCTCAGTTATTACTTCTCCCTTTAAGACCTAACCTTTTCGCTCTCATCTTTCTCAACCCATATTTTTCTGCTTTGATTTTTACAGGTGAAAAATGGGAAACATGTAGCAGTGTTAGTTCACAATGTTCTATAGTGGTGGTAGCCATCCTCTGCCCCTCCCCCAGCATTTGTCAAATTGACTCTGCAAGCTTTCAGGCAGTAACTAAGGATAATCAAGATTTTAAAACGATATTGAGATGGGTCTCTAGGAATCTAGGAGGTACAGTGGTGCCCCGCAAGACGAACGCCTCGCAAGACGAAAAACCCGCTAGACGAAAGGGTTTTCCGTTTTGGAGGCGCTTCGCAAAACGAATTTCCCTATGGGGTTGCTTCACAAGACGAAAAAATCTTGCGTCCCCCGGCAGGTTTTTTTTTGCTTTTTTTGCCCTTTTCCTAAGCCGCTTATCAGCTGTTCCGCTGATAAGCCGCTTAACAGCTGATCGCTGGAAGCCGCTTGACAGCTCTAGCACTAATCCGCTAAGCTGTCAATGGGCTTGCTTCGCAAGACGAAAAAACCGCTAGACGAAGAGAATCGCAGAACGGATTAATTTCGTCTTGCGAGGCACCACTGTACAAGTATTTGTATGCTGGATACTTCTGCATGACTAATATTTGCAACAGGAGTAAAAATACAATAACAAAATCACATAAGCATGTTAAAAACATAATCAGAATATGAAAATCCAATAATTGGTGTTACCCAAGTGCCAAGAAAAATAAAAAGTATTTCCCTGGCAGTGAAATTATGATATAGTTGATGCCAGGCAGGTGTCATTGGAGAGAGCATTTCATAGGTGGGGAGCTTCTATAGAGAAGGCCGTCCGCTCATCACCAAAGAACCTCCATTAGAAGTGACATGCAGAGAAGAGCCTCAGATAATGATTTCACAGTCCAGGCAGGAACATACAGATACACTGTCCTTTTGGCATTTGGTTCCTAAGCTGTTAAAGGCTTAATGATCAAAACTAGCACTTTGAACTGAGCCCAGAAACAAATTGGCAGCTATCAGAGTCAGGTGAGAACTGGTGTTTATATGTTCACACACATCTTCTTGTCCCCGTTAATCTTTTAGTTGCTACATTCTGCACTAACTGGTTTCCAAATAGTCTTCGAATGCAGCCCCAAGTACAATGCCTTGCAGTAGCATAACCTGCAAGCATCCAGTTTCCTAATTTTTGTACCTCCCTAGATTCCCCAAGGCCTATCAGAATATTGCAAACACTGTTCCATATCTTCCTCCTTGCAGGTTTGATCCAAGCAAAGGTATGGAAAGCCTGGAGGATACATTTGTGTCCAAAGCCAATGCCTTGCAAAGGAAAGGACGAGCAGGCCGGGTAGCCTCGGGGGTCTGTTTTCATCTCTTTAGTAGCCACCATTACAATCATCTCCTTTTGAAGCAGCAGTTACCTGAAATACAAAGAGTGCCTTTGGAACAGCTCTGTCTCAGGTAAGACAGTCTTTCACTGGCAGCCAGAGCATCCCTGAAACAACCTTTACAGGTCTTGCTGATTAGCACATCTTATACACAGTAATTTGCCCTGGCTCCCATTCTCAAATTCCTCTTCCTCCAACTTCATCCTAATTCTTCCTTAGGGCAAATAATTTTCCATAATCCTTACTCTACTTCTGAAAATGTGTGTGTTAGCTTTTATGAATGCCCAGGCTCAGTACTTTGCTGGACTGCTTTAAAGAGAGAAATAGGTGGAGCTTAGGAATTACTATACAAAATTGCCTTCTCTTTTTTTATTCTATACTGTGTGCAACTCAAGATTTAACACAGTAGGTACAACATAACGGCTAGGGTTTGTAAATCAAATAGACTTGTTCCAGTTACTTCACTGACAGAGAGAAGGAAGTGGTTTGGCCAGTGTCTGCAGTTTGCAAGCTTGTCCATGGGTCCAAAATGGTTGGTGAACCCTCCTATATCCTGTTTGATACGGGACGTGGGTGGCGCTGTGGTTCTTTACCTTTTTACCTTACCCTGTTTGATACTGACTTCTGATGCTTTTTGGTGTCTGCCCTTGCCCATCCAGAAAGCAAGACATCATCAGAAAGTTCTCAATGGAGGCCTGCTAACATATGTGTATATTATATATTTATGTAGCTGAAGCTAACGTATCCAACTCTGACCAAATGATTGTATTTTCCTCTTTCTTCCAGAATTAAGATTTTGGACATGTTCTCCACACAAAGCCTTCATTCAGTTCTCATGCGACTGATTGAGCCACCAACAGCCGAATCTCTACGTTCCTCAAAGCAACGACTGCAGGATGTCGGAGCCTTAACTTCAGACGAGAAGCTCACACCCTTGGGGTATCATTTGGCTTCCTTGCCTGTTGATGTCAGTATTGGGAAGCTAATGCTGTTTGGCACCATTTTCCGCTGTCTGGATCCAGCACTGACAATTGCAGCAAGCAGGGCCCACAAGTCTCCTTTTGTAAGTGCTGTTGTTTCAAGATATGTCCATGTGTGCAACGGAATGTTTCCTAAACTCTTAAAACGGAACCTTTTAAACCTATTATATGGTTGGCAGTGGTTTGGGAGATGTTCCACTTCCCATAGCATAAATACAGTTGGGAGGGGGGGATAAAATGGGATAGTTCTGTACATCTTGTAGAATGCAATGTACAAAATTTCCGTATAACCAGAATACACTGTAAATCTGAACTCTGTAGGCTGTATTTTAATTTTACATCTGCCAGTTGTGTAATGGTGTGCTTTCCATAGTTCAACTATGGAACGCGCTCCCATAGGAAGTTGTGATGGCCACCAACCTAGATGACTTTAAAATAGGATTGGACAAATACGTTGAGGACTATCAATGGCTTCTAGCTATGATGGCTGTGCTCTGCCTCCAAGGAGGCAGCAAATCTTCTGAATACCAGGTGCTGGAAACCAAAGCTTGGGAGTATGCTCTTGTGCTCAAATCCTGCTTGCGGGTTTCCCAAAGGCACACAGGGAGGTTAGGCTGGCCTCAACCAGAACCAGGGCTTTTTCGGCCGTGGCCCCGATCTGGTGGAACGCTCTGTCACAAGAGACTAGGGCCCTGCGGGACATGACACCTTTCCACAGGGCCTGCAAGACAGAGCTGTTCCACCAGGCCTTTGGCCAAGGCACAGTCTGACCCCCCCTCTCTCCTTCTGTAATCCTCATAGAAATCTAGCCCAATGGTTGCCATTAATTTGACTCTGAATTGATTTTAGAATGAATTGATTTTAGAATGTATTTCAGTTAATTGTGATTTTATGTAAACTGTGTTATTTTTACTGTTGTTAGCCTCTCTGAGCCTGGCTTCGGCTGGGGAGGGCAGGATATAAATAAAATCTATTATCATCATCATCATCATCATCTGTTTGGCCAGTGTGAGAACAGGTTGCATTATTAGGTTCCTTGTTTTAAAAGGTTTCTCCGTGGGACAAAAGAGAGGAGGCATTCAAGAAAAAGCTGGAATTTGCAATAGGAAACAGTGATTATCTTGCGCTTCTCCAAGCATATAAGGTGAGGAATAAAAGCACACCCTGTAATTGATTTCAGAGTTATTGTAGCCATAGAGCCTCCTAATTGTAAGAGATGAGATGGCACGCTATAACAGCTTACATTTTCACAATTTAGGGATGGCGTGCAGCTTCAAAAGAAGGCTATCAAGCAAGTCACACATTTTGTAGACAAAATTTCTTATCAGAAAGTGCTCTTCAGGTAAGTTAACATTATTGTTCACAATTTTGAGTTTTAAAAGTGTATATTGAACCTCATGTCAAATTGTTATGTTCTGCTTTCCTGTTGTGCAATCTTATAATGAAAACATTTTTTATAGCTTTCAACTTTGCATTTATCAGAAAACTCAGTACATGCAAGGCATTTTCTAGGCCTATTTGCATATACAGTACATTTAAGGTTTTATCCCACTGTATTTCACTATGTTACTTGCAGATTAACTTCACGATGTGGTATCCAGTGGTGCCGTTCAACAAAATTTTACTCAGACCCATTGAAATAAATGAACCTCACTTAGTCATGTTGATTAATTTCAGTGGGTTTCCTCTGAGTAAAATTTGGTTGACTACTACCCCAGGCTTAACAGTGTGATATATCTGTGTTTATCCTTGGCAGGCAGGCAATGGAAGAGGGGGAAACTGGGTGCAGCATAAGATTGGGTTGATTTAAAAATAAAATAAAAATATGCTGCCTTTTTAGATAACTTCAGCTTTTCCAGAAAAGTTGAGGATGATCTCTGATGGATGACAGGATTTAGGGAAATGGATCAACTACTATAATATATAATATTTAATTCCTTAGCTTCTGAGACTGAATTATAAATGTTAACACTATGGTTGCCAACCACTGAATGAAATTACCTAGCTGAAAGGTAAAGAGAGTGGATCAGCTGTAAAAAAATTCCTCACTGGACTCCTCACATACACACAAACGCACACAAACCTCTCCACACACCCACACACCAAAGATACGTATTTTTATTTGTGACGGGGACCATAGCTGAGTGGTACAGCACACGTTGGGGGTCCAAAATTCAACCACCAGCATCTCTCCAGTCTACAAAAATATATAGATAGCACCTGATGGGAAAAAGATCTCTACCTGAGATTCTGGAGAGTCCCAATCCAGTACTAGGCCTGTTAAACAAATAGGCTTCCTAAAAAGCAGTTTCCTGTGTGCCTAACTATCGTATTGGCCCGAATATAAACCGCACCTTTAAAATTGGAGGGGGGAAATGAAAAAATATCCAAATACAAGCCACTCCATTCGTCGCTCCTCCTGAATGCATACTGGGGGGGTTTCTGCATTGCTGGCGGCCTTTCTTTTTCCTCACTCCCTTCCTTTCCGGCCTTGGGGGAGAAGACAGAGGACTACGCATGGGGCGGGTGCTGCTTTGCCACTCTCCTGGTCCTGGCTTCAGATTGTAAGGTCACAAATATAAGCCACACTTTAACTTTTCACAGTCAGAATTTGGCAGAAAAGTGAGGCTTATATACAGGCCAATACGGTATATATGTCAGTGGTTTTCAAGCTTCCTGCTTCCAGGGGAAATCCATTTTGACTAGCCTACGGACAAACCACCTCACATCTGCCAGGGAAATCCTTGCACATTGCAGTTCATTCTGGGCTGTGTTCTAGGGTGTATTCTTAGTTCAGTTAGCACATTGGCCAGTCCACTTGAGCCTTTCTGCCATTCTATGCATCCCTTCCGCCGCGTGGGGCGCGCGGCGGCCGGCCAAGGCTGGGGCCGGCCGCGCGTCGTCTCCCCGCGGTCAGGGGGTCGTGCAGTCCATGTTTCCCTCCGCCCAGGGTCTGGGTACCTGACGCCCTCCGGGGCGGCGGTTCAAAGACTTGAGCGGCCTCGGGCCGGGCCAAGCGCCCGGACGGTGAACCCTCCCCCAAAAAAGAACAAAACAAAAACAAAAAAAAGGCGCAGCTGCGACGGACCGTGCTTCGCAAGACGAAAAACATCGCAAGACGAATTAATTTCGTCTTGCGAGGCACCACTGTACTAGCTATGTTATGGAACTACCATACCAGGAATCCCAACAACCATTCAGTATTTCCTCAGAGTACATTTTCACATATTTTTCCACAGTAGATGCAGTTCACATTTCCCAGCATAGCTTTTCCTCTCTTCCCCAGATTTGCAACAGTGGCAGTGGGCACAATGAAGTCAGCCACAAGCTGGCTGTGACCCATGAGTCTTCTGTGGCTTACCGCTGGTGTTTGGAAAGAATGAGAACAGAAGGTGGACATCACTTGACACAGTTCAGAACTCTTAACGCTATTCATTATTCAAAGGTGTTCTTTCTCTCTCTTCCATAGCAAATGGCCAGTTTAAAAAGGCAGTTCACAGAACTGTTGTCTGACATTGGATTTGTGAAAGAGGGACTCAGAGCCAAGGATATAGAAAGGAGGTGGTCTCAGGGAGGAGACGGCGTTCTGGAAGCAACTGGAGAAGAGGTAACAACAGGAGTGACAATGGGGTTGCCCTGTCTCATTCATCCATTGCCTTTTGTACAACGTATAAGCTTTTATACGGTGTTCTTCCTCTCATTCTCTGCCACTTTCCTCATCTGTCCAAATAACGGCATTCATTTTTCCCTCCCACCCCTTCTATTTCTACTCTCCTTGTCATGATTTAATGGAACCAAAATGACAGCTAGAACCTTGGGCAGTGTTTTTGTTCAGTGATTTGGAGCTTCCCGATTATGTGAAAACCCTTTTCTTCCCAGCTGATTAAAAAAAGTCCCGAGGTGTCCCCCCATTTTAGGGAGGGGCATATAGGGCCCAGAGCTTCTACCACTTAACACTTGAGATTTTTTTTAAAAAAATAAAATAGATGCCTTCATATTTTCTAAAAAATATCTCTGTAAATATGAGGTCTGGGAGCTTACCTTTACATGAAAGCTGGAATTCTCAAGGTGATGTGCTTGCCCAGTTTCATGCAAACTTCTGCACTAACTTCTAGGTACCCTTTTGTTTATATCACAGGCAAATTCTAATGCGGACAACTTCAAGCTGATATCAGCCATATTATGTGCTGCTCTGTATCCCAATGTGGTTCAGGTAAGAGGGCAGTGCTTTTTCATTTCTCTTTTTCTGTCCATATTGCTGCACACATTGCATTTGTTCTATGCTGCATGCTTGAAAGCTGAGCTACTTGCTATTAGCAATTCCTCAAAAGGGAATCTCTCTCTTGTGCTTCTGTTGGGTTTAGAGACTTTTCAGTATTTCCAGTGCTTTAAAGAAACATCTCCTTCTGCATGACCCTACTGAATGGAAGTTGCTTATGAGTATTTCTATCACTGTTTTTTACTCTTTTAGGTGAAACTGCCAGAAGGGAAGTATCAGAAGACCAGTACAGGAGCTGTTAAAATGAAGCCAAAAGCTGCAGAGCTGAAGTTTGTTACCAAGAAGGAGGGCTCTGTTCACATTCATCCATCCTCTGTAAACTACCAGGTGATTTTCCCACCCCCAGTCAGTCATTCTGTACCTGTTGTCCACACACACACAATTCCTTCTTGGAAGAGGGGCATGCAAACCAACCAACAGTCCATAGTGCAATTCCTTGCATTTACACATCTGTAAGCCTCATTGTAATCTGTTGCACTTGTATCTATGCACAGATGCATAAGATGAGAAGCAGGCTAATCTTAGTTAAACTTAGTTCACATTGGAATCAATGGGACTTAATTTATGACCAACTTGTCCCATTTGATTTTCAGCCAATTTCCTTTCTCACATGTGAAATTTGCGTAAAGATTTCAGACTTCTCCTGCCCCTGCTGCCTAGCAAATGGTATGCTGGCATTGGACAACCTTTTCCCAGCAAAACCAATGGCCTCTGTCATATATTGTATAACTGAAGTGATAGGTATGGAACCTGTTGTTGTTGAAGTTTCACCACAGTATTTTTGGGTTCCATGTTTCAGACAAGGCACTTTGATAGCCCTTACTTAGTGTATCACGAGATGGTAAAAACCAGCCGGGTGTTTATTCGAGACTGCAGCATGGTGTCTGTGTACCCACTGATCTTGTTTGGAGGCGGCCGTATTAATGTGCATCTTCAGAAGGGAGAGTTTGTTGTTTCCTTGGACGATGGGTGGATTCGTTTTGTTGCAGCCTCACACCAGGTAAGAAAATGAGCAACTCATCACATTGCTTCTAATTGCTTATGATGGGGAAATTATTTTCATTGTACCAAGGGGAGAGGAACAGCTCATTCTACTTTGTACTGGCATCCAGGAAATGGGTTATGACCCTTAACCAAATTTCCTCTTGAGACATTAAGTCCACTGGGCTAAAATGGACACTAATTCCAATAGGCTTATAGAATTGCATGGGCAGCATCTGGTCCAACAAGTGTGTTTACTTTCCTAAGTTGAAAGGTCAGGTTGTTTTTTATGTCTGCATGACCAGCTATTTAAGAACCAAAGATCTTTCAGAAATTTAGTCAGATGTCCTCATCTCTTGGGTATCAACTCTGCGGTTTATGGTTATAACACCCTGCAGTACAATTTGCAAAGGCGCTTTCATGAGCACAACAAACCCCAGGCTGTAGACGGCAGGACAAATTGTATCAGCACCGCCAAAAGCTAAATTTGCCTCTCAGGTCTTCATCTGGATAAAAGCAACAGTGTATTGTGGTACCTTAGACTAACAAAATTCTTCCAGCATTATGACACTGTTGGATGCACAATGCTATATCATCTGTGGGGGCGTTAACCCTGGATATACAAGAAGAAAAGGCATAAAAAGTTTAAAAGGTCCAACTGTACTGTGCAGAGCATTAATGAACACAAAATCCAGTCAAATGAGAAAAATCCCAAGTGGTGTAGGTATGACCTGTGCAGTTGAAAAAATGCAGTGCCTTTGATCTTCTGTTTGTTGAGATTCTTAAGGATATTAATGTCATCATAGTTTTCAGGCAATGCCCCAGTTGAGCCTCTTTTAAAGGTAAAGGGACCCCTGACCATTAGGTCCAGTCGCAGACGACTCTGGGGTTGCGGCGCTCATCTTGCTTTATTGGCTGAGGGAGCCAGCGTACAGCTTCCAGGTCATGTGGCCAGCATGACTAAGCCGCTTCTGGCGAACCAGAGCAGTGCACGGAAACACCGTTTACCTTCCCTATTTATCTACTTGCACTTTGTTGTGCTTTCAAACTGCTAGGTTGGCAGGAGCAGGGACCGAGCAACAAGAGCTCACCCCGTCGCGGGGATCTGAACCACCGACCATCTGATCGGCAAGCCCTAGCCCTAGGTTTAACCCACAGCACTACCCGCATCCTGAGCCTCTTTTATGCGAGTACAAATGTTAAGCATAAAAAGTACAGCAGGTCTTTCATGCAATATCAGAGGGAGGACCAGGGGCTTCAGAAGTAACTTCTAATGTAGTGTGAGGAACCTCAGGTTTTGCCGGACTCGCAACTCCCAGTCAGCATGGCCTAATAGTCAGAGATGATGGGGGCTTGTGATCTGGCCTGGACTACCCCTAAGCAGCTTAACTCATAAGAATATTTGTGTTTTTCAGGTAGCCGAACTAGTGAAAGAACTTCGCTGTGAGCTTGACCAGCTACTCCAGGATAAAGTAAAAAACCCCAGCATAGATCTTTGTACCTGCCCTCGAGGGTCTCGTATCATTAGCATGATTGTTAAACTTGTGACCACACAATAGCACGGAGCATTTGGTATAAAGACATATCAGCAGAACAATGGCAATAGAGATGGAAGCAACACGGATGCCTGGAAGGCTAAAGGCAAAGTGGCAATCCAAGAAACCACTATATTTGGAGTAGCCCTAATGGAGTTAATGGGGCTGGAGAAACAAGGTGGTGGGTTTTTTCCACCCAAATCATGGAAAAGTTGGCATATTTTAAGGGAAACACAAGTGTTTCCTTTCCAGGAGCAATCTGTGAAGTACAGAGTGAGAGACTACAGTATTGTTATTTATACCAATGAAAACTCAAGAGAGATCCAAAAACATTCAATTCTAATGTGTTTTTCTTGTTACTGTTTTTGTCCAATTAAGGATGAACTCTTTTTGCTACAAAATGATGGTCTATTGACTTGCCTCTTCTCCTTAAGGCAGGACTTAATGTTTACTATAGCAACTGTTTGTATTTTCCTAAATTCTAAAGTGGATTCCCCTGTAAGCTTTCCCTAAAATCTGTCCTAATCTGATCAATTAATCAATGTCGGTTGCCAAAAATTTAAATGAAAGATAAATGGTCTTTAGTATAAAAATGAACCAGGTTCTATATGAGCTGGTGTGTGTGTGTGTGTGTGTGTGTGTAAGCACACAAGGCTCAAATTACAGCTTGCCTAAGGCTGTGTAAGTTGTCTTGCTCCTTCTCAAAGGGTTAGTCTAGAAAAGAAAGTTCATTACTCTTTTACATTGCCTGAAGTCAACTTAGCTTCCTTGACAAGACAGCACTTATGAAAGCAGTAAGTTTGAGGTGTGCCAAGTTTTTGCAAAAGCAAGACATGAAGATAATGTTGTTACATCCTAGTTCTGCGCCCCGCTGGCTCCTGAAACCAGATCTTTCACAGGTCAGAAGAAATGGTTGAGGAATGCAAGTACAAAAGAGGCTTCTTTCAGTACGGTTCATTATGACTTGTGGACTCTCATCAGCCTAGCAACTTCTTATAAACAAGGAGCACAATCCTGCAGAAATTAATGGGACTTGAACAGAAGCTCCCAAAAGGTGCATTTAAGGATTTTTAAAAACAGCAAACCAACATTGGGGCAGGAGTGGAGAATGCACAATTGCTATGGCAATAGAAACGAGCCTGCTGGTGGTTAAAAATAAAAATAAAACTCTTTATAGTAACTTTATGTATGTCACCTGAGGTGCTCATTGGTTGGAGGTAATGGTGATCAACAAGCTCTATAAATAAACAGGAACTTGTTCATTGGATTTGTAATCTAGTTTGATGTTTCTTTTTTGCAAGAAATTATGTACATGTAACTTCCCACTTGTGCAGGGCTTATGTTCCAGTCCCCTGCGTGCATAACTGAAATTGCGTAGTGGGGAACACCTTTTAAACACCCTCTGTTGCACTCTCTTCAATCCATACCAAAAATACTGTATCCAAAAATATCCACAACTATAATTGAAGCTCTGCGGCTGGCAGGAGGCTGGAGGATGCACGGGAAAGAAGCTCCTGTTGCTGCGATACCCCACACATCAGCTGTTAAGTGGGGAGGCTGAGCAGCTTAAACAAAGCCTGCTATGTCTTTGGTCTCTTCAGGGCTTTCTCTGTCCTCACTAACATCCTCTGGGCTCTGGGGAGGGTCTCACAAACCACGAGGTTTTGATGTGGATATTAACTCAAGTAAATCCACTTGCATCTGTGTAACAGGATCAGTTGAATGGCCCCATGAGTGTCTTATCAGGAGGAAATTCTGCTATAGAGGTTTGTGTAGTAGATCTTCCCTGACACCCTGTAACATAAGCAATAGCCTTCAGTGTAGAAGATTACTTGCCTGGCTGCGTATACTGCAGCAACCTGTCACCATATCACTTCTCATAAAGACTTAAAACACATCACTTTCCAGTGAATACAAAGATTTTCAGATAAGGACAAAGATGAAAGTAGCAATTTTAGGGGTTTTGAATTGGTGAAAGTACAAGCTACATATGATGCATTTCCTCAGCTATTGTAATTATTCTGCTTGTATATTATGAACTGTAGTTCATAGAGGTATTCCTAATTTAATACCAGTACTGAGTGGTAAGAATGTGATGCTTTCATATATGACTCTTCATGACTGATAGTAATTGAATATAAAGGAGCATTCACAGGATCCCAAAAGGAAGACATAAAAACTAATGTCAATGCTTATTTTCATATAAAAAATATATATAGTGCATATTTGTTACGTTTGCCATTTCTTCACAAAACAAATCCAGAAAAACCATTCTATTTTGACTGTGACTTTCTGATAGCATGTAGGAACACAAAATGCCTAAATTGAGGGGAAATTCAACGGTATTTTATAGATCAGCCTGCCGATATAACTAGAAGCCCTCTAAATATTTGGACTACAACTCACATCAATCCCCAGGCAATATGAGTTTTGTAGTCCATGTAGAAGGCATCAGATTGTGGAAGCATAGGTTTTGCAAGTAGGTAACTTCATCCCAATTCTTCAACTCTGTCATTGCTGAAGGCCAAGATAACTTTGTATCAATCCTTGAACTCGAGACAAAATTATTTCATTGGAACTATTGCAATCCTCTGGTCCATACGGTGGGTCAATAGTCAACACCCCTGCAACACAGAGTGTTGTTTGTGACTCTCCTTGCTCCCTTACAGGAATATGGTTTTTCTCCAACCAGTTCTTCAAGCTGCTTTTCTTGTCCTCCAGCTCCTCTTGACTGTAAGTTTGGCTTTCTCCAGGCATGAATAGGTGGGCAAGTTTCTCTTTCATAGCATCAGATGCTTCGGACAATATCTTCACCTCTTGCACTGCATGCCCCAAGATGCCTGAAACAGACACTTTTCCGTTCTCAAGAGGATTTGCCAGAAGAATGCTGTCAAGAAAAGGAGTTCACATAAAGTTTTGCAACTTGGTGGAAAGACCTACAGAAATCTCACATGCTAAATGCTATCAAATTTATACTCAACTTTATCTCATCAAAACACACAAGCCCCAACGTCTCAGTCCCACAAGCACCTGCACCATGAAGCATTCAGGTCAGGATGCAGCAGCCTTCCGCCACCACAGTGAAAAAATACAAATGTGTGGAATTGCAATAGCATCCCAGGCTGATCCCATTACATCACACCAACAAAAACTAAGAGTGCAAGTTGTTATGCCAACATTAGCTATATCAACCAGCAGTCTTATTGTCTGAAAATGTTACTAGGGTCAGTTCACCTACATACATAATCCTTAAAAATATTTCAGCCACTGTAGCTAGCCAGTGCCTACTGTACAATAAGCATTGTTCATAACACTTTTTCCCACTGTTACACATTTTTCAAGCACTAAAATACAAATCTATACAAAGAAATGCATTCCCTCAAAGTAACACCCTCCCAACTCAGTAGTGTTTAGTTCAATAGCATCCATGTATTTAGCCACTGAAAATCAAAAGGTAAGTATGGGATGCAGAAATACTAAAATCATTTCATTTTGGAAGAACAGAGGTTTCAGTTGGCGCATCACAGTAATAGTTGCTAAACTTTTACCCTTCTGTGGTATATACAAAAACTCAAGCTAATGAAGTATCTCATGAAAGTGAAGTGGCAAGTACTGTACTTAAAACCAATCTATTGCAGATGCATTTGGTTTTATAAACCAATCCCAAATCTTTTAACCTCACCCACATTTTTAGACCATGCTCCATTTTAAAATGGCTAATATTAACTAGAACTATTATGAAAGAAGGCATATGGAGTGAGTTGCTTCCCACATCTTTTCAAAAAAGTTAATGATTTGTTAACAAACATACAAAAAAGTGCATACATAAGAACTAAAACAAAAATCAAAGGCCCACATTCTTAGGCAATGTGGAATACCACTGCTAAACCTTAACACTGATGGTCAGTGACCTGATCATACTGTCTCAATTTTACCAGTGTAGAAAACTCATCCGATGCTGTCTCAAATATTTTCCTCTTTTCCCCTTCTACTTGTTCAGTTGTCCTATTTATGAGAATATCAGTGAAAAGAATAAATTGTAGGGCAAATTTCTAGTTGTTGGTGTGAATAGAAATTCTGAAGTGTGAAGCCAGACAACATCAGACATTTGTCATAGCAGCAGCAACAACAGGCTAACCGCATGCTGAGTAGAAAGTAAAATTTACAGATATTTTACAGATTTGTTTTTCTACTAATGGTTGTGCTTCCCCCTTCCCCTCCCAATTCTTGTTCTGATTCATGGTTTTGAAAATAAAATAAATTTTAATACATCTCTCTCTGGGTATCACACTTCCATGCATACTGAACTCCTGCTTACTTGGCAGACACTGGATCAACTGTTAAAACCCATCCTTTATAATTCTGTTTCTCAGCAGCCAGAACTTCAATTTCTTTATTCACATAAGTCAGCCATTCCAAAGGTGTCTTCCTCTGCCACTCAGTCATATTTCCTATTTGCTGAACCAAATGAGAAAACAAAAAACACACGGATCAGCAAAGGTTGATAAAGCTGTCTGTTAAAACATTGTCTAGATATCCCGCTCGTATCTAGAAGTTAGGAACAACAGCACAATCCTAGATTTGTTTATATTATTTATTTCTCATTTATTAATTTTGTATACTGCTCTTCCTCCAAAGATCATAGGGGCTGTTCACAACATAAAAAATGAGAACACAAAATAACCGAAAACCAATAACTTCCTTCCCACAAATAACATTTATAAGGCCATAGAATGTTAAACAGCCAAAAGTAGGACGCAGATTTTAAAAAATAAGGTTTACAGTCTAACGCAATTGACTTTAGAGACTCAAGAAATGCAATAAGGGCACCAAGTATCACAGCTAAACATATCTTCCACCCACTCTTTTTATACTCGAGATCAGGGCATGTTTCTCCAAAAAAATAATCTTACTGTGCAAATAATAAAGTGTTATTCAACCCGGAGCGAGGGCATGTTTTGGAAAGGGTCTGCACTCCCAGCGCAGAAGTTTATTTGGAATCTAAAGCGCCCCCGTTCATCCACACAGTTCTTGCTTCTTCTCTGCCTTTATGCCCATAAAAGAGGCACGGAGCCGGATCAACAACATTTTTACATCGCACTCACCGCTAAAGATGAAATGCGAGTTTCCCTGTAATCCAGCCGGTAAAGAAGGCGAGGGATTCAGGCCAAACGCATGCAGCGTTTCGCTCCCGTCGTCATTGCTTGGGCCCAGAATGCATCGGGTTGTAGTTTCAAGTTCCTCCTCTGCAAAAAAGCAATATCCGGAAACAGCTGCTTACGGGCAACCCCTTCATTCATGGCGTATTCACTCCCATCTCACACCCTAAGAATAACCGCGCTCAGCTGGCAGAGCTCGGAAGTTTAAGCAGTCCGGCAGCAAATGATAATTTACCCTATTTAGCTTACTCCGCCTCTCTTTGCCTAAGGTTAAAAAGAAAATTAAAAGCCGATTCAGAGGGCAAATCCTAAGAGATGACTAATCAGAGGCAACTCCTGTAAAGTTTAGTGGGTAAGTGTTAAGATTAGTTTTCCAGAGTGCGAATGCAAAATAATTTTGTTCAAATCAAGTCGCCCTGAATCCAGCGAGTATGCCTAGAATTGCAGCTTCAAGGGACTTTTTTAAAGGCACGTTTTAAAAAAGCTTTTGTAATAGTTCCAGGATGGGGGTTACAATATTTTAAAGCAAGGAGGGTGTTTGTTCCTTTATGTTACTGTAGAATAGTAGGGTTTTCCCTAGCGTGCGTTGTGCTTTCCGTTCCAAAGATAGTATTTTTATATTACATTTGTTAGTCGCTTTATCTTACCCAAGGAAACTCAGAGCGATTTACGAACCAATCTAGCCAGTTTGCATTGCATGAAGTAGCCCCAAAACAATGGGTCAGGTTTCAATCCTATATAGACTTAACCTGGGTTTCCCAAACTCTGCTCGCTAGCTGTTTTTTTTAACTACAACTCCCATCATCCCTAGCTAGCAGGACCAGTGGTCAGGGATGATGGGAACCGTAGTCCAAAAATAGCTAGAGACTAGAGTTTGGGAAGCCCTTGGTTCAATTGCACTTACTCGGCTTAGCCTCTGTATGAACATGCATAGAAATAGAGCATGACTCTCGAGTCAGCTCTGTTGAACGTGAGAAAACCGACGTCGGAGTGCACCATTCACGTGCTGCCTTTTACATACTAGTGTTACGAGGAATCTCTTTCCTCCTCAGAGAATGAAGTGCAGTTTAGAGGAAGCTGAGGAATTGCCCTCAAGGTCCACGAATGCACGCTCGCATTTAACGCTAAACGTATGCCATTATTTTACAAGAAGCTCTTTAATCTGGTGTGATGCCTGGAGTGATGAAAACTGACCGATGTTCTGTTATTGTTCATTTTATTCAGAAGGCTCTCACGTTCTTATTCGCTGTTGGCTGGAGGTCCTTGGGCGGAGTGTAAAAAATAAACCACCTTTTAAAAGGTTAACAGCCATCGGTTTCCCAATGGACAACATAGAAATACTGTATTGATTTACTGTAGCAGAATATAGGGGGCGCAAATGGACTCAAGACACGTGGATTTGAGGGAACAAGCGATCCCTTTCATTGGTTGCAAGGAGCTTCTCAGCGACCATTGCCTTTTCACGAGCACCAATTTTCCCAAACCCTTCACTCCTCCTTGAGCAACCCCCTAAAAAAATTCAGTGCGGACCAAACTTCCCGAACGCGCAAATATATGAAAATCCGCTTCCACCCCGGGAAGCCACCGTAGAAAATCTGAGTGAAATGTTGCTGAGCGGCGTACGGTGGGGCGCTTAATAATAATAATAATAATAATAATAATAATAATAATTAATAATATACCCGAGAAAACGGCACGTGTTTTCAAACGGGCAAATTACACGCTCGGGCAATAACCCCGTTCCCAAAATGGAGGCTGTCTCAGCCTCCGCTCCCTCCCTCCCTCCTTCCAGCCTGGCGTTGCTACGGAAACCAAAAGCTGACTTTCTTCCCGCCTTGCCGGCCCGCGGCGGCCTGGCCATTGTTACGCGCATGCGCGCCAACGGCACGTCCTATATAAGGCCCCGCGAGCCCGCATGCGCGTGGAGACGGTTGGGCTTTCCCCCCCGTTCGGGCGAAGATGTCGCGGTATGGCCGTTATGGTGGAGGTGAGTGGCGCGAGCGGGGAGAAGCGGGTGGAGAAGAGACCGCAGCGACGCCTCTCTTTGCCTCTTTTCGAGGCCCCGCTTAGCTAAATCCGCGGTGTAAATCCAGGCCGCATTCCGTGTCGGCGGCGGCGGCGAAGCAGCCCGTTAAGCGGCAAAGTGCCGCCACAGCCGCCGCCATTTTGCACAGGCATGGTCGCCGGCTGCGCTGAGGAGAAAGCGACCCCCGGGTTCGGCGCTGCGGCGTTTCGGACGTTGGAAGTGCGCCGCTGGCTTGGTGTGAGGAGGGGACTCCCCTCGGGGTAACGGCAGACGGGGCTTGTGGCCGGAGCTGGCGGGGTTTGTTTTCCCTCCCTTCGGCGCTACTGACGCTGCGCGGGCAAAATGGAGGCGGCGCCAAAGATGGCGGCGCCCAGGGTTGCTCCGCTCGCCTTCGGCAGCGAGGAAGAGGAGGTGGGCGGGCTGGCCGAGGGAAGAAGCCGCGAGGGCGGCGGCGCGTTTGGCTGAGCCGTCGGCGGAGGGAGGAAGCCGCGAGGGCGGAGAAGCGGCGCCGGAGGGCAGTTGCCGCCGTTTGCGCTTCCTCTGCCGGCTGCCTGCCGGTTGGCGCGCTTTCCAGGAGCCTCTAATAAAGGGAGTGGCGGCCTCACCAACTTCTGGCGTGTTCTCCTTTCTCCTTGACCACGCGCCTGCTTAAACTTTTGTGCCCCGAAGTATGGGAAGTGCGCTTCTTATGCAGGTTATTATGATTGTTAATTGCTTTGAGTATCTCGACTATAACACCCAATTAGATGGACAGAAAAACTAGGAGAAATCTTGTGCGTGATACAGGGTGTCGGTATAATAGTATTATTTTCCTCCTTGCTGTCGCTTTGACGTGCCACCCCCCCCAAGCTGCCGGCATGGATGCCGGAAACTTGCGTTTATGATGGTTGCAGTCTTGCTTTTGCGGTTCAGTGGGAGTGCAGTTTGGCAAGTGAAGTGAACATGAATACTCAGATAGCAGTGAAATTGGCTTAAGATTTGTATAATGGAAAATTCAATAAAAATTCTTTTTTTAAAAAAAGAAATTGGCTTAAGCTTATTAAGGACGTATATTTTCTTGGAACTTTCTAAAAAAAATCTTTTTTCTTTTGTGTGTAGAAACCAAAGTATATGTTGGTAATCTAGGAACTGGTGCTGGTAAAGGTGAACTTGAGAGAGCTTTCAGCTACTACGGACCATTACGCACAGTATGGATTGCGCGAAATCCTCCAGGATTTGCGTTTGTTGAGTTTGAAGACCCAAGAGATGCTGAAGATGCAGTTCGTGGGCTAGATGGAAAGTACGTGCAAGTGCTAACTGGTTATCTACACTGGAATAAAAACTGAATTCCGAGTCCATAGTTGGATTATTAAATATGTGTTTCTGTTGCAGAGTGATCTGTGGCTCTAGGGTTAGAGTGGAGTTATCAACCGGTATGCCACGCCGGTCTCGCTATGATAGACCCCCAGCACGCCGGCCATTTGATCCCAATGATAGATGTTATGAGTGTGGTGAGAAAGGTCATTATGCTTATGACTGTCATCGCTACAGTCGTCGGAGAAGAAGCAGGTATGTGTAGATATAAGGAGATTTGTTTTCAGAAGTTAATCATAGTTTTTATTAGCAAAGAAGGTAATGATACACCATTTTAAAAGTAAATGTTATAATTTATGTGGGTATGTTACAATTGTTTATATTTTGTGTTACTATGTTAATATGTTAATAATCAACCTGGTCAAAACCTTTCAGGTTTCTTCGTTTGAGTCAGTCGCCTTGATTCAGAATGTCACGAGCCTTAAGATTTCATGCTGAGGCGCCTTGCAAATCCGACAATTAAGATCCTCCTAGACCTTGAGGTGATCAGCATAAGAGGCCAGATCCCCTCGAGCCATCTACACCTAGCTTCACCTTATTCTTTAAAGGGCAGAAAAATTGAGACGGTGATCGCCGTAACAGTAAATTTGGCTTTCAATTGGGGCCCCCTCCGGTTTAAAAAGAGGAACACCAGATTGACCACATTCCCACCTAGAAAAATCTTCTTGCGTCAATCAAGCCTCACCTGGCTCATTTGGCTGTCAGTTTGATCGTCGTTAGATTGAAGAGAACACCTAGATGCAGCGACCGGCTATAGATACTTCTAGATCGTCTAGATCTGCTAGACCTTGGGCCAAAGAGGGTCGACCTGCAAACTTGCAAGGTTTATTTTAAATACACATTACAGTGTTTTATATTTTGATTGTAATGCTAAAATGTTATTCAGTTTAACATCTTTTTTAGGTAGTAAAAATACTCAAGACATAGGCCCTGATTTTTTTCAACGTACAAGACACTAATTTTTAATTATCAGATATTTGGGCTTCGGCAAAGGCTCACATGTTAACTGTTGAACTTGTGGTCTAATACTTCTCTTATCTAACCTAAAACCTAGGTCACGGTCTCGATCTCATTCAAGGTCCAGAGGAAGGAGATATTCTCGCTCACGTAGCCGAAGTCGTGGCCGGAGGTGAGCATCAAAATTGGAACAAGGTGCTTTAGTTTAAGAATCAGAATGGCATATTTGTAACAACCACCTTTCTTTTAGATCTAGGTCTGTCTCTGCTCGGAGATCAAGATCACTCTCCCCTCGGAGATCCAGATCTGTCTCGCCACGCAGATCCCGTTCAGGTTCTTTAAAAAGATCAAGGTAATTTTGCTAATAAGCTTAATGTTCATGGAGTCAATTTAATTTTCATTAGTATCATAGTACTTTTACCCCATATTCAAAGCAGCTTACAAAAGAAAAAGGAATTGTAGGCAATATTTTAAAAAACCATAAATAAATGCAACAATAAAATCCTTGATCGAATCAAACATATATCTCTAAAGAAAAGCACATCTGGGCATCATATGTTCTAAGTTTCCTCCAGAATGAATAGAATTAATGAACTTTGTATATTGCTGTGACTGCATCTCTACAAACTTGTTTCATGACAGCTTCCATTCACCTGCATAGATGTGTTAAGAGCTTGGAATTGAGTACCTTCTCTTTAAAACCTAGGTCTCGGTCAAGGTCAAGATCCAGATCCAGGTCCGTTTCACGACCCAGAAGCAGGTAAACATCGATGCTTTGTAAAATAGTAACTAGTAATTAGCTAAATTTTGTGAAATGGGCATTTTTCTAAATGGTAATCACTTCCAAATGCCTCTTGCAATGTTTTAATTGAAAGCATCAAATTGTCTACTGTACACACAGGCTTATACTATGAATGTGAGTTCATTTAGCCTACTCTATGCATTTAAGTAGTTTAGAAGCAATCTTTGTGGTTCTCAAGTATTCAGCATCAAAATAACCAGTTGCAAGATGTTACCAGCTTCTTTCATGCTTTTATTTTAAAACAGATAAATCATGGCTATAGATCAGGGGTAGTTAACCTGTGGCCCTCCAGCTATTGTTGGCCTCCAACTCCCATCAGCCTCAGTCAGCAAAGGCAGTAGTCAGGGATGATGGGAGTTGTATTCCAGTAACATCTGTAGGTCCACTGGTTTCCCTCCCTGGCTGTAGATACTGGATCAGTCTAGTGTTTGCTAATGTAATGTAATTAATGCTGTTTTAACAGCCGTTCCAAATCAAGATCACCATCTTTAAAGAGAAGGTAAGCTGAGCCTCTGAAGGAGACATATTGCATTTTACGCAGATAACAATCGAAATAAAGTTTATAACAGTGTTGTATATCCTGGATTCACAGTTCCACATTTAAAACATTAAAATAATGTTACTAAATGTTAAAATTCCTACAGAGCTGTGATTTGTTTATAGTTCTTTATAATAGCTTTTAGGTTATTTTTTAAAAAAGTGAAATAATGGGAGATACCCATGAAATAGGGTAAAAAAGCACAAAAACTGGCATCTTCTGTTGGGAAAAGGGTCTGAGGAACTGTGGCAGGGCACTTAAAGTGTAATAAAAATTTGCTCTTAAGCAAATTTAAGATTTAACCAAAGTCCAGAACCATTCTCAAAAAGGGTGTTTAATAATAATACAGCATATTAATAATAATGGAGCATATTACCTGGCTATGTTAATGGACAATAAATGTAAATGGCTCAAAGGTTAAATGGAGAAGGTTTATAGTTGTGACAGAAACCTTCAGGAAATTGGCAGGACAATCTAGACATTGAACAGCAGCGAGCTGTTACTTAATAATAGTAGACTGTGTCAGAATTTTTAGTTCCTCGTGAGTATATGTGTTTAAAAGCATTTTTACTTGATTTAATATTCAGTCTTGCTTTTTCAGTTTTGATATGAGCCATTTATATCCATTCTCCATTAACTCAGGGTAAGTATGCTTCTTGAACACTGCAAGAGAGCTTGGTAATACTTCTGTGGGAATGGGGGTGCATGCAAACTTTTAAGTTTGCTTCAATATTTAACATTAAGAGCTTGTAGCCTTCAATTCCAACTAACATCCTCTTCTAAAGCAGCATCCAAATAGGTGCTAGGATTAAAATTACTAATGTGCAGGCAGCATGGATCCCCTTTTAAGAACACTAATCCATTAATTTCCATTTTTTCCTAATTTTAACATTGAGTAACCTAGTGACTTCGTTTTTCCCCCTTTTTATTTTTAGTCGTTCGCCATCAGGAAGCCCTCGAAGGAGTGTGAGTCCTGAAAGACTGGATTAGAATTGCAAAGAACATGATAGGAAGAATTTTGTTTACGTTATTTTAAGGGATTTCTTTGGTGTTATTGACAAATGTAAGGATTTAGTTGATTGAAAACCTTTTCTAGGGCTAACGCAGCGAGGATCTTGATCTTCTAGTAAAATCTGTAAAAGCTGCTACATTAGACTAGTGCACAATTTCTGTATGTAATAACATCCTGTGATCTGAAAAGTGGGTCTTTTTATGGGCACATGAAATAAAATGTGTATTTCTAACTTTGCTGTAATGCTATTTGCTTCTGTTAATCAAGTGCATGTTAAAAGCAGATTACAGATACCTTAGTGTTGTACACAAATACTGTGCAAGGGTATTGGCTAAAAATACTTGTGTCTACCACTAGCCTGCGGGCATCAAGCTTAAGTGTGACATTTAATTTGGTGCTTCAGGCTTTCTGGGGTGTTATGACTTGCAAAGGTATCTTTAAGGAAGCTGCTTGTCGATCTGATTCTGTAATGGTATTTGTACAACTGTTGGAGTTTGATCTGTTAACTTGTAAAATCAAGTTGCCTTGCTTAGCAGAATACTCTTATGACATACCACCGCAGGCACAATTATCTTAAATGAGGCCACCTTGTATTCAAATTGCCATTTTGTTTGAGTTCTATCTGGGATACCAAGAAAATAGTGTAAGCAATGGGCTTTTCCCAAGGTATTTTGGATAGAAGGTAACAGTGAATTAGGCAGATCCTAACCTGATTACAAAGCAGAATCTGATCTTGTGAAAGTAGTTTCTATCTCATACTGCTAGGCTCCCTGGTTCACTTATTCAGTTCACTCATTCTTTCTCCCTTAATGAAAACAGGAAGCTAGTTTGAGGACTGTTTATCTTCACTGACAGCATAAATTGCATTTTAGCTTCCTTAGCAGGGCAAAATTGAGCTGTAATTGAGCAGAATCAAAATGGCAAAGGAAGATGCTGAAAACAAACTTCAATCTTACACCTTTATCAAACATACATGTCTCATCTGGAAATGCCTGCTGCTTAACTACAATGCCAGTATTGCATAAATTAGCTTCTAATCTAAAATTCATGGCTAAATATAACGTACTAAACCTAAGGTTGAACAGAGAGTAACATCTGCTTAACTTCTATGACAGAACACATAGATGGGACTTGAGTGACAAAGGGCTGAAACAATACCCATTAGTTAGATGAAAGTAACTTCAGTTTTTGTTTTAAACTGTCTTGACATGGCTATATTTATGATACTAAATGAATATGCTGTTTCTGATAAATAAAAATGCTTAACATTTTCTAATCAAGAAAGTTGCATGCTCACTTTCACAATTGGCAATCCTTGTGATCTCAATTTTGAATTACTGTAAGCTATTTTACAAAAAAATCTGTATAATCTTGCTAATTTAGATTGTTTCAGTGATGTATCCTCTACTAACCTTGAATTGATTGTCTGAATATTTCCTGCACAGAAGATAGTTTGTTACATACTATTTTCACTGAGTTTAGAATTTTGGAATAATAATAATCTAAAAATCAAAGTGGGCAAAGTTTATAAGATCAATTAAAAATGTTAGTTGCCTAGTGCAGTACCAAACACCATCCTTAAATACAACCCATTTTCTAGTAAATTTTCCTACTCTGAGAAAACTCATGAGACAGGACTTACTTAGTAAACTCTGAAATTGATGATCCTATGAATAGGACTAAGTTGAATACAACCCAGTGGGCAGGATTCAACTAACCTGTCCCACCAGCAGGAGCTCTGCAAGGGCAGGCCTGAAAGAGTGAGTCCCCCCTCGAGGGTCTGGAGTGAGTCCCCCCTCGAGGGTCTGGAGAACACACAGGGAGCAGCGGGAAGAATGGTTCTACCTGGCAAGCCAAAATGCTTGTGTTGATGTTTTTATTTTCAGCCAAAAGGCAAGCAGCAGTTGACAGACAAATCTCTATTCTCAATGCCACAACAAAATACTTTCTCAGAGTTTGGACAGGGGCGCAGATGTTTTGTAGTGGGGGAGACATAACAATAGATAAGACCCTTTATAACTCTTCCTGTTTAGTGTTCTTACCTTAAAGAACAGAACAAAACACCTTTGTCCCTGTATGAGTACAGAAAGGGCTGTGGGTGAGAGAGTGGCTTATGGCAGGCTATTATTTATCACAAGCCTGTCAGTGATGCTCATTAGGGGTTGGGCCAAAGGTGAGATAGCTGGCTGTTCCCACATTCAGTTGTGCTGAGAACTACACAAAGATGGTTGTGCTGGGAATAGCATGCAGCCGTCATGCAATGTCATCTATTAATACTGCAGGTCACAGATGAGGCTTTGGTCTAGATTCCTGTTCAAAAATCCCCCATACCTCTCTAAGTTGCAGCAAAGGTCAGTCTACTGAAGTTGCTTCTTTCCATGCCAAATCAAGCACTCCATTAGATGCAGAAGCTTAATGCACACTGGTTTCACTTTGAAATGTTTAAAAAGTTTGCACATGAAGACAGACTTTCATTAGAGCAGGGAGTCCGTCCCCCCCCCACTCTTCAGGTGTGTGCCAGGAATCTACAGCACAGCATTTTATAGCAGGGCCCCACCTGTATATAGTAAGTCCAGTTTTTATGTAGCCAAAATAGTACCATGCATGTAGAAAAGAGGTAACAGCCTTGCTGGCTGATGGGTTTCCCATCAGTTACACAGGGTGCTTAATGGGAAGCACCCTGCCAACATACTAACAGCAAACGTAGGTACTGAATTAAGCCTATTTAGCATCACAAATGGCTACTGAGAAACCAGCAATATAGGCATGTTTAGAGATACTTTTAGGTATGCAGAAGAAAATGGGAGCGGGATCTTCAGTACAGCTCACTGAGGACAATATGTTCAGTAGCCACTGTTGTTTGTCCTGTAGTGGAATAGAGAATCCAGAAAGGACATGTCTGTACTGAACAGCAGCAGTTAACATTCTTTTGCCATTGCCACTTGTCTATTTGTTAATGATTCAAAGCACTTCATTTGCATTCTCATTAATCCTTGCAACATTACTGAATTCCAAACCAATACAAGCTTTTAAACAACTCTTCACAGCTCTTGCATTTAGAGTCTATTTTAGACCCAATGCAAATGTAATACCTTTACCATTTGTAAGAAATTGGGGTGGGGAAGAACTGTGCCAACATCCTTAGCAATAGTATCTTGAAGTGAATTTACATTTTAACATGATTTATTTCTTCTATTTCCACCTGCCTTTGAACCAGTAAGCTCTCAAGGGGGCGGTGAGAGAAAAAAGGTTGCCTATATAAAATCTTAAGGCTATGCAGGATGGTGTCAAGTAGACTTTTTGAGTACATGAAGACACATTTGATCCTAAAAAGAACAGTCTAGAATCTTTGAAAACTAACTTGTTACAGATTGCTACAAAAAATCTTGGTCTTTGCTTAAGCTACAGAGAACTTGAAGCAAGTTGTGGTCTTGTATTCCTCTCCTGGGTGCAGCAGGCTATCTGGGAAATTAGGCTGTAAGAATAAAAAATAAAACTCAACATTTGTGCACTTATAGAAGAAAAATTGCTTGCATCTAGGGTTTTGTTTTATTGCATTTAGAACAAACCATTACAAAATTGGGAGTCAAATCCTTGCCAATCTACTGCAAATCATTCATATATACTAGCAGAACCTGATCTACCTTTGGCATGTAACCACAAGCTTTCTACACACATACATAGTATTCTTGAATTGGTTCACATTTTACTAATCAACTTGGTGTTTTGAGCTTGCAATCCTGTACATACTTAACTGAGTGTAAATTTATACTGTGAGCAGTTATGCCTAGGAATGCACTGTTAAGTCTTGAGAATGCAGAGAAATTGCAAAGGAGCTGTGCCATTTTAGAGTGGCAGGGGATCACCTACTTTAATGTTTTTTTATTGATCTAAAAAAATTTCCTATGCACAGAAAAGCAGCCTTGCTCTGCATAGCAAAATGTGATCTACCTGCAGTCAGAAATGAGATAATCACAGAATAGCTGTACCATGTGATTTCAGTGCTTATGCAGATCCACCCATTACTGGTTTCTATGTTCTTCTGAGCATCCTCAAAATGAAATCTGCAATAAACCATTGAAGCTGAGCCCTAAGACAGTTTTGTGTAGCTTCTATTCTGTGTGGCCCCGTGGTCATATAAAACTTAAGAATGTACCTGGTTCACTGCATTTGGCCAGTTCTGTGTTTCCAGGCAGAAGCCAGAATGCTTGGGATACACACAGCCTCCTTTTCCCTTTAGAGTGCCATCTAAGAAATTGCCAGTGTAAAATTGAATCCCGGGCTGAGTTGTATAAACCTCTATCATTCTGCCACTAGGGGGATGGTGGGCTCTGTAAAAAGAAAGTATCTGTTAATTAAATTTCTAGGAGTCTGTAGGCTTTTGGTACTCTGCATTTAGTTATGTGTAGTGGTAGCCAGCAGCTCTTAATAATAGATAGAGGCATGGGAAACAGCACTTGGGTGCAAGGAAGGGGCTGTGCAAATTTTAAAAGAAGTCACTTGGTCACATCCTAAGATGCATTTGCCTTTTAGCTGTCTCTCTTTCCATAAATACATGATAATGGATCACATGATAATTCCAAGAGGCAACAAAATACTTATCTCCCTGATCAAGTTGTAGCCAGAGAGAACAGACTGTGGCTTTGGATCACATCCGTGCCATATCGAAAGTCACATTTAGCCACTTCAGTGGGTCCAGGCAGGGTGAGCATCATGTTGCCAAAGCTCACTAGCTGTGCTGGCTCAAGTTACTTATGTGTTATCGCAGTTCACAAGGTGGATTAAGAGCATCCTGCAATACCCGCCTTCCACAAGTGAAATTCGCAAGGGATCTGTGAAAACCTGAGCATGGTTCAAAGCAAAATACTGTAGCTTACTGTTAACACTTCACCCAAATCTCGGGTGGGAAGGTATGGAAGTGCAAATTATATAAATCACGCACTTTCCTCCACATTGTACACTTTTGGTCTTACAGAATGGAACTTGGAGGACATCATTTTAATTATGTAATTGATTTGTCTAAATCACATCCATGAATGTCTATACTTGCATTCCTTGTCATTTATTAATTTATTTACTGTTTGTTGCCAAAATAGGCTTCTAAGCAATTTGCAAGTATGTAAATCAATTACACAAGCAATCTATACTATATATTAAAATCAACCTTAAACAAGACCAGAGCATTTTCTGTAGCAGCCCGAATGCTATGGAGGGTGATATCAGGTATCTGCCTGCTTTCTGCTAATTGGTGAAGTTATCCCAGTTGACCTTTGAAAACTGAAACAGGACTGCTTTCCATGTTTTACAGTGATTTTGTTGCCTTTTCTTTTGTGGGGTATGGTTTTAATTAAATGTTTCGATGTTTTTATTGCTTTATTTTAAATCTGTAAAGCTCTATGATATATTTTATGAACAGCAGTGTATAAATACTTTTAAATAAACTGGGAGAAGGAAGAGCATGAAACACAATGTTTTGGTCAATATGCTGTCAAACAAAGGTGACAAACCAAACCTGTACCTCGCACAGAAGCATGTTTCTTTTGTCTGCTTCAGGCAAAAATTGTGGTCAAATCCTCCAAGCTGAAACTTCTGCAGGTGTTTTCCAAACTCCACTGGCTTTCTCAGATCAAAACCTGTATCCTGCACTGAAGCAATTTCTCCTAATGGAGAAAGGACAAAGAAAGAGGCAAAGAAACTACACACATTTAGCAACCTTCCACAGCAACTCTTAAAAATGTGGACAGAACCAAGACGGACATCTGGAAACACCAAAAAGTCCACCACAGCAAACAAACCACACAGAACAATTTAGTGTGGGATTCCCAAACCACAAGTGGTCTGAAAGGACATTGCCACCTTTCCCACTTAAACCAAGTATGTAGCTCTCCAAATGCCAATCCTGGACCACTGTCCTACCATTAGGCAGAGTGAGGCAGCTGCCTTAGGCAGTAGATATGACGGGTGGGGATTGGACAGCTGTGAGTGTCACATGCCATGTTCTGTGTTTCCCTAAGTAAACTTCCCCCCTTTCAATGTCAAATTAAGATTTAACTTCCATCTAAGAACATAAGCAGTGCACTGCTGGGTTAGGTTAGCGGCCCATCTAATTCAGAGTCCTGTTTTCACAGTGACCACCCACCTTGTGTTTTTATGGCATTGTTCCAGTTTTAGAAAAGCAAGTTGATTGACCACAGATTTGAACTCAGGGCTAGCACCCTACACTGAGGCCAGTTCTGCACAGTTGGCCACGACAGCTCCCTAGATAACACCTGTAGATTCAACAGCATTCATCTTAAAAATCAACCAACCTGTGGGGATCTGGGTTTCATCCACTGGCAGATAAGAATCTGCCTGTATAGTAAATTCATGGTCGTAGATATTGGGGGATCCCTGAAATATGAAGAGAGGGAAAAACCTCTGTTATATCAGAAAATAGAAAGACGGAATTTTACACCACCTTTGTTGTAAACACAGAGCTGTAGGTACCTCTGAATCACAATAATTACTTTACTGAATCAAGGCCAAATGTCAATGAAGACCAAGATCAATTGTTCCGGCATTTGGTCTCCAACAGTAACAACCCAGACTCTCATGAAGCATATACATGGGGGAGGAAGCAATGGAGTATCCTGGGAAAAGGTATGGCTGCCTGGAATTTTTTTTTTTTAAATAATATTTATTAGGCATTTCCAATTATAACAATATAAAAAACAAAGCATCCCAATTTAGAATCTTATTTTCCATATCATCTTTCCAAGACTTCCCCTCCCCTCCCCCTCTTGCATTCCAATTCTTACGAATAAGTTCAGCAATTTCTTATCCCAAATTTTAGACTTATTGTCATTATCCCAATTTTAAGAATATTTGCCCACCTCCTAAAATCGACTTAGTCCCTTCCACGCGTTCTCCCCTTTAAAATACATAATAGATTAAAATATAATAAGATAAAATATAGTTTTACAACCTTTGGATTCCAAATTTCCCTCCCCCTTTCCCCGGTTGCGTCCCCAATATTTCTCGAATCTGATGTCTTCCTGGAGCTCCCACATTTTTTTTTTAAACCATAGTCCTTTACCAGTCATTTTTAATTTTATATATCCAATCTTGGAAGGAGTCTATCTCAAAAAGGCCCATTTTTTCCATCCAGACTTTTATATACTTGGGAGTGAAAACTCCAATTTTACTTCTTTATATTTTTTCAAGTCTAGATGTTCCAAATGTTCCCGCTTCCAACTTTGTCCAGTTGTTAATTGTTCTTGTTGATCTGTCTCCTCTTTTTCCCCTCCTTTTCTTTTCCTATTTTCCTGCACAGATGTTCCAATTCAAAAAGTCTCTAAATTCCTCTGCAAAGGCTCTGTTATTCAGGAACCAAACATGATGCCAAGTCCCTTCCATTTTTCAATAGATAAGTCTATTGTCTGCTTTGCATGTATGAGCCTCTGTAGCCAAAATAGTGTTCCATTTCTGCAGTTTCCCAGGAGATAAAGAGTTCTGTTCAAATTCAATGCTGACAACTTGTAATATCCCTCAGCTCCTCTAGGTGGATTGCAATAACTCAGTTCCCTTCCAGATCACAACCAGCAATCATAGTAACTTAGTATTCCTTGTTTTAAACATTCTAAATCCAAATTATAACAAATGTAACCGGTAAAGTCCTTGCAACAAAGTTCTTTTTTGTTCTTCTGCTTTGACAGCTCTTTGACAGCTGTCAAAACCTCTCCTTGTCTTCTCCGGGCGCTCTAACTAAAACGCTCCCAGGTTCCGTGGGGGGGGGGGGTTGCTTTTTGATTCACTTCCACTATTCTCCTCCAGCACAGTCTTATAATTTTCCATCGCGAAATTTAATAACTTTTTCAAAATAGGGTTGCGCTTGATCTTAGATGTTAAGTCCTTTGCTTTAGCTCCTCTACAACAGGGGGGGGGGCTGACTTCCTTTTTACGCCCTCCCCGCTCGTTCCAAATTTTTTATAAATTTAGTCCTTTTTAATCCAAGTTCCAATTACTCACGGGTTATACTTTGAGTCCGAATTTCCAATGGAAGAAGTCAGCGCTCTCCGTCGAATGGCATGCGGCTTCGCTCGGCAGGGGAAGCGGAGTACTCAAAGCACCACCCCCCCCCGCCACCCGTTCCGTAGCCTTTAAAAAGGCTCCTTCGCGGGTCGGGGGGGGGCTTAAAAAGGTGCCAGCCGAGTCACCATGTCCATGGGTTTCAGCGCCCATGGTTTTTGAGGGTCCCCGCGTCGCCGGCGCGGGAGGACCCAACCCCTGCCGAGCAGGCTCCCTCCGGAGCTCGGAGGGAGTCCGCCATTCGGCGATGGCGCCAACCCGGAAGTCCTGGCTGCCTGGAATTTGGAGCAGACATTCTGAGTGCTCCAAACTCTCCATATTTTGTAGGATTCAAATATGTAGTGGGAGTTTAGGTTTGTGCATTTAAAGTGGATTAAAATCTTCTGTTCCCCTAGTGCAACAAATCCCCTTTTATTTGTGATTTTGACAAGGACAGGGAAATGCATTGCAAAGTGGAATGAACACGTGACAAATGGGAAGATGTGTAAACAACACACAAACAAATCAGAATGAATGCTCCCTAAAGGCTGAATAGTGTAAAAAGTAAAGTATCATAGTTGCCATACACTGCTGAGATATTCCAAAAATGAGGGGTGCTAAAAAGTTGTAACATGACATGGGGATTCAAAGATATTTTGGTTAAATTAATATAATTTAGTTTTGCTTGCTAAGTAAAATGTGTGTGAAATTGCATTTGTTGTTTAGTCGTTTAGCCGTGTCCGACTCTTTGTGACCCCATGGACCAGAGCACGCCAGGCACTTCTGTCTTCCACTGCCTCCCGCAGTTTGGTCAAACTCATGCTGGTAGCTTCGAAGACACTATCCATCCATCTCGTCCTCTGTCATCCCCTTCTCCTTGTGCCCTCCATCTTTCCCAGCATCAGGGTCTTTTCCAGGGATTCTTCTATTCTCATGAGGCGGCCAAAGTATTGGAGCCTCAGCTTCATGATCTGTCCTTCCAGTGAGCACTCAGGGCTGATTTCTTTAAGAATGGATACGTTTGATCTTCTTGCAGTCCTTGGGACTCTCAAGAGTCTCCTCCAGCACCATAATTCAAAAGCATCAATTCTTCGGTGATCAGCCTTCTTTATGGTCCAGCTCTCACTTCCATACATCACTACTGGGAAAACCATAGCTTTTACTATATGTACCTTTGTTGGCAAGGTGATGTCTTGACTTTTTAAGATGCTGTCTAGGTTTGTCATTGCTTTTCTTCCAAGAAGCAGGCGTCTCTTAATTTCGTGGCTGCTGTCACCATCTGCAGTGATCATGGAGCCCAAGAAAGTAAAATCTCTCACTGCCTCCATTTCTTCACCTTCTATTTGCCAGGAGGTGATGGGACCAGTGGCCATGATCTTCATTTTTTTGATGTTGAGCTTCAGACCATATTTTGCACTCTCCTCTTTCACCCTCAATAAAAGGTTCTTTAATTCCTCCTCACTTTCTGCCATCAAGGTTGTGTCATATGCATATCTGAGGTTGTTGATATTTCTTCCGGCAATTTTAATTCCGGCTAGGGATTCATCCAGCCCAGCCTTTCGCAAGATGAATTCTGCATATAAGTTAAATAAGCAGGGAGACAAAATACAGCCTTGTCGTACTCCTTTCCCAATTTTGAACCAATCAGTTGTTCCATATCCACTTCTAACTGTAGCTTCTTGTCCCACATAGAGATTTCTCAGGAGACAGATGAGGTGATCAGGCACTCCCATTTCTTTAAGAACTTGCCATAGTTTGCTGTGGTCGACACAGTCAAAGGCTTTTGCATAGTCAATGAAGCAGAAGTAGATGTCTTTCTGGAACTCTCTAGCTTTCTCCATAATCCAGTGCATGTTTGCAATTTGGTCTCTGGTTCCTCTGCCCCTTCGAAATCCAGCTTGCACTTCTGGGAGTTCTCGGTCCACATACTGCTTGAGCCTTCCTTGTAGAATTTTAAGCATAACCTTGCTAGCGTGTGAAATGAGTGCAATTGTGTGATAGTTGGAGCATTCTTTAGCACTGCCCTTCTTTGGGATTGGGATGTAGACTGAACTTCTCCAATCCTCTGGCCACTGCTGAGTTTTCCAAACTTGATGGCATATTGAGTGTAGCACCTTAACAGCATCATCTTTTAAAATTTTAAATAGTTCAGCTGGGATACCATCACTTCCACTGACCTTGTTATTTGCAGTGCTTTCTAAGGCCCATTTGACTTCACTCTCCAGGATGTCTGGCTCAAGGTCAGCAACCACACTACCTGGGGTGTACGAGCCATCCATATCTTTCTGGTATAATTCCTCTGTGTATTCTTGCCACCTCTTCTTGATGTCTTCTGCTTCTGTTAGGTCCTTGCCACTTTTGTCCTTTATTATGGTAATCTTTAAATGAAATGTTACTTTCAGATCTCCAATTTTCTTGAACAGATCTCTGGTTCTTCCCATTCTATTGTTTTCCTCTGTTTCTTTGCATTGCTCGTTTAAGAAGGCCTTCTTGTCTCTCCTTGCTATTTTTTGGAAATCTGCATTCAATTTCCTGTATCTTTCTCTATCTCCCTTGCATTTTGCTTGTCTTCTCTCCCCCGCTATTTGTAAGGGCTCGTTGGACAGCCACTTTGCTTTCTTGCATTTCCTTTTCATTGGGATGGTTTTTGTTGCTGCCTCCTGTATAATGTTGCAAGCCTCCATCCATAGTTCTTCAGGCACTCTGTACACCAAATCTAAATCCTTAAACCTGTTCCTCACTTCCACTGTGTATTCATAAGGGATTTGACTTAGATTGTATCTTACCGGCCCAGTGGTTTTTCCTACTTTCTTCAGTTTAAGCTTGAATTTTGCTATAAGAAGCTGATGATCTGAGCCACAGTCAGCTCCAGGTCTTGTTTTTGCTGACTGTATAGAGCTTCTCCATCTTTGGCTGCAGAGAATATAATCAATCTGATTTCGATGCTGCCCATCTGGTGATGTCCATGTGTAGAGTCGTCTCTTGTGTTGTTGGAAAAGAGTGTTTGTGATGACCAGCTTGTTCTCTTGACAGAACTCTATTAGCCTTTGCCCTGCTTCGTTTTGATCTCCAAGGCCAAACTTGCCAGTTGTTCCTTTTATCTCTTGATTTCCTACTTTAGCATTCCAATCCCCTATAATGAGAAGAACATCCTTCTTTGGCGTCATTTCTATAAGGTGTTGTAAGCCTTCATAGAATTGGTCCATTTCAGTTTCTTCAGCACCAGTAGTTGGTGCATAAACTTGGATTACTGTGATGTTAAAAGGTCTGCCTTGGATTCGTATCGAGATCATTCTATCATTTTTGAGATTGCATCCCAGTACAGCTTTCGCCACTCTTTCGTTGACTATGAGGGCCACTCCATTTCTTTTGCGGGTTTCTTGCCCACAGTAGTAGATATGATGGTCATCCGAACTGAATTCGCCCATTCCTGTCCATTTTAGTTCACTGATGCCCAGGATGTCAATATTTATTCTTGCCATCTCATTTTTGACCACCTCCAACTTACCCAGGTTCATGGTTCTTACATTCCAGGTTCCTATGCAATATTTTTCTTTACAGCATTGGACTTTCCTTTCGCTTCCAGGCATATCCGCAACTGAGCGTCCTTTCGGCTTTGGCCCAGCCGCTTCATCAGCTCTGGATCTACTTGTACTTGCCCTCCGCTCTTCCCCAGTAGCATGTTGGACGCCTTCCGACCTGAGGAGCTCATCTTCCAGCGTCATAACTTTTATATGCCTGTTGTCTTTGTCCATGGAGTTTTCTCGGCAGGGATACTGGAGTGGCTTGCTGGTTCCTGCTCCAGGTGGATCACGTTTGGTCCAAACTCTCCACTATGACCTGTTCATCTTGGGTGCCCTGCTCGGCATAGTTCATAGCTTCTCTGAGTTATTCAAGCCCCTTCGCCACGGCAAGGCAGTGATCCATGAAGGGGGTGAAATTGCATAGTGATCAAGTGATATAATCCCTTCTTGCCAAGTCGGCAAGTACATGGCAGTAATTTTTAATGATCACTATGCAATTTCACTAGAAGTTATTATTATTATTTATTACTTAACATTACCTGACAACTCAGAACCTAAAATTAAAATTATTTGATATTCCGAAAGTAGTTTATGTGCTTGTTCACCAAATATAGATTTACCCAGCTAAATGTTGTACAAGCACAACAATAATATCAGATTTTAATTCTTCACATGCAATAGCATATTTTTAAGACCCCTCACTGAATAAATTTGCAAAAATTAAGTTTTGCCCCCTAAAATGACACGCCCTAAACTAAGAAGTACAGAAATGGTCTTAAATAAAATAAATAATGGGGTGCCTTCTCCCAAACGTTCCTCCCTGTTGTTCAGGGGAGCCCAAAGTTCAGGGGACTGAAGCCTCTCACCTTGTTCCATTACTTAGATATGTACAACCGACTTGGCAAGAAGGGATTATATCAGGCAAGAAAAGAACTAATAACCTTTTGGACACTTTTGTAGCAGAAGTGGAAATGTGTGGGGCTCCAGATGTCAATGGGCTCAAATTCCCATCAGCCCCCAGGCAGCATGACCAATTAGCGGGGATTATGGGAGCTGTAGTCCAACATCATCTGAAGGAACACAGGTTCCCCCCGAATCCTGTTCTATAGGATGTTCCAGAATGGAAGAGCCAAACAGAGCTGCCTTACCTGGCCTGCAAGATTGAAGTACGCATGGTTTGTCAGATTGACTGGCGTGGTCTTACTGCTTTGAGCTCTGTAGCTGATTGTTAGCTCCCCATCCTTGAGAGTATATGTCACCCAGACTTTCAGCTCACCAGGATATCCCTCTTCACCATCTGGACTTACTCTGAAAAACCGTACGCCATCTGGCAGCACTTCAGGTTCCCAGATGGCCTGCAATACAATTTCATTAATGGTATTTTTAAAAAAATCACATTGGCTAGAGTCCAGCTACTAGACTGATGTACCTGGATGAGTATGTGTGCCAAAAGATTACACATGACAACCATGGATCACTTCCAGGATTCAAAATATTTAAATCGGTGTTTCCCAAGTTTGGGCCTTCAGCTGTTTTTGGACTACAATTCCCATCATCCCTGACCACTGTGGTCTTGCTAGCTATGGATGATGGGAGCTATAGTCCAAAAACAGCTGGAGACCCAAGCTGGGAAAACACTAATTTAAATGAACTTTGAAGTGCTTCCCACCCTCCCTCTGTTAAACAGCTCACCTGGGCAACTGGTCACCCATGTTGTCTGCTTGCTTGCCTGTTCTTCCGTTGTCATGCTGCCATTGGGACTACAGCATGATGATAGCCTTACATTTTTATGTATATAGGAAGATATACACACATGTAATACACACTATATAGTAAGCTTGGTGAGAGACGGTGATTCATACATAAAACAGCCTTCCTCAAATTTGTGCCTTCCATATGTTTTGGACTACAACTCTCAACACCTCCAGCCAGCATATGATAAGGACTATAGGCCAAAGTAGGGATGCAGGTGGCACTGTAGGTTAAACCACAGAGCCTAGGGCTTGCCAATCAGGTGGTCGGCGGTTCAAATCCCTGTGACGGGGTGAGCTCTCGTTGCTCGGTCCCTGCTCCTGCTAACCTAGCAGTTCGAAAGCACATCAAAGTGCAAGTAGATAAATAGGTACCGCTCCGGTGGGAAGGTAAACAGCGTTTCCGTGCGCTGCTCTGGTTTGTCAGAAGTGGCTTAGTCATGCTGGCCACATGACCTGGAAGCTGTACGCCGGCTCCTTCGGCCAATAAAGCGAGATGAGCACTGCAACCCCAGAGTCGGCCACGACTGGACCTAATGGTCAGGGGTCCCTTTCCCTTTTATAGCCCAAAGCAGCTGGTGCACACCAGGTTGTTGAAGGCTGCTGTAAAATTTCTTAAGCCTCAGCACCTGGGAAAGGATTATTCCAAACAAAAGCATGTGTTTCCTGTGCTGGTTAGCTGGAGGCATGAATGGGCAGTCTATGACAAAAATCTAACTATGATGCTGACACAGAGCAGGCCACAAAAATAAGGTAACACTACAGCACAGTTGGCATACTGTATCTTCACAGCTCAAACCCATTTAATTCTGTAAAGTTGTAATTCTGGCCGGTTGGTATCCATCAGAGATGGGTAGCACAGGTGGGAGAAAATGATTGGGAAAATGTGTTCATGTACTGAATCAGCCAAAAATCTATTCTTAAGTTTGTTCTTAAAAGGAAGGATGGCAGCTCAGTGGTAGAACATCTGCCCTGCACATAGAAGGCTGCAGGTTCGATCTCCTGGCATCTCAAGGAGTCTTGTCTGAAACCCTGGAGAGCCACTCCCAGTCAGTGTCAACAGTATTGAGTTAGGAGGACCAGTTATCTGTCTCACTGTAAGGCAGATTCCTAAGTTATATGCTTTCATTAGGCAATCTGTTTTCATTTAGGGTTGTCATATTTCAGAAAACCAGGACAACCTGAAAGTTGAGCTTTTTAATTTTAAGGAAACCACCATAATGGTTGAGCTCTTTTTAAGAAAACCAGAAAGTTGTTGAACTTTTCTTTCTTTTTTACAAAAACATGAGTTTTTGATTGAAGATCCAAGACAAAGCGCCACCTTTCAGAAATCCCCCCAGACGTCAATTCCACCTTTGAAATCCCAGTTATGTCGGAGATACGCCAGCCCAAATTAATTATTTTTGTTGCTGGCATCCGACTGTCTTGAGAGACAATGGAGTGTGCCTCCAATTGCAGCTCACAACAATAGCCCCCTCAGCTGCACTGATGTGGGCCCCAAGGAAAGCAGAGCAATAGGTTTGGCACCAGCTTGGCTGCAGGAGTTGGCCGAAAGAGGTGTGCAAGGTGCCATTCAACTGTCTTAGGGACTACACTCTGGATTTGTGTAGCCTGTTCTCCCAGAGATCAGAGTTTTCATTTTCCTAGATGGGCTACCTTCCCAGATGGATGAGCCCCATCTACCCCTCACTTCCCTCTACAGCAGAGGTCCCCAAACTAAGGCCCGAGGGACTTATTTATCCGGCCCGCGGCAACCCCCACCGCCGACTGTCGCCACCCACTCTTACTGGCAGTGTGCTGCGCAGCTGCCCACTTCTGGGTCAGAGGAGAACCAAAAATAGCTTGTGCGCATGTGCAAACGTTATTTCCGGTGCACATCCGGGTTGGAGGAGGCCCATGCACACGCGCACAAGCCATTTCCGGTGCTCCTCCGACCCGGAAGTGCGCAGAAAATAGCGTGTCCGCACGCGTATGGGCATGCGCTCCCCTGCCCTCTGGCCCGCCGCGTGATCGGTGCTGGAGACACCGGCCCAAGGCGTGGTAAGTTTGCTGACCCCTGTTCTACAGCTTGTCCAGAAACAGTCTTCTCTTCTTTTTTTATTAAAGATTTTGTTGTTTTACAGAAGTATGTGTAATGTCTCTCGTATTTTTTCCATGTAACATTTTTACAAATCAGTTTTATTTGTTGAGACATTGGGGGGGGGAGATGGGCGGGGGGCGTGTCGGGTGGCGATGTTTCTATTTTGTTTAATGTATGTAGGGTTTGGTGTCAGCGTTGCTTGTGCTGTTCACTTGTGTTCCATTGGTGGTGAGAGAGGTTGGGGTTGGCCTAGGGTGTGGTTGTTTGTTTGAGATTGGCTGTGGTGATCTTTGTTTTCGTGTGTGAGTGGGGTGGGTGGGTGTTTTGGATCAAGTTAGCCATATTGATTTGTATGCTGTTGGTGGATTATTGACATTGTCTTGTTGGGCTGTGTATGTGATAAAGGGGAGCCATACCGGAGTGAAGGCGTCTTCTTCCAGAAACAGTCTTCTTGACCGCTGAACCCCCTCTTGGTCTCATCCGCTCAGTCCGCCCGAGCCTGTCTTTGCATGTAGGGGGAAGTCCTTAACTCACTAAGGACTTGAGACCACCAGAGGTACTACCCCTCCCCTAACACCCCATACACCCCAAATTAATGATACTCATATCTGTTTTAAAAGATTAGAAAGCTTTGACTGGAACTGGAATAAATAAAACAAGCAAAGATAATTAAGCAACCAAACCAAGTGTGAAGGAGGAAGCAAAACCTGTGCCTGGAAACAGCAAAGAGATTTTATCACCGTCATCAGTATGCATGCAAACAAATTGGGTGGATCCTTATGTCAGCCAGCCGTAGTTCTATAAAAAGCTAAAACCACCACCGAGTTTAGAAGCATATCTATAGCTTTGCTTCCTGCAGAACTCAGGCCAATGCTGGGTCTCCTCATCAGAACAGTCTCAAATTACACAGGAAATGGTTACCGCAGACAAGACATCTAGCCTCAAATTGGTCCAACAGAAAAACTCACGTGTTGATTTCATTACTTCTCTTTGATATTTTTCTGTTCAGATATAATTACTATTCTGTATACTAAACCTGCTATTTACACTAGAAGATGAATGAGGAATCTGTGGCCCTGGAGATACTGTTAGACTACTAACTGCTCCCATCATGCTAGTGGTCCCTTCCAACTCTGGTTCTCTGCCTGACCATTGGTCTTGCTGGCCTGGGGCTGATGGGAGTTGGAGTTCAACAACATCTGGAGGGTCACAGGTTCCCCATTGCAGCACTAAAGTGTGCTATAACATGTCCAGTTTTTGCCTTTCTTTGGGAGTGACTTTTACCCTCTTCCATTCCGGTTACGATCACAGCAGTCTTTTAACATCAGTAAAGGAGGATCCTTTTCAGAGTCTTCTCTTTTCAGGAAGACTCTGAGAAAGGTCCAAGCCTGGCTTCAGAGGAAGAAAGGAAAGAATTGGGAGTTCACAGAAGTGTCTGCACACTGAAGTGAACTTCCCAGAAGTTTCTGGTCAGGGGCGTCTTACCCATAGAGGCTAGGTGGTGCGGGGCGCCAGGGCGCCAAGTTCTGGAGGGCGCCAGGGAAGAGGTGGAGGCTGAACGCGGCGCCTTCTGGCATCAGCTCTCCGCTCTCGCCCACCTCCACTATGCCGCACCAAAGCAGCGCAGTGTCCGGAGCCTCCGTCTGCTGTGGCCACCGTGGCACGAAGTGGCCAGATGAGCCGGAAGGCGCCATGTCCAGTTTCCGCCTCTTTGCCGCTGGAGGAGCTGTCCTCCAGTCACTGCCCGCCTCCTCCAGCACTGTGCCATCCTCCCTAAAAAACCCTCTGAGAAATGGGGGGAGGGGCGCCAGAGGGCGCTTTGCACCACAGCGCTGGATATGCTTAAGTCTTATGCTTTGTCTCTGGTTGGCCACTGAGAGAAGAGAATGCCAGTCTAGACGGCTCTTTGTTTTTATCCAGCAACTTAATGTTCTCACCTTACCTGAATATGTCACCATGCCCTGATAATAAATACAGTGGAGCCTTGATTCTCAAATTAATTCCGTTCTGGAAGCCCAATTGGGCTTCCGAAATGTTCAAATACTGAGGCACAGCTTCTGATTGGTGCAAGAGCTTTTTGCACTCAGTGGATGCCGTGTTGCACGTTCGGGTTAAAAAAAATGTTCGAGAACAGAAGTATTTCCTTCCTGGTTTTCTGTGTTCGGGAGCCAAAATGTACGACATGGGAGGGGTTCGGGAACCGAGGTTCCACTGTACAGTGGTACCTCGGGTTACATATGCTTCAGGTTACATACGCTTCAGGTTACAGACTCTGCTAACCCAGAAATAGTACCTCGGGTTAAGAACTTTGCTTCAGGATGAGAACAGAAATCATGCTCTGGCAGCGCAGCAGCAGCAGGAGGCCCCATTAGCTAAAGTGGTGCTTTAGGTTAAGAACAGTTTCAGGTTAAGAACGGACCTCCGGAACGAATTAAGTACTTAACCTGAGGTACCACTGTACTGACATTGTTATTCACTTGAGCATAAACACATTTACCTTATCAAAACCTTTCTTTCCTCCATGCAGACTGTTGGGTCCGTTGTTGATGGCTAATTGATACTCGACTCCTTCCACTGTAAATTTCCCTCTGGCAATTCTGTTAGCAACCCGTCCAACGACAGCTCCAAAGTAGGGGTGCTTATTGGTGTACCCTGGCCAATAAAAGAAAGTGTGGAGCGGCCTTAGATTTATAAGGTCAATACATTTCAATGCTCAACATTGGAAGCTAGCTAGAGCTTTCATTTATTCTATTTTCAAAGGAGGGGCAGTTAACTGTACCCCTGACCAAAGCTTCTGCCATCCAGTAATCCCTTAGGAAAGGAGGGCCTTGGCTAGGCTCCCAAACTCCACCAAGTGAAGGCATATCATATCCATTCACTCCAATGGAAGAAGCACAGCCATAACTGACACAGCTCCTCCCATCTTAATTAAAATTAGGAAGAACTGGAAGTCTGTGAGGCTGTGTGGTCATGCCGGCTAAGTTCCACACTGCTGCAGGTGGCATGCCTCTGGAACTCCGTTGCTGAGAAGAAGTGGGGAGAGTTTGGTTGCACTCGGGGTGCATACGATTGCTCCCCAAGCCTTGTGCCTTTTAACAGCCTGAATTTGGGGTTCTGTTGCTGATAGGTCTCCTGCAGGAAGATCAGGGTGTCCCCTCTTGAGGGCGCTTTCTCCCCTAGCTTGCTTGACAACAGATGACAGCAATACACTATTTCATGGGGGCGGGGGAGAGAAAAAGGAATCAGTAGTGATCTATGCAGCATTGTGTGGGGATAAAAAACTGACTGAAAGCTCTGCTCTACATGCAACATGCAACAACTGAACAGAAACAAAACCGAGCATAAAGACTAATTAACCTTAAAGCATAGTCATCCACTCATTGGTAGGGTTAAGAGGAACAAAGGAGCACTGCTTCATTTCAGTTGGGGGGGGGGGACTGCAGAAGCCAATACACAGTCTCCAAGCCCACAGAATCTAGAAGCAGCTATAAAAGAATGGATTGCTGGAGGAAAGGTAATCAGTGTTTATTTCTGCACCCAGCTTCCCACAGACTTAATGTCTAAAGCCATGGGTAGGCAAACTAAGGCCTGGGGGCCGGATCTGGCCCAATCGCCTTCTCAATTCGGCCCGCGGACGGTCCGGGAATCAGCGTGTTTTTCCATGAGTAGAATGTGTGCTTTTATTTAAAATGCATCTCTGGGTTATTTGTGGGGCCTGCCTGGTGTTTTCACATGAGAAGAATGTGTGCTTTTATTTAAAATGCATCTCTGGGTTATTTGTGGGGCATAGGAATTCGTTCATTCCCCCCCCCAAAAAAATACAGTCCGGCCCCCCACAAGGTCTGAAAACTTTGCTGACCCCTGATCTAAAGCAGTGGTTCTCTGCCCTGGGGTGCCTTGAATGGTGGTCAGGGGTGCCACGGGCAACACTGGCCTCTGTCCCTCTTTCCTTCCCTCCCCCCTCTGATGCCCTCTCACGTCTCTGCTACCCAAAGGCTTGCACAGCTGTTTATTGCAGCAGCCCTGGCTATAAGCTCTGTAGGAGGCAACTCTCTTGGCGTGGGGGGGGGCATCTCAGTGACCAGGGACAGCAGGAGCTGCCCAGAGGACTCCCAAGGAGAGGGGAGAGGAGGCTGAGGACACACTCCACAAGGGAGGGTGTATGAAAAGGGTGAGAAGCTGCCAGCTCTGCAGGCAAGGGGTGACATAGCTGGGCTCCTGAGCCCCACAGGGGTGCTGAAGAAAGAGTGTAGTCGGTTAAGGGAGCCGTGGACTCAAAAGGGTTGAAAACCTCTGATCTAAAAAGCATTCAGCAGCAGCTAGTCAAGGTTATGTAACAGTGGAAGCACTCAGCCCTTAGATTATCTGATCTCTGAAGAAGAACATGAAAAATGCTGATTGGTAACTGAGGGAGGCAGGAGGAATGGTGGCAGTTCTGAGAACCAGGGACGACTGACAGATATTCATACTCTTCTCTACAGCTATGTTTCTGCTTCTCTGTATGGAAGTCTACTTGCAGATCAGTTTTATTATCTCATGCCTGGGAACCTGTTCATTATTCAGTCAGTTACCCTGACCCCTGAATAAATTTCAACCTCTGATTTATGTACATGCTTAAAGGGACAATCGGAAGTCAAAGGCAGACGGATTGTAAACTCTGGCCCTTCCTCCAGGGACACCTGAGAGTTGTTTTTTCCTCACACGGCAATTCTGGAAAGGAAGGTTAGGATAAGGCCACATTCACAACAACACATTTAAAGCAATGTGACAGCACTTCAAACATTAATGGTTCCCCCAAAGAACTGTGGGAGCTATAGTTTGTTATGGATGCTGAGAGTGGTTAAGAGACCCCCCTATTCCTCTCCCAGAGCTATGATTCCCAGAGCTTCATGTGAAGATGGATGGATTGATTGTTAAACCACTCTGGGAACCGTAGCTCTGGGAGGAAAACAGGGGTCTCCTAACAGTTCTCAGCACCCTCAATGTCAAAATGGGAGGTTGGCTGCTGAATCTCTGATGGGCGCATGTTCCACAGCATGGGACCAGCAACATTAAATGCTTGACTTCCAGTGTATCTGTCAACCTAATGGTTCATGCAGCAGTGTCTTCTCCATTCCCTGCAGATAGAGAGAAATAGTGGGATCATGCCCACTGGCTCTGCCCCACATACTGTACACCCTACTGGCCCCACCCTCAATGCCTGTTTGTTCAGCAGAACATATGCAAAGGGTCGCACAGAATTCTACACACACAGGCACCTCTTTGCGTATATTTTGCCAAACAAATGTGCAGTAGTTGGGCGCCAACAGCAGGAATTATTTCAAGGGACAGGTAGTAAACCTCTGACTCCGCTGTACCACTTCAGTTGTAAAGGTAAAGGGACCCCTGACCATTAGGTCCAGTCGTGGCCGACTCTGGGGTTGCGGCGCTCATCTCGCTTTATTGGCTGAGGGAGCCGGTGTACAGCTTCCAGGTCATGTGGCCAGCATGACTAAGCCACTTCTGGTGAACCAGAGCAGCGCACGGAAACACCGTTTACCTTCACGCTGGAGCGGTACCTATTTATCTACTTGCACTTTGACATGCTTTCAAACTGCTAGGTGGGCAGGAGCAGGGACCAAGCAACGGGAGCTCACCCTGTCATGGGGATTCAAACCGCCGACCTTCTGATCGGCAAGTCCTAGGCTCTGTGGTTTAACCCACAGCGCCACCCGCGTCCCTTCCACTTCAGTTGTAGTGGGTGACTTATCCAAAAAGCTCCCTCCACAAGGAAAGTTAGAATGTCAGGAAGAACACAAGACTGAATCCCTTCAGAGTCCCTTCTACTTTTCTAGATGCATGGACTCATTTATTCCTTTAGGGTTGAAGCAGCATTTAATCCTGTGGGTGCAATGTGATACACTTCAGACTTCAACATTTGTCTGTTAAAAGCAGGCTTAAGTCTGTAAATATAATTATCCATATTTGTTTTAAAAAAATGAAATATGCCTGTAATCTAGGCACTTTGCCTAGGATGGACGATATTGCATATCTGTTTAGCTGTAAATGTGCAAACACCCATTTCCCCCCCCCCCCGGCGGGTGGGGGAGAAACTGGAATGGGGAAACAGTGGTTCCCAACCCTTTCCCCTGCTGCTTCCTCCCCCCACCCTCACAAAACTGCAGGTCAGAAAAGGGGGAGCATTAGGAAACGAATTTTGTGTACACCACTCATAATACTGCAATCAAATGAACATACAGTGGTACCTCAGGTTAAGTACTTAATTCATTCCGGAGGTCAGTTCTTAACCTGAAACTGTTCTTAACCTGAAGCACCACTTTAGCTAATGGGGCCTCCTGCTACTGCTGCGCCGCCGGAGCACGATTTCTCTTCTCATCCTGAAGCAAAGTTCTTAACCTGAAGCACTATTTCTGGGTTAGCAGAGTCTGTAACCTGAAGCGTATGTAACCCGAGGTACCACTGTACTTCCTTGGAAGTAAGCTCCACTGAACCGTTTAACTTCTGAGTTAACATTTGTTTGTTTCACAGCTTCTGCTTTTTTTCCCTCCAGGTAATGCACCCTACATTTAAAGCATGTGGCTTTCTGCAAACAACCCCAGAAACTGTAGTCCCCCCCCCCCGGAGTTAAAATGCCCAGCGCTTTTATCAAACTAATGTACAGTTCTCAAGATCATTGGGGGGGGGGTAGTTATTTGCAACTTAAAAGCTTTACTTGTTCTTTTATTCTCCATTGCAAAACTATGGTACTAAAAAGCAGTGATGAAGCTTGAACATTTTTCAGCTTGGATGTACAGGGCTACTTATATTACAGCACCACCAAAGCTGGGTGGGTTTCAATAAAACAAATCAGAGGTTGCACTGGAAACATATTGTGCCTCAGGTTTCTTCTGTGGAATAAACTTTCAAGAAAGTTAATTCAAACCCACCTTCCAAATGATCAAAGCCTAGAACAATATCTGAGAATTTCCCATCTTTGTCTTTAGTCTCCAACGCGGTGATTATGCAGCCCAAGGAGATAATTTCCACTTTTACCGTGCTGGATTTGAGCAGAAATTTTTCCACAGTCCCTCCGCCAAGGGGCCATTCCCCAAATTTCTCTCTCTTCACTTCTGTCATTGCTCCCCACTCGCCCCCTCCCACGAAGCTTGTTTGCAAAGGGAGAGACACCAAAACAGACGGATAAGAAAGAATCAGAGGAACACTATGGGGGGGAAAGGACTTTGCCCAAAGGGGTTTTACCAACAATCCGAATCACGTGACACGCGCCCATCAGCTGACGCGGAAGAGGACAGAGAGAGAGAGAGAGAGAGAGAGAGAGAGAGAGAGAGAGAGAGAGAGAGAGAGAGAGAGAGAGAGAGAGAGAGAGAGAGAGAGAGAGAGAGAGAGAGAGAGAGAGAGAGAGAGAGAGAGAGAGAGAGAGAACCTGCCTCGTTATGTTGCTGGGGGAATTTTTTACGCAGAGCAAGATTTCTGAGCAAAATGGGGCATTTACCCGCGCAAGTGCAACCCTGTCAAAGAATCACAGAATTGTAGAGTTGGAAGGCACCGCAGGGTCATCTAGTCCAACCCGCTGAAAAGCAGGAATCTTTTTGCCCAACCTGGGTCTACAACCCGCGACCCTGAGCAAACCCACCTTGAATCCTGTGCGACTTATTTCCGAGTAAGCATGTCTTCTTAGGCTAGTAGTGCAGGCCGAACCCTTCTATGCAGGTACTCAAAAGTAAGCTCTACTGAGCTCCACGGGGTTTACTTCCGAGTGTGATAGGTGCATGTGCACCCATCACTAAGTCAACTCGCCTTTGCAACATTTCTAATTTGAAGCCGATCCTATCCTGTTGACTCGGACTGCGCTCAAACGGGACTAGCTCCTCCTGGGCAAAGGATTGCAGTCTTTTCTCGCTGACAATTAATTTACGAATCTGTAACTCACAGGATGTAAACAAGCACTGAGCTACACTACAGCAAGAGGAAATGATTGCAGGCGGTAATTATTGCGACATTTCTCAGTACAGTTATTGCATGTTCGAACTTGTTCTTAAGAGGCTGTTACACTAAGGTGTGGTCAGTGGTCTACATACGCAAGAGCAATGCTTCCCCCATGGTGTTGGACTCAATCCACTTGCATCCTGCAGTTTCTTGAGAAATGCTGTGGCTTGGAGGCGCTTTCCTGCAAAACCAGCTCCCAGCCGATTAAAAAGGTTTAAGCCAACATGTATACATTTTTTTTTACATCAGCAGATGGCAGCACGCGTGCAGACGATGGTTTCATTGAATAGGAATCAGAGGGGTGATTGCAGGCATAAGAAAGCAAATCAGGTAATCAGGTAATTGTGTGTGGACAGCAATGTAACAGGAGACTTAAAAGGTGTGGAGGGGGGAGGCTGCGTTTTAAGCCGCTAATGTATACATGCCCCTTAGGCTATTGGCACCACAGTAAAAAATAAAACAAAAGTGAGCACTTGCTTTGTCATGACCACTTACGGTAATTAGATTTAATAAGTTTAATCAGGGCAACCAGGGGACAAAACATAAAGGATTCATTTCAGACAATATGGGGTTTTTAATTATTATTCTTTCTAACAGGATAATGCTTGCCCTCCACGCCAGATTCAGATTATGGAACTTTTGAGCGATTTTCTCTCTTCCTCTCAAAACCCTGCAAATAAAAACCCTGTAAGGAAATCTCTGTGAAGAAAATCTAAATGGAGAAAGAAAGTGTGGAATTATCAACATGTACAGTTATTCAGCTGTCCTAAGCCTGTTACATTAAAAAACACCCTTTGTTTCAGTTTTGCTTTCCTTTTTAATTTGTGTTTTCAAAAAAGTTTGCTAAATAAATAGTTTACATCAAAGTTAGTTACTTTTACATTCTTCTCGTTGGAAATTTCCATTTGTGTTAATGAACATTTGGCATACACTCCGATCATTTTGAGGCCCTTGGCCCGGCAGTTCCAGTACTTTGGTTTATATTAAAGTTATTCATTCATTCACATGATCAAGCAGGAAAAAGGAAACCTTTCAGAAAACATTCTTTTCTAATCAGGGATGGAAAAAGTGCACTGAACTGTAGCTGCATTTGGCAGTACCCAGAAATTAATTATTGGTGCATTTGTTCCAGGAAACAGTTTCAAGATCAGGTCAAAATGAGAGTCCCTGCCCCTTCTAGGAAATGACAACACTGAGGGCTTGCCTACACTTCTGCTTGTCCCAGGCCTGAGCAGCTTTCTGCTTGTCCAGCACTGGATTTATGGCGATGCAGGCGGTTTCCCCTGGCAGGGTGCCGAGCCAAGGGGGCACAAAATTACGACATAGTGCTGTATTACCAAAATCTGCCCCTGGCTATTCCCATGTTTTCTAGACACTGGTCTGAGTGGTTTTGCCTTTGCTCACCTCTTTCTCCTGGAAAAGCCACTCTTTAGTGCTAAATTGGAACATACAGCAGTCCACGGAAAACCCAGTTGCCATTTCTTCCAATTGAACGCTAAACTGGGGGGTTTTCTGGGAGAAAGTGGCAGGTTAAACAGATGAACCCCAAAGTGCATCTGACAAGTTGATTTTGAAGGAGGGGTGTTCAGTTAATTCAGGGGGTGTACATCCCTTTTGAGGAACATGGGGTGTTCCTTGGGCCTGTACAACAGGCTTTGCTTACGTAGCTCCCCATCCTTGCTCTGTTTTCTCTTCCGATTATCCTCTCTGTTCCTCCACTGTCTCTCTCCCTGTCTACCTGCCTGCTTTCCTAATCTGACACCTTTCTGTACCTGCTTGCCAGCCTTGATACCAACTTTCCACTTGCTCTAGCGCCAGTTCAACCCAGCTTGTAATAGATTCTGCCTCCAGCTAACCCTACTGTGTTAGTGTACACACCATCATGGCTGTGAGTCCTGGAAGACCACTTTGGAACTAAACTAAGTTTTACTGCCTATGCAACTTTTTCTGAATGCTGTATGAGAAAGCACATTAATCTGACCTTTGGAGAGTTTGTAAGTAAACTTACCAAATGTGTGGTCTTTTTCTGTGCTGGAGAAGAGGAAACTTTGGAAGGAACTTGTAAGGGCATATTTAAAGGTTCTAGCAGCCTATATTTCCATTCATATATCCCTGCACCAAAAACAGCAACATATGAAAGTAACTTGAAGAGGAAGAAAAACCTCACTGCAATTTAAGTGGCTAACACGCATGTAGCCTGAGACTAAACTCTGGCAGGATTTTTGGTGACAGAAAAGGAATATGTTGGTTTCTTTTTACAGTAGAGGAAGAGTTTGGTCATGTTTTGTTGACTGGGTTGTTAATAACTCTTAACCAGCCAAACAATTCAGGCCAATCAGCACACATTCTGAACACCTTGCCCATCAAAGAGTCAACCTTATATGTAGTTGATTCACACATCCATGTTGGAGATGTAAATTGCTGTTTCCTAGTTCTGCTGGATCTCTCAGCGGCTTTTGATACCATCAACCATCTGGACCGTCTAAAGGGGCTGGGAGCTGAGGGCACTGTTATACAGTGGTTCCGCTCCTTCCTCCTGGGCCATATTCAGAAAGTGGGGGGAGGGATGAGTGTTCAGACCCCTGGGCTCTCACATGTGGGGTGCCTCAGGGTTCTGTCCTGTCTCCCATGCTTTTCAACATCTACATGCAGCCGCTGGGAGAGATCATCAGGGGGTTTGGGCTGGGTGTTCATTAGTTTGCAGATGATACCCAACTCTACCTCTCTTTCAAATCACAACCAGTGAAGGTGGTGAAGGTCCTGTGTGAGTGTCTGGAGGTGGTTGGAGGATGGATGGCGGCTAACAGATTGAGGTTGAATCCTGACAAGACAGAAGTACTGTTTTTGGGGACAGGAGGTGGGCAGGTGTGGAGCACTCCCTGGTCCTGAATGGGGTAACTGTGCCCCTGAAGGACCAGGTGCACAGCCTGGGAGTCATTTTGGACTTGCAGCTGTCTGTGGAGGCGCAGGTCAATTCTGCATGCAGGGCAGCTGTTTACCGGCTCCATCTGGTATGCAGGCTGAGACCCTATCTGCTCGCAGACTGTCTCGCCAGAGTGGTGCATGCTCTAGTTATCTCTCGTTTGGACTACTGCAATGCGCTCTTTGTGGGGCCTTTAAGGTGACCCAGAAACTACAACTAATCCAGAATGCAGCAGCTAGACTGGTGACTGGGAGTGGCTGCCGAGACCACATAACACTTGAAAGATGAGCGCCGCAACCCCAGAATTGGCCACGACTGGACCTAATGGTCAGGGGTCCCTTTACCTTTAAGTAGAAATATTAGCAGATTATTTTGCAAGACTTTTGTAGCCTGGGAGTGTGCCTTCCTCAGTGTTTACCTACCATTGTTAAGGAAGTTCTGGTCAACTGGTGGTCAGGTAGGGATTTCACTTCCATCTTTTTTGTTTCAATATTTTTCACGTTTAAAGAATTTGTTTATCACAAAGAGGCCCAACTTTTAAACAAGCAAAATGATTTTCAAGCAAAGTTCCTAAATGCTCTCTGGGTCGTCCTCTTAATGTGATTGTCTGTCTTTTCTCCTACTCAAGACCTTACATTTATCCACCATGTGATTAAAAGTTCAATACATTTTTTCTGTAACTTGCACATATTTCTGTTGGGTTTTGAGCAGCAGACCTTTATAGAGGTCATTTGCCTTGCTTCACCCTGTCTCAAATAAGGCGTGACCCCCTCTAACTCTAGTACTAGGAGACTTAGGGAAGTTAAACGGGGAAAATGTTTTTATTTTACAACAAAGTTGGTAAAACACAGGATGTGTCAGGAGATGGAATTCTTTCAAGAAACAGTCAACTTAAGTATATATTAATTTCTATCAGTACAATCGTGCCTTGGAAGTCAAACGGAATCCGTTCTGGAAGCCTGTTTGACTTCCAAAACGTTCAAAAACCAAAGTGTGGCTTCTGATTGGCTGCAGGAAGCTCCTGCAGCCAATCGGAAGCCCCACTGGATGTCCGGGTTCCAAAAACGTTCACAAACTCATTTCTGGGTTTTGATTGTTTGGGAGCCAATTTGTTTGGAAGCCAAGGCGTTCGAGATCCAAGGTAATACTGTATACCAAACCAATGGAATCACCATACCCCTCTCCTAAGTGGTTTGGGATTGTCCTCCTCTCACCAGGAGATATATATCCCCTTTTTACTGAACTGAGACCCAGGTAGGGTTTTCCCTCACAACTCCACTTCTCCTTTCTCAGCTTCAGCCTCCAAGTTCCCATTTGTCTGTATACTCATAAAAGACCCTAATCACTATCCTTCAGTCTTCTCCCAGCTCAGAGACTTCCTTCTCTGGCTGTAGATATTTTCTTCAGGGTGAATTACACACACAGCCAGGGCCGGATTTAGGTTTGATGAGGCCCTCAGCTACTGAAGGTAATGGGGCCCTTTATATGTCCAGCTGTGTCAACAACAAATTGACACTTTTTTGTGTTGAATATGTGCTATATGGTAATTTATGGACCTAATAGGTATCTAAAGCCATTTGCACATAACAAAATATGTATTTTATCAAAGTAATTGTTGATCTGAAATACAATTAAGAAAAAGTATATTAATAGTGAAATTTGGGGGGGCTCCCCAAGAGAGTGGGGCCCTAAGCTATAGCTTGTTTAGCTTATATGTAAATCCAGCACTGGACACAGCTCAGAGGCTAATACTGCTCTATTTAGCTGAACGCCAGGAACCAAATTCTCAACTGCTTTTCTTTTCCCCCTCACAAAATGCTATCTCCACCCCATCTCTGGTTAGCTGTACCCGTCTCCAGCCCAGCACTCTGTGAGCTACACAATTCTGGTGGGATTCCACTTCTCTGCATCACCAAACTCTGGTCTAACTGAACTTTCAGTCACAGCAAATGATACCAAATCGATCATATTCTCTTTTTCTTTCTCATCTGCATTGCAGTTTCCTTTGCCTATGGTGGTTACCACAGCACCCCACCACAGCAGACACTTCTGCAATCTAGTACCCATAAATTCCCCTCAGGGAGAAGTATAGGAAGCCGTGCAGGAAGCTGAGGTATGTGGTTGGCCGGAATTATGTATTGTTATGAGTTTGTGGATGGGCTTGATCCCCCACCAAATGTGTTATGAGTTTGTGGAAGGGGGCAGATCCCCCTAAATCCTTAGATTTAGTAAATGTTAGGAATAAATCAGTGCTTGGAATATTAAAGGAAGCTGCCAGACACTTAATCTGGCAGTGTCAAAAAGACAGGCCAAACTAGTTTTTGATGCTCAGGAAGTCGCCTGGGAGAAGATGAGCCATGAGCAAGAAACAAAGAAAGCAGAGTACATTGGTACCTCAGGTTACATACGCTTCAGGTTACATACGCTTCAAGTTACAGGCTCCGCTAACCCAGAAATAGTGCTTCAGGTTAAGAACTTTGCTTCAGGATGAGAACAGAAATCGTGTGCCGGCAGCGCGGCAGCAGCAGGAGGCCCCATTAGCTAAAGTGGTGCTTCAGGTTAAGAACAGTTTCAGGTTAAGTACAGACCCCTGGAACGAATTAAGTACTTAACCCAAGGTACCACTGTACTGGGCCATTAAGAATAATTGGCAATGCAAATATTGCCCACCAACAGAGGGGTGACGCCTTCTCCCTGCTCTGAGTGAGGAGCAGAGGTCAATGGTAGCTGACAAAGGTCAGGTTTAGGGTTTCAACTCTGAATGACAAAGGCTGGAGGAGGTCCATAGTTACCAGCGAGAAGAAGAATGGGTAAGAATCCATGTGAGCTGGAGATGACAGACTGGAAATAAGAGACATGGAGAATGGCTTTTTGCTGTCCTTTGACTCCAATGCTGCCCTTGAGGAGGAAGCCTCATAGGATGTGAATCCTCTACAATCCCTCCACCTAGGTTCAGGTTGTGTGTAAATAAAGCCACATATCATAAAGACACCACAGTCTCTGCTGTGCCTAATTTCTGAAGGAAAGACGAACCTTGGGTAAGTGCCTGGAGCCCTTGAATTCTCACGCTGCTCAGAGATCACTGTATCTTATTTTGAAAAATGGCTTGTGGTTTTCTCCTGCCACATTGCAGCACTCATTGATCAAATAGTCTTATCAGAAGAACATGCCCTAGCCCAGACAGTGCATGCAGTAGTGCTTTGGTCTAGTCAGTCTTACCTTAGCTGGAATCCAACATGGCAACTAAACAGCAGCAGCAGCAGCAGCAGCCATGTGTTGCAGCCTGCCAGATATCTGACAACCTCTGTTTAGCAATCCTGTGAAGAAAGCAACCACAGGAAGTTAACAGAGCCTCTGAAGAGAGCTTTCGTTTACAAGGTCAGAGTCCATAAAAAAAGCTATTGCCAGCCTGTGATGGTATGGTTGTGATATGGCTTTCTTCTGAGCAATAGGTGGACTCACCAGTGGAGAGCTAGTGTGGTGTAGTGGTTAAGAGTGGTAGACTCGTAATCTGGTGAACCGGGTTCATGTCTTCGCTCCTCCACATGCAGCTGCTGGGTGACCTTGGGCCAGTCACGCTTCTTTGAAGTCTCTCAGCCCCACTCACCTCACAGAGGAGGAAGGGAAAGGAGATTGTTAGCAGCTTTGAGACTCCTTAGGGTAGTGATAAAGCGGGATATCAAATCCAAACTCTTCTTCTTCTTCTTCTACCAGTAGTCAAGAGCACTACAGAGACAGCAAACCAGGGGTCTAAGATGGCTGAGCAGAACACAGTGGAGCTGGAAGTCTAAGCAATATTGTTCCTGCTCTTTTAAGAAGGCTACTGAGGGATGAAGTGGCCAACCGTCCTAGAAAAGGGTAGAGAGGGAGAACACAATATATGTTATGGAGTGGTAGGTTTCTGTAGGCTGGGGGCAACATTGCAGGGCAGTCCATGGTACTGTCCATGGTACTGCCCTGCAATGTTGTTCCCCAGCTTACAGAAACTTTCCACTCCATAACATATATTGAGGGACGTGGGTGGCACTGTGGGTTAAACCACAGAGCCTAGGACTTGCCCATCAGAAGGTTGGCGGTTCGAATCCCTGTGACGGGATGAACTCCCGTTGCTTGGTCCCTGCTCCTGCCAACCTAGCAGTTTGAAAGCACACCTAAAAGTGCAAGTAGATAAATAGGTTCCGCTCTGGCGGGAAGGTAAACGGCGTTTCTATGCACTGCTCTGGTTTGCCAGAAGCGGCTTAGTCATGCTGGCCACATGATCCGGAAGCTGTACGTCGGCTCCCTCGGCCAATAAAGCGAGATGAGTGCTGCAACCCCAGAGTCGGCCACGACTGGACCTAATGGTCAGGGGTCCCCTTACCTTTACCTTTACCATGGACAGTGCCATTACTTGGCAAAGTTGAGCAGTTGCCCATGACTGCTTCAAGGAACAATCTACACTAGTAGCATGCTCTTGCAATCAAGGAAATCTGTTGCCTGGGTGCAATGGAGAGCACTGGGAGATCAAGTTGTAGAACTGAAGACCACTAAATGAGTGATCATGGAAGGGTGAAAGCTCTTGCTAGGAGGATGGAGAATCCTGGAATCTGCACTGCAGATTTATTTTCTACAAACCCACAAAAGTTTAAGAGTTGGCCCTGGACACTGAATTTGCAGGACCAAAACAGAGCCCTCATGACTTTTCCACAGGCTCCATATTTTGGTATGGAAAAGGTTGAAGCCAGAACCTCAGTGCACCCAGCTGACTTTCCCACATAAGCCAAAAGTAAGGTATGAAACAACAATGTCTATAGACCAATATTCTGGTTTCTTCACAACCACCGCTCTTGACCTTACTGATCATGGGCGTGGGTATTGGGGGGGGGCACCTGCACTCCTAAACAAATGAAAATCAATGCAAATCTGAGGTTCTGTCCCCCTAACAAAAGCCTGCCTCCCCCAACAAAAATCCTGGCTATACCCATGTTACCAATATGGTCCAAAGGAAAGCACAAACTATTTGACACCAGCTTGGCTGTAGGAGTTACTGGAAGGAGGCATACAAAGCACCATCCAACAGTCTTAAGGACTCCACTCCAGATTTGTGTTGGATCTACTCCTTAGCCTATTCTTCTCCTGAAGATGTCCCACAAGGCAGCAGAGGTTTAAGATCCATCTAACAAAAAAAGACCTCTGTACTCATTGGCTTGTCCTCTGTTTTGTCACCTACAGTTGAAAGTTAAAGCATTTTTGTTGGTTAGCATCTATGTTGTGTGGCATAAGCTTTTGATATACAGTATGATATGGAAAGGGAGGGGGGCAAAGGGTTTATGTTGATTTTCTAAAACCTCAAACCAGTGGCATAGCAACCCCTGCCAATGTCTGGGGCAGAGCTTTTTCTTAGGGGATCACCCAAAATTGTTGAGCTATCTGTTAGGGGATCCACTGCCCTGCCCAGAAACCTCCTCTGCTCAGCAGCCCCCTGATACCCAGCAGCCACCGTGCTGCCCTACAGCCCCCCATTCCACCCTACAAGCCCCCCCCCATGCCAGGTATGGCCTGCCCCCTTGCCCCTGCCTTGCTACGCTACTGCCCCAAACCTTAATGTTCTAATCTATTCATTTGATTCCTTTTAGAAAGGCTTTAACTGCACAGCTTCCAATCGAAGATGATAATAAACTTATTCATGCTGCTTCCTACCCTTCTCCTTATATGGATATGTTCAAGGTTTCAGAACTCAGAGAAACTGAAATGTATGAAGCCTGTGCACAACTATAGTTTAGAGCTGATCTGCACAGTCAGCAAAACCTGCTCTACCACTGCAAACTGCAGGTAGGGATGGTATTTAAAAAAAAAAAAAAGTTTCTCTGAATTAAAAAAAAAATATGTACAAGCAAAATACTAGAATAAAATTGAATATTGTATGCACGAGCCTTTTCTGATTTGCTTTTTTATTTACAGGGGATTTTTTATATATATTAGCATTTGGGGGGGGCACCAAAATATGAAGTCAGCAGCTGGGCTGTATGCACCCTACACATTTAAAACACTATTTCCCCCCAAAGAATTTTGGTGGCTGTAGTCTGTTAAAGGTGCTAGGAATTGTAGCTCTGCGGGATCTAAGCTACAGTTCCCAGGATTCTTGAGGGGTGGGGGAAGCTATGTGCTTTAAATGCATGGTGTGTATGCAAAAAACAAACAAACAACCTACTACTTTCAGGAAAGCTTGCTGAGGATGCAAAGCTCTTTATCCCATGCTTCCTGGAATCCTGCTATCGCTGCCAGGTGTATTTCCCCCCAAGAATAGTGGTGGGGGAAGAAAGGGATAAAACTCCCCTGTTCTTGTGCTGTAGTCGTGTTCCAGATCACCCTCACTGCTACTTGATTTAAACAAAAAACAAAAAACCCTGTTATCACTCACATCAAGCAATGTATTTAAAGTAATGTGTAGGTAGGCCCTGATGATTCAGAGTTGCTAAGTGTTAATACAGAGAGGCGGTTTGGAATTTGCTAGAAAAAAACCCAACCAGATCTGTGGTTAGATCTTCCAAAAGTTCCTTCCTCTTTCAGAATGGAATTCTGGCACTGGGGAATGGATTTTTAACCTCTTCTCCCCACTCCCATTTTGACTTACATTTCCCTCCTCTTCGGCTTGCTATATTTCAAAAAGTAAAAGTCCAGACTCTTAAGTTGTTGAGCTTTTCTTGCAAAATCTCAAAGATGTTTTTGAGCTATTTTTAAAGGAAATTTGTCAAAATCTACACTTCCAACATGGGCTGCCATACATCTGGATATATCTGGACATTTCAGTGATTTCCGCCCAGACACTGTTTCCGACTGCCAAATCCCAGCTATGTTCAGGAAATTATGGACGTATGGCAGACCTACCTCTTCCTGAAGCTCCTATTAGCTGTGGAAGGAGAAAGAAAGACAAGTTTCCATATTGTATGCCATTTGATTGATTGATTGATTGATTGATTGATAAAGCTCTTCTTCTACTCAAAGATCAGATGTTCGCTGATCTACAACTCCAATCATCTCTGGGCATTGGACATACTTGTTGGGGCTGCTGGGAGTTGAAAGTTTAGCAACAGCCAGTTACTTGCCAGTAATTGCTTTTTTTTTTTTTTAATACATTTTAAGGTTGGATCCAGATGTGAGAGAGAGCCTGGCTTAGTGCAAGTTCATGTGTGAGCTGGTCATCCCTTTTGATGTATTAATAACTTCTCCACTGGGACAGAGATGATCAGAGATGAAACATGCAAAAGGGATTCTTGTGAAATCAAAATAGAAAACCAGTATTTTTGAAAGCAGTTGCTGTCAGCAGTACCGTGTAACTTCTATCTATGTGGCAATCAACCTGACCGTGACCACAGTAATGAGAAATTGCTCATATTGAAGATGGATGCCAGTGAGATTGAACAGGGAGTTTTGTGGACCGTTGATTGGTCCCTGCTCCTGCCAACATAGCAGTTTGAAAGCACGTCAAAGTGCAAGTAGATAAATAGGTACCCCTGCGGTAGGAAGGTAAACGGTGTTTCCGTGCACTGCTCTGGTTACACCAGAAGCAGCTTAGTCATGCTGGCCACATGACCCGGAAGCTGTACGCCGGCTCCCTCGGCCAGTAAAGTGAGATGAGCACCGCAACCCTAGAGTCGTTCGCGACTGGCCCCAGCGGTCAGGGGTCCCTTTAACCTTGACCTTTTAAGCTAAGAACTGAGACAATGGAACTATGATAACAATAGGCAAGTATATAATACTTACTAATACATACCTATTTGTGATTTGGCGGTCTCAAGTAATTATCAAGGTTGCTTTAGCTCCCCCCCCCTTGTGATCTGGCTTTTGGGCAGGTATCACTTGAGCAATTGTGTGGTTGCACATGAGCACATGGGTTTCCTTACTAACTGGAGGGTAATGAAGTGGAAACCATATGCAAAACCAAAACCACTTGCATAACACATCTCAGAAAAAGAAAATGATATAAAACTGGTCTAAATACCATTAGAAACAACCCACTTAAAATTACAAAGGGATATGACTTATTAACTGAGAGTTACTAAGAATATATTCCAAAAAGCACTCCAAATCAAATTCTAATGAATTGCATGTAGGAACCCAACGTTTTGGACAGGACACTCGCAGCTCATGCTGCTAATGCCAGGGACTGAACCTAGGCCTTCTTTCTGCACAGGGCTTTCATTAGTAATCAGAAACATTCATATAGCAGGATTCACAATCCTAATAGTGTGTTTCCAGTCATGGAGATTGATTGTATAATCAGTGTTTCTCATAAAATACAAGTTTTTCACACTATCCACAAGACATAGTCCTCAACAAAAAGGCCAGCCTCTTTTTAAAGCATTTAATCCAATTTCCTCTCACAGCAGAAAATATGTTAAGTAAAAAAATGTCTGTTATACATCCAGCCATGGATGGCATGGAAGCTCTTTTGCCCTGCCTCTAAAAACAGAAAAAACACTGCCATGTGTGTACTGATGTTTCAGTGAGCAATCTCGATCTCCCCACATGAATGCAACCTAGCCACTTTATTTTCAGTGGACCAAGGGATACATGTATACCTGTTTGTAAATTCAGAGTAACAGAGTAAATTCATCTGCATTTTCTGCAGAAGATTTTCAGTCTGTTGTCCATTATCTCCATTTTCAGTTTCATCACAGGAAATATGACTAAGGGCTTCAACAACTGTAAGCATAACTTTTGCTAGAAGCTGCAGTAGTTTTGGCAAGAGCCTCCCATCTTGTGCCTGATAAATGCTTAGGAACTTTTGACTCAAGAAGTAAGGGTTGTTGTTTTTAGCACCGCTCATCTTTTTGTAGAAGCTGAGAAAAAAACCACAATACAGCTTTTATTGTGGCAAAAGTATTCTCTGCATCCAGACATGCGCCGCATGATAAATTAACCTGTTTGGTGTCGCTCAGTATCTTTAACTGTATTAGCCATCAATTGGATAACTTATTCACATCTGGTTTTGGATAAGTACAATGGCTGACCTTTACCTTCATACTAATTTATGTGAGCACACAGGAAAGGATCAAATTTGGCAATTAATTCAAGCAATACAAGAAAGCTACCATTGTTTGGTGAACCAAATGTTTCATCATCTCCCCTAAATGCCAATCAACTTTCTGCCAGAAGGGAAATCACTGCAAAAGCTCTCTAATAATCCTGCTCTGCTTTAATTTGCTCTTCGTGTTTGGATGTGAGTATTTGACCATGGTTTCTTGTTAAATATGTTAGCGTAGAGCTGCTATAGTTTTTACGAGTTTCTGTGCATTTGAACAAGGTAAGCACGATGCCAAACGCTGAATCCAGTAGCAGCTGAAGTTGTAATTGAGGTCGTTTGGCTAGAGAAAAGTTTGTACACCAAACAGTAGACTTTTCCTTTTGTGGGAGAACACACTGGCCATCGTTGAGGGTAGGTTTTTCCATTTACTTCGATAGAATAGAATAAATTATTTGAGCAGAACTAGGCTTGGGTTACTGTACGTTGACTGGTTAAAGTTCCATCCCGGGACTGACATTCCAACGGACCTTTCTCAATCCTCTTCCAAAAATAAATTACATTTATTTAAACAAATTAATCAGCCAGAGTGATCTATTTAAATCAATCAATCAGCCAGAGGGATTCGCTTTTATCGTTGTCTTCTTCCAGGCCGCTTTGGCGAGAACCGCCCTTTGCCACCCTGCACAGATATACAAAACCTCCCCTCCCCTCAGCGCGCGCGCGCTGGCGACCGTTGGCCTTGGTAACGGCGAGGTCGCGCGCTCTTCCGTCGAATAATAAACAACAAACGGCTCCAGCGGCAGGCTCTGGAAGTGGAGGCGGGGACGAGAGAGCAATAGAAGGCGGGGGAGGGGGAGCGGAGGGTTTATCTAGAGGTGACGGGCGTCCCATTTGCCCAGCCGCGTGTCCCTGAACTTTGAGAAGCTTCTCCGTTAGCCAATCACGGAGCTTTCCACACAAAGGTCGCTCCAATCGCAGGACAAGGGCCTGCGCTGTACTTCCCGATCCTTCGCGGCTGTCTTCTGTGAGGTGAACTGGTCCAGAGCATCTTCGTCGGTCTCTTCGCCTGACTCCCGGTTCGCGCGCCGGTTGCGGAGCCCCAAGTGTCCAGTATCCTCCTCACCCGCACTTCGCTGGTCATGTCTGAGCCGTCTTTTGGGCAGGAGGAGGAGGACGGCGCCTACGAGAGCCAGACCAAGCGGCTGAAGCCCAGCGCCAACGCCGCCGCTGCGGAGGGCGAGAGCCGCGAGGAGGCCGCCCCTCGCACCGGGGACTGCTCTGGAGGGGTAAGGAGGGCCTGCCTCTTATAATCCTCGCCCTTCGCAGTGTTCGCCGGGAGTGAACGGCGGGTAGAGAAGACGCGCAGCAGCACCCCGTTGCCAGGTGCGCCAACTGCCAGGTCGGCGTGTGTAATAATAATAATAATAATAATAATAATAATAATAATAATAATAATAATAATAATAATTTATTAATACCCCGCCCATCTGGCTGGGCCTCCCCAGCCACTCTGGGCGGCTTCCATAGAAACCAAAAATACAGTAAAATATCACATGTTAAAAACTTCCCTGAACATCCCTTAAGATGTCTTCTGAATGTCAGGTCATTGTTTATTGCCTTGACATCTGAAGGGCTTTCCACAGGGTGGGCGCCACTACCGAGAAGGCCCTCTGCCTGGTTCCCTGTAGCTTTGCTTCTCGCAATGAGGGAACCGCCAGAAGGCCCTCGGCGCTGGACCTCAGCGTCCGGGCAGAATGATGGGAGTGGAGACACTCCTTCAGGTATACTGGACCGAGGCCGTTTAGGGCTTTAAAGGTCAGCACCATCACTTTGAATTGTGCTCGGAAACGTACTGGGAGCCAATGTAGGTCTTTCAAGACCGGTGTTATATGGTCTCGGCGGCCGCCCCCAGTCACCAGTCTAGCTGCCGCTGTAGTAGCATCGGGACCTTAACACTTCCGTTTCTCCCCATCCTTCTCAATTCACAAGTTGAATCCTAGTATTTCTACAAAGTTTTGTTCATTAGGGGTGTCACGCATCTACCTGTTTTTAGATTGTAAACCGCCCTGTGATCCTCGGGTGACAGGTGGTGTAGAAAATTAATGAATACTCACAATAATACAGTAATAACAATAATAATAAGCGTGCATGTGGGAAGAGGGCTGAGCATGTTTCAGAAAGATTAGTCTGTAACAGGAAACAGCATCTTAAGGTGTGACAGGTTTTTTATTTACATGTATGTAAAGAAAATCAGTGAGAGATTTTACTTTCTTGGGCTCCGTGATCACAGCAGTCACGAAATTAAAAGACGCCTGCTTCTTCGAAGAAAAGCAATGACAAACTTAGACAGCATCTTAAAAAGCAGAGACATCACCTTGCCAACAAAGGTCCGTATAGTTAAAGCTATGGTTTCCCCAGTAATGATGTATGGAAATGAGAGCTGGACCATAAAGAAGGATGATCGCTGAAGAATTGATGCTTTTGAATTATGGTGCTGGAGGAGACTCTTGAGAGTCCCATGGACTGCAAGAAGATCAAACCTATCCATTCTTAAGGAAATCGGCCCTGAGTGCTCACTGGAAGGACAGATCGTGAAGCTGAGGCTCCAATACTTTGGCCACCTCATGAGAAGAGAAGACTCCCTGCAAAAGACCCTGATGTTGGGAAAGATGGAGGGCACAAGGAGAAGGGGACGACAGAGGACGAGATGGTTGGACAGTGTTCTCGAGGCTACCAGCATGAGTTTGACCAAACTTCGGGAGGCAGTGAAAAACAGAAGTGCCTGGCGTGCTCTGGTCCATGGGGTCACGAAGAGTTGGACATGACTAAACGACTAAACAACAACAAAGAAAATCATGGAATTGTAGAGTTGGAAGGGACCATGAGGATCATCCAGCCCAAGTCCTCTGCACTTGTGGATTAAGATTTAAATTAGCCGGTGAGACCACTTTGTCAGATGCACCTGGCTTTGCCACCAGCCGACTGAGGATACATAGGTCCACTTTTATACATCAAAGGATTTATTGTGCAGGAGGCAAAATTTCTCTTGGTTTCCTCTAATAAAACAATGCGAAGAGGGAGGTGTGTTCCTCCATTCTTCACTTTTCTGAAGGCAGTTTGTTCTAACAACTTTGAATTGTGTTGTATATATAACTTCATCTTTCATTCCCCTTTCAAAAGGGGCCTTCAAATTACTTTGTCAGTTAATCATCTATAATATTGTTTTTGATAGATTTAGATCTGAAAAATAAAGTCTGTCACTTTTATTTCCTAGAATGCTGGTGGAAGTTTTCACAAAGTTCCTGTTTCTCCTGTGGTCCATGTCCGAGGGCTCTGTGAATCAGTTGTGGAGGCAGATGTTGTGGAGGCGCTTGAAAAATTTGGAACCATATGGTATGTTTACTATATATTAGATCTTAAGTGACTCACAGCAAGCTTTGTAATGTATTTTTAAAAGACCTCTTCAAGGCTTGTACTGGTACTCCTAAATTGAAGGTAGTGGTAGGCCTACATTTTGGGAGTCCTGAAGCTTGACGGTTATGGGGGCCCCTTCGCAACCAGCAATGGAGTCTGGGCAACAACTGTTATTTTAGTCAAATGTGTTGTTCTGTGACAGAACATCACAGCACTCCATCATCTGTGCTACCGACTCTCAAACTTTGGGATTGTTGAAATAATATTCAACAAAAATTAATCAATTTAAGTTGTGCAACTCAAATTAGGCCTACTAGACCCATTTTAAAAAAAATTATGTGGACTAAGGTCACTTTTGAGGCTCCTTCAAGAATAGGAACACTGAAACTTAAGCTTCATTAATTTCATAGTGTCACGGCCACCCAGATCTGGTCCCAGCTCACAAGAGACCTCACTCCGTTGCAGCTTATTTACAGGAAAAGTTTATTGAAGATTTCTGCTTCTCATACAGTTCAGCATTGTGGCCGTACGTCTGCCACGTTAGACCGCTGAAGTCCCCTCTGACTCCTCCCCTCTTCCGCACCAACTTAATAGCCTGGCTCTAGACCACCTCTTCCTCTCCTTTCTTTTCCGCAGGGTCTTCCTGCCCCCCTGGGTTCCCTCTCTCCGTGACTCGCCTGAGGCTGAATCCTCTGCCGCCTCTTCCCCCCTCTTTCTGGCTTTAGGGCCGGGCTCCTCCCCTGAGCTCTCTCCACTTCCGCGCACCTCTACGCTTGAACTTGGCGCGCGTACGTTGCTGCTGACCTTTCTTTCGACCGCTACACCACCCCCTGCTCTGCTCTCCACCCTTTCCGGCTGAACACCCTGCTCCAACCCCCTCTCTCTGTTCTCTCCTAATCCTGCTCCCTCCGAGAGGCTGACGACTCCACCCCCTTTACTCCGTTCCGGCTGAGACGTCTCTTGCTTCCTCTGTCTTCCACTGGGCTCCTCTCCGCTTCTCCCTTCTCCTCCCCTTTGCTTGATTAAGGTAACCCCCTTTTGAGAATCCTCTGACTCGCTGCTCAGACTCGTGGATTCCCTCAGAATTCCGTCATCTTCTTCCTCATCCTTCTGCCCCTCCTCCCACTCGCTCTCCGTCTCCTCTGTCATCTCCTCCTCTCTCCCAGAAACCCTGACATCCATCCCCCCCTCGAAGCCCCCCCTTCCCCCCTCCCGCTCGCCGGGGACCGGTTGTGGAAACTGCGGCTCTTCGGGGGTAGGCTCAGGATACAGGTCGTCTACGTCAATGTTCTCTGCTGGCAGTTCTGTGTAAGTGTATTCGAAGTCGGGTTCTTCCCCCAAATGCTTCTCAGTCTCTGCTTCCATCGCTACTTCCTCCGGTGCTGCCCGCCAAGGACCTATCAGCCACCTCTTACGCCATTCCTCCTCTGGCTGCTCCTCCCACCAATAAGGGGTTTCCGTGTCCACCCCCGAGCACGATCCCCTGGGCGGGCTTGATTCTGGTGTTCTTCCCTCGGGGGAAGAGAAACCCCTGAACGTGCTATCTGACAATGTGGGTGTGAAAAGCCAGTCATCAAAGTACTCAGCTGGCATGGGTCTATGTGGGAAAAGTGCATGGAACTCTTCTTTCAAAAGGGGTTCGTCTAACTCGTAGCCTGGCACCCAACTATTAGCAGCGGCTGGTGTGCCCTCCCTGGCGAGAAAATATTCAACTCCCTCCTCCCCCCATCTCGAGTCCAGTATCTCTGTGACCTCGTTAAGAGGTTCTGGTCTTGGCGATTCCCCCCTCTCAGGCGCCCTCCTACGTGGCTCTGGGGGTGCTCCTGACTCCTGAAACCTGTGTGGGGTTTTGTAGGGAGTGAGCACCGACCTATGAAAGACCGGGTGCACCCTGGAACCTTCCGGAAGGGCTATACGAAAAGCCACCGGATTGATCTTAGCCTCAACTTGATATGGCCCTAGCTGCCTGTGTCCTAACTTCTTCTTGGCCAATGACCTGGCCGGCATCGCGTGGGCTGCTAACCACACCCAGTCCCCAACCTGGATGTCCTCTCCCGCCCTCCTGTGCTTATCGGCCTGCACCTTATACGCCTGTTTTGCCAGCTCCAAATGTCTCCGCAGCTCCTCGTGCACCTCTTGCAACTCCGCTGCAAACTGGTCGGCATCTTGAGGCCCCCCCCCTCCTGGTGCCGCAAATCTGGGGAAGGTTCTGGGATGACGGCCATTGTTCGCGAAGAAAGGCGTCACCCCGGTGGAAGCGTGTTTCGTGTTGTTGTAGGCGAATTCAGCCATCGGCAGATAGTCCACCCACGCCGCAGGTCGCTGGTTGGCGTAGCACCGCAGGTACTGCTGCATGATCGCGTTGACCCTCTCCGCTTGACCGTTGGTTTGTGGATGCCTCGCCGATGTCAGGTTGATTTTGACGTGCAAGATGCCCAGAAGCTTTCGCCAGAAAGTGGAAACAAACTGGCGCCCCCTGTCGGACAAGACGGACTGCGGAAGTCCATGCACTCTGAAGACGTGATCGATGAAGAGCTTTGCGGTCTGTTCTGCCGTCGCCACCTTGGCACAAGGGATGAAGTGCGCCATCTTGGTGAACAAGTCCACCACCACTAACACCGCCGTCTTACCTCTGGAGCTGGGCAGGTCTGTAACAAAGTCCAACGCTACCCTCTCCCACGGTTGCTGCGGTGTCTCCAGCGGTTCTAGCAATCCCGCCTGCTTCTGGTGCATTGGTTTGGACCTCTGGCAGATATCACACCTGGCGACGTAGTCCGCCACCTCTCCTCTCATCTGGGGCCACCAAAAGTCTCTAGCCACCAACTCCATCGTCTTTTCTTTGCCGAAATGGCCTGCACTAGGGGCGTCATGCAACTGTTGCAGAACCTTGGCTCGAAGATCGTCGGTGGGCACGTAAAGGGCACCCTTACGAGTCAAAAGTCCATCTTGTAATTGAAACTCATCGTTGTGTCGCGACCCTCCGCGTAGCTCCTCCATCTTAGACTGTGCAAACTGATCCCTTTGCAACGCGCGTCGCACCGCGTCCAGGTCGACTGCGATGGTAGCGCACGTCCACGCCTGCGGTGCGAAAATGTGCTTTGCTGCGATTGGAGCTGCTTCCTCCAAGTATTGCGGCTTTCGGGACAGCGCGTCTGCAATAACATTGGAGTCTCCTGGGATGTATTCTATTTTGAAGTCGAAGTCCGCAAAGAACTCCGCCCAGCGCATGTGTCGCTGGGTCTGCAACTTAGCCGTCCGCCAATACTCTAAGTTCTTGTGATCCGTGCGGACCTGCACCGTGTGCTTGGCTCCTATTAAGAAGTGTCGCCACGCTTTGAAAGCTGCATGAATGGCCAACAACTCCCTGTCCCATATGGTATAATTGCGCTCCGTCTTGCTGAGCTTCCGGGAGTAGAACGCACCCGGTCGCCAGTTGCCTTGTGAATCCTCTTGCAAAAGAACGGCCCCAACCGCTCTATCCGACGCATCGGTCTCTACCCGCATGGGTCTGCCGGGATTCACGTGGAGCAGCTGCTCTTCGGAGGCGAAAAGACCCTTAAGCGTCCGGAAGGACCGCTCCGCTTGTTCGGTCCAGACGAACTTCTTCTTCTTGGAACTGAGGGTGTCAGTGATCGCCGCCGTCGCGTTCGCAAAACCTTTAATAAACTTGCGGTAAAAATTGGCAAAGCCGATGAACCTCTGGACCTCTTTCCGATTTCGAGGGCTTTTCCAGTCCAACAGCGCTTGAACCTTAGCCCTGTCCATGGCCAGTCCCTCGTCGGACAACTTGTAGCCAAGGAAATCAACCTCTCTGACATCAAACTGGCACTTTTCCAACTTGGCGTACAGCCTGTGTTCCTTCAGCCTCTGCAGGACCTCCCTCACGTCCTTATCGTGATCCTCCGGCGATTCCGAGAAAATCAGGATATCGTCGAGAAAGCAGACACACTTTTTGTAGAGGAGACCTGCTAGCACGTGGTGCATAAATGCTTGAAAAACGTGGCTGCCATTTTGGAGGCCGAAAGGCATGACTCTGTATTCGTATGTGCCCAGAGGGGTGAACATGGCGGTCTTCCACTCATCTCCTTTCCGGATGCGGATGAGATTGTAAGCTCCACGTAGGTCCAGCTTGGTGAAAATCTTGCCCCTCCTGACGGTCGCTAAAAGGTCGTCAATCTTGGGCATGGGGAAAGCTTTGGGCTTAGTCAAGCTGTTGATGAACCTGTAATCCACTATAAGCCTTTTTTGGGGCGTGTCCTTCTTCTTCACAAAGAAAACAGGGCTGCCTCCCGCTGCTTTAGATTCCTGGATGAAACCGCGCTTGAGGTTATGGTCTATGAACTCCCGAAGCTCTTGCATTTCGTCCTCCGACATGGAGTACAGCTTGGCAGCAGGCAATTGCGCCCCTGGCACTAAATCAATCGCGCAGTCGTAAGGTCTATGAGGCGGCAACTTGTCAGCTTCCTTCTCACAGAAAACCTCCAAGAAGTCCTGGTACTTGTGAGGCACTGTTTGCACCATACTCAGATGCAATGGCTGCTCAGCTTCTCCTCCCTGATCGGTCTGAAAGCAATGCTGAGCACAATACGATGAACAAAAGTTGATCTGCCTCTGGTACCACGCAACCGCGGGACTGTGCCTCTCCAGCCAACTCATGCCTAACACGATGGGTGTGTCCGATAAGTGGGTGACATTGAAACTAATAAGCTCTCGATGGTTGCCAATCTGCATCATCATGGGAGGGGTTTGCTGCACCACTTGCCCCCCCAGCAACTTCCTGCCGTCCACCGTGACCACGTTCAGAGGCGTCGTTGCAGGCAGGAGCGCCATGTTGTGCTGCTTAACGAACTGCAGTCCCATGAAGTCGGCGTTGCTTCCCGAATCGATCGTTATTGGAACCTCAAGGAGTCTCCCATCAGGCAACTGGAGTGTTGCTGTGAGCAGAACTGCCGGTTTGGGAGGCAAAGGGTCCACGCTCTGCAGTGATGCTGGGGGCTTGTCTACAGATCCGCCTGGCTGAGCCCCAGTAGCTCTGCTTCCAGCCAGGCACTGTCGTTTCCCTGAAGCTGCTCCCCTGGTTGCACCTCTGCTGTTACAGTTGCCAGCGCTGCAGCGTGCTTCTGGAGCCTCTGGGGGCACTCTTTCGCCATATGGTGCGCACTGTCACAGATGTAACACTTCCTGGTTCCTCTAGGAGGCTTCGCTTTGGCTGCACCAGGGACAGGGCTCTGGGATGGCTTCTGAGCCCTAGCACCACCAATCTCCATTGGCTCCTCTCTGTCCTTCCCCATTGGCGAGGGGTGCGCACGGCTGAAGTCCCTGTGCCCAAAAGGGAGAGTCCTTGCTTTCGCACGCGCTTGGGGCCCGTCCTCCTCATGCCACGGACGCCCCTCATGTCGAATTCCAAGAGCTAAAGCCCGTTGCACCACGTCTTCTAGGGTCTGGGGTCTGTCCCCCCTAGCGATCTCATCCTTGATGGGGGGGCTCAATCCCTCCCAAAAAAGATCTCTGACCGGTTTACTGTCCTTTGGCCAATCTAAGGCGGTGAGCAATGCAAAAAATTTAGAGTGGTATTGGCGCACAGTCGCTTTCCCCTGCCTCAGCCCGTGCATTTGACGGCGCGCAATGTCCACATCCACAGAGGATTGAAAACAAGAATCCATCGCTTTGATGAACGCAGTTGAATCGCGACGGGCCGGTCCATCTTCGCGCCACAAATTGCGTAGCCAAGCCCTGGCCTCCCCATGCAGGTGCGAAACAATGAACCCCACTCTCTCCTCCTCATCTTTAAAATCGTGACGGAGTAAGTGCAGTGCATATACAACGTCCGCTCTGAAATTGGGATAGTCTTGCAAGTTGCCATTAAAATGCGGAACTAGGGCACCCCCCCTCCGTCCAAGCGCAATGCCCTCCGCTCTGGATCCTGGGGCCCCCGCCTTGTCCGCGCGCTCCCACCTTGCCTGCAAATCCTGGCACGTCTTCTCCAGGTCGTCATTCTTCTTCTGCGAAGCAATGACTGCCGATGTGAGAGCGGTAACCTGATTCCGCAATGCAACCAGCTGCTCCTCAGCGCTCATGGCTGCTCCCGTTCGTGAGCTTCGCAAAAAAAAATTTTTGCTTTCGCAGAGGGGACTTGCTGTCACGGCCACCCAGATCTGGTCCCAGCTCACAAGAGACCTCACTCCGTTGCAGCTTATTTACAGGAAAAGTTTATTGAAGATTTCTGCTTCTCATACAGTTCAGCATTGTGGCCGTACGTCTGCCACGTTAGACCGCTGAAGTCCCCTCTGACTCCTCCCCTCTTCCGCACCAACTTAATAGCCTGGCTCTAGACCACCTCTTCCTCTCCTTTCTTTTCCGCAGGGTCTTCCTGCCCCCCTGGGTTCCCTCTCTCCGTGACTCGCCTGAGGCTGAATCCTCTGCCGCCTCTTCCCCCCTCTTTCTGGCTTTAGGGCCGGGCTCCTCCCCTGAGCTCTCTCCACTTCCGCGCACCTCTACGCTTGAACTTGGCGCGCGTACGTTGCTGCTGACCTTTCTTTCGACCGCTACACCACCCCCTGCTCTGCTCTCCACCCTTTCCGGCTGAACACCCTGCTCCAACCCCCTCTCTCTGTTCTCTCCTAATCCTGCTCCCTCCGAGAGGCTGACGACTCCACCCCCTTTACTCCGTTCCGGCTGAGACGTCTCTTGCTTCCTCTGTCTTCCACTGGGCTCCTCTCCGCTTCTCCCTTCTCCTCCCCTTTGCTTGATTAAGGTAACCCCCTTTTGAGAATCCTCTGACTCGCTGCTCAGACTCGTGGATTCCCTCAGAATTCCGTCATCTTCTTCCTCATCCTTCTGCCCCTCCTCCCACTCGCTCTCCGTCTCCTCTGTCATCTCCTCCTCTCTCCCAGAAACCCTGACACATAGTATATCTGTCCCTGATTGAAGCATTGGAAGTACCAAATCCTTCAAAAGTTAATTTTGAGGCAGATCGTTCTGCTTGTCTACATATGGAAGCTGGGTAAGAGAGCACCCTGGTTCTCTTTCTCTACATTAGATATTCATAATTTTATCCTCAGAACTTTGCATTTTGCTTTACAGTTGAAAGATGAGGTATGACTGATGTCACTCTTGTGCCTGAAAAAAATGCAAACCTTTGCTCCAAACTAAGCCTTTGGTTACATAGACACATTTGCTGTAGATTTCAACAAATGTTCCATTGACTTTAAGAAAGGAAGTAGATTTTTTTGAGTTTACAATAAGAATTTTTATTGTAAAGTCTTTTAAGATCAGATTTCACCTATGATTTACAATCGATGGCCTTAAATAATTAGAGCTCATTAATGGTTTTATTGTTTTTCCTGCAGTTATGTGATGATGATATCATTTAAACGCCAGGCTTTGGTAGAATTTGAGGATATTGAAAGTGCGAAAAAATGTGTGACCTTTGCATTAAGTGAACCGTTATATATAGCTGGGCAACAAGCATTTTTCAATTATTCTACCAGCAAAAGAATTACTCGTCCGGAAAACACAAACAGTGTCTCTGGTGGGAACAAAGTTCTTCTCTTATCAATTCAGAACCCTCTATATCCAATTACAGTGGTACGTCTTACTCTTAAGCATAACTTTACCTAACCTTAGTGCATCATATTAGCTACATAAGGTAAAATCTTTAAGGTTTTCATTCTGTGTATTCCCAATTTATAAATGGTATAAGACCATGGTATATTTATAAATGGTATAAGTTAAAATTTATTTAAGAGCACTAAAATTTTGGCAGTCTTATTAGATATCTGAAACGCATAGAGTTAAAACTGGATTTAGGCTTACTGCTTTGAATTGCCTTGTTTCAAGGATAAACTTTAGAATATTTGTCCTCTTTTCTCTCATCATTCCATAACTACATAGAGAAGGCAAGGATATAATATCTGTCACGGGGATAAATTTCTTGATCTATGCTTAGTACACAAGATTTCTTGATCTATGCTTAGTACACAAGAGACTTTCTCTCAGAAACTAAATCCAAACTTTAAATGGGGGTTATTTTGTTTGTGTGTGCTAATAAAATTTTGAATAGTATTTGTCAGGTAAATCTTCAAATCTCTGACTATTTCCCTCATTCTTCTGTAGGATGTTTTGTATACAGTGTGCAACCCTGTGGGGAAAGTAAAACGTATTGTCATATTCAAGAAGAACGCAATACAAGCCCTGGTTGAATATCCTTTTCGTATCACTTTGTGCCTGTGTGTATAGATTATGTTCTAGGGCAGGGCAGTCTAACCTCTCAGACCAAGTGGGCCACAAGAGTACTTTGGCACAGAACCTGGGGACCACACAGTGATTTAAATTTCCATATCATATATTAGAGTTTGCAATAAATATTATTTAATATGCACAATTAATATATTTAATTAAACACAGGCAACCCCCCATTTGCGCGAGGGTTATGTTCAGGGTCATCGCTCTTGTAAGCTTGCCTTACCCTCACCCTGCTGCCATTCTTCCCTCTTCTGGTGTCAAACATTGCAGGTGCAGTCAGTCACACATGCCTTGAACATGCACAAATTGAAAGTTGCCTGTATATATAATTAAATACACAATTAGTAGATTTAATATACAGTGGTGCCTCGCAAGGCGAAAATAATCCGTTCCGCGAGTCTCTTCGTCTAGCGTTCTTTTCGTCTTGCGAGGCATTCGTCTTGCGGGGCACCACTGTATTTAAAACAGATCAGAACCATTCTTTTTTTTTTTTAAGCAACCAAACAGATCCAAAAACAAGGATGCCGCAAGGTGTGGGGAGTTGCTGGTTGCAGTCAGAATTCCTGTCAGGAAAGAGAAGGGAGAGGGATAAAGCAAGGGAGTTCTTATTAGCTCTTGGTGAGGCAGTAGGGCACGGAGGGGGGGGGGGAGAGGAGAAGAAGCAACTCTGTGCTAGGGAATCACTGAACTCATCTCTGCACATCATCCAGCCTCTGGCCTACTTCCTTTTTCACAGCCGCTGTTTATATAGCAACATGGCAGCTCCTGCAGGCCAGAGGGAGCATCCCAGTTACACCTGTGGTCAGCTGTTCTTTCCAGCTGTGGAAAGCATTTTGAATGGCTATCCTGTGGTTCTTGCCATTTATCACTAGGAGCCATCCCATTCTTTCCCACCTCATATCCCATCCTGAGAGCCGTGCAGACTATTACCTAAATTGGGGATGGGGAGCTTGTGGTTCTCTAGATAGTGTTTGAGTATTGCTCCAGTCATGCCTCATCACTGGCCATGCTGACTATGGTATTAGTCATTCATTCATACATAAAATTGGTGTTTCTGCATGTGTAACCGCATGTTAAATAAAGAGCCTTGAGTAATTTCTAGGAGATCTACTGTGTTGTGGTTTAAATTAGCATGACTTGTGGCTATTTTTTGGGGGGAGGGTGGAGGCATTGTTTTAAACAACAATCCTTAACATAAATCAAGTTCAAATCGGTTATCTGTGCTCAGAAGGCAAAAGCAGCACTCAACGGAGCAGATATATATGCAGGATGTTGTACACTAAAAATAGAATATGCAAAGGTAATGATCATACTTTCTTCAGCGGCTAAACTGTTTTGGGAGGAAATCAATGATTAAGACTTGCTATTTGTTTATATTTTAACAGTCAACTCGACTTAATGTCATTCGAAATGACAATTGTAGTTGGGACTATACAAAACCATATTTGGGCAGAGGTAAGTATTTTGGTAACTGTACTAAATGTGCATTTAAATATATACATATATGCAGTTAGCTTGTCTAATGTGTTAGTCACTTCAAGCCAGGTATTTCTGATGCAGCTCTTGTGATAGGCATCCTGACTTGTAATCCTGGAAAAGAATAATTCAACATTATTGCCCCTTGCTGGTTCCTTTTGATCTATTTAACACGGAGCCCACACATGCAAGCATGTTTGCAGTACAAGGACTTGCATTTCTCCAAGCAGCTCTCACTCTTTGGAGGAGAGGACACTGATGCAGACTTTCCTTACAAACTACAAACTTGCACACTGCTTCTCCACGGGAAGGATTTTCCTCATTTGTTGGACAAGGCATTAAGAAGGATAGAGGACTCCAGCAGGCTGACTCTACACTTCATCATGCACCACATCGGCATCATCAACAGGCCCTCTGAGAAACCTCAGACTTGCAACTCACCTTGACTGCATACTGCATGCACCATCACCACAAGCATATCAAGGAGGACCACTTACAGCACTTCTGGTTTGCATGGCACGAAAATACCATGGTAGACTGTACCCATTCTAAACCAGTTTGCATGTGTTTCCAGTCTTATGTCCCTTTAAAATTACCGTTGTAGAATGAAACACCATAAAATGGAAGATCCAAACTCTTGTTTCTCTCCTGGTTTTTTACCAGTGTAAATGCTTTCTAAAGGACTGCCCTTACTTTAAAGATTAATTGAAATTCACCTGTACCCTGTCAAATGAGTCCCCGCAAGCACCAATATTTGATTCAAGGTCTAAAATGTCTGAGCATTTTTAATTGCAGAAGCTAGTTGGAATAGTGTTTTCATCAGTAAAAAAACCTGCATGGAAATGTAAAAGGAATTGCTATGTAGTTTGATTTCTGTAAATGCTCTTTGTAACTGAATGATTTGTGTATAATCTGCTGTAATGTACCTTTTGAAAATCTAGGCAATTATAACATGGAGGTGGGAACTTAACCTTACCAAGGTAGAGTATCTTCTAAATTTTAAACATAGTGAAGGTTTCATCTTTCCTTTTAATCATTGCAGAAAGGTTGTTTTTACTGGTAGTGCTTTGGCTTGTAAAAATGTATTATTTAAAGGTTAGGGCTTGGACATGCAGAATTAAGTGTTTGTAAAAGGTTAATAAGGGGGCTGCAGTATTGGTTAGCAGATTGTCCACCTGCAGTACGTTACATTAAAGCTCACGTTCCCCCTCCTTTAAACTACCGAATTGGGAAGTCACTGAGTTACCTTGGGCAATTCAGTGGATAATTTTCCAAAATATATAGATGTATATTCAAGCAACTAGCAAACATGTAGTTCAGACTGTAATTTTAAACTGTGCCTTGGCTTAGTACATGAAAGATTGGGAAATGAGAAATATTTTCTTGAAGGAAAACAAACAAAACAGGTGCTCTCAAGTGTGTGGCAATGTCCGGTGGAATTTTTTATTTCCATTTCATCAGCAAATTCAGTGTGGTGGAGCTGGAGATAAGATGGCGCCGGCAGTAAGTCTTCTGTGAGCCTCAACAGAGTGAGTAGGAGCTTTTTATAGAATAATAACAACAATACAGAAAGACACTCGGAAAAATCAAAGTTTAGCCTGATAAAGAATCCGGGAGCTACCAGGAGGTATTTTAAACCTCCCCTTTCTCCTCTCCCCTCCGGAGCTTCTTTTTTCCTTTTTCTATCTGCCCTTTGTATCCCGCGGAAGCTATTCAAATCTTCCAAGGCCATCCAGTGCTATTTTGAGGCTATTTGAGTGCTATTTTGAGGCTATCTGAGGCAAATTCCAACCTCTGAGCTCCTTTTGAATAAGGTCCTAGCACACGGCTAGAGAAGATAACTCAAATGGTACTTACAAGACAGAATTACAAAGAACTGGGGATTCCTTTAGCTCAAGTACAAGCTGTTGAACCCCCTGCCCCAAAGAAAAAGCAGGCAAAAATTCCATATTATTTTAAACCAAAAGAAGAAGAAATAAAAGGAAATAAAAACACAGAGACCCTGCATTTGCACGAATGGTCTGTCGACCGTACCTCGTTCGGAAGGGGCATGGAAGCAGAGGGTGGTGGAGGAAAAGGAGTCGACCTGGCAACCGAGTTAAAGCAGGCTACTACAGAAAATACAGCCCTTGAGGCCCGACCGGAACAGGAGCCTCAACTGGGAAACCCAGAAGCTAGGTCAAGGGAACCCACTCATCAATCTATGCTTGGAGGAAAGGGGGGGTCTCCTGCCCCGATCGAGGTGGAGGAGTGGCTAAACGACACAAGAGCTCGACATCCAGATCTGGGCAGTTTTAATTACATAATGACAGGGTTGTACAAAGATCTGTTGGAAGAACATCAAACTCAGCTAATTAAAGAACTGGGGCCAATTAAAAACTTTCTTTCAGAATGTTTGGGTTTGCTCACCTCCCTGATTGAACTAATCAGGAGGAAAGAGGACTGCCACTTTCACAAAGAAGCCAGCAATAAGCCAAATGGAAATAAAATCCAGCCCAACATCAAAGAAAGGAAAACAAGCAGAGCCAAACTAGTCCAAGGGAAAGTACTGGCCACTAGGAAACCTTCCTTAAAGGGAAAGAGACCAATGCATAAGAAGAAGCCGAAGAATGTGAAGATAGGCCGAAAGGCTAAGCTGCCCTCCTGGACGGGGAAAATGAACTTCTCAAAGTTATTCAAGATTTTGGAGAACTCAAGCACAAAGAACCCCAGCATAACAACGCCAAATAAGAGTCAAAGCCCAAACATTTTAAATAAACGTCAGGTGGCTAGCCCTCCAAGGCAAGTAAAACAATCGCTGCCCCCCAGTGGCAAACTAAAGAAAACTCCAGACCCAAAGCAAGAAACTCCCCAGAAGGGAGCACAAAAGAGCCAGAACTTAATTTTAATTAAACATAAACTAGTCCTCCTCCCTCTCTTCAAGCATGGAGGCCTTTCCACACCTGCACAACAGAGAATTTATATACTTAAGAAAATTGACTTAGTCATCAGAGGCCTTATTCCAGCAGAAAATATTGTTAGCGTGAAATTTCTTCCTTTTGATAAGGCCCAAAACAGAGTCGTGGTGACCTTTAAGGACTGGTCGGTAACTAAACAAATCTTGGACAAGAGGGACAGGCTTCAGAGGGCTGGCCTGTTGGTGACCCGCCTATTCGAAGAGTCTGGCGTTCCACCATCCCTCTTAGGAACTCGCAAAGACAAACTGGAACATACTGAGCAAGGGTCCTTGAAACTAAGACAGGAGATGAGACTGCCTAATGAGGGGACGGATAACTTCTATCCAGAAGAAAAGGCATTAATAAATCAGTTTGGATTGTTGCCTTTCCTTGCCCAATCTGAGATCTTGAGAAGATTGGAGACCCTTAGAAATAAGCTAACAGAGATGAATGCTCAGGAAAAAGTAAGAGAGAAAGAACCGGCAACGGACCAATTAAAGAAAGAGAACCTCTCTGAAAAAGCCAAGACAGACCCCATGAAAGATTACTCTTATAATACCTCTGCAACTGCAGAGATAAACCTGTTAACAACAGATCTAACACAGTGCGCAAGGGATAAACTACCATCTAAGAAGGAAACCATCCCTATGGCAACCATGAAAGACTACCTTTATAATACCTCTGCAGCTGCAGAGATAAACCTGACAGCAACAGATCTAACACAGTGCGTAAGGGACAGCAACAATCTACCATCTAAGAAGGAAACCATCCCTATGACAACCACAACGCGCTCTTGGACCAGCATGAGATACCTGGATGAGGATGAACTTGGTATCAGTCAAATAGAACACCTCAAGGTAGATTCGCCAAAAAAAGGAGTACTGATCACTAATGTTAGCACGCTGCACCCTTCAATTGATTCCATTGAGTACCTGGGCGATAATACATCTATGGACATTGCCAAAATGAACGAAATTCAACCAATAGATAAAAAGATAGGCCCTAAAAATCTTTCAAAGGCAAATTGACTAAGATCAACCTTTGGCAAGACAACGTGCAACCTTGCCTTGCTAACTTGGAATATTGCAGGTTGGCAAAAGAGGGTTTCTGACCAATCCTTTGCTAAATATATCCAGAGACATGACATTGTGTTTCTCCAGGAGACCTGGAGCACAAGTGAAGTGGAGTTAAATGGCTTTTCTGCGTTCTCCCTCCCAGGTCTTTTAAGTACTAGAGGGGGGCGAGTTAAAGGTGGGTTAGTTACTTTAATCTCAACAAGGCTAAGGGCCATATTTAAAAAACTAGACCCACTAGACCATCTGGCCACAGCTGTGCAAGTACAGTGGAGAACCCACAGCTTGCTGCTGATTAACGTATACCTACCCCCACAAAGAGAGAAAAGACTGATAAGAAATACTTGGGCTCAGTTAGAACAGTATCTTGACAAACTATCAAATCAATTTCCTGATGCCTCTGTAGTGGTGGCAGGCGACCTAAATGCCAGAACTGGACAATCTGATGAGGCTTTGTATGCCCATTTCCATGAAACAGCCCCCATTATAGAGGAAGCCCACTCAATACCAGCTAGAATCTCAAAGGATAAAGGCTGCAATTATGCCGGCTTATGCCTATTACACTTGGTCAACAAGTTGGACTTGGTTATACTAAATGGCCGTACAGAGGGGGAGAAGGTCGGAGAATTCACATTTATATCTAACAATGGTGCCTCCACAATTGATTATATAATCGTGTCGTATGATCTTCAAAACAAAGTTCTGGAATGCAAAGTGGAGGAGCGCTTAGACAGTGACCATCTGCCATTAAGTGCACTCGTAGCTGCGGGAAAGGATTTATCCTGCGCTGAGAAAATCGAACATTCGAGCCCTACAGCTTTGGAGCTCAGATATTCTCGTATCAGATGGACAGATGAACTGCATAAGGAAATTTCAAGTAGGCTATGCTCAAAGGAATTCCTCACTAAGAGAGAAAACCTTATAACTTCCTCAAGCCATGAATTAAAGATAAATTTATTTCAGGAGTTAATTTCACTCCTTCAAGATTCCCTGAAGGAAAAAAGGAACAGGTCAAGTAGGCAATCCTCAGTATATAAAAACTCCAAACCCTGGTTTGATCAAGAATGTCAGGACATGAAGCTAAACTTACTGAAAAAATACAAGAATTATAGATCTGCCAATTTACCCCAACTCCCCACGGTCTGGTTTGAAGATAAACGAAATTATAAAATCTTGATCAAAAACAAAAAAATCCTGGCACAGAAAAGAGAATGGAAATGCCTAATAGATGCATCCAGAGAGAGAGATTCGGCCACCTTCTGGAGACTGGTAGCAAATGGAGTGCGATCTACCTCCTCAGAAGTGGAGTATACTATACCTGCAGGGACTTGGGAGGCATTTTTCCAATCTTCATATTCAGCTCTGCCTTTGACACAGCCACTAATACAGTGTGCGGCAGGTGATGAGTGGCCTCCGGTGTCGGTTGCGGAGATCAGGAGACTTATTCAGGCACTCAAACACAGAAAAGCCCCGGGAGCAGATAATATCGCTCCTGAGCTTCTCAAAGCCAATATTGACTGGTGGGCCCCAGTCCTTGCCACCCTATTCACCAGCATAGATCAAACAGCAATAATACCAGAGGACTGGGGATTGGCAATCATCGTTCCCATATTCAAGAAAGGCTGTAAACTTGATCCAGCCAATTACAGACCAATCAGTCTCTTAAGCATCATTAGCAAACTTTATGCAACTCACTTACGTGAAAAGTTTGCGGACTGGCTGGAACAGGAGCACATCCTAAAGGAAGCCCAGGCTGGTTTCAGGGCACATAGATCAACTCTAGACCAAGGACTGGTATTGCAACATCTAGTGGAGAAATACACCTCAAAGAAAGGAGGCTCCCTCTATGTAGCCTTTATAGATTTCAAATCAGCTTTCGATTTGATACCCCGGCACAGACTTTGGGAAAAATTAAATGCCACAAACATCGATAGACGTCTTTTGCTTCTTATCCGTAGACTACATGAAAATACTCGGATCCGTGTTAGATGCGACCGTTATGGGAACCTATCAAAGGAAATCCAAAGTTTCCATGGTGTCAAGCAAGGCTGTGTTCTTGCCCCTATTCTATTTAACTTCTATATAAACTCCTTAGTCGGAAAGATGGAGGAAGAAAGTACTCATCCCCCAAACCTAAATAATATACCAATCCCAGTCCTTTTGTACGCAGATGATGCGGCACTTATTTCCTTCTCTTGTATGGGTCTAAGAAAACTTTTACGAGCTCTTACAGAGTATTGCGAAGCTGAACACCTAATAATAAATTACACTAAATCAAAAATTATGGTGTTCTCCAAGAGAAAACTCCGACATAAATGGAAAATTAATAACCAACCTATTGAGCAAGTAACATCTTTTAGATATCTTGGAATAATTTTTGATGAGAAGGGATCTTGGTGCCATCAGATTAAGAACTCCATTGTAAATGCGCAAAGATCTTCCAGAGCTATCATAAGATTCTTTTACAGAAAAGGAGGTCAATATGTTCCTGCTGCCTCCCAGGTCTTTGTTGCAAAAATACTTCCACAATTGATGTATGGCACCCAGATATTTAATTGTCAAAAACTCAAGTCCCTGGAATCTGTACAAACTAAATTTTACCGCTCCCTACTAGGGTTACCTACCTGTGTCCCCAACACAGCCATCAGGCTGGAGGTAGGTCAACTCCCTATTAATGCCAGGATATGGATCCTGAAGATTCACTTCTGGCTAAAACTCATATTTTTCCCAGTGGGAGTGGCTCCATTGACTCTACTAGACCCGTTCCAGTCTAAATGGAGATTGTCGCTTTATGAAAAATTGAAGGGCCTGGGGCTTTCCCCACAAGAACTTATAGCCTCAGGTTTTGAAAAGGCTAAAAGGATGGTGAGCCAGCGAATAGGAGATGTAGAGCTTCAGGACCATATGAGCAAGATAGATAAATATCCAGCTATCCAAGATTATGGAAAAGGGTTTAATCTAACACCATATTTGCTGGATCTACAAATCGCAAAATACAGGCGGGCGTTTACCCTTACCAGATTTGATGTACTGCCATCTGCCTTACTAAAGGGCAGATACGAGGGCACACCCTATGCTGAACGAGTTTGCCCATGTGGTCTGAAAGAGGTGGAAACGGCTTCACATGTGTTGTTACACTGCGACCTTTACGGGGATATTAGGTCACTGTTTATCTCCCCTATCGTTCAGAAATTTCCAGGTCGATCTGAATCTCAGCGGCTGAAAATCCTACTAGGAGATAAAAACCCAGAAGTAACACTGAAAGTGGCCAAATTTTCTGCGGCTGCGATCAAGCGGAGGGCATTAGCTGTAAAAAAGTAAAAGACTTGACCCCTGGACAAGCCCCCCCCCCATTTTTTTAAGTCTATACATATACTGTAGTGCATATATGTGTGTGTGTGGGTGTGGGTGTGGGTGTGTGTGCATATGTGTATTGCTTTTATGTATAATTTTACAATTTTTAATTGACACCGTTATTCCCTTTGTAAACTATTGTTGCTTTTTATGTTTTTTCTGGTCTATGACCGTAATAAATTCATTATCATTCAGTGTCATATCACAAACTACTTTTGAAAGAAGCAGAAGTGTTGTTTTCTTCGTTCTCCCCTCTTTTATCCTTTCTCTCTCCTGTTCTCTTTCTCTCTTTCCAGACTTTTTGATTCTATTTGTTCTAGATATTCTTCTCTTGAATTGTGAAAACTTTAATAAAAATTGATTTGGAAAGTACTCTCAGTTTCAAACAGGGTTGCCATGTACTAGAGTGGCTCCTATATTGTGGCCTGTGTATGTGAAATGTAAAGCTCCCTTGGACCTGTGGAAGAAGATATAAGCATACTGTTCTATCTTGTACTGAAGTAGAGTTGCTCCCTTGTTCCTTCCCATGTGTTTCAGGCAAGAAGAGAGCTGAATTTACCATTTACAGTTCATTTTGTAGCAATGTTCTTCCTTGAGCAGAGATGGGAAATCTGTAGCCCTGCAGGTTGTGTTGGACTCCAGCTCTCATCAGCTACACCTAGCATTGCCATTAGCCAGGCATGATGGGAGTTTTAGTCCAACAACATTTGGAGCGCCACATATATCTCATCCTTGCTCTAGACAAGAAGTGATGAAAGAAAACACAGTTACTTCTTTCTCCAAAATCTGTAACCAGCAACAGTCTTAATAAAGCAGCACGGAAAATGCTTGAGTATTTTTATTTTTTTTTTTTTAAATAATTTTTATTAAGGTTTTCCAAATTAAAACAAATAAAATCCAATTCATAAACTTTTTCCAATATCTAGGACTTCCCCTCCCCACCCCCTCTTGTGTTCCAAATCTTCCAAAAAAGCAATAATATTCAACAAATTCTTATTCCCAAAATACACTCATCATCAATAACTCAATTTATCCAAATTTCCATCCCCTAAGGTCGACCTATTCCCTTCCACGAGTTCCCCCCTTTCAAATATAATACAGATGAAAATAGAATAAAAACAAACAATAATTTTACAACCTTTGGATTCCAAATTTCCCTCCCCTCTTTCCCTGTTGCGTTCCTCCTATCCCTCCACTTCTAATGTCTTCCTGATGAACCCACATTTCACTAAACCCACATCCCTCTGGTTCTTTACCGGTCTTTTTTTTAAATTACAGATGTCCAATCATAGAAGGAGTCTATCAAAGGGGGCCCATTTCTTCTATCCAGATTTTTATATCCAGGAGTATAAACTCCAATTTTATATCCATAAGCTTGTCAAATCTGGATATCCCTAATGTTCCCACTCCAGTTCTGTCCAGTTCTTGTTGTTTCCTTGTTCTTGTCAATCACTCTCCTCCTTTTTACTTCCCTGTTCCCTCACAGAAATGTTCTTTTTCCAAAGGCTTCTAGTGTCTCTACAGAGGCTTGTTATTCAGGAGCAAAACATTACATCATGTTCCTTTCATTTTTCAACAGATTAATCCATTGTTTCCAGTAAAGTGTAGGCCTCTGTAGACAAAATAATGTTCCATTTCTGCAGTTTCCCAGGAGATTAAAAGTTCTATCCAACTGTTCAAGTTTCCCGTCGAAAACACATGCAATGTCCCTCAGCTCCTCTAGGTGGATTACAATAACAAAGTTCCCTTCCAGATCACATCCGCCAGTCCAAATAACTTATAAATCCTTATTTGAAACAATTTATCTCCAATTTATAACAAATGTAACCGGCAAAGTCCTCATAACAAAGTCTCAATTTCATTCTTCCGTTTTGACAGCTCTTTGACAGCTGTCAAAACCTCCGTTATTCTTCTCCAGGCATTTTCACGAATCGCTCCAGGGATTCCGGGGGGGTTGCTTTTTAATCCGAATTCCACTTTTCTCCTCCAGCTCAATCTTATAAATTTCCCTCGCGAAGTTGCTAGTTCGGCAAGATAAGGTTCCTCTCGATCTTAGTTATCCAGTCCTTTGTTTTGGCTCTTCTACAATTTGGGGGGGGGCTGACTTCCTTTTTTCCACCTCCCCCGTTCGCTCCAAATTCTAAAAATTTATCCCTCTTTTTAGTCCATATTCCAATTACTCACGGGTTCTTCTTTTGGGTCCAAATTTTCAATAGAAGAAGTCAGCGCTCTCCGCCGGATGGCATGCGGCTGCGCTCGGCAGGGATAGCAGAGGACTCAAAGCACCACGCTCCTCCCCGGCACCCGATCCGTAGCCTTTAAAAAGGCTCCTTCACGAATCGAGAGGGCGCTGACGGTGCCAGCCGAGTCTCCATGTCCACGGCCTCCGTGGCTGTGGTTTTTAAGGGTCCCCGCATCGCCGGTGCGGTAGGACCCAGCCCCTGCCGAGCAGGCTCCCTCCGGAGCTCGGAGGGAGCCCGCCATTCGGCGATGGCGCCGACCCGGAAGTCCCGAGTATTTTTAATGTTGTGTACAGCATACTGATTGACAAGGAGTGGGCAGCTTCATCAGCTGGAGATGTAATACTTAACTGATTTTCTTGACATTCTTACAGGAGTGGCCTACACAAAAGTGTCATTGTGATGGGCTGCTTTACATGCAAGATTTGGGGAGAATTCTCTTCATAAAACAGGCTTCCGTTCTGGTTTCTTCAGACAGGAAAATGTGCCCAAGTTTAGTGTTTAACCGAAATGCAGTTGATTTAAAGCAGGAGATTTGAGCTGATGGTTGTATTTATATAAAATTACATTTTGCATCCCAACCTTTTCCCTAAGTAGTTTGTTAGCTTCATAACTATTGTCAGAAGGTAAAGCTTGGTTTTCAAGGGTACCCACTGATCTTCAGAACTGGGCAGTTTTAATCCTGATTTTTCATTTCCCAAGCTCAAGACTGCCATTGCATCCTACTCAAACATGTAATTCTGGTGACTGATGTTTGCTACTTCCGTTGTCCTGTCCTCTGTAACTTAAGGGCTGAGTGATGTGGCTAGTATGTGAGATGACTAGCACTTCCATTTTGGATAGCACATGCTGAAATCTGTGGAAATTGCTTCCTAATAATGGGCTTGTGTTCTGGGTGCCACAATCTCTCTTTACTCTCCCACTATCAAAATCAAATTATTATACGACTATCTAATTCCTTGGTTGTTTTAACAGTCTCAAACATTGGAAACAAAACTTGAAATATTGTGCATTATCCAAACTGAGAAAGAACTGTATGCTACTTCAGCTGGATGTTTCTCATTTCCCATTGCTTAACAATCAGTTGCGGTATTGGAACTTCTGATTGTCTACTGAAAGCAAGAAGTGGATGTTAAAGCCAACTGCTGTTTCTTTTTGTAATAAATAATTACTTTAGGTTGGTGTACTGCTTTCATCCAGTACTGTTGACCCCTTGGTTAACTTTACATTCTAGTATAAAATGTGGCTTGTTGAAAGAAATTTTCATTGTTAAAAGTGCTTTTAATAGTTTTAATTTTTCAGTATTGAAAGTATAACATAGACTGTATTAATAGTAATGTATATTCTTCTCAGCACTTCTCCAGTTGTTGATGTAATTATGTATGTACACAAATATGGTGCTTTTCAGTTTACTGATTATGAAACCATGTAATACAATTTTTTGTTATATTATGCTGAAACCCAGTTTGAAAATGTGTTGCTGTTGAAGCTAATAGTGTGATACAGGTACTGTTCTTTGATGGTACTGCATTTACAACGTTTTTATGAGAGTTATAGGTAATTTACAGTCTATGGCAGCGGTTTGAATGATGGTCAGGGGTGCTGCGGGCAACACTAGCCTCTGTCCCTCTTTCCTTCCCTCCTGATGCTATCTCACATTTCTGCCTCCCAAAGGCTTGCATGGCTGTTTGTTGCCGCAGCTCTGGCTACAAGCCCCCCAGGTGAATAGTGCCTCTAGGGCTGGCCAAGTGGTGCTTCCCAGGCCCCTGTGTGAGAAGGCACCTCTCTTTGGGGCAGATATTGGGTCAGCAGCTGCGACTGCCCAGAGTACTCCGAAGGAGAGGGAGGAAGAGAGGAGGCTGAGGGAACCCTCCACAAGGGAGGGGTGAGGGACTACCAGCTCTGCAGGCAAAGGGTGACATAAGTGGGCTTCTGAGCCCTGTAGGGTGCTGCAGAAAGAATGTAGTTGGTCAACAGAGCCGTGGACCCAAAACAGTTGAAAACCTCTGGTCTATAGTATTGGGTCCAGGCCTCTCAGGCTTAAAGTGTCAAATCTTCTCAAACAAATATTATCAAGCCCACATTGATATTGGCTTCTTACAACTGTGTTTTTGTGCTGGAGCAAATCAGCTTATAATAGGTTGTTTAAAGTATCCAAACTAAAATATTAGAGTAACGTTGAAGAATCTGGCTGGCCACTTTCTCTGATCCAGCAGTGTTCTTATTAACCAGAAAATATTACCCCCTCCCCCACCGTTGCTTATTGATAAGCTCCAATATCTTTTAACGGGGGCTGCTATTGTTTAATGATGCTTTTCTTTTTCCTTTAGATAGAGGGGAAGGCAGTCAGAGGCAAGCTATTCTGGGAGAGCACCACTCCTCATTTAGGCATGATGGCTATGGTAGGTTATATGGCTTCCAGTTATGGGATATATTGAAAACGGGTTATATGGTGAATATAGTTGTATGTGTCTAGATTTTCCTCCTATTTTTTTGCTTGTGGTGCCATCTTAATGTATTCTGCAGTCTGTAGTATAAATCCTTTCCCCATCACTCTAAGGCCAACACTTTTTAAAAAAGTCTTGCTACATTAGTCAGGCACCACATTTGTCTGTCTCCCCTCATTTGCCCTATCGCAGGGTGGGGAACCTCATGCCTGGTGGTCGCTTTTGTTCTCCAGGCCTTTCTATTTGACCCCAAAACTCTTGCCAGGCCACTCCCCTCATTGGCCCTGCTTTGTGCCCTAAGTGTCTGCCTAGAATGTTTCTTTGAACTCCAATGATGCCTCTTGCTTGGCTGGACGGCTGACAGAGGTGTGGGAGGCTGTGTAGAAACAAGCCTATTGTGCAAAGGTAAATTTTATATTTGTTGCTGCACCCACTGCTGCGTCTGACCCTGCCCATGACTGGCATGTGGCCCTAAGAAGGTTGTCCACAAGGGAATTTGACCCTTGGGTAGGGAGGCTTTCTCATGCCCTATTGCCAAATGGCACATCCATTTATGACCAGTTTTTCATGATCTCATTTTTTTATTTTTAAATGCCAATACATTTTGGTAATAACCAGAGACTTTACATGGCTCACTATAAATCAAGTTGTCATTCTGTGAGCAAACAATATTTTTTTCCAAGTTGCAGTTAACTTTGTCACAGTAAAGATGAAATGTTGCTTAATACTTCTCACTTTGCACACAAAAAGCGCCTCTAGAAACAGATTGAAACTTGGAATCACACACTTAGACCACAAGCTAACAGTTAGATGTGCTGAAGGTTATTGAAATCAATACAGTCCTTTAGTCTTAAGTCTGGCTTGTGGTTTTAGATGTTTATCCACTGTTTGTCGTACTCAGATTAGACCCATTGAAATTAATGCACATGACTATCTTAAACTCATTAATTTCATTTGGTGTGCTCTGAGTCGAACTCACTTGGCTCCAGCCCCTACATCATTTCAAGTTAGCTTGTTCCTTGGAGGCACATTGTATGAATTGTATGAATTATATTTTGGTTGATGTGAGTTAACATTCTTGTCTAGATAGACCATGTTTTGGGAGTTGATACTAAAGCTGCATAGCTCATTCTAGCAAAACCTTAATTGCTAAGATGTATTAGTAATTATTGGAAAACTGGCAGCTTTTAAAACTTGGTAGCTTTAATCTTCATATCAGATCAATTAAACTTTTCCAACCAAATTCACTAAAGAATACTTTCTCTTTAGGATCGCGTGGTCCTCTGTTACCACTACCGAGCCGATACCAAATGGCATCTCGGTATACTCCAGAACTTGTTGCTTACCCACTTCCCCAGGCCTCCTCATCTTACATGTATGGAGGGAACACCTCGGGTTCTGTTGTCATGGTTACTGGATTGCACCAGCAAAAGATGAACTGCTCAAGAATCTTCAATTTGTTCTGCTTGTATGGAAATATTGAGAAGGTAAAAACAAAAAAAGTTTAGGCAATGAAATTTAAAGAATAATTCATGATTACTGTGAAGAGAACACAGTGTCATGCATGTTCCAACCAAACCAAAAATTTCCTAACTTACCATTCTTTAAACCTGCAGGTGAAGTTTATGAGGAGCATTCCAGGCACAGCTTTAGTGGAAATGGGTGATGAATATGCTGTTGAAAGAGCAGTCACGCATCTCAACAATATCACATTATTTGGGAAGAGAATTAATGTTTGGTATGTGTGCATTCCATCTTAATACTAATGCTAAAGCACACCTATAATGTATGTGTCCAGCAATGTAAGATATTAACATACTGCTGAATAAAGTTTTTTAAAAGAATACTGTCTATAGAGGATCTAAGTAAAACATACACATAATTACATTAGAAACAGCACCAGCCCTTTCATTAAAAGCAGTCAATCCCCCAAAGTCTGCCAAAATAAGAAAGTCCTCACATGCTGGCAGAAGGACAAGGTTATTGCTCCCTCTACGCCTGAATAATCAATCTGATTATTGTGTAAGAGGTTCAGCAGTGTAAGATACTAAAAGTGATGCTGAATAAAGTTTTATTTAAAGAATTCTGTCCATATATGCAAAGAGTAAACTTTGTTACAAAAGTAATGTAAATATTTCTATATTTCGTAGATCTCCTTCTATAACTTGATAAACGCATGACTGACTTCACTACTTGACAAGTAAAATGTAGATTATTCCTCTGAGTTCATATTTTGTTACTATATTTTGAGAATTCTGTAAAAAACAAAACACCTTTTTTACTGCAAAAAGTTTTATTAATTATGTACTCTTTATTTATAGTGTATCCAAACAGAATTCAATTATTCCTAGTCAGTTATTCGAGCTGGAAGATGGGACAAGCAGCTCTAAAGATTTTACAATGAGCAAGAACAATCGCTTTACTAATGCTGGTCAAGCTTCCAAGAATATCATTCAGCCACCATCTTGTGTGTTGCATTACCATAATGTTCCGCTGTGTGTAACTGAAGAGACCTTTGTAAAGGTAGGTAGCTGCAGGAATCATAGCTTTTATATGTAATTTAGCAGATTCCGTTTTTTATGTCCTAGAGTAGGGGTGGGAAATTGCATCTTGCAGATATTACACTCAATAATACGACATAATGACATCAAATGATACCTATCAGCTTTCAAAGGAGATCAGTGTAACCACATCAGCTGATGGGACAGTTACAACAATCTTGTTTCAAGTTCCCATGCACCTTCAAAGAGACTTGCTACATCCATTTGTACATGCTGGTTTGAATTGAAGCCATCTGTTTTGAAACTGCTTGCTAAGATGAAGAAAACAATCTTGCTTTAGCAAGCTGTTTCAATGTAGTCAACTTCAAAACAGACCACTTGGTGCACCAAAGATTATTCAGTGCAGAGCTCCCTACTGCAGAAGGTTCTCTTGGGTCAGTGCCAAACAGTTTATTGGTGCTGACAGGGAATGCCACTTGCAAAGGAACAGTTGAGAGCTGACTTTAAACTCATGATTGTTCCCTTGTCTCATTGTGTGACATCAAGTGTGGAACAGGTGGGGGTAGTTTGTAAGGAATGACCTTGTGGGCAGAATTGGGGCCCGTGCTGGAACTAATTAGTGCTGCAGGCTGGAGATTCCCCACTGCTGTCATGGTTGCTGTAGTTTTAAAAGTAAGTAAATCAACCATGCTATGGATTAGACTCTAAAATGTTTCATTATCTTAAGTAGAATATCTTGTAATTTTCAAAATTGGACAGCAAGATGTTTGTCAAGAGTTTAGCATGAGACTGTAGGATTTCTGGGCAATGGAGGGACACTTATCTGGTGGGAGTATTTTTACCCTATAATCACTTTCTTAAAATTAATGGGGTTCCTGATATCTCGACTCATTTTGTGCCAAGTGTCCTCCTTATCACATAAATTACCAGTTTCTGTAACTCAAAATGACATCCTCTAGAATTAGATTGTTGCTGTTTAATGAACATATTTTCACTTTATTGTTCCAGCTGTGTGATGATCATAAAGTTCTACGTTTTATCAAACACAAAGTATTTGATCCAAAGCGTAAGTGAATATTTGATTCTATTTAAGTTCTCAAAGAAACCTAACTTACTGATGGTGGTGTGAAGCAACCATTTTAAACTCTTGTTTTGACAGCTTCAGCCAAAACGCTTTCTGGTCTGCTGGCGTGGGAATGCAAGACTCATGCAATGGAAGCGCTTTCAGTACTTAATCACTACCAAATAAAAGACCCTAGTAAGTCAATGTATTAAAAGTATTCTTTAGCTTTATATTTTATCTCTCTATATCATTTGGATAAAGGGTTTTAGGGATGTATTTTAAACATTTTATATGCCTTCTCATTAATATAATACCAAGATGCTGCGCAATAAAACAATTCTGTGCACAATAAAAAACACCAAGAAACACTACAAATACAGTAGCCAGGTTGTGCTAGGATATAACACTTGCTGGGCTTGGTCAATATTTTCCTATGGTCTTTAAAATGCAAAACATTTTTGTTTTCTTCCTTTGAAGTCAAAGGACTTTTTCATATGGTTGAATGGTTTTAACAGTGTGTTTTCATTTACACAACACTCTTATAAATCCTCATCACACTGACTCAGTTTGCACTTAATGCAGAGCCCAGCTGCGTTACCACAAACAAGCAAACACAGGCTTATGGATTGTGGCCCATGCTGCTCATCCCTGGTGGCTTTACTGCTGCACTGACCTAAGCCATGGCCTGTCTTAGCTTGTTGTCTGAACCTAGATTCGTGGTTTAGCTCTCCCCAGAGAAACGTGGTTTAGCTCTCCCCAGAGAAACGGAGCTGAGAAGTTTGTCCTGAGAGCTTGTGGTTTGCGTGGGAGAGCTAACCCAAGCGTGTGTGTTTAGATGACACACCAAGCATAGCAAAATGCTGAGGGTGGAGAAAAAGGGCCTGAACATTTGTTGGTTGTGCTAAGTCATGGTTTAGCTTGGTGTTAACATGTGAATAAGGGCACTGAAAACAAGCTGAGCTGTAAAATGGTAACTGGTTACTTTCTCTGTACTAAAGTGATAGTAAGGAGTGGAAAACCTGGTTTAGTACAGGCGTGATAATTCTTCGCAAGAGCAACTGTAATGGAAGGCATGGGAACCACATCTTATAAAGCAAGAGAAACTGCCATACAGTGGTACCTCTGGTTACGTACTGAATTCGTTCCGGAGGTCTGTTCTTAACCTGAAACTGTTCTTAACCTGAAAACCACTTTAGCTAATGGGGCCTCCCACTGCTGCCGCCACGCGATTTCTGTTCTCATCCTGAAGCAAAGTTCTTAACCCAAGGTACTATTTCTGGGTTAGCGGGGTCTGTAACCTGAAGCATATGTAACCTGAAGCATATGTAACCCAAGGTACCACTGTATTTTCATTGAACTGGTTCCGTAGAAAGATTGTGTTTTCTGTATAGGGGAAGAAGGTTGGATTTAGTTCTGATGCATTATACAAAGCAGTAATGTGCTAGAAATAAGAGTAGTATTATGGAAACAATTTTTCACAGTAGTCAAACACTTGTTAAAAGAAATCTATTTTCTCAGACTAGCAGGCTGTCATAAGGCACACCATCCAAAATGGCATTTATTCTTAACAGTTCCCCTTTTATCTTACAGATGGCTCTGATCCTTATACATTGAAGCTTTGCTTCTCAACTTCCTCTCATTTGTAGAGCAGAGGACAATATGTTAAGGAGCTCCTTCCATCTTTATTTACGAACGTGATGAAATCATGTTGCCTGCAGGCTCTAGGGTTTCTTGTCCCGATCTAACTTACTTTGTTTTATCTAAAGGGGTTTGAACTGCCTTGTGGGTAACATGTTCAAAACCTGTATACAGACCTTAAACACAGTTTCCATACAGCAGTAAAATTTTCATTTACAATCGCTATTTTCCACTTTGGTTTAAATGGCAAGCTGGATTATTATATTGGAATATTAGATGTAAAATTCTTGGTTCCTCCTCCTGGTTAAAAATTGTATCTGTTGCAGCAATTTTAAAAGCAGAACTAAATTTGTAAACCCATTTCACATTGGCATTTTGTAATGAAACAGTCACTGATTGTTAAGAGAAACTTCACAGGAGAAAATAATATGGTGTTTGTTTTTTTGCAGAAAAGTTGCAACTTACTTTAAATAGTGTCTTCTCAGAATAATTTTTTACTCCCATTAGCATGATGTCCTTATCACTAATCCTAACCTGCACCATCCTTACAAAAAATAAATGCAGAAACCTGAATGAACACAGTTTCTCGTTTGTTTTGTGATTCTAATCTTTGGTACCAAATTAAACTGCTTATTGTCATAGGGTGTTTTTAACCCCTTGTGTTAACCAGGCTAGGGAGGAAAGAGACCCAAAACAAGGCAGACTATGGTCTACTGGGTGTCATGGACTGGCTGAATGTAGAGGAGTGGTGGGAGGCACCAGCTGGGGAACCCCCAAAGGAAGACGGCTTAGAGCCAGGGGGTGGTGGGACAATTCTGAGTGGTCAGAGGGAGAGGAGGGAGCAGACTGAGAGGAGGAGGTGTCAGAAGCTGAAGAGGTAACAGGGTTCAGTGAGCAGGAAGAGGCTGTGGCAGAGAGCAGACCCGAATCAGAGGCAGAAACGGAGAGGGGGCCAAGAGGCAGCGATGAGTCCTGGTAGGTCTTACCCCAATGAGGCAGTTTCAAGGACCCTTCAGAAGTACAGAGAGAAGCTCACACCTACTCAAAACTCCTGCACCGCTTACTTCCAAGTTGGCGTGTGCAGCATCAGGACCATAATGGCAGTTCTTCCCCACCTTTTGCAAAACAAATTGTAGCGGGGAAAGGGATTTTTTAAAAAAACAAAATAATTACAGTTTTTCTACTAAGTTTTGTTCATTATTATGTATTTTGTGTTTTTATATTGTAAACTGCTATGTGATATTCAGACAGAATTCAGTGAATAATACTAATGGTAATACTCTGCTCCTCCACAGTCCTTCTAACCCAGTGTGGTGGGACAGTGAAGTCAGGATTTGGCTTAGAATGCTTTCCAAACCTAGGCATGCATATTTGCATAGTCCGAGTAAGCCATGGTTTAGGTTATCATTGTGTGCAAACATGGCTTCTCTTTCTCACTCAAACATACACTCTAAATCAGACTTCCTCAACCTTGGCCCTCCAGATGTTTTTGGCCTACAACTTCCATGATCCCTAGCTAGCAGGACCAGTGGTCAGGGATGATGGGAATTGTAGTCTCAAAACATTGGAGGGCTGAAGTTGAGGAAGGTATGACTGCAGGAGAAAGTGCAGAGCACCTGCAGAACAACATAATTTTAAAACTTAAAGGAATTTTAAAGCAGTTTAAACCTGTAGTGATAGGATATAGCTATGCTAAGGTAAAGGTAACTTTGTGATAACAATTTTAATGCATATGCTCATGCTTTAAAATTGCAATAGGCGGCATTTGCTTCCATTAAAAAAAAAAATACTTTCAATGCTAATTTTTTTTGAGGTGCATGTGACTTCATTGTGAGCGCTTTTTCTTTTATCTTTTCCTTTGTTGCTCAGTCTGTCTACCCGGAAGAAATTTCCTTGTGTGAGTCCTTAGCTTGCATCTCACTACTAAAAAAACTGTTCTGTTGATCAGCTGTTGGTTAGGCTGGATGCAGGGGATTGCGTCTCTCTTGACTGAAGAGCTGATGGCTACAAGTACTACTTTTCTACCAGACTGCCGTTTACCTTCCTGCCAGAGCGGTACCTATTTATCTACTTGCACTTTGATGTGCTTTTGAACTGCTAGGTTGGCAGGAGCAGGGACCGAGCAACGGGAGCTTACCCCGTTGCGGGGATTCGAACCGCCGACCTTCTGATCAGCAAGTCCTAGGCTCTGTGGTTTAACCCACAGAGGCATTGACAAATCTTTATCTGAACTTGTATATGAGAATTAATTTTCATTAACGAAAATAAAGCATAGGCTGCAATCCAAACGACCATACCATTAGTTCTGCATTTTAAAAGGAGTCCAGGGCAATTATGTGGTTACACATGGACATGTGTGTTTCCTTTGTAATTGGAGGGCAATGAGGTGGAAAACATGCAAAACCAAAAGCACTTGCATAGTGCAAGTCAGACAAGCAGTATAAATTAAAACTTGCTAGAAACAACCCCGCTTAAAATTAGGAAGGGGCATTACTTATTGAGGGTTGCTTTAAAAATCTTCTGAAAAATGCTCCAGATCAAATCCCAATGAACTGCATATAGGAACACAGGAAACACATTACTGTTCCATTTTTGTTCCATTACAGATTAGCAATGTTTTGGACAGGGCTCTTGCAGCTCGACTTGCACCAAACCAGGGGCCTTCTGCAAAGGGCTGCCTTTGGTAAGCAGCAGCATTCTTTCAGCATACTGAAATTTCACAATCCTAATAACAGAGTGTTTCCGGACGGAGGTTGGTTGTGGAATTGGTGTTGGTCATGCAATACAATTTTTTCACACCATCCACAAGACATACTCATCAACAAAATGCCAACCTTTAATCCAGTTTCCTCTTGCAGCAGAAAATATGTTAAGTAAAATTGTCTGTTATAACCTGCTGTCACCGATGGTGTGGAAGCTTTTTTGTCCTCTGAAAACGGGAAAAAACCACCAGTATCGTGATGATTCAGTGAGCCTTGGTATCTCCCCACATGAGTGCAACCCAGCCATTTCATGTCTGACCAAATGATATATGTGATAAGGTACGGTGCTAAGAAACCAGAGACACCCCCATATTGCTAAATTTAGCTGAGAAGCGAAAGCTTAGCGAATGCTTGTAGAGCTTTTACTGTGCAAAGACTACACAGAAAAACACCAGGCTTTTCTTCAGTTTGGTTTACTGGGGTTCAAAAATCATACAGTTCATGCTGAGATGCATCAAGGTCCAAAAACTTAGCTCCTGAGAGCAAAATTCAGTTACAAACAGTAAAAATTACACTACACAGTATAATGCAAAACAAAAAGTACAAAAATGTACAGTCCAGCAGGAAATATCAGAAGAAGAGTAGCTGAGCTGCCCATTAGACAGTAATTCTAGCCTGTTCCCAGAGCAGTTGGCCTTGAAGTTCAGATAGCACACAGCCTGTAAACAGCCGCTGTGCTTCCAGAACCCAGAGGCACTTATAAACTGCAAGATTTTCTGGTGGCTTCTGCACCTATAAAAATTACTCCTTGACAATATGTGCACCAGTTTTCACTTATTGGAGCACGCTAAAGATGTGGTGGAATTTCAACAATGCAGGCCGGAGGACCTATTATCTCAAGATCTCAACACATGGAGCTTGTGATCAGAGTACACACATCATGATTTTTTAAAAAATATATTTTTAATACAGGAGTCTTGTGGAAGACCTCTTTGTCAATTGATGCTTCAAGATAGATGCAATTCTTTTTTTTGGGGGGGGGGGGAATGCAATCACATACCAGCAAATTTATGTTGTGCAATCAAAGTTGATTTGAAGATCTTGCGCAACACACCCACTTCCGCTAAAGATCAGACTTTTTTTGCGATAAGGGAGGTGACAGGAAAATGTACTGCTTGACACAAGGTTTTAACTTCCCAGCAAATAAATTAGAATGATTGTTCATAAACAGGTGGTCTGGAAGTGATGGATGTTGAAAATCACGCAGAATAGCCAACTCTCCTTGCCTTTGCTCCTCAGTCCGTTGTCCCACCCATGCCAGACTTATAACTCTGTTCTAGCTACGTGACACTCAAACCTCAGTACAGTGGTACCTTGGGTTACATACGCTTCAGGTTACATACGCTTCAGGTTACAGACTCCGCTAACCCAGAAATATTACCTCAGGTTAAGAACTTTGCTTCAGGATGAGAACAGAAATCGTGCAGTGGCAGCGCAGCGGCAGCAGGAGGCCCCATTAGCTAAAGTGGTGCTTCAGGTTAAGAACAGTTTCAGGTTAAGTACGGACCTCCGGAACGAATTAAGTTCTTAACCCGAGGTACCACTGTATTCAGTATCAATGTACCTTTGATTAAGAGACATTGAAGCTAAGCTGGAGGTGGTTATTGTGTCATGCTCTGCTGATGAAAGAGTAACCTCAAGTTGAGTACTTTGCCCCGGATGAGAATGGAAATCGTGTGCTGGCGGCGCAGCACCAACAAGAGGCCCCATTAGCGAAAGCACGCCTCTAGTTAAGAACAGTTTCAGGTTTCAGAACAAATTAAGTTCATAACCAGGGGTACCACTTTACAGTGGTACCTCGGGTTACATACGCTTCAGGTTACAGACTCCGCTAACCCAGAAATAGTACCTCGGGTTAAGCACTTTGCTTCAGGATGAGACAGAAACCGCGCAGCAGCGGTGCAACAGCAGCGAGAGGCCCCATTAGCAAAAGCGCACCTCATGTTAAGAACGGTTTCGGGTTAAGAATGGACCTCCAGAACAAATTAAGTTCATAACCGGAAGTACCACTGTACCTTCAAACAGCCAAGCCCAGTCCTTTCGGCAGCTGACTGACTGCAGCATGCCATTAGCATATGCCGGTCCAGGAGCACCTCTTGATTAATGCCAATTGTCCGAATTATAGAGGAACCAACCACAAATCATGCTGGAGACAGAGGCTCATCCATGGCTGGGACATGCTCCCAGGTCACACCCGCTCTGCCTTTCAAGTTGGAATACATGGGCTTGCGCAGCAAAGCAGGATGCAGGAGCTCCCCAGACCCCATTGCCAGGATTTTTGCCTCATAAATCCTGGCTTTCCCCTGCCTGAACCACCATTGACTCCTGACGTGACCGGAAACCAGTTATCAATACTCCCACATAAATGTGCATAAGCCTTCAGTCTCAACTAGGTTAGGCTCTGCTTGGTGCAGAGATCTCAGGCTACACAAAAAGGCTACAAAGGCCTGCTTTCCTTTCAACAACCAAGACAGAACTAGTGTTTGTATTTTCAAAGGGAGATCATCCACATTTCTCTATGCCTGCAGCCTCAGGTGCAACTAGAGTTTCTGTGTTTTAGCACCTAGTGTGACCCAACTTAATTATGGCTGCAAACTTATTCCTATTTATCAGGTTGTTGTAAACCCCAGTGAACATTACTTCTAAGTAATAATAAATAATAAAAATAATTTATTTATACCCCGCCCATCTGGCCGGGTTTCCCCAGCCACTCTGGGCAGCTTCCAACAGAATATTAAAATACAATAACCTATTAAACTTTAAAAGCTTCCCTAAACAGGGCTGCCTTAAGTAAACATGCATAGGCTTCCATCTGTATTAAAACACTTTCCCCTCATCCCAATTTAAGATTATAACGAACTGCAGTGAGACTTTCCTCTCACCTTGCCCAGCAACCAGCACCTTCTCACCCCCACTCCATTATTATTATTTTTGCTCGTGTCTGGAAGTTTGCTCACGTCCTTGTGGTCACTCAGATTATATATATATAATATATTATATATATTATATAATTATAAGATAATATATAATATATATATACACACACACACACATATCTGTTTAGCCCATTTTAGTGTTGGCTAAGTTCCAAAATCTTCCTGGATGTTTTAACTGTGTATTGACAAATGTATTTTTTTTCTGACTGACGGTCGAATAAAAGGTTGATGATGATGATCTATATACACACACACATACACACGCAAACACGCAGGCAACTTCTTAAACACATTCTTCTTGGGGAACTATTCCCAACAGCACCCAAAAAACGCGACGATGGCTGTTAAATGTTGCCCTCTTCCAAAAACAAATCATTCCTCAGTTGTCCTCTTCCACATCGCTTTGGCATGTACCGTCTTTTGCCACCAGACGCTCATACACAAAGCCTGCCTTCACCGCAGCGCGCGCACGTTGCGACCGTTGGCTATAGTAACGGCGAGAGCACGCATGCGCGCGCGGCTACGTCTCCCTCGCGCTTCTCTCTCCAGTCCAGGAATAAAGGGAATCCAGCGGCAGATTCTGGAACGGGAGGTGGGGTCGAGAGAGGGATAGAGAGAGACATACGGGGGTGGTGGAAGGGAGAGCAGCGTTTTCATCTAGCCGTGACGGGCGTCTCATTTGTCCAGTCGCGTGTCCCCGAGCTCCTGAGAAGCTTCTCCGTTAGCCAATCACGGACTTCCAGCTTACAGGTCTCTCCAATCGCAGGACAGGACCTGCGCTGCCCTTCCCGCCCTCCGTTCCCCGCCCCTTTGCGTGCGTTATAGCGGCGGTCTTCTGTGAGGAGAATCGCTCGCGAGCATCACCGGCGCGGGCCTTTTCCGTCTCTTCGCCTGTCTTTGCGCGCCACTTGCGGAGCCCCGAGAGTCCCGTAGCCTCCCTCACCGCCACCATGTCCTCTCCGTCTTCTGGGGAGCAGTACGAGGAGGAGGAGGACGGCGCCTACGAGAGCCAGGCCAAGCGGCTGAAGCCCAGCGCCGCCGCCGAGGAGGGCGAGATCGAGTACGGGGCTGAGGAGGGCGAGAGCCGCAGGGAGAAGGCCGCCCCTCGCGCCGGGGGCTTCTCCGGAGGGGTAAGCAGGGCCGGCCTCTTATAGTCCCGACGCGCTGGGAGCGAACGGCGGGTGGAGAAGAACCTAGTCAGCCCGAGCCGAGGTGCGCCTACTCGGGAGTATATCTCCTGCGCGCCTTACTCCCAAGTAGGCGTGTGTAGCGTGTGTATGCTTCTACCCGCAAAGTGAAGAGGGTTTTTATACAAAAAAATCATAAGCAGGAGAATCCCAAGTTTTTCTACTAAGTTTTCTTCCTTATTAGCCTTACGCATTTTCGTGTTTTCATATTGTTAACCTCCTTGAGATCCTGGGGTGAACGGCGGTGTAAAAAATGAATAATAATAATAATAAGCGTGCATGTGGGAAGAGAACTGGGCATGTTCCAGAAGGATTAGACTGTTATGGTAAACGACATTTTAAGGTGCGACAGTTTTGTGTGTTTTTTTCAATGTCAACTTGTGGAAGAAGAAGATTTAATGAGCCGGAGAGACCCCTTTGCATCGTGGGGTTTGCCACAAGCCGACTGAGGATGCGTAGCTCCGCTTTTGTCCATCAAAGGATTTATTGTGCGGGAGGCAAAAAAAAAATAAATCTCTTGGCTTCCTCTAATAAAACAACGGGGAGAGGGAGGTGTGTTTTCCATTGTTCACTTTTCTGAAGGCAGTTTGTTCTTACATCCCTGAATTGCGTTGTATTTATAACTTCGGCTTACATCCCCCCCCCGAAATGCGGGGAGGGAGAATTGTGGGTGGAAAATGAGTATTGCAACCTCCTTTCCTCCATATGTGTACATATTCACATGTTTTCATCCCTTAATGAGATAAGTAAGCTGTGTGCACAGGGTACAGGGAATGATGACCATCTGTGTCCTTTCCTTGCAATAAAGAATAGTATGTTTCATTGGAGGGGCTCTGGCGTCCATTGCTTTTTTCATAGAGAGCCCTGCAGCGTTTGGCAGGGAATGTATTTGTTCTCTCTGTGTGTGCGTCATACCCGTCAAGCATAGGAACTACACTACAGAGAAAAGAGCCAGAGGGCTTTTGTCCTTTATTAAACAGTTGATCAGCAGTTGGAACAAATAAACCTAAGGAGATTGTGGAAGCTTGGACATTCTTAAGAACAGACTGGACCTGTATCTTTAGGGGAAAATCCAGTATTGTAGGATAAACCTCTGTTAGGGGCAGGATAGTTGCATTTGAATCATTTGGATTAGCACATTTTTATTAATTGATAAATAACATTGAAATAATCCAATTTGTTGGGCACTTATTTGATGTCTGTTATTGTCTGAATTCTTCACAGCCAAATTTAAACTCCCATTTCCCCATGTACAACCAAGGCAGCACAAATAAATTAATCCGTTTTGAACATTTGTACTGTTACTATAAAAATCCGTTATTGTACTGTTATTAGTAAAACTAAGTGTGGAATTTTCAGTCTTCAAAGCCTAAAGCAAGAAGACGCATGTATTGAGAAACATGTAGTGCTATTATAGCTGCTAGTACACAAGGTACTTTTTCATTTATCATTACAACCTCCCTTTGCAGTATGTTAAATGGAGATAAATTTTCTTTATAAGTTGATTCCACTTTATGCTACAAAGTCAGGTGATCTCTGAAGCTGCTTCACTACATATTGCCATTCCCATTTTGTTCATATTCTGTTTGGCTAAGATCATGCAAAAACATTTGCCAAGTTTATCTCAGATTGGGACAATTCAGTTTTGCACTATAATTGGGGTTTAAGAAAGATGTTAATAGAATTTTGTTATATATTACAATATCCAAGAGCTCCCTTCATAAAAACATCAAGGCTCTACATCCTTCCCCCTACTGTCCATATTTTTACAAAAGGTTTGGTTGGCATCTGTTACATATAAATAAAATTGCTGTTATGAGTATTTAATTTTAGAAATTCAGACAGCATTGCATATTTCACTATTGATTAGTTATGTTCAGCTCCTGAGATTTGTGCCATCTTGTTCAGGAAGCTAAGGCTTGATTATGATCATTCTGCTTAGTTTGTTTGCTATAGAGCCCTGGCCATTATGATGCAGTGTTATTTCTTTGGAAGGTGTGCCTCTTGTGGTCTATATAACATCTGCCTGGGTTAGAGTCCATGCTTATAGGAAAATTCATGAACAAGAAAAGAGAATACAGTACTAGCGTTTTAATTTTATATTGTTATGAGTTTGGGGTGGGAGAAGTAGGCTGTATGCTTCAGCCCCTCTTCTAATTCCTGTATCCAGTACATTCATTTGCTGGAATATCCAGGCCAGCCTGATAGTGGCCCTCTAAGTATGGGTCCTTAAGGTAACAAAGGGAGTGGCTCTGTGTCAGAGGACAAATGGGTAGGCCTTCCTCCCTCAACTGCCTGTTAGTTAAAAATAAAAAGGGTCAGAGTAGAGAGTTGAGTTACATGAGCTAGAAGCTGGAAGCAAAGCTGCAGGCTGCAAAAGCAGAGAGAGAGAGAGAGCGCCATACCTGATTTCTCCTGGAATCCAACCTGGTGGCTATGGAAGAAGCAAGACCCTCTTGGGGTGTTAATGTTGTGAACCCCTCCATCACATACATGCTCAGGTTGTATATATGTGTTAATAAACCATATATCATAAAGTCACCTTGGTCTCCGCTGTCCCTCATTCCAAAAGAAACATGAACCCTGGGTAAGCACCTGGAATCTTACACTGCTCAGAGAATGGGGTAGCATGCAAGGATATGTAGTATGTTTCAGATAAATCAGCAGGTTATGATGTGGAGAGAGATGGCTAATTTAAAATGATTTATGTTGGATGGATGTTTTGGGATACCTTCTTGGTCTGAGAAGTACAGAATTAAAATTATTTGCTGCTACTACTGTCATTGAATAACTTGACAGTTATTCAAAATACTCCTTGTGAAATGAAAGTTATGAGTTTTCCATTGTTATCTACAGAAAGGACCAATGGAAGCCTTTTTCTAAGCCTGATTGCTGTTCAGATATGGTTTTTGGGGTGGGTGAGTTTATACCTGGATATGGAAGGGTTAACCCTCCCCTCTCTGTCATGCAATTCCCCTAACAAACCCCAGTTCACCCATTGGAGCCAAGAGGATCCTTATTCAAGCATAATTGCTCTGTTAGTGTGTGTGAGAGAGGGCGCAATTCACTGCCCACTGCAGACATGTGGTCCCCAAAAGTTAGGGAATGCAACCATCAAGCTTAAAATGATTCTTCCTCCTACTCTAGTGAGTACTTGTGGAGCAGATTTTGCAGTCCTTCAAAATTAGATTGCTAGGTATGCCTGCCCTCTCTTTAAATGTTACCATTGTTAATTTGGGGTTTTTTGTACATACTGCTTTGGAGCATATGTCCTCTCCCTCGGCAGGAGTGTACGTCTTCTCTGATACTTTAAAACGAAAAGCAAGCCATCTCTTCCAGTATTGATACTGTTCTACTTACCATGCATGTTATGGGGATGGCCCAGTGTTAGAAACTGGGATATGAACGCTATGAGCTAAATGACTCCTTAAACCTAGGTTACAGACACAACAGCAGAATGTTTAGGTGCACTTTTTTAATAACAAGAATACAAAGCTGAAAATGACTGAAGTGCAGCTAAAATCTTACACTCATTTTTCACATGGTCTAGTCCTCATCTGAAGACTGCAAAAAAGACAGCCACGTTTCCCCTACCTGCCCCCCTAATATTCTTAAGAGGGTCTCTTCTCTAGTCTTCAGAGTATGACTGGATATGGGGAGGCAGAAAAAAGTCCTCCTTTCCTTCCACTCTGCAGTTTTAATCTGAATCTTAGACGCAGTACTGTGCCTGGAGGTCAGAAACTGCTCGTGCAAATGAAATTCCTTGCTGCAAAATGTGCCTAGAACAATGGGAGTTTTGAATGCTAGGATGGACTATGGGAACTAGGTCTTGACCAGTACTACTCAAGCACTAAGAATAAAATTCAGGGCTTTTTCCTCATCTGGAAAAGCTCAAACTCCTACAGCTCAGTCCTATGAATATCTATTCAAAAGTCCTGTTGAAATTGATAGGGCTTAAAGGTATAGGTTTACAGCCTTACAGTCATGGACTTTCAAACTACCTATGACACATTATGCTAAACGTGTGGTTTTGTGCTATAAGCAGGGGTGAGCCTTGGGATGGAGGAGTTTGGAAAGTTTTGCTTTCCTTCAGCTGCAGTTTGTTTTCTGGTGTAACATACCGTATTTTTCGCTCTATAACACGCACCCGACCATAACACGCACGTAGTTTTTAGAGGAGGAAAATCCGTAGGCATGCCACCCGTAGGCATTTCCTCCATAACACGCACAGACATTTCCCCTTACTTTCTAGGAGGAAAAAAGTGAGTGTTATGGTGCAAAAAATACGGTAATTAACGTTAACTATGTTAACATGTCATGGTTTCTGAAGCTGGCTTGTTAAATTAAGCAAAGTTAATGCTAATTACAGTTTCTAGTTTAGACTAGGGTTACATTTTGGCGAGTATAAACTTGATAGTACTTTGTCAGTTAAACATCTATAATACTTTTTTTTTATATTGAAATTGGAAAAATAAAGCCTATTGCTCTCTTTTGCTAGGATGCTGGTGGAAGTCATCACAAAGTTTCTGTTTCTCCTGTGGTCCATGTCCGAGGGCTCTGTGAATCAGTTGTGGAGGCAGATCTTGTGGAGGCGCTTGAAAAATTTGGAACCATATGGTATGTTTACTATATATTATATTTTCAGTGACTCGAAATGAACTTCGTAATGCATTTTAAAATGATTTCTTCAAGGCCTGTACTGGTACTCGTAAATTGAAGCATAAGCCTCAAGCCTTGGAATTACCAAATCTTTCAGAAGTTAATTCCGAGGCAGATCATTGTGCTCATCTCCATATGGAAGCTGGGTAAGAGAACACTCTATTTCTGTGCTTCTACATTAGATATTTATATACCTTGGCTACCAACTTGGCCTATTGTTACATGGACACATGTGCTGTAGATTTCAAACAAACTTCCATGGATTTTAAGAAATGTAGGAGATTTTCTTTGAGTTTGCAATAGTAATTGTTATTGTAAAGTTTTTAAAGATCAGTTGTAACTTAATGATTTAATGATGGCCTTAAATGATGGCGCATTAACGGTTATTGTTTTTCCTGCAGCTATGTGATGATGATGCCATTTAAACGCCAGGCTTTGGTAGAATTTGAGGATATTGAAAGTGCCAAAAAATGTGTGACATTTGCAGCAGATGAACCGGTATATATAGCTGGGCAACAAGCCTTTTTCAATTACTCTACAAGCAAAAGAATTACCCGTCCTGGAAACACAGACGACCCCTCGGGTGGGAACAAAGTTCTGCTCTTATCAATTCAGAACCCTCTTTATCCGATTACAGTGGTATGTCTTCATCTTAAGCATAACTTTAAGCGACTTCAATGCATGATATTTTCCTTTTGGAAGAGTTTTCTTTCTATCTCCTATCTTGCTCTGATAAACTCTCAGACCCCTTGTTTCCACTGAATGTTAATCTGAACCACAGCTTAGCATGAATGAGCAAATATGCAGACTCCCAGAGAGGAGATTGTGGCTGTGGCTGTATTGCTTCCTCTCTATGCCATGGTTTTGCTCGTCCTGTCATCCAAACCTGGGTTTGTAGTTTAGTGCTCCCTAGACAAACCACAAGCTGTAACCAAGCACTGTTCTATAGGTTGCAGCTTGTCTGGGAGGACTAAACCATGAACCCATGTTTGAACAACTCAGCAGCAGCAGAACAACCAGAAGGGAAGCAAAGCGGCTACAGTCTTCTATACAGGCCTCTGTATATTAGCTTATTCATAGAATCGTAGTGTTGAAAGAGACCACAAGGATCATCTAGTCCAACCACTGGAATGCAGGATACTTTTGCCCAACATGGGGCTCAAACCCATGACCCTGAGATAAAGATTCTCATGCTAAGCTATGGTTTGGCTTTGTGTTGAGTGTCAACGAGGTCATACACTGCAGACAAACAGTTGGGGAGGATATTTCATTCAACAGAGATCTGTGCAGCAGAAGAGTTACTTTGGCTAGATAATTGTTTGGTTCTAATCTAAAGTTTGTGGTGAATGTTTTTGTACTCAACCATCCCGTAATAGGAAGGAAAAAAGAAGACAATGAAATTGCTTACTATTCAGCAACATCTCACTACTTATGTTTTTGCTTGGAACTGCCAATCACTTATATTTCTTTACATTACAGTGGTACCTCGGGTTAAGTACTTAATTCGTTCCAAAGGTCTGTTCTTAACCTGAAACTGTTCTTAACCTGAAGCACCACTTTAGCTAATGGGGCCTCCTGCTGCCGCCACCCCGCTGGAGCATGATTTCTGTTCTTATCCTCAAGCAAAGTTCTTAACCTGAAGCACTATTTCGGGGTTAGCAGAGTCTGTGACCTGAATCGTATGTAACCCGAGGTACCACTGTATTCCGATTTTACTTGTCATTGGTTCCTGATTTGTACACTTTAGTTGTACTTGTCTTAACGGAAATAATATGATACAGTTTTAAATTATAGTATAGTATTTTAAAAATGTCTTTAATTTAGTCAAATTATTCAAAGACAAAAACTCAATGCAATATTCTATAAACTAGTATATTTGTAGCTTGTCCCAGATCACCCTTCTTTTAAACATGTAGGCATTATTCTATAGGGCAGTTGTGTATGCACCATGATTCATAGAGTCATACTATCTTTGTGTAATGAATAGCATTACCCTAGCACTTTGGTAAAATTCTTACGTTCACTGGTATTTTTAAGGTCTTGGGTTTTAGTGGCTACATTTGAGTGAGCCTTTCCCATTGTTTATATTCTGCTTATTCCCAATTTATAAATGGTATACAGTATAAGTTAAAAATTATTTAAGGACACAAAAACTTTGAAAATCTTAGTAGTTATTTGAAGCACATAGAGATAAAACTGAATTTAGGCTTACTGTTTTGATGATGAAACTATAGCTAGAACGTTTCTCTACTTTTCTCTTACAGTTATCATATCCTTGAATTCTCTATGCAGTTATGTATCTGTCACTGGGATAAATTTCTTGATCTATGTTTAGTACACAAGTGACTTCCTCTAAAAAAAAAAAAACATTAGGTCCAGACTTTACCTGCTTAAAGGAGGGAATTTTGTTCTTGTGTGCTAATAACATTTTGAATAGTATTTGCCTAGTAAAGCTTCAAACACGGTATCTGAATATTTCCCTCATTCTTCTGTAGGACGTTTTGTATACAGTGTGCAACCCTGTGGGAAAGGTACAGCGTATTGTCATATTCAAGAGGAACGGAATACAAGCCATGGTTGAATATCCTTTTTGTGGTGACCTTTGTGTATATGTTCTGAAGATTATGTTCTAGGGATTTCACAGTGGCCTCAATAAGGGGAAGTATTCCTCTCATGTTAATCCTGTCAAGCAAACAACTGTGCTAGAGAACTAGTGAACTCATCTCTGCATATCATCCACCCTCTTGCTTTTATCCCATGGTGAGGGCAGTGTAGACTATTACCTAAACTGGGGGTGGAGAGCTTGTGATCCTCTAGAAGAAGAAGAAGAAGAAGAAGAGTTTGGATTTGATATCCCGCCTTTCACTCCCCTTCAGGAGTCTCAAAGCGGCTAACAATCTCCTTTCCCTTCCTCTCTCACAACAAACACTCTGTGAGGTGAGTGGGGCTGAGAGACTTCAAAGAAGTGTGACTGGCCCAAGGTAACCCAGCAGCTGCATGTGGAGGAGCGGAGACGCGAACCTGGTTCCCCAGATTACGAGACTACCGCTCTTAACCACTACACCACACTGGATCTCTAGATAGTGTTCGAGTGCTGCTCCAGTCATGCCCCATCACTGGCCATGCTGACTGCAGTTACTGACTAGAGGAAATCTAACATTTGCTGGAGGGCCACGGGTTTTCCACCCCATATCTGTTCATATTTGACAATGTAAAGATTTTAATGTAGTGCTCATAGCAAGCACACTGCTCATATACTAGTCCTGTTTTAAAGTTGAACACATTTTGGAAATTACCGTACTTATTTGAAAAGGTCATATATACAATTTAAACCGATAGGGTTGCTGTTGATTTCATGTCCTTCATGTATTAGTCATTGACTCATACATAAAATTGGTGTTTCTATATGTGTAATTAAAGAGCCTTGAGCAACTTCTAGATCTATTGTTTTGTGGTCTAAATTAGCTTAACTTATGGCTCCTTGTTTTCTTGGTGGGGGGCACCGATTTAAATAACAATCCTTAACATAAAATCAAGTTTGAATCAGTTCTTTGTGCTCAGAAGGCAAAAGCAGCACTCAACGGCGCAGATATATATGCAGGATGTTGTACACTAAAAATTGAATACGCAAGGGTAATGATCATACTTTCTTCAGCTTCTAAACTGTTTTTTGGGAGAAAAGCAATGATTAAGACTTGCTGTTTGTTTCTCTTTTAACAGCCAACTCGACTTAATGTCATTCGAAATGACAATGATAGTTGGGACTACACTAAACCATATTTGGGCAGACGAGGTAAGTGTTTTGGTAACTGTACTAAATGTGCCTTTAAATATATACATATATGCAGTTAGCTTGTCTAATGTGTTAGTCACTTCAAGCCAGGTATTTCTGATGCAGCTCTTGTAATAGGCATCCTGACTTGTAATCCTGGAAAAGAATAATTCAACATTATTGCCCCCTGCTGGTTCCTTTTGATCTATTTAACACGGAGCCCACACATGCAAGCATGTTTGCAGTACAAGGACTTGCATTTCTCCAAGCAGCTCTCACTCTTTGGAGGAGAGGACACTGATGCAGACTTTCCTTACAAACTACAAACTTGCACACTGCTTCTCCACGGGAAGGATTTTCCTCATTTGTTGGACAAGGCATTAAGAAGGATAGAGGACTCCAGCAGGCTGACTCTACACTTCATCATGCACCACATCGGCATCATCAACAGGCCCTCTGAAAAACCTCAGACTTGCAACTCACCTTGACTGCATACTGCATGCACCATCACCACAAGCATATCAAGGAGGACCACTTACAGCACTTCTGGTTTGCATGGCACGAAAATACCATGGTAGACTGTACCCATTCTAAACCAGTTTGCATGTGTTTCCAGTCTTATGTCCCTTTAAAATTACCGTTGTAGAATGAAACAGCATAAAATGGAAGATCCAAACTCTTGTTTCTCTCCTGTACATTGCGGTAACTTTCTTTCTTATGTAAGAGAAAATTGAAGTTAGGTTTTCCAGTGTAAATGCTTTCTAAAGGACTTCACTTACTTTAAAGATTAATTGAAATTTTGCTGTATGCTGTCAAGTCCCCTCAAGCACCAGTATTTGACACAAAGTCTAATTTGTCTAAGCATTTTTACTGCAAAGGCTAGTTTGAATAACAACTGCATGGAAATGTTAAAAAAAAGCTATGTAGTTTGACTTCTGTAAATGTTCTTTGTAACTGAATGATTTGTGTATAATCTGCTGTAATGTACCTTTTGAAAATCTAGGCATTTATAACATGGAGGTGGGAACTTAACCTTACCAAGGTAGAGTATCTTCTAAATTTTAAACATAGTGAAGGTTTCAACTTTCCTTTTAATCGTTGCTGAAAGGTTGTTTTTACTGGTAGTGCTTTGGCTTGTAAAAATGTATTATTTAAAGGTTAGGGCTTGGACATGCAGAATTAAGTGTTTGTAAAAGGTTAATAAGGGGGCTGCAGTATTGGTTAGCAGATTGTCCACCTGCAGTATGTTATATTAAAAGCTTACATTCCTCCTTCCCCAAACTACCAAACTGGGAAGTCACTGAGTTACCTTGGGCAATTCAGGTGTTAATTTTCTGAAATAAATGGATGCTATTCAAGCAACTGGCAGGCATGCAGTTCACACAGCATTTATGAACAGTGCCTTACCCCAGAATATTAAACGATGAGAAATGAGAAATATTGGAAGAAAACAAAGTAGGTGCTTCCAAGTGTGTGGCAATCTTCATTGGGATTTTTTTTTTAATTTCACCAGCAAATTCCATGTCCTATTGCAAACTGCTTTTGAAAGTGTTCCCGGTTGCCATGTAGTGGAGGGGCTCCTCTTTTGCGGGGGGAGTAGTGTAACATTCCCTTGGACATAGGGAATAAGTTGTGTGGCTCTTTATATCCAGTTTGCACACTTTTTATTTTGTACTCAAGTAGAGCTTCATGCAGAAAGAGAGCTGAATATACTGTTCATAGCTCATTTTCTAGGGAATCTGTAGTCCTCCAGATTGTGTTGGACTCCAAGTCCCATCAACCACCAGCAGCATTGCCTGTAGTCAGGGAAGATAGGAGTTGTAGTCAAACAACATCCAGAGGGCCATAGATACCCCATCCTTGTCCTAGACAAGAAGTGATGGAGGGGAACAGAGATAGATAGTCCTTTCTCCAAACAGGATTGCAGTTATGAGAGTTAAACAATGTATAGAATCTGTTATCAGCAATAGCCGTAATAATGCAGCACAGGGTGTGCTTGAGACATTTCCTTTTAGTGTTGTGAACAGCATACTGAATGATAAGGAATGAGTAGCTTCATCAGCTTGCGATGTAGTACTCACTGAGTTTCTTGGCATTCTTAACAAGAGTGGTCTCCACAAAAGTGTCCTTGTGATGGGCTGCTTTACATGCATTCTTCAAACCATTCCTCTTAGGTTGTTGTCTGTTCCTCTCCCCACGGCCAACCAGTCTGCAAGATTCTGGCTTCAGGGAGAAGGTTCTTTACAAAACACGCTTCGGTTCTGGTTTCTTCAGACTGGAAACTGTGCCCCAGTTTAGTGTTTAAAATTTAAAGCAGGAGATTTTAACTGATGGCTGTATTAATTTATTTATTTTACATTTTGCATCCTAGGCTTTTCTGTTAGGTATGTCAGGTGGAAAAGATTGGTTTTGCTCAAGGGTACCCACTGATCTTCAGAACGTGGCAGTTTGAAATGAAATTTTTCATTTCCCAAGCTGAAGACTGCCATTGCATTTTACTCAAACATGTAATTCTGGTGGCTGATATTTGCTACTTCCGTTGTACAAAAATCCTGTTGTCTTATGTAATTTCAGGGCTGAATGATATGGCTAATATGTGAGATGAATAGCACTTCCATGTCGGATAGCACATGCTGAAATCTGAGGAAGTTGCTTTCTAGTAAAGGGTTTGTGTTCTCGGTGCCACAACCTCTCTTTACTCTCCCACTATCAAAATCAAATTATTATACGACTGTCTAATTCCTTGAATTAGGTTGTTTTAGCAGTCTCAAACATCGGAAACAAACTTGAAATATTGTGCATTATCCACACTGAGATAGAACTGCTTGCGACTTCAGCTGGATATTTCTCATTTCCCATTGCACAATCAGTTGAGGTATTGGAACTTCAGATTGCCTAATGAAAAGAAGCAGTGAAAGTTAAAGCTAACTTGCTTGTTCTTGTAATGCAGTTTTACTTGATTATTGCAAATAATTACTTTAGGTTGGTGTACTGCTTTTATCCAGTACTGTTGACCCCTTGGTTAACTTTACATTCTTGTATAAAATGCGGCTTGTTGAAAGAATGTTTCCTTGTTAAAAGTGATTATAATAGTGCAATTTTTCAGCATTGCAATTATACAATAGACTGTATTAGTAGTATAGTAATGTATAGTCTTCACAGCACTTCCCCAGATCATAAGTTGTTGATATGATTATGTATGTACACAAATATGGTACTCTCTGTTTACTGATCATGAAACCATGTAATACAGGTTTTTGTTGGCTTATGCTGAAACTTCTTGAAAGAAGCCCACTTTGAAAATGTGTTGCTGTTGAAGCTAATAGTGTGATTCAGGTACTGTCCTTTGATTGTACTGCATTTAGAACTTGTTTTTATGAGAGTTATAGGCAATTTGTTCTCTGCTGTATTGTGTGATGTTAAGAGAATTGTCCAGGCTTCTTAGGTTTAAAATGTCAAATCTTTTCAAAAACAATATTCTCAAGTGAACAATAGTTTTGGTATCTGACAACTGTGTTTTGTGCTGGAGCAAATCAGCTTAAAACAGTTAGTTTACAGTATGCAAAGAACATCTTAAAAGTAACGTGGATGTATCAGGCTGGCCACTATTGGACCTTTGCTCTGATCCAGCAGGGTTCTTAACCAGAAAATACTCCCCTCTGTCCTTACTGGTGAAGTTCCACTATCTTTAAGCAGGAGTTGCTTTTGTTTAATAATGCTTTTCCCCCCTTTAGATAGAGGGAAAGGCCGCCAGAGGCAAGCTATTTTGGGAGAACACCCTTCATCCTTTAGGCATGATGGCTATGGTAAGTTATATGGCTTCCTGTTATAGGTTAAGTTGGAAAATAGGCCAATACAGTTGTAAATGTCTTGCTTCACTGTTCAGGCACCAGTTCCCACATTTGTCTAGCTGCCCTCATTGTGCCCCCTGAACCAGCTTGCTTTGCCTTAGTGCAGGGTGGGGAACCCCATGCCCAGGGGTCAGATTTGGCTCTCCAGGCCTGTTTAATTTATCCCCAGAACTCTGGCCAGGCCACTCCCCTCACTGGCTTTGCTTTGCACCTTGCATGTTTATATCTGGCTAGAATATGTCCTTGAACTCTGATGATGCCTCTTTCTTGGCTGGAGGGCTGACAGAGGTGTGGGAGGCTGTGTAGAAACAAGCCTACTGTACAGAGTTAAAATTTACATTTGTCGCTCCACCCACTGTTGTATCTGGCCCTGCCCATGACCGGCATGTGGCCCACAGTAGGTCGTCCTTGGGTAGGGAGCCTTTCTCATGCCCTAGTGCACTTAGGTATAAAGATGTATTGAGTTTGCATTCTGTTATGGCTACATGGTGCATCCATTTATTACCAGTTTTTCATGATCTCATTTTTATTTTTAAATGCCAGTACATTTTTTTACACAGCTTACTATAAATCAAGTTGTCATTCTGTGAACAAACAAGATTTTTTTGTAAATTGCAGCTAACTTTGTCACAGTAGAAAATGAAACATTTCTTAATACTTCTCATATTGCACACATAAATCACTTCTAAAACTGAGGTTGAAACTTGCAGTAGCACACTTACACCACCATCTAACACTTAGGTGTGCTGAAGCTCATTGAAATCAGAACAGTGGAGTCCTTTATTCTAAATTCTGGCTTGTGGCTTTAGCTGTTTATCCTGTGTTACTCAACTGAACAACCGACTGCCCCCCTCTGCATTCGTTATCCGTGTATAAGACCACCCCAAATTTTTGCCTACAAATTTTTAAAGCAAAAATCATCTTATACATGGAAAAATATGGTATACTCTGGTTGCTTGAGTTAACATTCTTGTTTAGATAAACAATGTTTCAGTAGCTGATGCTAAATCTGCATAGCCCATTACAGCAAAACCTAAAACTGGCAGCTGCTTCTTCTTCTTTTTATTAAATATTTTCTTGATTTACAAAAGTGTGTGCAATGTCTCTCTCTCGTTTATATTTTTTTCCCCATGTAACATTTTTACAAATCAGTTTCATTTGTTGAGACATTGGGAGGGAAAGGGGGGGGAGATGGGTAAAACTGGCAACTTCTGAAACTTGGCAGCTTTAATCTTCGTATCAGATCAAATAAAACTTTTCCCAACCAAATTAACTAGACAGTACTTTCTCTTTAGGATCGCATGGTCCACTGTTACCATTACCGAGCCGATACCGAATGGCATCTCGGGATACTCCAGAACTTGTTGCTTACCCACTTCCCCAGGCCTCCTCATCTTACATGCATGGGGGGAACCCCTCGGGTTCAGTTGTCATGGTTAGTGGATTGCACCAGCAAAAGATGAACTGCTCAAGAGTTTTCAACTTGTTCTGCTTGTACGGAAATATTGAAAAGGTAAAAGAAAAAGTCTAGGCACATAATAATAAATAAATAAAAATAATATAATTTTATTATTTATACCCCGCCCACCTGGCTGGGTTTCCCCAGCCATTCTTAAACTTAAAAGAATAATGAGCAATTACTGTGAAGAGAAACCGGAGCTATGCATATTCCAACCAAATTGGAAAATGTCCTGAGTTACCATCCTTTAAACTGTATTGTCTTTTTCTTCCAAAAAAAACCCCCAACAACCCTGCAGGTGAAGTTTATGAAGACTATTCCAGGCACAGCTTTAGTGGAAATGGGTGATGAATATGCTGTTGAAAGAGCAGTCACGCATCTCAATAACGTCAAATTATTTGGGAAGAGACTTAATGTTTGGTATGTGTGCATTTCATCTTACTACTAAAGCTAAAGCATATCTTTAATGTGTAAGTTGTCTAGCAGTGTATAATACTAAAAATGCTGCTGAATAAAGTGGGTTTTTTAAAAGAATACTGTTCTTATATGTAAAGAGTAAACTTTGTTATAACACTTCATTAGTGTAAATACTTCTATATTTGATATTCTTCAATAACTTGACAAATGTCACTCACTAAAGTGAGACATACAAGTGAAATGTTGATTATACCTTTGAGTTCATATTTTGTATGTTAAGAAATTTGCTTTGTGAATTCCATAAAAAAGATCCCCTCCTTTTTTTTTACACTCCCCAAAGTTGTTCTTAAATATGTACTCTTTATTTGTAGTGTATCCAAACAGCATTCAGTTGTTCCTAGTCAGATATTCGAGCTGGAAGATGGGACAAGCAGTTACAAAGACTTTGCAATGAGCAAGAACAATCGCTTTACCAGTGCGGGTCAAGCTTCCAAGAATATCATTCAACCACCATCCTGTGTGTTGCATTACTATAATGTTCCACTGTGTGTGACTGAAGAGAGCTTTGTAAAGGTAGGAAGCAGCAGGAGTCATAGCTGTTAAAGTGTAATTTAGGTTTCAGATGTCAGTATTTATTAACCCCCTTAAAGTAGACTCCATTTTTTATATCTTAGATCAGGGATGGGGAACTGGATCTGGCCAGTGAGCTGGATCTTGCAGCTACAGAGAGCCAGTGTGGTGTAGTGGTTAAGAGCGGTAGTCTCGTAATCTGGGGAACTGGGTTCGCGTCTCCGCTCCTCCACATGCAGCTGCTGGGTGACCTTGGGCTAGTCACACTTCTCTGAAGTCTCTCACACTCACCTTACAGAGTGTTTGTTGTGGGGGAGGAAGGGAAAGGAGAATGTTAGCCGCTTTGAGACTCCTTAAAGGGAGTGAAAGGCAGGATATCAAATCCAAACTCCTCCTCTTCTTCTACTACACTCACTACAGGCCAGTTTTCATAGGTGGGTGGAAGCACACACCAGCCAATAATATGACATGTGATGTCTATCAAAGTAAAAAGGGGATGGATGTAACCACTGATCAGCTGATGGACAGTTATAGCAATCTCATTTTAAGGTGAATTCCCAGCACCGATTGGCTGAATCTGGTTGGAATGCACCTTCAAAGAGACTTGTTGCCTTATCATAGGAGGGGAAAACCATTTTGGCAAGCGGTTTAAAGGCAAACCATTTTCCGCTCATGGTGCAGTTCCTTTTGAAGGTGCTCTCCCACTGCCATTCAGCTGATTGGCAGTGGAAGTGTGCTTTGCTTCAGTAGCATGACACCATTTATACTGAAACTGCTTGCTAAAATGGAAGAAAAAAAACTCGTTTTAGCAAGCTATTTTCATGCAGACCACTTCAAAACAGAACACTTGGGTGCACTAGAGAGTGGGGCCCATGCTGGACCTAATGAGCTCTGCAGGCTGGAGGTTCCCTGCTGCTATCTTAGATGCTTAGATGCTTTAAACGTAAGTTAATCAACCATTTTGTGCCAAGTGTCCTCCTTATCCCAGAAATCGCCAGTTTCTGCGGCTCTTAAGTGACATCCTCTAGAATTAGATTGTTGATGTTTAATGAACATATTTTCACTTTATTGTTCCAGCTGTGTGATGATCATGAAGTTCTGTCTTTTATCAAATACAAAGTATTTGACCCAAAGCGTAAGTGAATATTTGACTTTATTTAAGTGCTCAAAGAAACCTAACTTACCGATGGTGGTGTGAAGCAAACATTTTAAACTCTTGTTTTGACAGCTTCAGCCAAAACGCTTTCTGGTCTGTTGGAGTGGGAATGCAAGACAGATGCAGTGGAAGCCCTTACAGTACTTAATCACTACCAGATAAGAGTCCCTAGTAAGTCACTGTATTGAAACTTTCTTAAAGGGTTTTATTGATTTATTTTAAAGAATTTATATGCCATCTCACTAATATAATACCAAGACTGTGTGCAATAAAACAATCCACTACACCAGTGGTGTTCAACCAGTATGCCATGAATGATGATCGGGTGTTGTGGGCAACACTGGCCTCTGTCTGCGAAGGACAATGAAGAAAACATGTAAAATGGTAACTGGTAACTTTCTCTGCCCTAAAGTGAAAGTAAGAGCAGAGGCCTTGATTTACAAGCTCTGTATCTAGTAGCAATTCTTTGTGAGTGATGTCACAGGTAATATCCAATAGCAACTTGGTTAATTTGTGTGCCCACATACCATGCAGTGACCACAACAGCAATAGATGTATTAGGAGAAAACTGTGTTTCCCATCAAGACGATCATGCTATTTAAATGGTCTGATTGTGTGACACTTCTGCATCAGAAGTGCAACTGTGATGGAGGCCATGGGAACAACACCCTATAAAGCCATGGAACTGGTTTCTTAGAAAGACAGTATTTTCTTTCTAGGGGAAAGGTTTGGTTGAGTTTTGATGCATTATGCACTTGCGTGCTAGAAATAGATTCTAGTATTTTAGTAGCAGTTTTTCACAGTAAACACTTGCTTAAAGACATCTTTTCTCAGACAAACAGGCTGACATAAGGCACGAAACCATCCAAAGTGACATTCTTAACAGTTTCCCTTTTATCTTGCAGATGGCTCCAATCCTTATACCTTGAAGCTTTGCTTCTCTACTTCCTCGCATTTGTAGAGCAGAGGACAGCATGTTAAGGAGCTCCTTCCCTCTTTATTTACACACGTGAAGAAATCGTATGTTGTCTGCAGGCTCTAGGTTTTCTTGTCTCAATCTAACTTAAGTTCATTTTGTTTTATAATGAAAGTGTTTTTACACAACAATTTTCCCGTTGGCTTCTGAAGAGTAGATGACAGTATATTACATAGAGCTTTTTTCACTTGTGTAACGGTTATCTACAGGTGTTTGAACTGCCTTATAGGCAGCATGTGCAAAAAAACTGTATACAGCAGACCTTGAACACAGTTTCCACAAAGCAGTAAAATGTACATTTTCATTTACAATCACTATTTTCCACTTTGGTTTAAATGGCAAGTTGGATTATTATATTGGAATATTAGATGTAAAATTGCTGGTTAATTCTGGTTAAAACTGTATGCGTTGCAACAATTTTAAAAGCAGAACTAAATTTGTAAATCCTTTTCACTTTGATATTTAGTAATATAACTGTCACTGATTTTTAACAGAAACTTCACAGGAAGAAAGATTCCCCCCGCCCCCAGAATGAATTGAAACTTACTTTAAATAGTGTCTTCTCAGAATAATTTTTCACTCCCATTAGCATGATGTCCTTATTGCTAATCCTAACCTGGAATGTCCTTACAAAAAATAAACACCAACCTGAATGAATACAGTTTCTCATTTGCTTTGTGATGACAGTCTTTGTCACAGGATGGTTTTACGTCCTTGTATGAACCAAGCTAGGGAGGGGAGAGACACAAAACAGCAAGGCAGATCCTGGGACCCTGCTGATGTGTAGAGAGAACTCATATCTCCTGCATGGCTTACTCCCAAGTAGTCGTGTGCAGCACTGGGACCTTAATGCTTCAATTCCTCCCCACCCTTTACAATACACACAGATTGGGGAGGGAACGGGGATTCTTAAAAAAAAATAATTATAGTTTTTCTACTAAGTTTTATTTGTATGTTATGTGTTTTCATGTTTTTATATTGCAAACCACCCTGTGATCCTCAGATGAAATTCAGTGGATGATGATGATGATGATTTTGGTTTCTTTTTTCTGAACTTTTCCCAACTTTTGGGAATACCTAAAGTTTATCTTTGGATCCAAACTGTAGATCAGGGGTTGGAATCTGTGGCCTTCTGCATATTATTAAATTCCAACTCCCATCAGCCCCAGCCATCATGGTAAAGGAGAGCCACAATTTCCCCTCCTTAGAGTAGTGGGTCCCACCTGACTCACGAGTTGAAGACCGATATGTTAGAAGACTTCATTAATTTAAAGTATCAAATCAGGTCGTTTAGGCTAGAGTAGGCAACATACAGCATTTTTATGTGCAAATTGGTCGTCCTATGAATTTGTGATTGATACAAGAACCAATTTCAGATTTGGGGGCGGGCAGGAGGGAGGAATCTTTTTAGTTGGTATTTTTAGACCCATGGGAGCCAGAAACCTGTGCCAGATACATTGCGGGTATACTAGTAAGAGCTCTGATTGATTTGAAGTAAACCACCAGAGCTCTTACCAATACATCCCAATCTACCTTCTGCCCATGCCTGCTCTAGTGCTCCCTAATAATTATGGTGGAAAAAACCATGTGCTTTCAGGGTGTTCCCTGCAAAGCAGCCACCAGAGGGAGGCCTTCAGCCAGGGATTAGCTGCCAAACACTCACCTTTCCTACAGGAGAGAGATTTAAACATCAATCCTATCTGCAACCCATTCTTTTTATTGTCTAGGAGTGGGTAACTGATATAATTAGGAATGTGTCGAATTGTTTCAGAGCTTGTGCACTTACGCGTGATACAAGCCTTGACAAGATTTCCTTTGGGGCAGAACAATAGCCTCCTTTTCCAAGGTTTATGTTGAATTGTAGTGGCAGGCCTGGTAACAAAAAGCAGGATTCCTCTGCACCTCATTTCTTAGAATCATAGAGTTGGAAGAGACCACAAGGGCCATCGAGTCCAACCCCCTGCCAAGCAGGAAACACCATCAAAGCACTCCTGACATATGATTGTCAAGCCTCTGCTTAAAGGCCTCCAAAGAAGGAGACTCCACCACACTCCTTGGCAGCAAATTCCACTGTCAAACAGCTCTTACTGTCAGGAAGTTCTTCCTAATGTTTAGGTGGAATCTTCTTTCTTGTAGTTTGGATCCATTGCTCCGTGTCCGCTTCTCTGGAGCAGCAGAAAACAACCTTTCTCCCTCCTCTATGTGACATCCTTTTATATATTTGAACATGGCTATCATATCACCCCTTAACCTCCTCTTCTCCAGGCTAAACATGCCCAGCTCCCTTAGCCAGCTCCCTTCTTAAAACTAGCTTTCATTTAGGAGTAAAGGACTGCAAAAAGTAAGAAAACCTTATTCACAAGAATAAAACTATTTCACACTTGGCTTCTCCAAGCAGTAGCTACTAAACAAGAATTTATAGATTCCTTATTTCGGTAATGATAAGTGGCGATTTCATTCCCTCAAAAGCAAGAGTAGCCAGCGTGGCACCTTCCAGATGCTGCAAACCATAAGCCCCTGCCAACATGGTCAATGTTCAAGGATGATGGGAGTGGGAGTCCCCCATATCTGAAGGGCGCTGTGTTGAGAATCCCTCTTCTAAAGGTTCAGGTTCCCAGTTTGGTGGTGCTCTTGGATCCAGCTTTGTCACCAGAAGCCCAGCTGACTACAGTGGCATAGAGCACCTTTACCAGCCGAGGCTGGTGATCCGACTTTTTTTGTGGACGTAGCTGCAGTTGCCCTGGTAACATTCATGTTAGGCTACTGCAATGCAAGCAAGGAGCTACCCCTGAAGAATACTCAGAAACAGCTGTTAGCTCAGAAGACAATTCCTTGAGGGTCAACTTGCATCTCTGAGAACGATACCTCACCGCTACTAAAATATATCCACTGGGTCTTATTTCTGAGCTCAGTTCAAAATGCTACCAATAGACTTTGCCCCCATGAATTTGTCTACATACAAGGGTATTTTGTCGCACCAGAATGCAGGTGCCACTGGTGCAGCAGCAGCAGCAATCTGCAGAGGAAACTGGCACAGCTGTAGAGTGCAGGTGTCAGGTGCGTACATGATTGTTTGCATTAAATGGCCATGGTTCTTATTTAAAAATATGTTGGCACTGTTTATGCATATGTTGTTGTTTAGTCGTTTAGTCGTGTCCGACTCTTCGTGACCCCATGGACAAGAGAACGCCAGGCACCTCTGTCCTCCACTGCCGTTTATGCATATAACCCCCAGCAATTAAAATGAACTTTGAAGTACTGGGTCGATTCTTCTCTTCCTCCCAGAATTGAGGTCAATCATTCCAGAAGTCAGTCTGCCTTTATCTAGCTTGCAGGCATAAACCAGTCCCAAAAGTCATTGTGTGGTAGAAACAATTTTAGAGATCCTGTTTGCCTGATGACGGGCAGCCACTTAGCCACAAATTGGTCCTTAGTCACTGTTCACATAGCACTGCAATGCCAGGTAAGTTTTTTTTTTTTTAATCCAAGGCTAGTTGCCAAACCCTGGTGATCCAGTCCTTAATTGTAAAGTCTTCAGCCTTCTAGTTGCCTGCTATCTCTGCCCAAGTTCCTTGTGAATAATTTCCCCTTTCTGCCCCCCTGGAACAGATAGAAGGCCAACAGTATTACAATCTGGGCTGTAACATTTGAAACGAACCCAAACTCTGCCTGCCCAAACCCCTGGGTTGTTGAACATGTCCACCAAAGATGGAATACAGTTCCTGTTTCATGTTTCCCAGGGCTACCTATAAAAGCCAGTTCTCAACATTTATTGCAACAATTGCAGTAGGTATCTTCAGGGGGCACATGGGGGTGGGGCAAACATAACTGTCCTGATGCGAGTCATCCCAGCCACCTCCAATCTATTCATTGCATAGGGAAGGCCTCTTTGTGTTCACTTGAGCACGAGACTTCTCTGAAATGAAAGGCACTCTTGCTTTATCGGGATTCCCAAATGCATGTAGGGTTTTATGTTAAAGCGAACACCGGGACGGTCCAGGGTTGGGGGCGGGTGGTGCAATGCATGCAGAGACATTGAGGACAGGGCTCTCATGCACCCCTGCTTTCACCTTTTGTGTATTCAGCCAAATGTCTAAGCACGTCTAGTATGCCCAACGAAAGGAACCCAGGATGGGGCCTTGTAGAAAGGAGCCGCCCCCTTTTTAAATGACTGCGTTCATCTGCAGCAGGCAGTAGGTTTGGCTTCTACCCTGCAGCTGGGGAATCTCAGGTCCAGAGAATGAATGTGGCCCTTTCCACCTAGTCCCTTGAAACTCTTCCAGTCTACTTCCCCAAGTGTTTTTGCCTGGCTGGAATATGTCCTTGAACCTCTGATCATGCCTCTTTCCCATCCCCACTCTATGATTTCCTTTCTTTACTCACTCATCTCCAGGTGAACGGTTGCCTTGCTATGCCAGAAGGGACACTTGCAATGATGTGACCAAACCAGCAGTTTCTCAGCCCTGACACTTGGCAGGCTGGTCCACGCAGGGCTCTTGCAGAAGGGCACAATGTGTGTCTGCATAAACAGCACATGCAAGCATACTACATCCCCTTAAAGCAGGAAGGGACCATTTCCGGTTTGAGGGCTGCATTGTGGGGAGGGGGTGTCAGGGGCAAGAGAGTGTGGAGCAACAGATGTGAGACTGTCCTTTGTACACCATCTTACATTCCAAAACTAGCCCATGCATTGCATCAGAATTGTATTGACAAATCTTGCGCTCTCCCAGTCATTTTCACAGAGGAAAAAAGCATTTTTGTTTCCGTTGTGAGAGTGCCTCTCTGCTAACAATGATCCAAGGAGTCCTAGTGACTCCCTCTTTGTCATTGAGGATGATAACCTAAAAACCTAGTTTTGTTTCTTTGTGTGAATTAAGTTGCTTTAATCTCTGGCAGAAGCTGCATTTTTGCCTCGTTGCTGCATCCTTGGGGAAACTGAACTGCTTCCAAAATGACGGCAAGGGGCTGCAACATGCAATATATTACAGCCACAGCTGGCTCGGTGGTGTAAAAATTATAAATTGCTAGACAAACTGGAATTTGTGGATAAAAGAGAATGCATAGTAGCATCACAAATCAAAATGTGTATAGCCATTTGCAGTCAAAAAAATATGATAATGCCTTAAGGTCAGGAGTGAATTGGCCACCTGGGAGTAAAGGCTGCCTCTCCAGAGGGACTTGCGCTGGATTCAGAACACCGAATCATTCTGTTCCTTTACCCATCCTCCTTTGCACAATTTTATCGCGTTCCATGCGCAGCAGGGTCCTCTGCCTAGATTACATGTGTGAAAGACAGATCAGAGCGTCTGCCCTTCTTATAAATGCTGGGCCTGTGTCTTGAGTGCAGCACACGTGGAACAGGTGTTCCTTATGAGCAATGACATCACCGCTCATGGTGGACGACGGAGTCAGAGCCTGCTCCTGCCAAAGCAGGAAGAAAAGGAACTCTCTCTGCAGCAGAAATCAGCTGCAAGCCAGCGGTCTTTTCTTTTCTGCTATACAAGATTCAAGCGAAAGCTTTAATATCGCTAGCTTGTTCAGGAAAAAGAGCATCTACTTTTAGTTTTTTCCTACTCTATCCAAATACTGTTCAAGATAATTATTTGCAGGTTTATCCTGCAATTCACTCTTTTGACCAAAAAAGGGTGTACCACAGGAATCAGTGGCTCTCCAGATGTTGGGGTGATGGGGAAGTCATTCAGCAACATCTGGAGGGCCACATGATCCCCATCTCTGGTGTGCAGGCGGAATCCCTGCCTGATACCACTAAGGTCCCACAGGTTCAGAGTGATCCCACAGTAAGTAGGCTTGAGTCTTGACAGGCTGCTAAGTAAATGAGTTACAAGACATTCATAGGTTCCTCTTGGCATTTGATAGGCAGGGGGTAAGTCACACTCCTGCGTTTAGGGTTTCAGAAGCAAATTAAGCTACAATCCTGCATGCACTTAACTTGGGAGAAAGTACAGTGGAAGTTGGGGAGAATACGTGCGCAGAAATGTAAAACAATGGTTTGTTCTTGGGAGTCTATATGCAGCCTTAACCTTTGTGTCAAAAGCCCAGCTGCGTTCAATAGGCATTAGCACAGTTCAAGGATACAGCTGAGCAAGGCAAAAGCAGAATGTAAGAAAGAATCTGCCGTGCTTTGGTTTACCTCGTGATCTGCTGGAAAGGAAAGGGAGAGTATATAGGATATTAATGTGCAAACCCCAGGATCTAAAAAAATGCTGCTTCTGTCTGACTGCAAACAATTTGGAGAGTTTTCTATCTTCCCTCTCAGTTTATTTGCCTACTTAGGCAGAGAATCATTTGGATATTTGCCTGTTTTATACACAGTACTTGGGGCACGTCCCTGTAGCAGCATTTGCAGAGCCCTAGTAATGCAAATGTTTAATCACTTTTCTGTTTCCTCCTCCTGTCTAAGCCCAATGTTTATTTTCTTTTCCTGCATTCTGCTTGCTTGCTGCTCCTACAATAACTGCGGCAAGTACCGTTGCCCAAGCAAAGGTAATTTTTCGAAACCCAGTTTGCACGAGGGGGACGAATACCAGTTTAGATTTTCTAATGGAAGACAGTGGTGCACACGGAGAACTCGTAAACATGCCCTGTTATGAAATGATTGTGTAATGCAATTCCCGTTGCCTGGTTAGGTTGCTGGAAGCAACTTTACTTAATAGCAGTGCTGCTATTTGAATGGCCATGTGATGCAATCCATCCATTCCCTGGTGTCTGTTTTTTGTTGCTTCTTTTTGGCCACTGGGGAAAGAGACTTTGAGGGGAAGACGATGCTTTAGTCTTTCCAGTTTCTGCTGGCTGCAGAGCTACAAGAACAGGCCCTGCCTACTTTTATAGGTAGTTTTAGAGCTTGCAAGTATGAGGCCTGCTGAATGTCCCTGTGTCATTCACAACTAGGGTTGCCAACTTCTTTTTTTACTGAGCCCAGCTTCTATGTTTTTAGCAAACCCCCCCTGCCCCCATCACTGTGAAAAGCTTTTTGTAAATCGCTGCCCTTGAAGTACCAAGTCTGGGCTGAGTTGTTTTCTGGTGGCAGTCCAGAGATTGATAAGCCTCTCTTTATATTCCTTGATGCATTGAGAGGCTGCATGCCAGAATTCTTCTTCTCTCATTTAGCTCCTTGGCTCATCTGGAACCCTGCTATTCTCCCTATAAAGCATGATGATACCACTCTCAGCAGTCATGGCTTCCTCTGAAGAATTATGGGAGGTATACTTTGTTAAGGGTGCTGAGAGTTGTTGCGAGGTCTGTAGCTCCCCTCACAGAGATACAATTTTCAGAGTGGTTTTAACAGTCAGCCCTCATTCCAGGGAACCATGGGACAGATTAAGATACAATCTCTGTTTAACAACTTTCAATGAAGGAAAGTCCAGCACCTGACTTTGCTCTTCGTATCACACCTTCAAGTCTTAAGGCTGCCCTGCGTTCCCGGTCCTTGGTCCTTGTGTTGTTGTTCATGACATAATCAGTCTCAGCTTACCGACCAGCAGATAACAAGCTTTCGTATAAGACTTTGATCAGAACTTTTCTTCTCTTACCAGTGACCTTTGGACTTTATAGAGAGAGATAGAAATCTCTGAGATTCAAGTGTGCAGACTAGAATTACTAACTCTGCAGTGCAGGTTGTAGATCGCTGATGCCCAGTGATGAATCTGCATTCATATAGATTGTACGCCTATGGGAAGGGATTGCCTTCCATTTAATTTAATATAAAAAGCAGTGTTTAGGTACTTAAAAATAACAATTTAAATACTATCAGCAACAAAATCATAGGCCAAGACACATGCACCTCCATAACTATGTACAGTGGTACCTTGGGCTACATACGCTTCAGGTTACAGACTCCGCTAACCCAGAAATAGTGCTTCAGGTTAAGAACTTTGCTTCAGGATGAGAACAGAAATCGTGCTCCAGTGGTGCAGCGGCAGTGGGAGGCCCCATTAGCTAAAGTGGTGCTTCAGGTTAAGAATAGTTTCAGGTTAAGAATGGACTTCCGGAACAAATTAAGTACTTAACCCGAGGTACCACTGTACCTGCATTTTTGCTTTCCCTTGCAAAATACACCTCAGCTGTAGGATTTTAGGAACCTTCGGGCTCCCTTAAACTGGAAGTATTGACATTTTTGGTCCCTGACAAACAGCTGAACTCCCCAGTCTCTGCAGTAGGCCTTGTCTCAGCACGTGCCACTTTTTTATTTGAATTGTGAAGCACAATGTGGAACGCACATTTCTTACTTGACATTTTTGTTCTCAGTGCGCAACTAATGGAGAAACACAACATCATCATCTACGTTTAGACTGTGTACACATCAGAGAGTTAATATACACATGGGTCATGCACATGGGTCGTTTTCCTGAGCTTGCCTTTGCCCATGCATGAGAATTGAACTGTTATCTCAATGGTTTCCCATCTGCACTATTGGGTGGTCCTTGATGGGATGTATTTGTACTGTGTTGGTGTCCACACCACTCGGTTTGCACTCCCTTAATTCCGGGAACCAGAAGTCCACTGTGGGAATGTACACAAGTATTTGCAAATTGGTCCATGAGAAGGGGAGGCAGTGAGTTACACTTGCCTTAGGCCTCAAAGGGCTAAGCTGGTCAGGCGCCCCTGCCAGGGGCCAACTGCTTTTTTGTTTGTGTTTTTAACTTTATTCTAACAAGACTCCTACCCCAGGCCTCAGACAAGCTCTGCCCAGGCCCCAAAAGACTAATGTCTTTACAAGCCCTGGGTAGGCTGTTTTATTATGTTTTCAGGTCACTTCTAGTACTAGTGCCAGGAATAAAGTAAATTTGCTGGAGCAACCAACTGCTGTGATCCAAAGGGAGAGGGTCCAGCACCTCCTCTTTGTGTTTTTATTCTAAGATACCACACTTCATAGGGGTGATTTGAATGATGACCCCATCATGTCTGGGCTGGTCTTCGGTTTGCTTTTGCATTGACCGTTTAATCTTGCAATAATGATTTAAGAATCCAGTTCCATGTTTAAGTGATATTTCTGTTTAAGCAGACCTAGTTTTCCCCCCACCCCCTGTGCATTCCAGTCCATCTGGCAGAAATACTTGCTGGTTTCCTCTCTTCTGGATCTCAGGGATGCCAAATTCCACTGCAAAAGATTGCATTCCTGAGAGACAGCTGCATGAAAACAAGAGAAAATGATCACTGATCACTGGCTTCTGCTTTGAAAATCTCAGCAATGCCTTCCTGCACACAGAAGTGGCCTGACCCTCTGAACTCTTGCTCTAGGGAGTGTAGGGGATGACGACACACACACACAGATTTAAGCAAAAGGGTTTCTCCACCAAAGCTTGGCAGAAGACCTCCCCTTGTTAGGATGACTTTGCTTGGATGAAACGTAAAAATGTAAAGTTTGATTTAATATGGGGTGGGGAAGATTGTGCCCTCCAGATGCTGTTGGGACTCCCAATTCCCGTCAGCACGATCAGTGGTCAAGAAGGATGAATGTTGTCATCTAGCAACATCTGGAGGGCCACAGATTTCCCATCCTTGATTTAAGATGGCACAAAACAGGTCGAATCCACCACGTTTTATTTCACTGCCCATTTAATGCAAATATATATTTTAAGTATTTGGGCCACCCTTATTGAAGGAGGAGGGGATCTATCGCACTGATTCTTCCAGGGTGACCTACCTGTTGAATAATGGTAAGGATGACATTGTGGAGAATGTGGCAATATTTCTGAGTGACACCATGAAATTACATCCTCCATAGGTCCTTAGAATCACCTTTGTATCTCCCGACGTCTGGACAGTCTTACCTCCTACTATGTGTTCCAATCCATGTATACGACGTACTCTTACTATGCCAATAAAGGAGATTGACTGATTGATTGATTGATTGAACACTTAGCAAAATCTATTGCAGTTAACCCTCAAATGCTCATTAAATTCCTTCTAATGTCCTATTTCATAAGTCTACAAAACAATTCAAGATGAATCACAATTGCCATGCCTAGCTGATTCTCTTTTCATGCATACAATGGCAACCTCCTAGAGTCTAACGGATTATTCTTTTCAGCATTCTGGAATAGACATTCACTATGTACAGTACCCAAAAGCAGCTAGTTCTGTGCTGTAAAACGGCAGGTACAGGCCCTTTCAGTTCAGCTAGGCCATAGACTCGAAAGAAAACAGAATGATCAAAATGCAGGTTTATGAAATTATTATTTTCCCCAACAAGGCCACTTCTGCACCACCCCGTGCTTTTCCTGACGTCTTGGCCTGAAGGCTTGCGGTAAATATGCCTCCATTCTTTCAAGGGGTGGTCTACCCTGGAAAAACACCGCCTTATGAACCCAACTGGCCTCTTCTGGATTTCCATATGCACGCTGTCACAGAGTCTCAGTGTCACTGTGAATTCCATTGGCATGAGGCTGGCTCCCCTTCGAGGTCACTAATGAAGGGTATCAGAGACGTACAGACTTGACAAGGTCTCCCACTGGGATACATTCCCCCAAGCTTACACTAGATCACCAATCAGAACATTTCACTGTTACTTATTACCAAGAGCACTGCTGCATTTATTTTATTTTATATTTTGGTTGCGGGGATACAGCCTAGAAGGGGCAGCTGCACTGCTTAACGCACTTGGGGTGGGGAAGGAACTGATGTCTGTCTGTCTGTCTGTCTATTTGTACTCTTTCCAAAGATAATTCCTCCAGCATCAAAACTGAATGGATAGGCTCTGTTTGTTCTGGGGCGGCTGGGGTGAGAGGGAAGCTTAATTTCCCACACCTAATTGTACTTGGAGAAGCGCATGGTATTTATGGGTGTCAATGTATTGAGCATGGTGCGTTAGTTAACAGGTGCTATCTCTGTAGCCTGAAGTTCTCCCTCCCTATGGGTGGCTGAGGGAGGGATTTCAGCTGCTGTTTTCTTTTCTTAGAGATTTTGCAAAATTTGTCCCAGTTAAGTCTTTTGTTGGGGTTTCCCTTGCATTTGGGCCCCAAAGCTGTTCCACGGCTTGGGCACTTGTCAGTAAATGTCTCTATTTTGATAAAGGGTGCATTGGAAGAGAGGAGAGGTCTCATTTGGACTGTTTGTGGTGGCTCCTAGTAATGTTGTGAACTTCCCTGAGATCTACAGATAAAGGGCAGTAAACTAGGGCTGCCACAAGTCTGGAATTTCCTGGACATAGCTTGGATTCGGCCGTCAGAAACAGTGTCTGGGAAAATCTGGATCTATGGCAACCCATGTCGGAAGTGTAGATTATGGCGGATTTCCCCCCCCCCAAAAAAGGCCAAAAATTTGCCCCCCAAAAGAGCTCTCACAACTTTTGTGTCTGGATTTTCACTTTTTGAAATATGGCAACCCTAAGTAAACTAAATAAATAAAACCACACTAAGGTAAACTCAATATTTGGCTCTGATGAACTACATATTTACTATGACAACAACAACTACTGTTACTACTGATGGGCTGCCTCACATATCAGTGGGCCTCCTATAGGCAGTGGTGGCAGTGACACTTTGATTCAGGGGCCACCATTTTCATTTCCACAATGTCTACAAAGCAATGCAGAAATTCAAATGGCAACTCCCAGCTGCCTGAGGTAGGGAACCCAAAACAAGTGTCAATGCCAGTGGTCCCTGCGGTCCTTCTGAGCTTCGACAGTTGCCCCTTGGGTGCTTGGTGCTCATGCTGGGCCTCAGTTGGCATGGCAACATGGAGTTAAACAGATAGGGCCCAGCTGCCAAGGAGCACAAAGTCTCTAAGGTCACATCCACAGCATTACATTTGAAGCACATGGCTTCCCTCAAAGAATCCTGGGGAATGTAGTCTGTTAAGCATGCTGGGAATTATAGCTCTCTGAGGGGGTAAACTACAATTCCCATGATTCTTTAGGCAGAAGCCCTGACTGTTAAAGTGATATAAATGTCCTTTAAATGTATGCTGTGATTGTGACATAGTGCAGAAACAACACAGGGATGGAGGGGCAGACAAGGTAGGGAGAGAAGAATGTGGGCAAATGACTTTACACACACACACACATGTAAATTTGGTTATGGTTAGGGCCTGTGCAAGACATTTTCTCCCCGAGGGCTACAGATGAGTAAATGGCAAAAGAACACACCGAATCAAGACGCATAGTACCGAAAGTTGATAAAGGTATTTTGGAATTTGAGGCAGAAAACCCCACAAGCAACTCTCTCCCCTGACCCTGGAAAGAAAATTAAAATAACAATAACTTAAATAACCAGTCATTTGCCGATAATCCATGACATCCAAAATAAGCTACCTGCGGTGGGCGTCTCATGCCGCCATGAGTCTTCTTCCCACTCAACTCATGTATGTTCTGTCAAGAAAAGATTTCAGAAACAGTTCACAGCGAACAATATTCCTTCCGATTCCTTTCATGACGGGAGAGACGGGGTTTGTATGCTGTTCTTTGTAAGCTTCTGTCCCTTAGCTACTTTAAGGAGGGTTCAGGGGGTGGGTGGGTGGGTGATTTGATAAAAAGTAAGGAGGAATCGGGGAAGAACGTGTGGATTTCATTACTGGCCCCCCCTATCTCCCCACCCCCAGGATTCAAGCAACCTAGCCAGGTTCACAAGGGGGGGGGCTATCCCGGGGCATCCAATGTAAGCACTTCTGGGATTAGTGGGGAGGGGAGGGAATGAGAAGCTGTGAAATGGAGAGGCGATACCCACTTTGAAAGCTTCATAGCCTGCCCTGGCCCCTCTCAGAGCATTTGAGGAACCTCTGTCACTCCTATATACATTACTGGAATTTGTCTGGCAGGGTGCATTATGAGGTCGCATTCTGGGCACCGTATACTCCCTTCAGTTGATTTGCACCACTGAGGTGTCCTCTGGAAGCCTACATCATACAGGCAAAGGTGAAGGGGTTTATTGGCACTAAAATTAGCCGGTGGACTTGAAATTCCAATGCCAAGACATTCCCTCTCAGGTTATCCTCGTATTTCACTTCCCAGGTCCAGGCTCCTCTGTGACATCACTGCAGCTAGCCCAATAGCGGTCTAGAAACTTAGCTTTGTCTGCAAAGCACCACTGGGGACATTAGAGCAGCTTGCTCACTCAGTCAGGCCCTCGGGCTGTGAACCTATAATTTAGTATAGAGTCTAGACAGCAGGACTGAGCAGACAGTGGGTATCCCTTGTATGCTGTTGTTTAGTCATTTAGTCATGTTCGACTCTTTGTGACCCCATGGACCAGAGCACGCCAGGCACTCCTGTCTTCCACTGCCTCCCACAGTTTGGTCAAACTCATGCTGATAGCTTCGAGAACACTATCCAACCATTGCATCCTCTGTCGTCTCCTTCTCCTTGTGCCCTCCATCTTTCCCAGCATCAGGGTCTTTTCCAGGGAGTCTTCTCTTCTCATGAGGTGGCCAAAGTATTGGAGCCTCAGCTTCACAATCTGTCCTTCCAGTGAGCACTCAGGGCTGATTTCCTTAAGAATGGATAGGTTTGATCTTCTTGCAGTCCATGGGACTCTCAAGAGACTCCTCCAACACCATAATTCAAAAGCATCAGTTCTTCGGCGATCAGCCTTCTTTATGGTACAGCTCTCACTTCCATACATCACTACTGGGAAAACCACAGCTTTAACTATACGGACCTTTGTTGACAAGGTGATGTCTCTGCTTTTTAAGATGCTGTCTAGGTTTGTCATTGCTTTTCTCCCAAGAAGGAGGCGTCTTTTAATTTCGTGACTGCTGTCACCATCTGCAGTGATCATGGAACCCAAGAAAGTAAAATCTCTCACTGCCTCCATTTCTTCCTCTTCTATTTGCCAGAAGGTGATGGGCCCAGTGGCCATGATCTTCATTGTAGAGTCATGTATAAATTCAGCTACATGTAATAGGCATCCTTGTCTGTCCCTATGCTTAGACTTCCCTCCGGCTAATTTGAGAAATGTGGCTTTATAATGTACAGTGTTCCACGCTATTATGGTCGTCACGCCCTGTGCTATGCACCTAAGCCACAGTTGCCTTTCAGAGTGCAAAAGCTCGATGTCGTTTGCTGTTACTGAAACACACAAAAAGCACCAGCGGATTCTGCAAAAACAAATGGAGTGAAACTTGAGTCACGTAAATTTTTCTCAGCGGCTAGCTCCGCATCTCATGACAAGCATACTTCAAGTGTGCCCTTTTGCTGTATCATCTCAGGGTCCTGCTAAATTGAAGTCTGGGACTCAATAACCTTGTATCCAACGCAGAGCAGTTGCCTTCCTTCTTAGTGATAAGACATACAACTGTTCATGTCCACCTGTTTGGAAGTCACACTTAATAAGATTTCAGTCCTTGGCTTCACAACCGCTGTACAGATTGACCTATGGATCGAATGTACCAGCTTTTTACCTTGCAAGCTTATTCTTTTCTACATACAGTGGTACCTCAGGTTAAGTACTTAATTCGTTCCAGAGGTCCGTTCTTAACCTGAAACTGTTCTTAACCTGAAGCACCACTTTAGCGAATGGGGCCTCCTGCTGCCGCTGTGCCACCACTGCATGATTTCTGTTCTCATCCTGAAGCAAAGTTCTTAACCCAAGGTACTGTTTCTGGGTTAGCGGAGTCTATAACCTGAAGTGTCTGTAACCTGAAGCATCTGTAACCCAAGGTACCACTGTACTGCCAGTCACTGTCAAGTAAAGCAGAGACCACTGAAACATACAGTCTGAGTACATGCTATACTTTTATATCAAATTCAGGCCAAAATCCTATCTAGTCCAGCATCTTGACACGAGCATTCAAACTTGCAACTTCCCAACTGCCTTGGAGGAGTCCAAGAAAATCTGTTTTCTCACTTGATCCTGCTGAATGTATAAACAGATCCCAACACAGGAGATTGAGCATTTCTACAGATTGGTACCAGCGCTTTATTCTTAGCACAGACACAAATCAATGGAGAAGTCAATACTTACAAGGTTCTGGATATATGAGAGCTGATTTTAATCAGCCAGAGTTGTGACAGCTAATTCAGTTGTGTGCACTACATTGGGAACAGTGGCCTATTTATTAAAAAAAGCCCGCCTGCCTTACTTTCCTCACACAGGGCAAAAGCAAACAAAGCACAACAGAATAAAATCAAACAATTTTACGCCAGTCTGGTATACAAGTTGTATACCAAAAATGGCTGGTTTCTGTGATGTGCATGCTTTGGGCAAATGAAACATAGCTCAACTTTCTCTGTACATTTGGTTCTGCTTTCGCCAGTCGTAGAGAGGGGATTTTGAGGTGACAAAGGTACTGTATTTTTCGCTCTATAGGACGCACCCAACCATAGGACGCACCTTGTTTTAGAGGGGGAGAACAAGAAAAAAATTCTCCCACTCTCTGTGCAGCGCCCCTTCAGCGAAGCAGCAGGAGAAACGGAGCCCCTTCCATTTCTCCCCCCGCTTAGCTGAAGCGGCACCTACCCTTCAGCGAAAGGAACCCGAAGCTTCCAGAGCGCAGCGGGAGCTCCCGCTGCACTCCGGAGGCTTCAGGCAGCTATCTTTGAAGCCAAGGAGCCTGGATTCGCTCCATAAGACGCACACACATTTCCCCTTAGTTTTTGGAGGGGAAAATGTGCGTCTTATAGAGCGAAAAATACGGCATATTTGTCTTAATCTGACAGAGAAGGTCACGTGCAGGATAAAATGGCACAGATCTTAAAGACAACAATCACTTCAACCACACACATTAATGGCTCTAGAAGCATCTTAAAGTTATCTTGATGTATGAACATTTTATGCCACCTTATACTGAGACATACTATTGTTCCATCTATTCTTGACTGATGGCAACTCTCCAAGATCTCAGTCAGAGGTCTTGCCTAGTGTGCTACTGGAGACACCATGGATTTTCTGCAAGCAAAGTATGCACTCTGTAATTACCACATCGGCAGCATTTAATTCTGCGTGTTTCTTAATTCCTTGCTGTGTACAAACCATGCATTCAAAGCACATTCTCCTCATCAAAGAATTCTGGGTACTGTAGTTTGTTAAGGGTTGCTGCGAATTGTAACTCTAGGAGGGGTAAACTACAATTCCCAGAATTCCTTGAGGGAAAGAATATGCTTTGAATGTGCTTAAAAGGGATAGTGTAAAATTCACAGCCCAGATTCTTTTACCTATTAGTGTATCTTTCATCTTTAGTGTATCTTTCATCTTTGCTGGAAGCCGCCCAGAGTGGCTGGGGAAACCCAGCCAGATGGGCGGGGTACAAATAAATTATTATTATTATTATTATTATTATTATTATTATTATTATTATTATTATTATTAAAATGCCATACAGTACAGTCAAGGACAGTGATTAATATAACGATCATCATATTTTCCCAAATGCATACCTCCAAAGTTCCAGCCGAACAAACCACTGACCAAGTTGATAAACCTGAGTCAATCCAGGGGCCACCTTCCTCCTCCTTGCCCAACGGAACAGAACTGTTGTGGGGAAATTGATAGCAGAGTCCCCACCTTCCTTCAACAGCTCATCAACACCGTGGTAACACTTCTACAGGTAGCACCTGCAGAATGCCAATTTGTTAGGGGAAGTGAGGAAGTGGTTTGTGTGTGAGAGAGAAAGGCTTGAAGGTGGGGGTGATATTTTCAAAGGGGGATTGTAGCAATTGCTGTGTATGATGATGAAATAGCACCCTCCAATTGTTGTCTTTCTGAGTGATGGTTCTCACTGCCGTCTCCTCCTGTAACAGGCTGTGTGAGAAAACACCAGTCTGTGTTGGCTTCTAGGCTTGTGAGTCCATGGAGCATGCATTCGTTTTGGAATGAATGGGAGATTGAACCAACGCTGCTTCCAGATGACCTGTTTATCAAGGATTCGTCCTGATTCATTTACCAGGGAGGTTAGACGGTGTCAGCAATTTATTGAGCATTCATTCTGATTGGTATACAGGGAGGTTAGACATAAAAAAAATAGGAAGCTGCCTTATACAGAGTCATAGACTCAAATCATAGAATCATGGAATTGTAGAGTTGGAAGGACCCCAAGGATCTTCTAGCCCAACCTCTACGCAACCCACCATATGGGGATTCAACCTGCAACCTTAGCATTATCTCCTTAGCATTAACCATGCTCTAACCAACTGAGCTATCCAGGCTGATATCCAGGCTGACCATTGGTCCATCTTGCTCATTGTTCTCTACAATGACTGGCAGTGGCTTTCCAGGGTCTTTCTCCCACCCCCCTCAATTTTTTTATTGGTTTTCCAAAAACAAACAAACAAACAAACAAACAAACATACATCTTAACTGTACTTGATCCAATATTAGTAACATTGTTACTCAAATCCCCCTGGCTGAATTTCAGTGTATATCATTGTAACAGTTTTCCAAAACCAATTTTCTCATAAAATTAACTTAATCACTTAACATCTTTCTTTGTTTTCAATTTGGCTTTAAACATATTATTCTCTAACATCACATATTTAAATCCTAAGCCTATCTGGTATTTGCAAGTTTTTCCAATTAAGTTATCGTATTTAACTAAATAGTCTTTGAATTTCATCCATTCCTCCTGGTACTCCTCCTCCTTCTGGTCACGGACTCTTCCAGTCAGATCGGCTAGCTCCGAAAAGTCCATCATCTTCATTTGCCATTCCTCCACTGTTGGGACTTCTTGTGATTTCCAATTCTTAGCTAACAAAATTCTAGCTGCAGTTGTCTCCATGGTCTTTCTTACCCACATTTTCCAGTGAATTTTCCTGTCACTTTCCTTATCGCAAAAGTCCAGTTTTGGGAGGGCAAAGAAGGTTTGTTGCATAAGAGCAACAAACAAAATCAACTGTAATTCCACAAGCTGAGGGTGCTAGCTGAATTCCATCTGAAAGTAGGGACCCCATGAAAGCCCCACAAATGTGGCCCATTTGGTTCAATTTCCATTTGTCCTTAAATGAATACAGAGGGGCAAGAATCGAAGTCTCAGGCATGGCTCCCAATCTGGCCCATTTCGGGTTGTCCTTTTTGTGGTGGTTGCCGCAAAACTAGCAGGAAGTGGCACTTTGAATTGCAGGCCAATATGACTCTCAACCCCGGTAATAACTGCAATCTGGCAGCTGTGGCAATTTCTACAGTGTTTTCTCCGTGCAACATGCTTCACAAACCCGAAGTCATTAATCACAAAACATATTCTGGCCTTAATTCTACAATTAATTTTCTAGAGCCTCTCCCATTTGTATCCATTAATCATTTTGTGGCTCCTCTTATGCATAATTTGGCGCTTGGGGCTTATTTCATAAAGCAGCTGTATCTCCTTTGAAGTCTACATTGTCTGTACTATATCTGCCCTATTCCCATTGATTACAAGTGTTCTCTAAGTGACAGTGTCAGGTGACTGAGGGTAACACTCTCAAGGTCTAAAAGATTACCCAGGAAGTTGTTCTGAAGGAAGGGTGTCGTATAACTGAGGTCAAGATCCTAAATCGAGCTTCTCCCCTGTCCTGTTATATAATCTGGTCTAGTTAATCTCCCAGTATGCTGGTGTTTCTAAATGTGCCAGCGTCTGGGGCTACTGCTTTTGGGATAGAGAGATGTCTTAAATAGTGCTCTGGGTCAGGGCCTGAGGGGACATGAGGCTGCCACCTTGCTGAAGCAACGTAGAAGCTAAGCAGGTGTGGAACGCCCTCCCATCAGATGTCAAGGAAATAAGCAGCTATCCTATCTTTAAAAGGAAGTTTTTAATATTTAATGCTGTATTGTTTTTAACACTTGATTGGGAGCCGCCCAGAGTGGCTGGGGGAACTCAGCCAGATGGGCGGGATATAAATAATAAATAAATAAATAAATAATAATAATAATAATTATTTTTATTATGACTTGGCACTAGGGCTGGGCGATATCCGGTTTTAAACATTGCAATACAGCACCAGCTAAACACCATGATATACCAATATATCCAGATGTCTGAAATAATTATGGAGCTATGTAGTAGAAGCATTGGTTGGCTTCATGGTTTCCCCCACATTGAGATCCTTGCATAGCACACTTCATGATTCGCGATATCTTGCCAGGTCAGAGATTATGAAACTGATATCACTATATGGATTTCAAACCGGTTTTGGATGATATAAGAAAGGTGAGAAAGAAGGGCACATGTTAAGAGGATTTTTCAATGGAGGAGGTATGGGTTTCATTGCATTCTGCTGTAATTGTTATAATCCATTTTGTGCTGAGAATATACTTCTCACGTGCTACACACATGGCACTTTCTTACGTTCTCTTCTATTGGGGCAGATCTACTGATCTTGCAGGACCTCTCATTCTGTTTAACTATTTGTCTATGAATCAAATAAGCAAACTAGGAAGAAGTACAGTAACTTAGCTGCCTCTGTATACTGATATATATCCTCCATATATCAGCACACCAGTTTTCCAGGTCCTTTTTCAGAAGACTGCGAAACACACACACACACTGCCTGTGGAAACACTAATTTAGGGGAGGGCAACAGAGAACACAATAGTCTGAAAACATGCTCACCTGTGTGTGCGGACAGCAGGGATAATGGGTGCTGCTTTAGATTATGTTATCTTGCAAAGGTGTGTATAACTGCAAACCGCTATGTACTATATGAAAGCATGCTGTGAAAAAGCAGCTTCTGTGTGTTTCAAAGGTTACGTGTGTCCACAGCCTATATCTCAGTGGCAGAGTACATGTTTCTGTCCCTAGCAGGTGATGGGCAAGACCTGTAGCTGAGACCCTGGGAAGTCGCTTCCAGGCAGAGGACAGTAGTGAGCTAGCAGGATGAACAGCATAGGGCGGCTTCCTCTCCCCCCCATACAGACAGGTACTTTGATCTCCTTTCTGCACCAGCAGAAATTCAAGCTGGCAACCACTTCTGTGAACTCAAGTAAACTTGCAACCGGATAGGATCTGCAAAGCTTGTGGCTTCAGTGTTGAATCAGGACATCAGTATGCGAACAACTAATATGGGGTTATTCTGCACCTCTGAGATGGCACTTTGGGTTTATTTTCACTCTGCTTTCGGTGCACTAAAGGATTTCTATATCCAAAGGATTTAATGTTGTATCATGCCTTTGCTGCTCAGCCGTGAGAATGGCAGGAAGAGTTTTGCAACCTGTTGCATAAATGCATTTATTTACCAATGAGCCACAGACAGCTGAGATGTGCTAGCTGGGAAGTTGGGAACCCAAACAGCAGTAGCAGGCGAGGCTCTCCAAAAAGCGTCCCCCACCCCACCCCCCAAAGCTTCCCTCACTTTCCTTATCTGTACTGTGCCAGGAAATAAATATACTTTGCAAATTTATGGAAACAACACAAAGGAAAATTATTCATTGACCTTCCATTTCTGTATGAGAGGGTTCATACTGTTCTGCAAAATGTCAGCATGAAGTTCTTATCTTTCTCCTGATAAACGCCTGCCTGTGACCTTAACCTTTCAGACTCTACGACTTTCGATCACTTTAGAAGTCTTTAAACCTTTTTTCGCTCCTGCCCCCTTTTGTGTGCCTGCATAGTTGTGCTACCTGTTTTGCTCCAAAGCCCATCTCTTCTTGCTCAGGGATGGGGAACCTGTGGTCTTCCATATGTTGACTCTGCCTTCCATCACTACTGACAGTTGGCTATGTTGGCTGGAGTTGGTGGGAGATGGAGTCTGAGAACATCTGGCAGGCCTTGGGCTCCCAATCCTTGCACTTGTTTAACTTGCCTGCCATCATGATCTCTCCCTCTGCTGTTCTCTCCCCACACTGCCAAACCACGTGGGGCAGAGTGTTATACTACATTCTAGCTTGTGTTATAATGCACCCTCTAATGATAAATGGTGAAAATAATAACCTGAAAGTGCACATAATTATCCTCAACTGATTCACAGAGAGACAAGTGATTGCAACTCTGCGATGCTTTATTGGGCCCCGGTACAGATCAGATTTAATTTAACTTTACAGAACAGATCATGTGAATAGGATTATACAGGGCCATCCCTGTCATTTGGTGTGAGGTGGCTGCCTCAGGCAGCAGATGCTGGGCTGTAGGACACAGGGGTGAGGTGTCATAGGACAAAGCTGCATTTGCTGCCCTTTGTGGGTTAAAGCCTCAGCGCCTAGGACTTGCTGATCAAAAGGTCGGCGGTTCGAATCCCTGCTGCGGGGTGCGCTCCCGCTGCTCGGTCCCAGCGCCTGCCAACCTTGCAGTTCGAAAGCACCTCCGGGTGCAAGTAGATAAATAGGGACCGCTTACCAGCGGGAAGGTAAACGGCGTTTCCGTGTGCAGCTCTGGCTCGCCAGAGCAGCGATGTCACACTGGCCATGTGACCCGGAAGTGTCTCCGGACAGCGCTGGCCCCTGGCCTCTTAAGTGAGATGGGCGCACAACCCCAGAGTCTGTCAAGACTGGCCCGTACGGGCAGGGGTACCTTTACCTTTACCTTATATCAATGGGACTTAGGTAAGGTCATAGTTAACTTGTCCTATTGATTTTGATGGGTTCTAAGCTCAACAAACTTAGCTTGGATTCAACCCCGTGGTCTTATCTGTAAAATGGGAATAATAGTGACTTCCTCTGAAGGGTAGCTGCGAAGTAATGTAAGGGGGAAACTGCTGAGCTCTTTGCACGATAAAAGTGTTGTTCAGGAGTACGATATCAGCAATTTAATATCAACTCTCACCCTTGACCATTGTGCTGTTAAGATTATTTTTTGCTAACAATCTGACCACATTTCTTGGCTTCGCAGAGGTGCCTAATATATTGCCCCATTATGCTCCTGATTAGCTTTGCGAGTTACAGCGCAGTTAACAAATGCCATGCTAGTCCGCGACGACAAGTGCTGCTAAAGATAGGCAGCAATGGAATGGGGTGTCCTTTATTGAGTCTAAAGGATTCACCCAGCACACATTTGAGCTAATGTGGAAAGAATACACGCATCCCAGACATTTGCTGAATTCATTCCCAACAGCACAAAGGGTAGACAGTCACCCGGAGGTCATCCAGCAGATAATTAAACAGATCTCCCACTGAAGATTCAACCATATTACAAACCTTGGGCCCTGTAGTCCTGTAAAACTGTTAAGAGCCTATAAACATAGGTCTAAACTCAATAAACCTACAGCACACAAGATTCTTTGTAGGCTAAAAGTGATTTGCAAGTGATTTAAGTTTGTGGTGTTGATGCATCCATAATTCCTATTCAAAAACAAATCAAATCAAAAGGCTTTTATCATAATGACATTAGCCTATGTAAAGTGTCATGCAAAACATTAGCAAAGTAACTGGTGCATTGCAAAGCAGAAAAGACCCTCAACGTTGATATGGAAAGCACTATTGCCTAGTTAATTGATAAACCGCCCAGTTCGCAGTAGTTCCAGATGCAGGGCTGGGAAAAGTTATTAACAAAAAAATAAATTTAAAGCAGTTTCCTATGAGTAAACTGTACCATAAGTATTATGCATTATTAATAAATCAGGTTTTTGCTGGCCTGATTTCCTGCTGGCCTTGCTGCTCCACCTCCCTGAAGATGGCTGGAAGGTAGTTCGTCCAGTCAACAGGATGAGGTGATCTGGAGAGCCAGTCAGGGCTCTCTTGGCCTTCCATAACTGTTGATCTGGGCTTGACTTTCCTAATCTAAACGATTTATTATTAAGTTGCTGGATCTCCTGGATCTTGTAAACCTAACCTGTTCTGCTAGTAATTATGCATGTAGGCTTCAGTGCAAGGATGGCTGTAATAACTTTGGTGTTGCACCAGTAATGTAGGTCACATAGTGTTGGCACCAGGCTGCAAAGTGGGCTGAAATAGTTGATTTGGCAACAGCCACTATTAATGGACGCCACATAGCTATTGCATCAAAGTGCAGGCTGTTGTGGATTACAGCAGGTTATGTTGCAAACTAGGAATACTGTTTTACTGATTGAGCATAGTTGTGTCCCCGTAATCTGCAAAGGAGTTCAGGTTCTGAGTGTTATCCCAGGCAATCCTTACAAAGAACCTCTGGTGTTGGCCAGGCTGAAAAAGAAGTGACCTTTTGGGCAGGGGTTTGAATCCAAGTCTCCTTGTGCCCATGCCCTATATCCTGCACCATACTGCTTCTGCCTCTCCTACAAAGCTCCCCAAGTCCATTGCTCATAATGGCTGTCTCCTTGCTATGGATGGGCAAATCTGTCCTTTTTGGTTCTTTCTGTTTCTCACTTTTTTCAGTCTTAAATCCAGTTCTTGTAGCAGTTTGCAATATATATAAAATCCCACAAGCATTTTAGTGCGAATTTCTCCTAATAAAGACATTTTGTATACAGTTTTGAGTAATAGACACATTTTTTGCAAGCCATTTCCCTTAACATGTGCATTTTTCTGGGTTTACCAGTACAAGTGCTAATAGATGTATTTTTGTACTCGTCGTTTGGTTGGAAAACTGCATTATAGATTCAGATAAGGGATGAATTTTGAAGGACAGCTGTGTTTCCGTTTGCCTGTTGGTTCAAGAAGTACATATATTCATAGAATTGTAGAGGAAGGAACCCTGGGGGTCATCAAGCAATGTAGAAATATGCAGCTGTCCCATATGGGGATCGAACCTGCAACTTGGCACTATCAGCACCACGCTGTAACCAACTGAGCAAATGAGGTACAGTGGTACCTTGGTTCTGGAATCCATTTCTTAAATGGTTCTTAATCCATTCTGGGAGTCTGTTTAACTTCCAAAACCGTTCAAAAACCAAGGCGCAGCTTCCGATTGGCTGCAGAGCTTTCTGCACTCAAGTGGAAGCTGCATCGGATGTTTGGCTTCCGAAAAACATTCGCAAACCAGAACACTTACTTCTGGGTTTGAGGCGTTTGGGAGCCAACTTGCTTGGCAACTAAGCTGTTCAGGAACCAAGGTACCACTGTAGTTTCTCATTAAAAATGAAAAAGAAATAGAATGACTCCTCTATCCCCATTCCTTGCCTTGCTGGCTTCTTGCTAAACTGGATCAGCCACACCCATGGAAATAATACCTGAGCAATATGCAGCTGTGGAGATTGCGTAACTGGGCTTCCAGTCTTCCCATCCAGTGTTCAGCATGTGAGACTAGAGTCCGGGTCATACCAACTCATATAGATTTATGAAAACACCCCTTATAGTGTATTTAAACGGTATTCTCCCATGCAAGGTCTTATCAGAATAAGGACAATGTTTACGAATGGTCAAATGAAGCAATGGAGGTATTCATAAGAGCAGTCAATGTCCCTCCCCCCCCCCCCCAGCTTGGGAATTGAAACAGGAATGCCTACAGTAAATAAATCTGGTGTTCCTGTACAACGAGCCTGAACATGCATTTAAGTAGAAACCAGTCTCATGCCCCACCTTTGTGCAACTTGATAGTCTAGTTCTATGAAATGCTAGCTTTCTGCAGCGGCACATTGTTACCAAAGATGCAAATAGGAACAGATTTCCACTACCTTCAGTTAAATCCTTACTATGTCGGGCAGTAACATTCAGTCTCTTGTTAGATAATAGGAGATAACCACCTGTTAGATAATAGATGGAGAAGATGGGTAGAAGTGTTATAATGCTCCTAAAAAGAGCTCTCTGCACCAGACAGGACTTTTTATTTACTTGGCTTTGCTCTGTTGGCTTTAATAGGACGGGAAGCCAATGCTGTGCTTGTTTACTCAAATGTAAATTGCAATGAGCTGGAAGGAACATAATCCCAAATAAAGGGTTTTGCTCTGAGACTGTGACCCTGAGCATCCTTACTTGGGAGTAAGCCTGCTGAATGAAGTGAGAATTACATCCACACAAACGTGCATAGAATCCATCCATCCACATACAGATATGTAAAATTGACCGCTTGTGAAACACAGCACTCATTTTCTGCTTTCTGGATTTACTGCTATGGGAGATTGTATCCCTTTCATCCCATTAGCTCTTTCTTTGAGCTCTGATACTGATGGTGGTGATGCGACAGAATGATCTATTCCTCCTTTTAATTCAGCTTAGGTTGTGGCGCTTGCTCAAAGGCTGGCTCTAGCTGCTCAGTGGATGATGCCAAGTCAAGTGAAAAGATCCACTCATGGGTAGACTGCAAATTAGTCTCTGGTCTTAAGTGGGAAAGTGGAGGGCCTACCTGAAAGTAAACCCATCTCCAGGCAAACGATCGAGCCTCCTGTTCCAAGTGGAACGCTTGTGTGGAACAACAAACCTTTTGCTTGTTGTACAGTATTTGGCATTTCTTTAAAGAGCTGTTGACTTCCCGGCAGCAAGATCCAGAAAAAGTGTGGTCTGTACCGGCAGTATAAGGACAAACATTTGGTGTGGGAATGTCCTCAAATTTGGGGTGGGCTATATGATGTATGATAGCAGCATACCTTACAGCCGTAACATTTAATTTATATTATTTGCTACCTTGCTTCATGTATATCTCAAAGCAGACGAGACTTTAAGCACTATTTTAAGCCACTTCTCTTTTCCTAAACAAGCAAGGGATTTCTATCTGGATGGGGCTGTGACATGGGGAGGAAACTGGTTTCCAGCTGAATGTCAGCCACCCTGAATCTATTTGCTCTGATTTGATTTTTAAATTGGAGCAAGCAGCAGCTTTGTGGGTCAGCAGCCTTCTTGGGAAATGGTTGGGGAAAACAAAGCCTGATCTGGATTGGAGCTTTGCTAACAGTAGGAGATGTGGCCAGTTAAAGACATAGGTAGACCCTTGCTGGATCAGGCCCATCTAGTCCAGCATCCTATTCCCACAGTATCCCACTAGATGCAACAGAACTCTTCCCACCTGCAGTTTTCGGCAACTGGTATTCAATTGCAAGTGTGTGATTCAAACACATGCCTAAAGTTGTGGTCGTCTGACCCATTGTGAGGTTTCCTAATTATTATTTTCTGCTTCTGTTTAATGTGTTTTGTTGCAGCCTGTTATTTTAATTTGCTTTGTTTAATATTGTAATGGCTGTTTGCTTTGACAATACATGATTGTTTTATGAATTCGTTCTATTTGCAGGTCAGGGGTGCTTCTTTGCCGAGTCGTTGCCTTAGGAAAAATTTTGCACAGAAACTCACTCCTGCCACACTAGTCTTTTCTGTAACTCTATAATTGCTCTCCTTGCAGACTGATGGCTGAAAACTGCAGTAGACTTCTTCCTTTACAGCTTTCCCTGTTAGCATTGTCTTTAGACAAGGAAATGAAAAATGCTGGTACTAGGCAGAATAGATGTGAGATTGGTGTATGATTTTGGCTCTTGTGTTCACACTCAGGAAATCTAATTTAAAAAAAATAAAAGTAGACTTTGCCTCCTAGCTATTTTGTACTAAGGTTCCTATCAGTTCCAGCAATCCCCAGTCCATCAGGTTCACACCAGGCTGGCCAAATTTGCTTTAAAGTTTCAGGCCATTGGCTTCCACCTTTGCTACAAGTGACACCAGCAATTTTGTCCTGGCTTCCCCCGTCACCCATTTTTAGAGACTCTGGACTAATATCTTCTATGGCACTGGATCAGCATTCTGTGTGGCCAAAGGGCAAAGGTGCTATTGCATTACTGTTAACCATTCCCTGGTTATGGTTGGGTAACTTAGTGTTTAGAATGTTGTAATTGCAGCAAATTATTAACTCTCCATTCCCTGGGAGTTATTGGAGAAATTGTTTTAGCAACCATAGACCTCCGTTTATGACTTTGTGGACAACAATCATATGGGGAAGAGAGACACTTGTACCCATGTACAAGTAAAGACAGTTGAAGGTACATTTACTGATGTGAAAGAACATTCACATTCTAGTGTTCTGGAGCCAGGTGTATTGGGGGGAGGGGCGCAAGTTTTTCCTGCCTCTAGTGTGTTAAAGTAAAGCAGACTATGGTGAGCACCTACTGTCTAGTACCTGTGACATCACTGACATGCACGCATACTGTAGTAGTTTTTCCAATGGCATTTAAAATTGTTGTTCTTGGGAGAACTATCCAGAAACCGGAAGAAATTAGAAAGTGTTTCCAGAGATATTTTAAAGAACTCTATGCTCAAGGGCCACAGAAAGAGTTTGAAGTGGACCAATTTTTAAAAATTAATGGACTATCAAAATTAACTCAGGAAAAGAGAACAACCCTGAACTGTAAAATAACACAACAAGAAATTGAAGGTGCCATTCAGAATATGCAGCTAGGCAAATCTCCAGGCCCTGATGGACTTACTTCTAAATATTATAAGACTTTGAAAGACTATTTGATACAACCTTTGATGGAAGTTTGCAATCAGATCATGGAGGGGAAGAAGGCACCGGAAACGTGGAAAGAAGCTTTCATCACATTGATACCCAAATCGGAAACTGAAAAGACTCAACTTAAGAACTACCGTCCCATCTCACTCCTAAATGTGGATTACAAAATTTTTGCAGATATTTTGGCAAGTAGGCTTAAAAAAGTAGTTAATGAAGTAATTCACAAGGACCAGGCTGGCTTTCTCCCTGGTAGACATCTGTTTGACAATACCAGGAACATCATAGATATATTGGAACTTTTACAAACAAATATCAATACGAGAGCAGTGCTGATTTTTATTGACGTGGAGAAAGCCTTTGACAATATTTCTTGGATGTTTATGAAGAAAAATCTGGAAGGGATGGGAGTGGGGCGGGGGTTTGAAAATGGAATAGAAGCAATCTACTCAGAGCAAAAAGCTAAATTGATAGTGAACAATGTGGTGACAGAGGACTTCAAAATTGAAAAAGGGACACGACAGGGGTGCCCCCTATCCCCTCTTTTATTTATCTCAGTCCTGGAGGTGCTTTTGAATATGATTAGGGAGGACCGATTGGTACAAGGAATACAGGTCGGAGTGAAACAATATAAACTGAAAGCATTTGCAGACAACTTGGTTTTAACATTAGAGGAGCCAGAATCTAGTACAAAAAGAGTTTTAGAATTAATTTATGAATTTGGTCGGGTGGCGGGATTTAAGTTGAATAAGCAAAAAACTAAAGTTTTGGCTAAAAACTTGACATCTACAGAAGCAGAGGGGTTTCAGAAAGAGACGGAATTAAGTGTGGTTTAAAAAGTGAAATACCTAGGGGTTCACTTGACCTCCAAAAACTTGAATCTGTTCAAAGATAATTATGAAAAATGTTGGTTGGAAATCAAAAAAGATTTGGAAATTTGGTCAAGATTGAAACTTTCCTTGTTGGGTCGAATAGCAGCTATAAAAATGAATGTATTGCCGAAAATGTTATTTTTGTTCCAGGCCCTACAGATCGTGGACAGAGTGGAATGCTTTGGAAAGTGGCAGAAGGATATCTCTAAGTTTGTCTGGCAGGGCAAAAAGCCCCGAATAAAGTTTAAAATACTAACTGATTCGAAAGAAAGAGGGGGTTTTGCCCTGCCGGACTTGAGGCTATATTATGAATCTGCAGCCTTCTGCTGGTTGAAGGATTGGTTTCTGTTGGAAAACACTGATGTCCTGGATCTGGAAGGGTTTGATAATGCTTTTGGTTGGCATGCATATTTGTGGTACGACAAGGTTAAAGTTCACAAATTGTTTAAAAATCATATTGTCAGAAGAGCAATATTTATGGTCTGGACAAAATATAAAGACTTATTAGAGAGTAAGACCCCGAGGTGGCTATCACCGGTGGAGGCCAAGGCTCGAAAAAGACTTAACATGGAGGCCTACTGGCCGAAATATTGGGAAATAATTGAAAAAATTGGAGACAATTGGAGGTTGCAGAGCCTGGAAAAATTAAGAAATAAGGTGCAAGATTGGTTACACTATGCTCAAATCCAAGAGGTTTTTAAAAAAGATAAAAAGGTTGGGTTCCAGGTGGAAAAATCGAAACTAGAGACGGAATTGTTAGAACCAAAAACTAAGATACTTTCGAGAATGTATAATTTGCTGCTTAAATGGAACACACAGGACGAGATAGTTAAATCGGCCATGATAAAATGGGCACAGGATATTGGGCATAACATTATGTTTGAAGACTGGGAAAGGTTATGGAACACCGGAATGAAATTCACAGCATGTAATGCCTTGAAGGAAAACATTATGAAAATGATATACCGGTGGTACATGACCCCAGTCAAGCTCGCTAAGATATATCACCTGTCTGACAATAAATGTTGGAAATGTAAGGAGGCTGAAGGGACATTCTTTCACCTCTGGTGGACCTGCCCAAAAGTGAAGGCCTTCTGGGAAGTGATCTACAATGAGTTAAAAAAGGTATTTAGGTATACCTTTCCCAAGAAACCAGAGGCCATCCTTCTGGGCATGGTGGACCAGAAAGTGTTAAAAAAGGACAGAACTTTCTTTATGTATGCTACTACAGCAGCAAGAATCCTTATTGCAAAGTACTGGAAGTCACAAAATTTACCCACGCTGGAGGAATGGCAGACGCAGTTGATGGACTATATGGAACTGGCTGAAATGACTGGCAGAATCCGAGACTTGGGAGAGGAAACAATGGAAGAGGACTGGAAAAAATTTAAGGACTATTTGCAAAAACATTATAAGCTGTATGAATGTTAAGAAAAATGCACGATTAGGAAAATTTAGCTTCAGTAACTTGATGATGTGAACTCAGAATTAAGGTATAAGAAAGAAGAGGCGGAATCATGAAATAATTTTATCATGTTTATTTTAAGTATATAAGAATTGGGATACAAAATATGAACTTAGAAACATGATAAATTGAAAGTTACAATAAGCTATGAAACAAGGTAACAAATTGCTGACGTTTTTATTACAAAGAACGCAAGGTTTGGAGGATGTGGGGAAGTCTAGTTGGATTGTTAAAAAAAAAATTATGGAAAGTTGGATTTTTTATATATTTCTTTCTCTCTTTGTTTTTTTCCTTTTTTCCCTAAGTTTTATATCTTTGTCTGTAAGAAAAGAAATTTAATAAAATATTATATAAAAATATAAAAAAATAAAATGGTTGTTCTTGTAAAGGATGAATGTGTTTTTTAAAAAGTCAGCATTCCATCTGAAGTACAAGGGATGGAGCATATCTGAGACCTGATACAGCATGAATGCATATGCCCAAGGCAAGTTGTGATGCGAGGTGGTGAAGAACCAACATTGCCCAGTATTAAGCACATTATATGAGTCTCCACATTCTAAATCAGGGACTGGGGATCTGTGACTCTCCAGATGTTGTTGGATTACAACTCCCAGCATCCCTTGTTTTTTGGTCATCCTGGCTGGAGGTGATGGGAGCTACATCTGGAAGGCCACAGGTTTCTTACACCTGTCCTAAGTTGTGCTTCTGTTTATCTGAATTCCTCACTGTCTGGATATTATTCTGCACGTAACTGCAGTTGGTTTAAAGCTCCGGAGTGTAGAACAGGCTAGTCTAGACTTGTCCGATGATCTCCTTGGGTTTGACTCAGAAGAATTCTGAGCTTACAAGCATGAATAAACTGCTAATAATTTGCCAGTCAAGTGCTATAGGCAGGAGGTGCTGGGGTACGAGGAAGACATTTTGGTAACAATGGTATTGTGTGGTTAAATTGGAGCAGTTTGATTCTTCTTTAGAGGAAGTCTTATCAATTCATTTAAATGCTCTGTGCTGAACCATACCAAGGAATATAATAATAATAATAATAATAATAATAATAATAATAATAATAATAATAATTATTATTATTATTATTTATTATTTATACCCCACCCATCTGGCTGGGGTTCCCCAGCCACTCTGGGTGGCTTCCAACAAAATATTAAAATACAGTAATGCAACAAACATTAAAAGCTTCCCTAAACAGGGCTGCCTTCAGATGTCTTCTAAAAGTCTGGTAGTTGTTGTTCTCTTTGACATCTGGTGTGAGGGTGTTCCACAGGGTGGGTGCCACTACCGAGAAGGTCCTCTGCCTGGTTCCCTGTAACTTGGCCTGTCGCAGTGAGGGAACCACCAGAAGGCCCTCAGCGCCTAGGTAGAACGAAGGGGGTGGAAACGCTCCTTCAGATATACTGAAGACAAAAAAACCTCAATTCTTCCACCCCACAGAATCTGCACCGTGTCTCTTTCTGTATGCTTCACCTATCTGTGATTTTCTGCTCCCCCGCCCCACTGATTAAGAATGGGAGCCGTGTTTCTGTATTCAACTGTGACAGTGCATGAAGAGTCATTTTGTACTACAGTGTAACCGGGGCACCATGACCCTCTACAGCCTGTTGTATAATTATGTTCCAGTATATGTGCAGAGATAAATTGTGCCAGCAGTAACCCTTCTCTTTGCTGGCAGAATCCTCTGGCATAAAGGTTGTAATAGTTTTTAGAGCAACCTCTGCTAGAGTCAGAATCTCCAGATTTTATACAGATTTACACACACTGTCCTTATTTATCAGACAGGGTCCATGTTTTCAGGACGTGAGTACAGAACCGCAGGGGTAGCCAATGTGATATCCCCCACATGTTGTCAGCCTTCAGTTCCTACCACATACTCTGCAAGTGTCCCAGAAAAACCGAGACATCCTGTGTGTGTTTTTTAATTGAGGGAGCATAGCGGCCATTTTGGTTGCTGTGATCTCGTGCGATTTCCCCTCAAAGAAAGCACTTTCTCCCCCAGGGCTGAGTTTGTGGCAATCCAAACAGCAGCTGTGCTCTCGCAATTAAAAAACGGGAAGATGGCGCCTCAGATTTTGGCTTCAATGTGTTGGAAGATATGCCATCATTCTTATGTATTGGCCCTGGGGTCTGTGGCTGAGTAGGATTCTTGAGTCCAACAATATCTGTTGGCTGCCCCAACATAATAAAGCAAAATCTTTGTCCTATGATGTTGTCTGTTGAACCTTAACATAGTCATTACTTACTCAGCTGGTGGTAACGAAACAGCTTTATTAAACAGGATTACATACCTGTTTAAGAGTTTACCAGTGCTTTCAGCAGCAGATTCTTTTATTTACTTCATTTGGTCTTGTTGGCTATAAAAGGATGGGCAGCCAATGCTGTGCTTGTTTACTCAGATGTAAATTGTACTGAAATCAGAAAACTATACTGCCCTAAACACTAAAGTTTGCAAACGACCAGTTTTTAGGCAAATGTAGGTCATCCCAGAACCAGCAGTTCAAGTGATTAGGTAAGGTTTGGCAAAGGGTGCCAACATGAGCTTTAACAGTTGTAGGGGATTATAATGATCAGCTTTAAGATTTATTGCAAAAAAATGAAAAAAGCTGGATTCTTATGCATTTACAGTGCAAGGATTGTAGGCCAGATTTGCTTTATTGGAAGAACCTTTGTATAGTTACTGATAAACCTGTAAATGGCTGGGTAATTTTTTTTAACAGCATCTACAAAACCAACAATAAAATAAACTAAAACAATGAACAATAAAGTAGTAGAACAGCAGCAATATCAGCCAACAAAGCAGGGCACGGAACACAATAATAACCAATTTCTAAAGGATAATCTTTATGAAAAAAGAAAAAGCTTTTCCACCAACAGAAGTGTAGTGTCTAGGTCAAGGGAAGTAATAGTACCACACTATTCTGCCTTAGTCAGACCTCACCTGGAATACTGCGTCCAATTCTGGGCACCATAATTTAAGGATGTTGACAAGCTGGAATGTGTGCAGAGGAGGGCAACCAAGATGATCAAGGGTCTGGAATCCAAGCCTTATGAGGAACAGTTGAGGGAGCTGGGCATGTTTAGCCTGGAAAAGAGGAGACTGAGAGGGAGGTATGATAGCCATCTTCAAAGATCTTAAGGGCTGTCACATGGAAGAGGAAACAAGCTTGTTTTCTCCTGCTCTGGAGGGTAGGATTCGAACCAATGGCTTCAAGTTACAAGAAAGGAGATTCCAGGAAGAACTTTTTAATGGTTAAAGCCATTTGACAGTGGTACGGACTTCCTCAGAAGGTTGTAGACTCTCCTTCCTTGGAGGTTTTTAAGTAGAGGCTGGATGACCCAGCAGCCCAGCATAGGCCCTGGGCAGCTGAGGAGAATGGGCAGCAGCTTTCTTGCCCCCTCTCCCCCGCTCTCCGCCACCGGGTCAGACGTGACCTGGCAGTGGAGCTACTGCAGCTGGGCATTAGGTGCCTTGCAGCCAAGGAGGGTGGGTGGCAGCATTGCTGCCGCCTCTCCTGCTCTCTGCCGCCACAGCAGGCCTGACCCGGGGGCACAGCTGCACCAGGCACAAGCGCTACAGCCAAGGTGCAGCCCCTTCTGGCATGGAGGCAGGCTCTAATGAAGGAGCCTGCTGTGGGGGCTCCTGTTTGCTCCCCCTCTAAAAATTGTGCTCGGGGCCACGGCACCCTCCACACTTACACCTCTGGGATGGCCATCTTTCATGGATGCTATTAGCTAAGATTCCTGCATTGCAGGGGGTTTTACTAGATGACTTTCAGGGTACTTTCCAACTCTACAATTCTACAATTCTTTGACTTTGAAAGACAGGAAGCTGCCTCATACCGATCAGGCCACTGGTCTATGTGTCTTCTTCTTCTTCTTTGGCAATCACTTGTAGCCAAGTAAGATTGTCTTCCATGAACATGGTCTTAACAGTGAGTCCGTAAGTGACTGTGGAGGCCAATTCTGGATCCACACGTCCTTCCATAGTGGGGACATAGGTTTCTGGGCGGGAGTTGATCACGGTGTAGGTTTGCCAAGCGTGTTTTCCTTTTAGCACTTTTCTCCCTTTTGTCCTGAGTTTGTGCTTCTTTGAAGCCCATGACACCTTTGGTAAAGGCTGTTCTCCAATTTGAACGTTCGCAGACAGGTTTTCCCCAGTTGTTGGTGTTTTTAATACATTTTTAAAGATTTGCCTTGAGAGGGTCTTTAAACCTCTTTTGTTGACATTGGTCCACGTAGGTCAGTAATCAGTGGTGTCCAAACTTTTTTCAAAGAGGGCCAGATTTGATGAAATGAAGGGCCGTGAGGGCCAACCAAAGGGCCAGCCAAAGTTGTTGAGGTTTCTTTTAGGATTGAAGTTGTTGAGGATTTTTTTAGTATTTTACCCCGGGAAATAAACTGCCACAGGGGTTGGATTAAACCGATTGGCGGGACGGATTAGACCCCCAAAGTGGACTTTGGACATGCCTGGTACACAGATTGGCAGCACCAGCTCTCCAAAGTTACAGACAGGGGTTTCCCTTAGCTCTAAGCTGGGGGTTGAGCCTGGGGCATTTTGAATGCAAATCTAGAAGCAATGTCCCTGGGCTAGTCCTTTGTTTGCTTTCAGGAGTGAAGCGGCTGTGTGTGAACCAAGGCTATTCCACAGCATCAAGGCTACCTCCAGGAAGGCTGTTGTTCTGTTAGATAACTCCTCTCAGATGTGAGGTCAGTGTTTTAATTTCTGAGGCCCAGAGCTCAGGCCTGTGTGGCACAAAGGGAATGACATCTACCCTGAAGAGAACACTAAATGTGCTCAGAGATCAGATACAGAATGGGGGATGCTAACTGAGGCTAAAGGAGCAGGAGTGGCATTACAGAACCAAGTAGAACAATACCTGCAGGAAAGGTTTTCGTTTGGCGTCTTAAGATATAATAATGTTGGTAAGCCTCCATGGGAAGGGGACTGCGATAGTGGGGCATGAAGGCTGGCAACATCAACCGTGCTCTGTGGAAATCCCTTGAAGATGACTGAATTGCCTGGAAATAGTCAGGTCATCGTCCATGGAGTTTTCTTGGCAGGGATACTGGAGTGGCTTGCCGGTTCCTGCTCCAGGTGGATCACGTTTGGTCAAAACTCTCCACTATGAACTGTCCATCTTGGGTGGCCCTGAACAGCATAGCTCATAACTTCTCTTAGTTATTCAAGCCCCTTTGCCACGGCAAGGCAGTGATAGTTAAAGCCATGGTTTTCCCAGTAGTGATGTATGGAAGTGAGAGCTGGACCATAAAGAAGGCTGATCGCCGAAGAATTGATGCTTTTGAATTATGGTGCTGGAGGAGACTCTTGAGAGTCCCATGGACTGCAAGAAGATCCAACCTCTCCATTCTCAAGGAAATTAGCCCTGAGTGCTCACTGGAAGGACAGATCCTGAAGCTGAGGCTCCAATACTTTGGCCACCTCATGAGAAGAGAAGACTCCCTGGAAAAGACCCTGATGCTGGAAAGATGGAGGGCACAAGGAGAAGGGGACAACAGAGGACCAGATGGTTGGACAGTGTTCTCGAAGCTACCAGCATGAGTTTGACCCAACTGCGGGAGGCAGTGAAAGACAGAAGTGCCTGGCGTGCCCTGGTCCATGGGGTCATGAAGAGTTGGACACAACTAAACGACTAAACAACAAGTCAGGTCATGCATCTGTAGCAGTGACCAGAGGAGGAATGACTGCTGGGAGGAGTGCAGAGAGAAGGAATGCCATGGTGCATCTGCAGCAGCAAAACCGGGTGCCTTCATCTGCCCTGGCTGCAACAAAACATGCCTCTCTTGCAGCGGGCCTCTACAGCCAAATTAGGCACTGCAACCGTCCAACATTTTGACTTCACCCTCAAAAGTGCACTCCTCCACTGTGTCCCGAGACAGATAGATGCCAGCAACAGCCAAAAATAGCCTGCTCACCAGTTGACACCTGCCTTACCTCTGAAGGCACCTGGAGATGAATGTCAGCAGAAGACATTAACAGGATAAAGCCTCTGGGTTGGCCAGGCTTGGCATAAATACCAGGAGAGTTTGGCTTGTTGCCCTTGCTTGATCAACAGTGCTGCATTTTCTGCCAGCTGTTCTTTACCCATCTCGGGCAATTCACCTTAGGGGTCCTAGGTGAGAGAAAAACTCCACGTTCTGGATTTGGGTACAGATGTTACAGCAACGGTGGATTCTACTGGATAAACTTGGGTCTAATTTCAAATTTACTGCCCAATGTAATTTCCTGAAAAGCTTTGGTCATCCCGATTTCAGATGCTGGTTCAGAGAAAGAAAGAAAGAGAGAGAGAGAGAGAGAGAGAGAGAGAGAGAGAGAGAGAGGGAGGGAGCGCAAGAAACTTCCTCTCACATCTTATTCTGTTTTTGTATTCCTGCCAGGGCTCTGGCTTTAAATCTCTAGAGTGGTTGTGTAACACTCAACAGCGGTGGCAGCCTGCAAACTTTCAATGAACCTGTTGTCCTTTCCCCCGTTAATTATTATCGCAAAAATAAAGAATCGTATTGTTGTCTATGGCCACTGTGTTTTTACAGTATTTCCTCTATTTCAGTCCATAAGCCTCTGAAGAGTTATATAAATTGAAAGCCCAGCTACTGAGATCTTTGGAGTCTGACATGTTACTTTGCAAAACATATCTGGGTCTTGGCTCTGCTTTCTGGGTCTTTCCAAAAGGGAGCTTGATATTGCAAACAGGTCATTCAGATATCACAAATGGGTTGCTGGCAACTAGTTAAAAAATAATAATCATGATTTTTTGTGGAAGGGGTAAATCTGAGTTAAATGGGATGGGGGTGGGGAACATGGGCTGGAATTTTGATGCCAACAATATTGTGTGGACACTGCAAAAGGTTTGCATACATGACTACCAATCCCACTATAAACATCCATCTGGTAGCACCCTCTTTTCCTTTTTTTTTAATTTAAAAAAAACTACGCATCGTTATTAGGGTTGAAAGCATCAGTCAATGAACATGTGATAAAGATTTGCTGGATGAAAATGAATGCATTGATCGTATTTTAAGTGTTGCTGTACACTTTGCAAATGTACTGATGTCATGGTAGTAAACAGCATGTTAAGCCTTTTGGTAAACTGGGCCTCATTAGGCAGAGTTAGACAGGCTGCATGTGGTGGCAGATGGAAATGGGGTAATATTAAAGGATACCAACTTGTCAACGACAGCCCCTCTGAATGCTCATTTGAGGTTCCTTTTCCTTTCCAGAGAACCTATTGGCAGAGCCACATTCAGAGCACATATTCAGAAGCATGTGACTCCCACAAAGAATCCCGAGAACTGTAGTTTGCCCCCCACAGAGCTAAAATTCACACCACCCTTAACAAACTATAGTTCCCAGCCATGTGCTTTAAATGAGTGTTGGATGTGCTTTACATGTGTGCTGTGGGTCTTCCCTATGCCAATGCCATTTTTTCCTTAGACAGGAACATAATCTTTTCGCTATTGGTTAAGGCAGGCTCCTGCAACAAGGAAGTCCTCTAACTCCCATCAGCCCCAGCCAGAATGGCCAATGCTCAGAGATGATGGGAGCTGTAGTTCAACAACAGCAACAAACAGCAATTGATTCCACACCCTTGACTTAGGGGAAAGCACTGTAATAAAAGTAAGTATTACAGCGATCTCTGTAAGATTCCTCCGCTTGATGCGGAGAGCAGCAGCTGCTGCTAGAAACAGATAGCGTTCATGTGGAAAGTTTCCACAACATGCGGAAAAATTATGAGGAGAGGGCTGCTGTTATGGGAGCAGTGGAGGCAAGGCACCACACGTAGGCTGTTTTAAGAAATCCCTGCATGTTGAAAATAGCATGCAGGCTAGACCCAGACAACATGGGGAGCCAGCTTGACATAGTGGTTAGAGTGCTGGACTAGGTCGTGGGAGAGCAGGGTTCAAATCCCCACTCATGAAGTTTTCTGGGTGACCGTGAGCCACTCACCATCTTTCAGCTTAATCACAGAATTGTAGAGTTGGAAGGGGGTTCAAGGGTCATCTATTCCAACCTCCTACAATGCAGGAATCTCAACTAAACCATACACAACAGATGGCCATCCAACCTCTCCTGAAAAACCTCAAAGGGTTGTTGAGAGAGCGAAATGGGAAAGGGAAGAACCATCTATACACCACTTTGAGCTCCTGGGAGAAAAGGTGGGATATAAACATAATAATACATAAAATGAATGGGAAGAGACAAATAGTGTCACTCTGTTCATTTTCTAAGTGAGGGATAACTTCTTGTGTTTTAGATGCAGGGCTCCAGTATCTTCCTCAATATCCACTTCAATCCCTGACTTTGAGGTGTCATCAAGTAGTCACTAGGAGCTGTGGAGCAAGGGGTACTCTGAGCACACACAACTCTACTTCTCCATAACCCCTCAATCAGGAGAGGCTGTGAAATATCCGGATCAGTGTCTGAATGCAGTGGTGGACTGGATGAGGGCTTGAATCCTGGTGAGACAGAGGCTCTTTGGGTAGGTGGTCCTCATGTCCTGGAGATAGGAAAGTTACCTGCTGCAGATGCACTCCCTCTGAAGGAGAAAGTGCATATCTTGGGGGTACTTCTAAATAAATTGTTGTCATTAGGTGCCCAAGTGTCCTCTGTGGCTAGGAATGTCTTTTACCAGCTTTGCTGGGTTAGCCGGCTACAGCCATTCCTGGACAGGGATAGCTTGACCAGTGTAGTTCATGCTTTGGTCACCTTGAGGCTGTATTACTGCAATGAGCTCTACGTGGAGCTGTCTTTGGGCTTGGTGAGAGCCCACCAGCTGGTGCAGAATGCTGAGGAGGGCAGCTGGCTGGCACCATTTGATGTCCTTGTTGAAACTTATGCCCCCTGAACAACTTAGGTCCCAGGGTTCCTTAGGGACTGCCTGAACCCTTATATCCCAGATCAATCACTGAGACCATCTGCAGGGCTGTTGTTGTTATTTTGAGTTGGCGAGGCTCCTTTGACAGCAACAAGAAACCGAGCCTTTGGTGTCATCCGGCCAGCTTTGTGGAATGCTCTGCCAACAGAATTTCAACAGGCACCTTCTGTTTCTACTTTTTAAATGCCTGATGAAAAGTTCTACATTCCATTAAGCTCATGTGGGCCATTAAGAACACATCTTTCCGCAGCAGAGAGCTGAGCTCTGATTTTAAAATGGTTTTTATTGTATGGTTTTATGTATAGCTGTTGTAGACCAGTCTGGTATTTTTTGATGAATAGCAGCATATTAATAAAGAGATAGATATATTTCTGTTGGTTGAAAATGAGGTAGTTGTAAATAGTAATCAAAGAATAAGAAGCAAGAAGCAAAATAGTATTGAACTGATACCTGAACAGTCTCAAGAAGCAAAGACAGAATGGACTAAGGACTATGGTGACCTTCATGGTACCCGATCCCTAGCAACATAGATTTTAAATCACGGTGTGAAAGCAATTTTTTTTTTTTACTGCATTCTTCCTCCCAAAGCAATCAACATCATGAGAACTGAATGGATCTTCTCATATATAAATGAACAGATTATTCATGGAATTGGCTTTCTCAATCTATCTTAATTCATGCTCTGAGCTGGGCATTATTAGCAGCTGGAAAATATCCCACAAACAGCTGCCAGTTGGGATGCACTTTTAGAATCTTCTTTCTGTGCTTGATTTCCACCAATGTCATCAGTTTTAGAAAGTTACCCAGCCTCTTTCCCCTCCTCCGACTAGGTCGTCTGCAGCGTGTCCCCTTTCTAAATATATCTGGCGCAATCTAGACCAGGTTAAACACTTCTAAATGCCTCACTAATTTCAGCAGGATAAATTTAAGCACATGCTATAGGTCTGCAGTTGGAATCAGTACGATACTAACAGTGCTTGATGTTGTCTGGAGTGTGTAGTGATATTTTTAAAGACGGTAATTTCAGATAGCATAATGCAGTGCTTGCCCTTTCTTGGAAGAAGGAACTCTGAACCCAGGCAAATTATCTGGGGAGCAGGGAAATAAACAGACGTACAGTAGACACAGGCGGGGGATGAAAATGAGAGCTGAGACTCTCAGGAAACTTGACTTAAAATAAGGCCATGCAGAGAAGTACAGAAGTTAACAAAAGATATATGTTAGAGCTTTGATGTCTTTTCCAGTGCTGTTCAATATAGCCAGGATCCAATAAATCATGAAAATAATTTTATGAGCTCAGGGATGAGGAATCTGTGGTCTTCCACTTACTGTTGGACTCCAACTCCCATCAGCTCCAGCCAGCATGGCCAATAGTCAGGGATGATGCAGTTGTAGTTCAACAATGGGAGAACCAGAGATTCTTCACCCATGCACCAGCTCATGAGTACTTTGGACAACTGCCCCCACGACAAATCACTTTTGAAATGGAGACGAAGTTCAAAAGCAAATTGCAACATTGCATTGTAGGCCTCTGGTGAATGGGGGGAAAGTCAGAAAAATTCCCACTGGGATCATGCAAGAGACAACTCTTTGGATTGCAGGCTATGTATTTTTGAAAGTAAGCAAAGGAAAAGCACACACAACATTCAAAGTTCATTTTGGATCTTGATAGGGTATTAAATGTGCTGCTGTACTTTCAGTGTCTTTGGTAAACCATTCAAACCAAGACAGCCTTGGTCAAAATAACTTCCCAATCTTTCTTTGGTCATTGTTCTTCAGTACAGCCAAGCAAATACATGCAAGATTGAAAAAAGCACTCTATAACCAGTAGTGTCTCTTTTAATTTTTAATATTTGTTCCTCATCAGTGGCTGTCTTTCTGAATTAGCACAACCACATTCTCACAGAGAGCATTCTCTTTTCAAAGAGCACAGCGCTGGAAGACATTTCTCCCATTTCAAAGCTGAAGTAACAATTTTCATGTGTGAAAGTGACAGTGAAGCTCTTATCACATTCCTTGTGATAATACTTTCTCTGTAACACAATTTCCTCCCAACACATCCCAAAAGGTAGGTCTACAAAGTAAAAAATATGGATTTGAGTTTAATATTTTCTCTTCAAAAATATACATGACATATGTTGTGAACCCTGTATAGCTATTTATCTGGAACAAGTTATTTGCTTTTATAATCAGGATTACTGTACAGGAATAAATTTATCAAGGGACCCACTGATAATGCTTTGATTATTTGAAGGAGATTTCTTCAAGCAAATGGCAGAAATTGACAGCAAATCTGCTGATAGCTGAGAAAAATATTGAAGGGGAGGGAGATCCGGTGCAGTTGGTTCCTTGAATGGAAGCCCCTTCCATTCACAGAATTAGGTCCCTCCTATTAAATGCACGATATTGGAAGAAGAGCAACAAACCCCCAGAAACTAATGAATGGGTTCAAAAGATCTGGGGTGGTGCCAAAACTATGAAGCTGGCATCTGCTCAGGCAGAGGAAATTTGGACAATTCCCAAGCAATATGGCAGCCTATTATACTAAATGCAAAACGGCATTAACAGGGTTTTTGTGTTATGATTTTGCAACTTTATTTCTCCTCAAAGAGCCAAAATCCTCCTGTCAGGAATCTGTAGCAACTTCAGAGCTCTGTGTTGAGCACAGACTGAACTCTCTCCCACCCCACCTTGTCCTATACCCAAGTTGAGGCTTGCCACACAACAGAGGAGGAAAGTTAGGACTTGCCTGGTGCAAAAAGAAACCCAGGTCCTGTTAACCTTAAAGGTACTTCAGTAAAGAGTAGCAATTGATGTCTTTACTTTGCTGTTCAAGGCTGCAATCCTATCCCCACTTGTCCGAGAATAAGCCCCATTGAATTCAAGGTGAATATAGGTAGAGGTACAATTAAAAACAAAACAGAAGGTTCCACCATCAGAGGCTTTGTGGGAAAAGGAAACAAAAAAATGACTCGCTTCACTCAAAGTGATGGTGAGGATTGCATTTTCTGCATCAAAATGGCATCCTCAGTGAATGACAGTTAAACTGTTGGTAAGTAGGCATAAGATTGCAGGCTGCACTCCTGTAGTTACTCACCTGGCAATAAGCCCCACTGAACGCAATGGGCCTTAATTTTGAGGGGGCATGTATATAGGATTGTGCAGCAAATTACTTTGATCACCACTGTACCCTATATTGTCTTTTTAAAAATAAAGTTGGGAGTTCTAGCCTGCCCTGAGCTGGAAGCCTCTCCGTCTCTTTCCTAACACCCTACTATGCTTAAAAAACAGGTCAGACTTTGGTTATTGATGGGGGGGGGGGCAAATGCACTCTGTGCATGCTCAGAGGCCCCCACCCCTTTCAACTCTCACATCTTTCCACTACTGGGCCGCAGTCACGGCAAACAAGACCAGTGGCTGAGCTCGTAGGGGCCCAAAGATGAAAGGAAGAAACAAATAATCCGTAACCTACCGACTTTTCCGCGCGGGATGCATGCGCAACGGCTTTAGGACCCGGGAGGCGTCGTTTTGCCTACGGCGGCGACAGCCAGCAGAAGAGCCGAGGTGAGCGGGAAACGGCCGGAGCGATCGCGCAGGCGCCTTGTCGGTTGACGGGGCGAGGGGGAGGGGAGAAGAGAGAGAGAAGCAGGAGGGAGAGCAAGCCGCGCGCGCGGGCAGATCATGCCGGCGCTAGGACCACCTCGGCGGGCTCGGCGCGGGCGCCGATAAAGGGCTCGCGGCGGCGTTTGACGTCACGGGGAGTTAATTTTAAACCTGGACAAGATGGCGGAAGGGGACGCGGCTCGGTTCGGGCAGCGAGTAGCGCTGCCCCGGCTACAGCCGGACTTGGCAGGTAAACCGGGCGCCTGCCTGGGGTCTGGAAGGCGCGGCGACGGGAGAGGGAAGAGCGCGGAGCCTCGCCGCTCTGGGCGGGGGCCCGGGGCCTAGGGCTCCCCCGCTGTCTCCCCGTCCCCCGGTCTCTCTCTATCTCTTCCTCCCGTAACGGCTGCGGGCGGGACTGGCTTCCCTCACAGGGGCGCAGCGTGGCGGGAGGACGAGCCGAGGGGCGGCGGGGGGGGGGGCAGAACAGAGCGCCGACGGCAGCGCGACGGGAGCGGTCCCTCGGCCTTTCCCCGCTCCCCGGCTCCGGCCAGGCCGCGGCACGGTCTGTGCTGGTCTGGGGGAAGCGGGGTGGGTGCCGTAAGGCCGCCTGCTCCTCGGGGGAGGTCGGTGGGTGGTTGGGCAGCCGCCTTGCCCCCAGGAGGGCGTTGGCATCTGCTGGCGGGGCTGAGGAAGGGGAGTCCGTGGGTCTCTTAGGCGGGTCAGGGAGGAGGCGGGTGACACAGCGTGGCTGGTGCGTGGAGGGGAAGGATCTGTAGGATCTCTCGTGGATTAGGAATCGCTACGATAGGCCCCACTCTTCTCCCCCACCCCCTTAGAGAAGAGAGAATGCGTGTGTGTCTGTGTCTTAAGACACACACACACACACACACACACACACACACACACACACAGCAGTGCCTCGGAGGCATGTTGTGTTGCAAGCTCTGGCGGGTGTACAGCGCCGGGTGGAAAGAGCCAGTGCCCCACGTGGTAGAGGCTAGCTGGTCTGCGGGGCATGGGAGTTTGTGGCCTCCTTCCCGAATGCTTCTGGAGCAAAGTGGAGGATTTGCTCATAAGAAGGTGTCGTATACCAAGGCAGACCCCTGAACCTTTTAGCTCCGTGTTGTCTTCACCAGACTTCAGGTTTTTTTGTGGAGCTGCTGCTTTACTGGACTCCTGAGATCCACCATATGGAGCCAAGGACAAAATAGCGGAGGTGGTGGGGTCAGCCTGCTCCCAGAGTTAATGAGCATACTTGATTCATGCTCAGTCCAGGGATTTGTTTTCAGAACTAGAACTGAGCTCACAGTTCAGATGCACAAATATTTGCTCTTGGTTTTCCTCCCAAGCTTTATTCAGCTTGGCTGCCTGATTTAGAGAAGGAGAGAATATAAACAACCGGGAGCTGGAATTCTTGCTGATCTCCTGTTATTCATTTCAGTTTATATTCTGCCCACTCCTGGTCTACACTTACTGGCAGCTATGCTCCAGAGCATGACTCCCAAAACATGAGTCTCTCTCAGCTCTACCTGGAAATGTCAGGTTTGAATCTTGCAGGTTCTACATTCAGAACATATGCTCAGCTATTATCTGTGCCCCTCCTTCATGACTTCAAGGTTGAATAGGTGAATAGTTTGGCTATGTGGATCACATAACTAAGACTTTTGAGGTATGATGTTAGACTTTTTTCAGTGTCTACAGTGATATGGGGAAATGTGTAGATCACAACAGTGTTAGACTGTAGAGCTAATGTATATCAAATGTTAAGTTCTATATGCAAAATATGTCATAGTGGAGGTTTTCAGTTGCTAGTGTTAGGAGGAAAGGTACTATAGCAGAGCTTCACAGGTGTAAGGTACTAACTTCATGATTGTGAATGGGGAGATCTGTTTCTCTCTGGTGCTTGGGAGCCGTGATTGGTAGTTTTGGATGCAGTGTTACATGGAGAAATGTCTGATTGCAATGTTCACAGCTTGTATACTGTGACCTACCTCTTAACAAAAGTAATTTCTCTTCTTTCACTCCTGCTTTTCCTACCATGGAAAAGAATTTCAGTTATGCTGTTGTATACAGCTAGTTCTTGCAACTTACCCAAACTAGCAATTGCATGTCTTTGGTGCATCTGAAAAGTTGTGTGGGGGCGGGGGGAGAAATATGAAATCAAGCTGATAACCGGAGACCTTATTTCCCCCTCTAATGTGGTCCAAATTGGCAAATGCCCAAGAAGTCTTGCTTTTGTGTACATCATGTGATAAACTTGTATGCAGGTTTGTTGCCAAACCACTAGGGGGATTTGCTTGTATAATGCATGTTCCACTTCTTTCCATAAATAAACCTGGCAAATGATAGTGCTTTGACACCATTATGTGTGTAACTTAGAAATATTTAAATAAAGTCTCTCTTCAGGGGAAATTCTGTTCTGTTGGAAAGCTAATGGAAACAAATCTGTTAAATAATTGGTGGCATCTATAGTAGCTGGCTTATTTTAACACTTAAAGCTAAGCATGAAACTGAATCAATCAATCCCTTTTCTGGAAAAGTTATTTTTCTTACAAACTTTTCTAAAAGTGTGTGCAGTTTACCCAAAATAAAGCCTTTGGAAGTCTTAGTGTATGAACATATTCAGAGCTACAGGTATGTGTGTACATTCTGTAACTAGTGCCACACAGGTAAAAAAGCAAATTCAAGGGCTTGGAAGGGTAAGTAAGGTGTGACTGTAGACTTATGGAGAGCTTACATGAGTAAGCATCTCTGGAACTCAGTAGAAATGCTTCTGAATAAATTGAATTCCACACTTGAGGCCAGGAATCTGTTTGGCAATCACATCGTGGAAGGGCATGAAGTGAAACCTCTTCCAATGGCAAAGTTTTCTGGCACATCCAAAATGAGGGGACCATTGTCACTTGACTGGTTCCGTACTTTAGAGGCATGTGGAAGTGGTGAGAAGTGTATGCAGCTTTAAAGTTTCAAGTGTAAAGCTAACCCTTTATTTCCTCCTGCTTTTTCTGCATGTGCCAGATGACACTGAATGGAGGTTTATTGCAAAATTTAGTGAAAACTTGTTGGGTCCCTAGTAAAACATGTATAGGCACATACTGTACTACATATTTGTTCATCTTGGGTACCTAGCATTCTAACACCTTATCCCAACATACTAGTGTTGTCACCAGGCAAAATGTCTAGTGTTGTATACCTCTAGCAATCTTGCTTAAAGTTACTGGATGGGGTACTTTATGGGTTCATCATGTCACAATTAATAGCGAAAATGTTTTGAGATAGAATTTTAAACTAACTTTTGTGTCCATTAGTTTCTATTAAATTTAATTTTAAACTAGTTCCTAAGTGGTATATCTGCACTACAGTTGTGACTTCCTGTAACACCCATACACTTAAAGTTCTAACCTTCATCTGTGAGCATATCACCTAGTCTTTAATTAAAAATGAAACAAAAACTTCTTCCTTGTTTACAGCAGTAAAAAGCATCAAACTTGCTTTCTAAAGCTCCAGTCTGAAGAACCTGCAATTTATTGTGTTTTTTTTCCTGGAATTACCGTATTTTTCGCCCTATAGGACGCACTTTTTCCCCTCCAAAAATGAAGGGAAAATGTGTGTGCGTCCTATGGGGCGAATGAATGCAGGCTTCAGGAAAGCCCCACCGCCAGCCCCACAAGTTCGGGGGACAGCGGGGAGGCGCAGCGCGCCTTTCCCGCTGTCCCCCGACTTGGTTAGAAGGCTGGCGGAGGGCTTCCCCCTCCTCCAGCCCCGCAAGCTCCCAGAGCGATGCCAAAGCTGCACGCAGCTTCCGCATCGTTCTGGGGGAGGGGGAAGCTCCGCTTTCCCCGCCCCCAGCCCCACAAGCTCCCAGAGCAACGCCAAAGTTGCACGCAGCTTCCGCATTGTTCTGGGTCCTGTTCTGGGGGCTGGCGTCGGGGGAAGCTCGGGCTTCCCCCGCGCCTGGGGGGGGGATTTTTCTTTATTCCCCCCCCCCCAAATCTAGGTGCATCCTATGGGGCGAAAAATACGGTAGTTCCTTATATTATCAAAAGCTGCTGCTTGAAGTCATTCAGAGTTATTTGGGTGGCTTGTTAAAGGGTGCTTCTGGAATGAAGGGCATCAGAAATCTTGCATTCACAGTGCTTGTAATTGAGCCATACGGGTTGGGGTCTTACACAAGATGTGAATGCATTTACTTCTCTCGAATGACCTAATCTCAAGTGTTGGCAAACTAACAACTTCTGATGAGGGTGTACCAGCAGGTGTCAGCTGTGTGTTACGGAACCCTTGCATGAGGGGTACAAATGCCGGTTAACTCTTCACTGCTAAACTTTTAGCTGTAACTCTTTGCTACCATATACTGGTAGACTTGTAAATTCTCTTCTCTCTCCCCTCCCCATATAGGGCAGGAGTCACCTAATAAACCGTATCAGCGAAAGCCCTGCGCAAGGACCTCTGCTTGCGCAGCAGGACTTTCCCAGCCCACTGTCCCCCCAAATTGGCTCTAGGTTGGTTGGGAGAGCCCCCCAGGACTGAGGGAGAGAAGGCTCATTCTACCTGGCAAACTGATAAGCTTGTGCAGGTGGAACATTTTTATAGCACGACTTGAATTTTACTCATTAACTTGTTTACAGATACATCTTCTAGCGATGGGAATAGTAATTGACAAATAATCCAGTTGCTTGTCCGGTTCATATATAACTCTAAAGTCAGCCTTCTCCAGATGTCTTGCATCAGCCCCAGCCAACATGGCTGATGATCAGGGATGATGGAAGTTGTGGTCCAAAGCATCTAGATTCTGGAGGGCATCACATTAGATATCACTGGTTTAGTGTTATATCAGGTGTTGGGAACCTTAGGCACAGGAGCCCAATACAGCCCTCCAGGCTTCTCTTATCTGGCCTTTCCTTATGCCTTCAGGTGCTTTTGTGTGACTTGACTGTGCCTTTGAACTATAATGCTGCCTGTCTGGATGGAGAGATGTGTAGAAACCTGACGTTTGTGTGAAGGGAATATAACAAGCAGGGATAGGGAATCTGTGATTCTGTGGATGTTGTTGGACTCCACCTTGTGGCATGGCCAGTGGTCATGGATTGTGGGTGCTGCAGTTCAGCAGCATCTAGAACAGCTCCAGCCAGCAGGGATAATGGTCAGGGATAATGGGAGTTGTAGTTCAAAACATCTGGGATGCACCATGTTGGCCATTCCTGATCTAGAGTTCCTTATCCTAGTGCAAAGAGAAAAGGCACATCAATTGCTGTACTCACTTGTCCTGGTCCTGCCCACTGTTTGTATGTAGCCCTTGAAAGGCTGCCCCAAAGAAAGCATGACACTTGGGCTGAAAAAGGCTTCCCATCTCTGTGCCACATGGACCATGGAGTGTCAAGCATACACAGGTGCACACATACACATACCTCTCCTCTAATGTGGCCAGGATGAGGACTATTTTCCAAAGGTACATTCAGTCTCAAAAAAAACCTTGGCTTAGCATTGCATGTGAATCAACAATCCTGGTTTTAAACAATCAGTAGTTGCTAAATGATCAAACATCGAAACATGGGTCATGAAGCTGTCTTGTTTACCTAACCATTGCTTTAAAGCAAGATTCTTGCTTTGCATGTAATTCTAAACTGAGATTCTTTGAAATTAAAAGTAAATATCAGCAGGGAAAAGATGGAGCATATTAGTTTCGACATTTCACTTGATCCCGCTGAATCTGCTAAACTATGATTTAGTGCTTTTGTCAGTAGGAAAGCTAATCATAGTTTAGGTAACAGTCTGGTTTAAGAAGTTTGGGAATGCACCTGGACTCAGCCTTTCTCTTTGATGGCTATGGACACACTAGTGCTACTTTACCACTGATCTCTGGATAACCAGTTTTCATGCTGATCTTAACAGCATGAGAGGCAAAATAGAACCTGAAGATACTTCATATGACAGTGGCCATCTTCAGTCCCAGCACCACTCACCTCATCACTCCTTCCCAACAAGGACAATCACAAAGTCATGTCCCTACCCTATCCTGGCCAGGCTATCCAGAATAATGTCACAGGCAACATTAACAGCCATTGAGAGGTCCAGCAGAACCAGCAGTTACTGGTGTGGGTCATCTACCAGAGATTCAGGGAATAGGCTCTCTTCATACCCAGTCACCAGTATAGGCAACAACTGTTTTTCACGGGGAGTGCGTTCCTGTCCTCCATGCACATTGCCGGAGCACATGTAAGCCCACAATGCCTCTTTTTCCAGTCACTTCATGCATGGCCAAGTTCTCCTAACACTGTTGGAGACAGTATGCCTCTGAATACGAGTTGGTGGAAAGAGTGCCGTTTGGAAAGAGTGCCAGTTGGTGGAGAGAGTGCCGTTTTACCTGGGCCCTGATTGTGGCCTTCCTGTAGGCTTTTGAATGACCACTGTGAGAACAGGATGCTGGACTAGATGGACCTCTGGTCTGATGCAGCAGGTGTCTTCCACCCATTCCTTTTAAAAAAACACATTTTCCATTAATTTTTATTTAATTATATGCAAGCAACATGTAACAAAGCACTATAAATTTTCTTTATGAACAATATTTGTATAAACAATTCTGTTTAAAATGCCCCGGCTGTCAATCACCATACATATATACATCAATATATCAATTAGTTACAGATTATTTCAGAATTGTCTAATAGTTTTATTTATAAATGGGTTAAACTACAGAGCCTAGGACTTGCCGATCAGAAGGTCGGTGGTTCGAATCCACGTGACGGGGTGAGCTCCCGTTGCTTGGTCCCAGCTCCTGCCAACCTAGCAGTTCGAAAGCACGTCAAAGTGCAAGTAGATAAATAGGTACCGCTCCGGCGGGAAGGTAAACGGCGTTTCCGTGCGCTGCTCTGGTTTGGCAGAAGCAGCTTAGTCATGCTGGCTACATGACCCGGAAGCTGTACGCCGGCTCCCTCGGCCAATAAAGCGAGATGAGTGCCGCAACCCCAGAGTCGTCCGTGACTGGACCTAATGGTCAGGGGTCCCTTTACCTTTACCTAATGCTCCGGCAGAGCTCTTCTTATGTGCAGCAACCTATAGATAAGTATGGACCTAGATCTACTGCTTGGTATACAGCAGGGAGTGCCTTATTTCTGCTTAGCTTGGTGTGTCTGCTGTACCTTTTTTCTGGGAATGATAGATGTAGCCCAGGCATCCCCAAACTTGGCCCTCCAGCTGTTTTGGGACTATCATTCCCATCATCCCTGACCACTGGTCCTGTTCGCTAGGGATGATGGGAGTTGTAGTCCCAAAACAGCTGGAGGGCCGAGTTTGGGGGTGCCTGATGTAGCCATTGGGTGAAACTGGGTTGCATTAATATAAAATTACTGTGATGCAAGTTATGTGTGCCTGCCTTTTGCCCAGAAGTTAATTATCCAAAATGCAGTGACAGGCCTCCTGACATTAAGGAGCTGTATGTGTTGCCATTATGCTTCCAGGCCTATAAGCCTTTCTTGCATAGATCACCTGCTCCCTCCAGCATAATACATCACATGGGAGGATCGAGATCTTAGGGCATTTGCTGAAGTGTCACTGCTGTCCTATAATTTCCTACCCAGCGTTGTCTGATAGAGTGTCAGCTTGGCAATCTTTTGAACTCCTCAGGTGAGCTTTTGGGGCTTTGGCTTACTGAGCTGCTGAAGTGTTTTTAAAAGGCTGACTAATGCTGTTGCGTCACATATGAAGGATGTTTATTGTCAGAAACCTATTATACGCTAGTTTGGGTACCATTTTGAATTTGGTGTGCATTCCTGCCATTTAGGCATGTTTCTAGTGTCTGATAATAAACACGGGAAGACAACACGTTGAAAAACAAGTTAGGGTCAGATCACTAGGTCAGCAAACTAGAAATGCCATGCAAGTACAGCAGCTAGAGTAGTGATTGCTGCTAAATGGAAGTCACAAACTAGCCTCAAGGGAGGAATGGATTTGTAAATTAAATGAATACTTAGCTTTGGCAAAATTAACAGCTACTATAAGAAATCAGTCGAATCAAAAATAAAAAAGGAGTGGAAATGTTTTGATGAATATATGGGAAAATATTGCTCAAAAATATGCTAATATGTCTAGATTAAAATGTAAAGTATCTGAGGGAAGGTAAATTAGTAAGGAAGGATAATAAGAATACATAGAAGATTTGAGAAGATTGTAGAATGCAAAGATGAATGTAGAGGAAATTGAGTGGGGGCGGAGGGAAGGACAAAAGAATATTACGTTTGATGATTTAAATGATAAATATATGTGGGGATGGCTTTGGTATATTTGCATTGTGATGTAATATAGAAACAAAACCAATAAAAAATGAAGAAGAAAATAAATGCCATGCATTCTATCCACTTGTGCTCACCACTGCTTCCAGTAAGCTTTCCAGAAAGAGGAAAAATGGCAAGAACTGGCATTTGTATTTGACGTTTTAGGATACAGCACCATTTCCATAAAGATGTATACACATGCTGGGTTTGGGTAATGTAATTACACAGCAACATAATACTTCCAGTTGTCCAATCATTGGGATATTTGAGAAATCTTGAGCCTAAACTTTGAATATTCCATACCAGAGGCTACAAATTGGAAGGAATACATTAAATTCTTTCCAGACTTATTTTTAAAAAGATACTAAAAATGCCAAAATACTTAAATAGTCACAACTGTTTAAATACTACTGCCCAACATCAGCCAACCAACTTGTATGTGCAAGGGGTGCAGTAATCAGACCTGACCAGGTTCTGTTTGTTTGCTTGACCCAAATTGCAGGCTTATGCATTTTGGTAATAATAAATAAGCTTGATTGTACAATGTGTTCTTACTTAAAGATGTAAAGAGACTTATGTTGGTCATACAACATACTGAGTTCCATATGCTGTGACCTGTAGTAGTAGATCAAGTCCATGCTCTTGTTTTTCAGCTGCTATGAAAAGCTGGTCAGTAACTGTCAATTGATCCTTGTTATATAAGCCAGACATTTTCTGAGGAAACATTAGCTAGGGCATTCTTGCTATAGTAACATATGAACTTTTGATCTTGGCTGTAATATCTAATCTAGGAATGACCAACTGAGAACCTGTAGGCATGATGTAGTCCCAAAGCAATTTATCTGGCCCCTGGTCAGGATAACATTTCCCATTCTGTAACTTGGGTATTCTTGAGATGGGAAATGTATATACATGTACATGTATAACACTTAAAATATATATTTGCAACTCAACTTTTATACTGCCAAGGAGCATAACCCAGCACCCTTTGTTATGCAGAGTAGAAGAGTACAAGACCACACAGCTGGATTCAGTAGATGATTAGAACGAGATACAAGACTTGCCTGTCGTTGCATCATGACATTTTTTTTCACTTTTTAAAAACAAAAGCAGCTTTAAAATTGGTGTGTTGATTTCACAGGTTATGAGTCGCAGTGATGGACTTGATGCAGGCAAACAAATTTAAACTTAAGCCAGACAAGATAGAGATGGTATTGGTCAGCAGAGCTGTCTTGGGCATAGTTTAAGAGGGTAGCACTTGCTTTGAAAATGCAGGTTTAGAGTTTGGATGTGCCCCTGGTTTTATGCTTAACCATGGCTGCTTGTGCCAGATAGCTTTTGCCTAGCTCAAGCTCATGTTGCAACTATGCCTCTTCTTGGAAGCTGCAGATCTCACCAAGATAACATGTGGCTTAGTTCCATCAGGTAGGGACTAACATTTTTCTTTTTGAGATTATTTTTTAAAGTCAGTTACTAGACCAGGTGAAGTTTTACTTTTTAAGTGATTGTTCTTTATCTACTTTCCTTATATGGCTCAAGCAAATATTCTTCAAATTAAATGAAACAGCAGTTCCATACTTTTAACATTATAAAATAAAAATGATCCATGTTTAATGTAAATATTACATTTTCTATTATCTGCTGTCTATTTGCGTTCTTTCTCTGAGCACACGCACTCTGCTTAAACACACATACTCCACAAGTACTACTTGGTGGTGCAAATTTTATCTATTAGCACCACTGTTACTTACTATTGTTGATATTTTGTTTTTATTGCATTTTTTTCTGGCATATGTGTGCTAAACTAAAACTCTGTCATTTTATTGATTTTTAAATCTGTCCCGCTGAGAGATCCTAGGGTGTTGACTGGGATACAAATAGTCTAATAAATAAAATGGCCCCAGTAATATGATTAGATTGCATTTATTAAATGTTTGTGTTGTTTAACACAGAAAGATGTCTCTAGGCAACTTTCCATATGGATAAAATATATAATACCAAAAAATAACTTTTAAATAACCAACATTAATAAACAGTTATACAACCACTGGCTAAAGAACAAACTCTGAAATATTAACTGTTTCCACTGTCACTGCAGATATATGAGCAGTTGAAATGGATCTAATCTATCCTGTCAAATGTTCTTTTTTACTGTTAAATACTATCAAAAGTGGGGGAAGAATGGGATAACGCCTCCTAGCAAAAGTCATGAAACGGTGAAATTTTTCTGTGTCTTCAACTGTTTCAGAACCATTTCTGTGACAGTTTTGTCCAACCTATCTAACTCTGACTGTTAGTCATAAAGACTCCTGGCTGCTCTGAGAAAGTGTGTAGCAATGGCATATTTAAATTGGCCAGAACATACAGGCTTCCAGGTCAGGGTATCTTCTTACGTAAACAGCACTTCATCCCACTTGAATAGCTGAGACTGTTACAATATCATTCTGATTTGCTGTTAAATTGTGCTACGTCCTTCTGAAGGTTGCTTAAAATGTTTCATGATTTGTTCAGTTCTGTCTAATACACTGACAGGTCCAGTAACAACTAGAAGTAGGACTTTCTTCTGTTGGTCTAGTACAGTGTTGGGGAGTGACTCATTAGTGTTTAAGTTGTGGACTAGCGTTTAGAGAATGGCAGGAGGAGATGGCTGGTTAGCCAGTGGGATTGTTGTGAGATGCTGTCTTGGAAGAATAATATTGAGTCTTCAGTATCCTTGGGCTAAGAAATGATTTATTTTAAAGGTACTAGCAGTACCACATTTCAACTATCTTGTAATGCAGATATTTCCTAGCATGCAACCGGATCCAGGTAGGGGAAAGGGATCTGGTGTTGCTTTCTTGTTGGACTCTGGCGAAAATGTAGTAGGATAAAGATGAGATAATTAGGGTGTGCTTGAAAGTGTGTCAGAAGTGGTCCATAATCCATGCAGCAGGGATGCTTAAATTTGGCAACCTGAAAATTAATACAGATTCAATAAGAGGGAGATCACTTATTTGTGCCACTGAGAAAATTGGTGGGGAAGATGCTAAGTACATATAGATAAGGCTTCTGATAACAGCATATCAGTGTGACCATTTAAAGAATTCTATTGGGATAACTCTGACACGTTTAAAACACTTATTATAAGAGTAGCACTCCCTAAGCTATAGAAACTGTGGTCCTTTCTACTCACTACTTTGAATTCTTCTTTTGGTGTTTCATCTCCATTGCTAGGAACATTGTCTATTGAACTTACTAGCTGTTCTGTTCTGAGACCTGTGACCTGATCCATAGGGGCTTCCTAATCAAAGCAGTTTCTAATCAGACTTGTGGAACAACTACTTAGTTTTCAGTTTGTAAGAAATCTGCAGGGAAGCAGAGTCCGAAAGATAGTATGAATAATGGTTGCACTACTGCGATAAAAGCTGCAATTTGGTGACTACTTGTATGTACCTAGTTAAAGTAAAACCCTGGGTAGATAAGACATGGTTTCCTATTTCAGATACATTTTTTGGTTACTTGAGGAGTTTTGTTGCTAAATTTGGATCTTTATCAGAAGGTTTTTTTCATCTTATAGAGATCAGTAATACAGCACTGGTTATAATTGGACCTTAAAAGTGGGAGGAAGGGGATGCTGATGGAAATTCTAAATATTTTTCTGCAGCCTGAATGAATAATTATCAGAAGCAGGTCACCCAAAAATGCCCATGGTAACATCAAACTGTTGGTGCCAGAGAACTGCTGTGTTCAGTTGTAGCTGAGATCCATTAATAGCCATTGGCACAGAACTACAGGCTGTGGAATGCAGTGCATTCCTTGTCGGTTTGTCAGGAAGACAGCCAATAAAACACATCTTCCAAGGGTAGTGTTCTAATTGTTTTTCTAAAAATGTTTCCATTTAAACAGTTAATTTTTTCTTGAAATATTTGCATAGTAATAGCAGAATTAGGTTTCATACTGAAAATCTATTGTGCAAGAGATTACTAGACCCTCAATCCATTTCAGCTGACAGCAAAAAAAGACCATGATTTGTATGTGGTGTGTTTTAAGTAACCCCCCCCCCCACACACAAAATAACCCCCAATTTCTTCAAGTGGAGGAAACAGTATACAAGCTGCATGACTAAACCCCTGGCTCATCTCAGGCAATCCAAAATCAGCTGTTGTAGAATTTGAAAAGTGAATTCTTCATGTTTAGTTCAGCAAACCCCCTTGAGTTCCTTAAACACAGAGTGATGTCCAACTAAGCCACACTCTGTGTAGACATATTGAAATAAATGGACTTGAACCCATTGATTTCAGTGGGCCTACTTGGAGTATGATTAAGATTGGATATTATTCACCACTAACATCTACTAATGTAACATTCAGATAAGTCAAAACAAAAAAAAAAATTCCTTCCAGTAGCACCTTAAAGACCAACTAAGTTAGTTCTTGGTATGAGCTTTCGTGTGCATGCACACTTCTTCAGATACGCACACGAAACTTCTTCAGATACGCACACTTCTTCAGATACGCATGCACACGAAAGCTCATACCAAGAACTAACTTAGTTGGTCTTTAAGGTGCTACTGGAAGGAAATTTTTTTTGTTTTGACTATGGCAGACCAACACGGCTACCTATCTGTATTCAGATAAGTGTTGACTTCCTCTTCTGAGAGCTGTCTTGTAGACAAATGGTGCTAACCAAATGTGGTGTTTTGCTTTGGCAAACAGGATTTACCCTTCCCCTCTTCCCTTAATGCCCACCCAAAATTTGCTCTAGAACATTGGGTGACCCTCTGTATGTGGTGAGGCGTAGAAGACATGGAAATCATATTGTGTCTGCTGGCATGACATTGGATCTTGCTCAAATACTCTTCTAATTTTAATATGTAATCTGAATTGCTTCCTTTGTGGGGTGAAGGTTTGAGTAAACATTTGGTATGTGCCCAAATGAATGGAATGGTGCCATATCTAACAATAGTTCATTGTGGTTCTATAGATTGATTTTAGACATTTTCTTAACAAATGCTGTTCTGTATTTCTCCTTCACAGAAAACTTTATGCATGCATTTCTCTGTTTAAATCTGAAGTGTTGGACTTTGTAGGTTATGCAAGTGTCAACATGTATCTTGCACACAAAGACTTAATTCAGCACAATTCAAGAATTAGGGAAGTCATTCAGGCTAAAACTGTTTGCTAACTTCAGTTCAGCTGTGCTACAGTGTTGCAGTACCAGAGCATGTGGACAACCATTTCTCACTAATATTTGGCATTCCGTCATTTGAAAAATAAGACTTTAGAGCCGTCTTGCCCCAAAATGGCAACTAGACATTCCATTTTGGTGCCTGCAACCCTGGTTTAAGGAGCCATTTGACTCCTAGCTTATATATCTGAATTTCAAACACTGGCACTAATAGCCACTATGTTTAGAAGAGAACAAGAACTTAGAAAAAAATTAATGATTTGCACCGTTCAGAATAAAATAATTCCTTTTCTAAAACTGCAGAGAGAGAATTTTAATACATTCACAGGCACAGTGGGATAAAACCAGGACACTACGATGAGTTTTGTCCTTCTACTATAAGTTGATGCAGGGCTAGAAGGAAGAAGCATGCTTTCTGAATGTTCCATGCCAGGAAGGAGAAAGTTGGCCATCAATGAGAGCAGGTTCGTGGTTCTGGCTTTGGAACTGAAGGTTCTGTTGCATTCCATTTAGTTCATTGGTTCTTCAACCGGTAAATTGGGTCTCAGTCTGACCCAAGATGGAGCACAACAAAACTACTACCTTTCAAATATATGGTAAGAAATTTAAGAAGTGGATTCCCAAATGTGTGTTTAGGGTAAAAGGGGGTCCCAGGTCTGAAAGGTTTGAAAGCTACTGATGTAATTCAGCTAGACGGAGAACTACTATATAGTTTTCTTTAATATTGACGACGAGACTATCAGGTGTTCTGTATTGTGGTTTGCTTAGTTTTGGGGCTTAACACAGAATTAAAATGCATGTGACCCTACTTGGTAAACAGAAGCTGTAAAGTTGCTTCCCAGGTTGAAAATATATTTTCTAGACTTGCTGTGGTAAGCGGGAGGGAAAAGGTAATTTTGCTGAAGGGGCAGCTGTTCTGAGATGACTTACCAAGTTGTCATTCCTAGTGATAAGAAACCTACGTTCCATTTCACTTAATGTATAGATGAACAGAATTGTTCTGACAGAATTTGGAAACAGAATGTATCTAATGTTAAAAAAATTATTTCCTAGGGGAAAACTTTGTGGACGCAGAAGAGAACGCCCTTTTGGATACTGATGAAGAGGTGGTTCCAGAGAAGCCACGCCCAATACAAATTGTTCTTGCCCATGAAGACGATCATAACTTTGAACTGGATGAGTCAGCATTGGAGAGAATTTTGCTTCAGGAACACATAAGAGATCTCAATATAGTAGTTGTTTCTGTAGCTGGTGCATTCCGTAAAGGCAAATCTTTTCTCTTGGACTTTATGCTTAGGTATATGTACAACAAGGTGAGTAGCTTAAAGCACACCAGCTTGAAAATTCAAACTTGTTTGAATGCAAGCCTGTTTTATTGAAAACATTCACATCCTGCTCTTTAACTGGAAATTTTAAGGTATTTGATTCTTAGGGTTTATTGTAATGCATTCCTAAATAAAACTTTTAAAACCCCAGTTTGTTTTTAAACTCTTGTGGCTTCGACCGAGTGATCTAATATTGACTTTGGAAGTAAAAGGCATAATTATTTTGGAACAAATTAGTTTGGTATAAGTGGTTTTTCAGAGAATATCATGCAGAATATGGCCTATGTCCAGCAAGTACTTTGCAGTAGTGGAAAACAACGACACCTGCAGGATTATTAGCTAATTTCTGTCTGTAGATCCCAGGGCCACTAAAACACTAAAATACGGAGGAGGGAGGAAAACTGGCAAAAATCAGTTGCCTTGCCTTCTGTGAGCTGAAACACTTTGCTATGCTAAGGAAGCATTGGGTACAAACATGGGTGACCAAGCAGTGCCTTTATCAGAAGGCGCTCAGGGAGGAGCTCAGTGATAGAGGGACACTACTTGCATCTCTTGATGTTCTAGTCTAGGCATCTCTGCAGCTGAGAGAGTCAGGCAGCAGTTCTGGAAAGAACACTAGTACTAACCATGACCTCTTAGATTGCTATGAGCTCATCAAAGACATGATGGGAGAGTTGTTTAGGAATACATGCTGCCTCCTGCAGATAGGTTAGACTTATTCAGTGTGGCCGCACTTGTACAGAGAGCCACTTTGGAATTCCCTGCATCTTGTTTAAAAGGGGTGTGTGTGTGTGTGTGTGTGTATGCGCACAAGCCTTTACTAATTGATAGAGCTGAAATGGATGGGTTTGTATAAAAAATAGCGTGCTGATTCTTGCACAGTTAACATTATTTGTGATAGTGACCCAACCCATACTCTTGTGTAGGCCTATAGAAATCAATAGGTATTACTTAAATCCATTGATTTAAATGGGTTTATTTTGTGTATAACTAACATTGAATATTGCCTTATGCATTGTGAACCTGGTTCCCTGGTTATATTAAAGCGCAGATATATTAAAGGGTAGGGCAGAATACTTTAACAATGTGCTCAGCAAGTGCTGACAAAAGCCAAAGAAATGGAACACTGTTACAAGATTTTATGGGAACATAATATGAATAGAAATGCAAATAAGATTATGTGGTATCTTAACTCAGCAGGATCTTTCTTTACAGGTTCTATAAATGTAGAAAGCTTGTACTGTCCTTGAAGTAACATGGGGGGGGACGGGGACGGGACCAAGAATTGTGTTCTTTGAGAGCAGTCACTTTAACTTCTGACTGGTATTGAAAACTCTGCAAAACTGAAACATTCATTTTTGATTGAAATAAGATTTCCCCCTGACTAGTTATTTTAAATGTTCTAATGTAAGATTACCTAGAACCTCTTAACGCACTGAATAAGTATGTGACTCCTGTTACAGGAATCATCAACTTGGATAGGTGGAAGCCAAGAGCCTTTGACTGGGTTTACATGGAGAGGAGGGTGTGAGAGAGAAACAACTGGAATTCAGATCTGGAGTGAAGTGTTCGTAATTCCCAAGCCTGATGGGACAAAGGTATTACTTCAAATAGCTGGCAGATCTTTACTGTCTGAAGTATGTTGGATTACTGTGTGACTGTGGCAAACCTTAGCTCTCTCCTCAAGAGTTACCGTATTTTTCGCTCTATAGGACGTACCGGACCATAGGAGGGGGAGAACAGGAAAACTTTTTTTTCCTTGTTCTCCCCCTCAAAAACAAGGTGCATTCAAGAGCAGGTCGGGGAACAGCGCAAAGGCTGCCCGCAGCCTTGCTGCTGCCCCCGAGCTTGTGGGGCATGGCGGTGGGGGGAAGCGGTTCACACCGACCCCTCTCGCTCTCCATGCTTCAGCGAAAGCCTGCATTCGCTCCATAGGACGCACACACATTTCCCCTTCATTTTTGGAGGGGGAAATATGTGTCCTATAGAGCGAAAAAGACGGTGAATAATTTTTGTAAATCACTTTGAGGGGTTGGTTTTTTGTTGCTTTTGCAATCAAGTGGCATATAAACGTTATGAAATAAATGATATTAGCTTAATATATTTTATATTTTTACCATGTTTTCTGCATATCTTATTTCCTGCCACTTTGAAAAAATATGCTGCCATTTTGTAAAGTTGAAACATGATATGCAGACAATTTGTTACTGAATGTCAGTTGCATGAAGCTGGTAAGGTAATCTTGAAGCTTACCTGTTTATGACTTGAACAGTGTGTGCAATAGCCCCACCCCCCACCCCCCAGTAGGGCCATATTTAGAATCTAGTTAAGATCCTGGTTCAGTCTAGTGCATAAACATGTTGTATAAAAAAACCAAAGTGCAACCGAGTGAAAGGTGGCTGGGTTACTTGGCCAGTCCTTAGGCTGCCAATAAAGGAGTCTCTGGCTGGTGGAATATATCTTATGACAGCCAAATTGAGGTAATTGAGATGGCTTAATAGAAGACAGCTGGGATAGCTTAAGTTTTTAGCATAGAGATGTCAGAACTGCCAGTTTAGTAATTTTGCTTCTTCTTTTTAATGGCAACGCTCCTCTAGGTTGCAGTATTGCTAATGGATACCCAAGGTGCCTTTGATAGCCAATCAACTATCAAAGACTGTGCAACTGTATTTGCTTTGAGCACCATGACAAGTTCGGTCCAGGTAAGGACCAGTGTTTAAAACTGAGATATGAAAGCTAGGAGCTAAATGGCCCCTTAAGCCTAGGTTATGGGCGCCACAACAGAATGTCTAGGCATGCTTTTTTAATAAAACGAATAAAAGCTGAAAATGAATGAACCACAGCTAAAATATTATGTTCATTTTTCACATGGTCTATTAGTCCTCTCCCTGTCCACCCACCTAATATTATTAAGAGAGTCTCTTCTCCAGTCTTTGGAGTAGCTGGAAATGGGGAGGTAGAAAAAGATCTTCTTTTCCTTCCACTCTGCAGTTTTAATCTGAAATCTTAGGCGCAGTGCTACACCCAGAGCTCAGAAACTGCTTGCGCTAATGAAATTCCCCGTCACAAAATGCTCCTAGAACAATGGGAGTTTCGAACACTGCTAAGGATATATGTTTTTCAAAGTGGTGGTAGCCTCTAAATATCCTCAGGCTACAGCTTCAGAATGTACAGTCTGAAGCCATATGACACAGCAGCTTTGCTTAAAGCTAAACAGTTTTAGATCTGGTCAGTGATTGTGAACCCTCAGTAAGGTTTTTAGAACAGTGTCACCAGTACAGTGGCCCCGCAAGATGAATGCCTCGCAAAACGAAAAATGTGCAAGACGAAAGGGTTTTTCGGTTTTTGCGTTGTTTCGCTAGACGAATTTCCCTATGGGCTTGCTTCGCAAGACGAAACGTCTTGCGAGTTTTTTCCCTTTTTCTTAAAGCCGCTAAGCCGCTAATAGCCGTGCTTCGCAAGACGAAAAAACCGCAAGACGAAGAGACTTGCGGAATGAATTAATTTTGTCTTGCGAGGCACCACTGTATTTTGGAAAACTGTTCCTATGAAGGCAGACATTGACAATTTTGGTATTTCAATGCCTATTGAAAATAGTTTTAGTTTTGCCAAACGATTTTAGAAAATTAATTTGATTCGGCATTGGTTCTGTTTTACAATTTTATGTTTTAAAGAGAATCATATATTTGCTGGGAAAAGGAGCAGGAAAGTGCCTTAGCACTCACTAAAAGGAGAAGGAATCCTCACCATTGCTAAGCTGGGGCGTGTACTGAAGAGCTCTGACATCTGATGTATGCCCAACCGCATAATACCTAGCAACAGGGCTCTGTCTGCTTAGTTAACCACCCAAATCCCGTTGGTTTTCATTCCTTATTTCTGTGGCCGTCACAGGTTAGCATTTATTAACTTTTGACACAAGGCAACTTGAGAAAGTTGACGTGATCATGCTAGTGTTTGCTTTGCTTTAAAAACTCCTTTTTTTACTTCTGATGTGAAGCATTATGACTATGATTTAGGACAGTGTGACCCCAATCCTGATTGTTAGTTTGGGTAGTAACTCACTCAGTGCTGCAGTGCTGGTGTATTTTTTAATAGGAAAATGTATAAAATCTGTCGCAGAAATGTAAAAAAAACTAATAACGTGTTTTCTAGGTGTACAATTTATCACAGAACATTCAAGAAGATGATCTTCAGCATTTGCAGGTAAATATGTCCATAAACAATGACAGTCTCCACTAAGGAACATGACTGTAGAACTTGGATTATAATTACAGTGGTGCCTCGCAAGACGAAATTAATTCGTTCCGCAAGTCTTTTCGTCTTGCGAGTTTTTCGTCTTGCGAAGCACGGTTTCCCATAGGAATGCATTAAAAATCAATTAATGCGTTCCTATGGAAACCGCCTTCAGACCAGGTCTGGGGACAGTCTGTCCCCCGACCTCTTCTGAAGGCTGGCGGGGGACGAAAGTCTTTGCTTCCCCCCCCCCCGCCTGCCTTCCCGGGACAGTGGAGACGAAGGCTTTGCTGCCGCCCGCCAGCATTTTAAAAGCCCCCAGGACAGCGGAGACTTTTCCGCTGTCCCGGGGGCTTTTAAAATGCCCGCCAGCATTTTAAGATCGCCCAGGGACAGCGGAGGAATTCTCCGCTGTCCCGGGGCGATTAAAAAGCCCCCGGGAAGGCAGGCAGGGGGACAAAGACTTTTGCCCCCCGCCCGCCTTCGGAAGAGGTCCTGGACCTCTTCTGAAGGCTGGCGGGGGACAAAAGTCTTTGTTCCCCCCTGCCTGCCTTTCCGGGAGAGCGGGAAGGCAGCGCTGCCTTTTCCGCTCTCCCGGAAACGCAGACAGGGGGGAGCAAAGACTTTTGCCCCCCGCCAGCCTTTGGAAGAGGTCCTGGACCTCTTCCGAAGGCTGGCGGGGGGCAAACGTCTTTGCTCCCCCCCGCCTACCTTCAAAAGCCGTCCGGGGGCTTTTAAATCGCGCTGCCTTTTCCGCTCTCCTGGAAAGGCAGGCAGGGGGAGCAAAGACTTTTGCCCCCCGCCAGCCTTCAGAAGAGGTCCTGGACCTCTTCTGAAGGCTGGCGGGGGGCAAAAGTCTTTGCTCCCCCCGCCTGCCTTCAAAAGCTGTCCGGGATAGCGGGAAGCGCTTCCCTGCTATCCCGGACCGCTTTTAAAATGCTGGCGGTGGGGAGCAAAGCCTTTCGCCCCCGCCGGTCTTCCTGGACCTCTTCTGAAGTCCAGGGGGGGGGAAAGGCTTTGCTCCCCACCACCAGCATTTAAAAGAGGTCCCCGAGATTTCCCTATGGGCTTTTGTCTTGCGATGCAAGCCCATAGGGAAAATCGTCTAGCGAAGCGTCGCAAAAACCGAAAAACCCTTTCGTCTTGCGGGTTTTTCGTCTTGCGAGGCATTCGTCTTGTGGGGCACCACTGTAGTGTTGAGTTGAGTGTTGAGCTGTTAATAGGACAGATCAGAATTCTTGGGGGGGGAAACATTCATGTAAGCAGAATCTGGCAAACTTCCTTTAGTAGCTGATCTCAAGGAGTGCTGTTTTGGAATGTAGCTGCTACTAGAAGTAGGAAGAGTGATGGGATGTTAAAAGACCTGATGTGCACATAGGACACGGCACAGAATGCTTAAGGTCATGGCCATTACATTGCGATGGGCTCCCCGCCCTTTACTTCTGAGATATTTGTCTTCATTTTTTTTTTAAGTATACTGATTGTAATAAAATAAAATAATACTTAGATTCTATGCAGTTCTAAGCAGTTATGGAATGTTTGTCCAAATTGGCTCTGCTAAATTTTGCCTCCTATTGGAAAATACTATGATGATTCAACAGAAGGATGCTAGGTTTGAATAATGAAATTATTTGGTTGGTAGAGCTGTTTGGTGAAAGAGTAATGGAAGCATCGGGATCTTGCCACCAAAAGATGATCTTTCCGGTTTTGAGATAGTTTTGAAGTCGGACAGCATGGGTCAAATGTAACCTTTACATAGATAATATGGGGAGGGGGGGCACTGCTGGTACATACTGCTAGAAGATAAAATTAAGGAATGGTAACTATTCAGATTGGAGCACAATTTTTAGAGCTGCTTATGCTACGGGCTAGTCAATTTATTTTTCAGTTATCAGCTTTAAAGGGAGGTGTTCCCAGACTTACTGAACATTGTGATCCCAAATTGCTAATGCAGCAGTTTTTCATTTTCTTTTTACAAAGCAGCAATATTGTATAGTATTATGTATTTATAGTAGTCATTTTATTGCCACAATTGGCAAAAGTAGGTTGGCTCCTATTAAACAGAGGACTACACAAGACAGTGGAAGTAGGCAAAAAGTTGTTTAGTACTGCAGGCCTTATTAATGGATTGGAATACAGTCGTACTGTGGTTCTCAAACGCCTTGCGACTCGAACTTTTTGGCTCCCGAACGCTGCAAACCCAGAAGTTAGTGTTCTGGTTTGCGAATGTTTTTTGAAAGCCAAATGTCCAACGTGGCTTCCACAGCTTTGGTTTTCAAATGTTTTCAGAAGTCAAATGGACTTCTGTAACGGATTCCGTTCAAGAACCAAGGTATGACTGTATATGGCTTTCCTTTGTATTAAAAGCTTGGTCAGTGCAAGCACCTAACAATGATGAATAAGGGCTTGAAATCCAGTATTAGGCTACTTTAATGTCTGTCTGAGCCTGTGTTGCAGTACTGTTTGTTTCTGTACTCTCGATGCATGCTTAATGGCTTCGTTTTATAGTTGTTTACAGAGTACGGAAGGCTAGCTATGGAAGAAATTTATCAAAAGCCATTTCAGGTAATAGCATGATTATATTGGTCATAGTTAATTAATTGTTGTATGTATATTTAACATCTTAGGGCAGTTTCACACATTATAGTAGAATCCAGTAAGCATTAATCATGGCATATACCAACTTCAGCAAAACATTTAAGGCGGCTACATAGTTCCTAACTTTACACATCGATAGTATGTGTAGATCAGGGCAGCCATATTTTCCCTAAGTTCCATCATGTATTTCATGGTGATTGTGTGTAAGTTACCTACGCCATAATGGGTAAAGGTTCCTGTCAAAGTTCATATAGTGTTGGCTCAGTCTGCTATAAAGGTATTGGCCTTAACAGGCTCGTTGATGGTAGCCAAAAGCCATTTTTTTGTGACCAAACCTTGTGCACATTAAGCAATGATGGTACACATGGCAAAGCAGTTGGTGTATAATTTTTATGGAAAGGCTGAGGTTAAACTACGGCTTCCATGGTGGCATTTTCAGGCTACTTGTGTTTTGGGGATTAAAATCCTACTTGTTCAGCTTCTGAGTATTTCTAGTTATGCATGTTCTTCTGTTGGCCAGGGCAACAGTTAACTTACTTTTGTCTTTTTCATATAGACACTAATGTTCTTAATTAGAGACTGGAGCTATCCTTATGAACATCCTTATGGCTTAGTTGGAGGAAAACAATTTCTAGAAAAACGGTTACAGGTAAGCTATGACCTGCAGTAAATCGTTAGTAAGAACATGTTCCTAAACAAACGAGAACTTGGTTCATGAGAGCTGCACTACATAGAACCTAAAAGCAATTGTTTTGGATTAGATCAGCCTTAATATTCTCTGTAATAAAACTAATACTAAGATGTGGTGCAAGAAGGATGTATAACATCTGTGATAAGATTGTGTTGTGAAAAATATGTATTGTTTGTAGGTTAAGGTGCACCAGCACGAAGAGCTCCAGAATGTAAGGAAGCACATTCACTCATGTTTCAGTAATCTTGGCTGTTTCCTATTGCCACATCCTGGTCTTAAAGTCGCAACAAACCCAAGCTTTGATGGGCGGCTAAACGGTATGAGGTTTTTCATTTGTATTCCTGGCTTTAATAGATTACTGATTTGAATCTGTATTCAAGTGCAAATGCACTGAAGGTGGTAGATGAAGTGCACATAATTCTAAAATTTAGTACGGATGAGCTCTGATACATAGATTAATATGCTTATTGGAGAAAGAGATGTTAGTATAAATTCTATTTGAATGCTGTAGTCAAATATTCAGTTGATGGGTGTTGGGGGGGCATTAGTGTATATGTTTGAAACATATTTTATACACTGCTGACAACAGTGAATGGGATGTTTGATTGAAACTTACACAATAATGAAAGTGGAGTAGGGGAAACAAAGCCAGACTGTTGCCAAAATGGTTTCCCATTACATCTGAACTGGGCTTTTGTTTTGAGAAACTTACTATACTAGAACTGTATAGGCATGCTAGCTTGAAGGGGGAAAAAAGCTTCAGCAGAATCTGGACATACTTGAAAAACAGCAGCTGTCTATCATTGCATATTTTTAATGCTGTATTTTTATTTATATTCTTTTGGATGGGCATAAATAGAAACTCTTACACACACCTGAAGCAATGTTTATATTTCACTGATAAGTTTTTGCTCCCTTCTTCTGTGCTTGGAATAGAGCGCTCAGCAAAGTAGCCATCAGCCAGGGCATGTATTAGGCGACTGAATTTTTTTATGTGAGTATTTGTTAGAGAACTAAGATCTAACATTCACAGCATTTTAGAAATAAACTGGGACAATAAAAATCTTGTTTATCTTGTGTTTCTGATTCAAGAACACAAATCAATGACAGTGCTGCTGTTGCTGCTCTGGTTTTTGGATAGCCTTGTTATAAAGGACTGGCAATCTTTCAATGAAACAACCTTCAGCATTGGCTAAGGTTTTAAGGTTTTTCTTTCCTTTTGGATATCCAATTATTGAGTTGGGGTGTTTCACATCATGTTAAGCCGCCACTGACTCTGGAGAGAAGGAGCATCTTGTTAATTGCGGCAAAATTGCAACTCCTTTTCTGTGACTGATTCCACTAGACATTGATGACGACTTTAAGAGTGAGCTTCGGAATCTGGTTCCTTTGCTGCTTGCTCCTGAAAACCTGGTAGAGAAAGAGATCAGTGGCTCGAAGGTGACATGTAGAGATCTTGTGCAATATTTCAAGGTAGGCAAATACTTGTGCTCATTGATCAGTTCTTTAAAATAGCGAACCTACTGTAAGCCCTTCAGCTTGTAGGCCAAAGTCCTGTTAAGTGACAGAGACCCACTGAAATGCAATAGTGTGCAATTTCTGCACATTATGGCCAGCATAATCAAAGGCATGGCTGTTTTTTGGTCATCAAGCTTAGTTATTTTTTTCTGTTCTGTTAACTATGCTCTTGCTAGAGAAAAGAAGCTTTCTGCAGCTATATGGCCCCAATTTTCAGTTGAGACTTTCAATGTTGTTTCCTTTCCAGCATTAAACTAACTCTTTGCTATATGGGCAACTTCACTCACCCCAGGTTTTCTCATATCTCATTAGGCTGTTTTGCTCTTTATGATGCAAAGTGGTTTCCAGTTGCCCCTGGAGTGATGCAGGTACACTACCCAGGACCTTAATCTGCAAACTCCTGTTCTTGAAGTAGTAGTCTCCTGCTCTGGCTGGTGGTTGCAGTGTTTTGTACCAAAGAGTAGGCAACCACATCTGATTTGTCATCACCCAAAGTTGGCATATGTGGGGCCGCATGGAGTCTACTTGTCCTTGAACTGTGTTGCTGCAGAGCACTTCCAAAAAGCACGCCCAACAAAATGATCCTAGGAAAACCACCTTTAATTCTGGTTATGCTTCCCTACAGCATGGTGGTTGTTCAGTGAATCCAATCTTCAACATTGCTAAAAAGTATAACATTTAATATTGGTGGACATGATAGACCACCTTAATCCAGTAAGTTATATTATTTAATGGAACTTGAATTTTGGGCGTTGTGTTTAAAATCTGCTTTACCAGTCGATTGAATCTAGGCAGTAAAACCTTGCTTTGTTTTTAGGCTTATATTAAAATCTATCAAGGAGAGGAGCTGCCTCACCCTAAGTCAATGCTGCAGGTAAATTTCTGTACACTTCTGTCTCTAAAGGTATCTGACGCCAAGAGTGTTTGATACAAATCAGGCCAGCTGATGGTCAGATACTGTATGTTTGTGAATAAAAGCTGCTGGAAACTGCAGGAGGGGACAGTGCTGTTGTGCTCAAATCCTGTTTGCAGTTTTCCCACAGGGCTCTGGTTGGCGACTGAGAGAACAGGATGCTGGACTAGATAAGCTATTGGCCTGATCCTGCAGTTTCTTTTTGTGTTCTTTTACTATGTTAATGGAGACATTTCAAGATTTGGGGATTGAAATCCCAGATCAGTAAATTTGTGCCTCAGATGGGGGCATGCCCTGCTCCAGCAAAAAAATAACTGGGAGCCCACTTTAAACTCCCAATTGTTCATTTAAAGCCCCACCCTTGCCTGCCCCACACCCAATTTTACGTATGAGGGAGGCCTGGCAAGCCAAGTTTGGACTATGGGTCAGAGGTTTCCCACCTAGATGCTGAAATGGAAGCTTTATGCATACAAAGGTTAAATGTCAGCGTAACAAACCAAGGTGTACACTGATTCTGCACATAGCCAACTTGTGCTGTCAGATAAACTGAGATTAAATGGGTCTGTCCCATCTAGTACCTTGACGTGCCTTTCTTCAGAGTGAGTTTCTTGTAAAACAGTGTTTTTTTAGGATTTTCTTTCTGGTAACTGCAGCAGATTAGCCCAGATTGCCAAGCAATTCTGTCCAAGAGCTGCCATCAGAGGGTGGGTGTTTCAAGTAATGATTCAGGAGTTTAGGGTATGAAAATATGGTAAGAATACATTCATTTGGTATTCAGTTCACAAATATGGAAACTATGACACAAATGAAACTCCTCCAAGCTGTTTAGTGTCACTTGTTATGCTTTGTTTTTTTAAAACTTAAGGCAACAGCAGAAGCCAACAACCTTGCTGCAGTAGCTGGAGCAAAAGATACTTACAACAAAGGAATGGAGCAGGTATTGATGTGAATGGACGATACGTTGCATGCTTTTAGTTTAATCTAAGAACTGCACTGGGTAGATACTTGAGCTTAGATCTCATAAACCAAGAGCAGGTAGATCAAGATCTACCAATAAATCTCTGATCTACCAATCTCTGATCAAGATCTACCAATAAATCTCTGAGTGATTTGCAGTGGATTGTCAAGGATGTTTGAGAAAGGCGCACCCTGTTCCTTAATTCTGAATACAGACACCGTGAGCTACTTCTTTGCATCTGGTTCCAGTATATAAATAAATCAAAGTCGGAGCTGTGGTGTTGCCTGCTTCTCAGACTTTTTACTTTTTATTTGCAAATTGAACACAGAAAAGGAAGTTGGGGAAATATTAAAGGGGGTGGGGAATAATGCCGCTCAAATGTACCTGAATATACCAAGATTAATGTTAGTGCAGAGAAACTTTCAAATTTTGATGTTGAGGTTTGAGGGAGGTAACGGGGACAGCTGGTAAGGAAGACTGATTCCGCAGCATGGTCGCTTAAGCATGGATGTTATGCCTGCATTGAATTGCTTAGCTAGTACACTGGAAGGATTGTGAATGGCTCTGGAGCTGTTATGTGGTGCTATATATATAAAGGCGATGTAAAATTAACACATTAATGCCCTTTGGTTGCCCTTGCTCCACATGCGTCAGTCTGATTTAGGCACAAGCAGCCGTCTTTCCGAAGGTGATGCTGGAGAGCTACTACATTTTTTAAAAGGAGCAGTGAAGGGAAGCTTCCTCCTTCACCTCCTTTTTATTTATTTATTTAAACTTATTCTGCCTTTTCTGCAAAGGTATGCATGGTTCTCTGCCTCTCACTTGTCCTCGCAACCTTGTGAGATAGGCTGGTCTTGAGGGATAGTGACTGGTTCAAGGTAATCCAGTGAGCTTTGTAGCTGAGCGAGGATTTGAACCTGGATCTTCGCAGTCCTTGTCCAGTAGAATAAACACTGCATCTTTTTTGAGTGTGGTAACTTAGACATGTAGCCCTCGTACCCCTATAACACTAGGGGAAATCTAACATAATGTAAGCTAATAGGTTGATTCTGCTTATTCCAACAGGTTTGTGGAGGAGATAAGCCTTATATTGCTCCTGCAGACTTAGAGCGAAAGCACCTAGATCTAAAAGAGCTTGCCATAAAACAGTTCCGTTCTGTGAAAAAGATGGGAGGTGAGGATTTCTGTCGCCGTTACCAGGACCAGCTTGATGAAGAGCTCGACGAAGTCTATGCAAACTTTGTGAAGCACAACGATGGCAAGAACCTCTTCTATGCTGCCCGTACCCCTGCTACTCTCTTTGCTGTTATGTTTGCCATGTACATAATCTCAGGACTGACTGGCTTCCTTGGAATGAACTCCATAGCTACCCTATGTAACCTTGTAATGGGGGTCGCTCTCATCTCCCTTTGTACTTGGGCATACGTTAAATACTCTGGGGAATTCAGAGAAGTTGGAACACTCATTGATCAGATGGCTGAGCTACTATGGGATCAGGTGGGTACCTCTGAGCTAAAAGTTTTCCTTCCAGAAGAAACTTGCCAACTTTGCTGTTCTTGAGCAGTAGTTGGTCTAAATGCCTCTCCTGCAAGATTGAAGAACAAACACCAGAAATTAATCACTAGAGAATGAACCTGGTGGAAATAGCCTTTGAAATCCACCCAGAATATTTTTAGCATCTCTGTGCCCAATCATAAAACCAGATTTTGAAAATCCGTAAAAGGCAAAGGTAGTAATGTAAGTTCATCTCCCTTTGTGTGTGTCCATAAAAGGCACAGGTTTGGTTTATACTCTTAAAAGGTAAGTAAGAACTGCCTTTCCAAAGAGGATGGGTATTTGAAGATCCTAGCAGTTCTGATTCCATATTTGGTTGTCATGACACTGAATGGAAAATTCATGGAAGTTGAGCTTGAGTACATTATAGGACCGTCTGCTGTAGCATACGTTGGCTTGTTTACTGCACGCTAAAATTGCTCGTTCATAAAATGATCAGTTCTTAGGACTGGTATACAGACTAAGTGCATAAACATGTCAGCAGGAGATTTGGAATTGGAATGTGACAAGCAGAAAGCTTTAATTAGGCACATGGTAGGAGGTTTTTCATTAAAATTCCTATTGTGTAGGGGAAGGACTATGAGCCATCAATGGCTGGCCACATCAAGGTATGTATGCACTTCAGCAAAGGGTTTCCGAGTTCTTTGTTCAAAAAGATTTTCTTCTTGATTAAACCTGAACAAAAGAAGCATACATTGTGCCCTGCTGCAACAGCTTCCAAGAAATTTGAGCACCTTCTCATCAACTAATTAATAGTTCCCTTAGCACAATCCTTTGCATGTTCTCTGAGGTGAGTCCCACTGTGTTCAGTAGGGATTACTCTTAGTAAAGTGTGTTTCAGAGTGTAGCCTTAATCTTGAAACTAGAGATGGGAGGAATCTTGAATTGTAAATATGTAAAGAATGAACCACAAGCACACCATGTGTAGCCCACCATTGGCTCTGATTTTGTACTTTGTGGCTTTTCATGTACACATGTTGAGTCCCCTAACCTAGGTTAGACTTGGCCTAAGCATCATTTTTTTCTATTGAGTCCTGTTGCATGACTAAAAGGATGCCCTTATATTGCCACCTGCTGGCTAACTGGAATTTTGCAGCCAGGAGCAGCCACAGATCCACTTCTTTTAGAAGTGTAAGAGTAGGAAGGTTGCTCCGAGCTTTTATAGAACTAGGATGTTGCCTCCCACAAACAACTGGGTACTGAATTTCACTAAGATGTAGAAAGAGCACAAGAGCATTGATCTAGTCCAGTATCCCGAGTGGCCAACCAGCTACCAAAGATGCATGATTCAAGCAGTCCTGTTGTGGTCCATCTACAGTTCTGTTTGTAGACAATATAGTAGAAACCTCTGTAGCCCATGTGCTAAATGAACACCCCTCCTGCTGCATCTGGAGACCTCACCTTTACTGATGGGGCTTGGAAATAAAGGGTTGTATCCAATAGTGGCTTTGTCCGAGCAGAATGGGACACCCTGCACTTTGGGGGACCCTCCAAAACAGCTTGCAGTATGGCTTGATGGGCTGTGGCAGGATTGGGATCTCCAGAAAATTGGGTGCCCCGGCTTCCACTACTGCAAAGCCACCCATGGATATAGTACATAGCAGCTTCTATAGATTTACTCAGAATGTTTTTTAAATTCTCACTTGCTTATTGAGTCTTCTCATGGAAATGACCTTTTATTGATTAAAACTTGCTCCATGCCCAGGAACTTGGGAATCTCCCTTGTACAGAGTTGGGTCATTGGTTCATCTTGCTCAGTATAGTCAACACTGACTGGCAGAAGCTTTCTAGTTTTCTCAGCCTGACCTGGAAATGCTGGGAACTGAACCTGTATCTTCAGCATACACAGCAGATCCCATATCTCTAATAGCCAGATGCTTTTCATTTGGAGAAAGCTTTTTTACTGTTCCTGAACTCTCTTTTGGTGCAAGACCTTGGTTGATTGTGGTATAGAACTGTCAAAGCTGCACTCCAAATCTTTGGTGAATTTGAATAACCTGTTCTAAACTTTAAGGCCCAGCAATTAGTATTTAGAAGATCAGCCTGTACATTTTGAAAGCAAAAGCTTTCTTGTTCAGTGTCTAACTCCTATCCTTCACTACTGATCTTACACCTTCCTGTCTCTTGTCTCTTTCTTCCTTTGCTTCAGAGGAGTCCCAAGAAGGTGAGAATATCAGTGGGGACTGTCTTTAACACCCAGACTGCTTTCCCCTTTCCCCTGCTCTCTGCCAACTGCTTTTCTAACAACTCGCTTCCATGTTTTAGGTGTGTTCCAAATTCTTTGAAGTTGTTAGACGTCGAGTGATTCGCCGTGCTCTTACCTCAGCACAACGGCAGCGGCTCTCATCCAACAATAACAAGAAGAAAAATTAGCCAGTATTTTTACCCTTTTCTTTTTCTTTTCTTTTCCTTTCCTTTCTGAAGCGTTCACACTTAACTCGTATAGACAGTAAGCAGGACCATCTGGCCCACTTTACATAAATGCTATAAACATACCAGGTTGAAGATGCATTATAGGGTATGAAATTGCACCTGACGTTCTAGGAATTGTAAAGTGATTTGGATTCAGTCAAATACTACATAGGAGGAAACCACTTAATGCTCTGGAAATTATTAACCATATGCTGGTAGCCAAACTCATCTTTTTTTTTTCCTTTTTGTATTATACTTTGGGATGCATTTCATACATGATTTTAATTTTTGTTCTGTCTAATTTCCTTTTTTATGTTTCAGCGGGTTTGGGGTTTTGAGTTACGTTTATTTATTTTTGTACATTTCTCATGCTGCAGGTGATAAAACCTCTTGGTGATAATTTGATTGAGGATACTATGAGACAATCGGTTACAAACTCTCTCAAAGCAGGCCTGACTGAACAGATGTCTCAGCATGCCAGATTAAAGACAGATTGACCATTCATCTCCTTTCATCTGCCTGCCCATCCTAGACTTGCTTGCTGTACAATGAGAACTCAATAAACCAAAGTTTACATTGACTCTAGAGAAGTAGATTATTCTGACTGGCTTCTCAATTTGCTGCCGTCACATTGTGGGAGGGTGCGGGTGCAGGGTAAAATGTTTTGATGGCTTTTAAGGCTTTCTCCTTTTTTTTTTGCTTCTGAGACACAGCCCAGTGCCACAGAGAACAGGAAAGTGAGGTATCTGCTTCGACACTAGTGTACCCAGGGGGAGGTGTTGTGGGCTCTGTCTTGCAGAAACATATCCACTGTAAAAGGGTTTTTTCAGGGAAGTAATTTATCGAGCCTATACAAGGAAATCTTTTAACAGAATGTACGTAGCCACAAAATATCCCATCAAATATTTTAACTTTGTGAACACTTGTAAACCGTTAACATGATGCATCCAGCTGACATATCAGCGGTCGCAGTCAGCTGCGGAGTCATGTTTGAGCCACTACATTTAGCTACTCCTTGCTTTTCTGCCTTTTCTACCAGTATTACCCAAATGCATGTGTATTATCTCCACAGAAATTACATTTAGAGGTAACAATTGTAACCAAGGAAGCTATCTTCAAGTGTACATTGTCTTGCCTTTTAAACTTTGGAGACCTTGTCCTACAGGATACGCGTATTGAGAAACGAGAGCAGATTTTTCTCTGCAGTTTTAGCCTTCATGTATATATAATGCCATTAATACGACTCGCGGGGGAGAAAATCCATCCAAAAACAAAAGCCGTTGCCTACAGCTACAAAGCAATGAGTTAGGATTGTCTGTACAGTGTGTCTAGTTATTTTTTAAGAAACCACAGGGCATGTAAAAAATATAAATATATAAATACAATTTTGTATCAAAGTTTTGTAGTTTATGGCAAAACCTGGTTCTGTGATAGGCAAAGTACGGTCCCTGTAAAGGAATGTTTGTGGCTCATGTAAATGTGTGAATGCATCAACACAATTTGGAGTTTTTTGATATATTTGTGATATTTACTGCCTTGAGCACTGCAATCTCACCCCCATGGGAAATCAGTGGGAATGTTTGTTGTGAAACTTTGTCCTCAGTTGCATTTTAAAGTTATTTCCTGTAATTTATTTTCCGGTACATTATTAAAATCAATTGTGTATATATGAAATTAAACTCATGATTTTTATTTAGAAATGTTGATGTAACTTTACTGTATCAACTATATAGCATCTCTTGATGTGCTGGCCAGCAATGGTTATTTGTAAGCATAAGAGACGTAACTTTTACAAAATGGTGTTCAGTTCTCTGTGCAACTTAAGTGCCAGTCAAAATTCATTACATGGCAAAGAGCCCAACAGCTTTTGACCCAGCAGGCACTGCTACTAAAGAAGAAGAGGGGAAGAGGCTATTTTTCACAACTCAGCCTTCAGCCGCCCCATACTGCTTTCCACCTAGTTCTGCAAGGTGTCCCCAACTCTCGAACAGATTTTAAAGAGGTACTGCAATGGGGAGGAAGAATCAGCAAAAGTCAGCTATCAGCAGAGGTATGCGCTGGATCAAAAGCTGTCCAACTGGATTCAACCCCCAAATGTTTAAATACAGTAAGCATTCTGTACTGAGGGAGATAGGGCTGCTAACTTTCATTTAATTCACCTAGGAGAGGAGCTGAACCATTATTGTGGTCCACACTTCAAATGAAGACCACTTTAACAATGATGCTCAGGTTGGTCACTAAAGGCTAGAAACAGAATTCAACCATTTAAAAAGCACTACAGAACGAAAGTCCACATGCAAATGCTGCCTAACCAGATAGCTTAAAGAGACTAATGTATCAACCAACTCACGAGTGTACATAACTACCGTATTTTTTGCTCTATAAGACTCACCTTTTCCCTCCTAAAAAGTAAGGGGAAATGTGTGTGTGTCTTATGGAGCGAATGCAGGCTGCGCAGCTATCACAGAAGCCAGAACAGCAAGAGGGATTGCTGCTTTTGCTGTGCAGTGATCCCTCTGGCTGTTCTGGCTTCTGGGATTCAGAATATTTTATTTTTTTCCTCCTCCAAAAACTAGGTGCGTCTTATAGAGCAAAAAATACGGTATGTGGCAATACTATACGGTCATCTGTATTGCTCTAGTAAAGCCGTGAATCATAACATACCCCTGCATCTGACGTAAAATATGGCGTGGTAAAATCTCTTATCAGTACTTGCAATACACACAAATTGTAAGTTACCACTTCCCTGCTATAAATACATAAATAAGATTTTAGAACAGTGAAAAAAGCATGAAAAATGTCTACAGTGCGTTCACTTGCACTGCACCTTTAATTAGAAAATATATAAAATATCATCATCAGAAACTTCATTTAAATTGACCTCTTCACTTGCTAATTAAAAATTGTTTGACCTCGTCGTGAGAGGCATGACACCGGAACAACTTGTTCTAAAGCACCAGTTGCCATTCAGCTGACAAGGACTTTATATGAAAACTTCATTGTTTTAATCAGAAAAAAGATAGTAGCAGGCAGGATGACAATGAACACCTTATTTACAGAGATGCTACTTTTACAGCTTCCATCAAGAAAATTAAAAAGACAGTTTTCTACATTTAGGGTATTCCCACAATGACAATGGTTTTTTAAAAAAATATCACCACAAACTTGTAGCTGCTTCCAATATGCTTTTCACCAACTCTGATCTTTCAGAACCATATTCAGAAGTACAGGCCTAATTGAATCAGATGTACATAGAATTATTTTAGAGTTACAACAATATGGTCTTAAGATAAGAAGCCGTGAACAGCAGCCGGTGCTATAACAAATCACAGCTAAAAGTCTTCAGTCCATCCTGTTCCTTCAAATAAGGTCAGCAACTAGATTAAAGAAAGAGATAACATATTGAAGGCATGATAATGAGCTGAGCGCAAACAGTATTTATCACAATACTTGAGGGTCTAGCCAAACATCCATTTGACATACGGCTTACAACTTTATGTGCATGAGCAAAGATGAAATTATGCTTAGGGACCAGCTGGAGAGACGTGATTGCAATACACAGAAGGCTGGGGAGACAGTCTGGCACAGTGGATAGTGTCCAATACGGAGGAGCACAGAGCCCTGGATTCCTAATATCCACCACATATTCCATTATGAAGTATATGGCTAAGAAAACGCAACTAACTTTGTTAGGGAATGCATGTGGATGGAGATAAGTTTAAGAGCAGCTTATCTGAACTCTCAGGGTTCTGTTTTTATTTCCTTGCTATACTGTATGGCAGGAGTAACATTTGCACAGGCTTGCTTAGCGTTAATATTTGTGCGTCATTCCATAGCATCATCTCTCATCTATCAACAGGATTCCAGCTGGGACAACAGGTCCAATTTAAACTGTCTGTACTGTACAGCAGAAATACAATTATGGAGCCTGTTCATCACTGAGCTGGCATGCTGCGTGTGATGGAAGGCCTATCTTCCTTCTCTTCAGCAATCTTGAAATCACAAAGCTTCTGTTTGATTAGTGAACAGCTATTTATTTCATACATGCAATGTAACCAGTCAATCCAAAGAAGATGATGGCTATCTGCCTGAGTAGGACCAGGTTAGGCAAAGAATCAGATACTCACCATTCATGGGCATTTCATCAATCTGAGTGGAATAGTACTGCTCAATGTCTCGCAGAATACGGATGTCGTCGTTCTTTACAAAGTTGATGGCGACACCTTTCCGGCCGTAGCGGCCTGATCTACCAATCCTGGTGGGGCAAGAGCGGGACTCAGAATCAGTGAAATTAAATAAGCAATCGCACAAATCAGAATTTTCCTATAGTTTATTCTTTTACATTTGTTTACATTTATCTTGCTCAGGGCAACCAAAAGCAACTTCAAGCAATCAAAAAACTACAGTGGTGCCCCGCAAGACGAATGCCTCGCAAGACGAAAAACCCGCAAGACGAAAGGGTTTTTCGGTTTTTGCGACGCTTCGCTAGACGATTTTCCCTATGGGCTTGCATCGCAAAGCCCATAGGGAAATCTCGGGGACCTTTTTTTAAATGCTGGCGGTGGGGAGCAAAGCCTTTTTCCCCCCTCCGGACTTCAGAAGAGGTCCAGGAAGGCCGGCGGGGGCGAAAGGCTTTGCTCCCCACCGCCAGCATTTTAAAAGCGGTCCGGGATAGCAGGGAAGCGCTTCCCGCTATCCCAGACGGCTTTTGAAGGCAGACTTTTGCCCCCCGCCCGCCTTGGGAAGAGGTCCTGGACTTTGCCCCCCTGCCTGCCTAACCGGGGGCTTTTAAATCGCCCCGGGACTGTCCGGGGCGATTTAAAAGCCCCCGGACGGCTTTTGAAGCCTCCCCCTGCCGCCTGGCATCGGGGCATCGTCCCGATGTCGGGTGGCGGGGCGGGAAAGCCTTCCCCCGCCGCCCGCCTTCGGGGCATCGTCCCGATGCCGGGCGGCGGGGCAGGAACGCCTCCCCCCGCCGCCCGGCTTCGGGGCATCGTCCCGATGCCGGGCGGCGGGGCGGGAAAGCCTCCCCCCGCCGCCCGGCATCGGGGCGGGAAAGCCTCCCCCCGCCGCCCGGCTTCGGGGCATCGTCCCGATGCCGGGCGGCGGGGCAGGAACGCCTCCCCCCGCCGCCCGGCTTCGGGGCATCGTCCCGATGCCGGGCGGCGGGGCGAGAAAGCCTCCCCCCGCCGCCCGGCATCGGAACGATGTCCCGAAGCCCGGCGGCGGGGCGGGAAAGCCTCCCCCCGCCGCCCGACTTCGGAACGATGTCCCGAAGCCCGGCGGCGGGGCCGCGAAGCCTGGGCGGGCTGGCAACTCTCCGCAAGGAGCGCTCCCGCTGCTTGCAGAGAGGTCAGCGAAGCCTGTCCTGGACCTCTTCTGAAGGCAGGCGGGGGGCAAAAGTCTTTGTCCCCCCTGCCTGCCTTCCCAGGGGCTTTTAAATCGCCCCGGACAGCGGAGAAGTCCTCCGCTGTCCCGGGTGATTTTAAAATGCCGCCTGCCAGAAGAGGTCGGGGGAAGGCGGTTTCCATAGGAACGCATTAATTGATTTTCAATGCATTCCTATGGAAAACCGTGCATCGCAAGACGAAAAACTCGCAAGACGAAGAGACTTGCGGAACGAATTAATTTCGTCTTGCAAGGCACCACTGTAATGATGGACATGTGCCATATATTCTAGACAACAATTCATCTTACAAGTTTTTTAAAAGACACATCTTTCATGTTAAATGTAAGTTTTTGAAGGACTTTAAAAAGCAGGAGCATTTTCTTTGTTAAACACCATATTCTGAAATCTTCCATCATTTTTTCTGGAAGAAATCTTAAGTGTCCCCCCAAAACATCTATCTCCCTTTTCACTTGCCCCCCCCCCCATTTTAGGCAGCTGGAAAGGGAAAGCTGCTTCCCCAAAACCTTTTTCAAAGCTTCCCATTGCAAAATAAGAGTTTAATATATGTGCACGCTTACCTGTGTATATACAATTCTCTGTTGTTTGGCAAGTCATAGTTAATAATCAGGGACACCTGAGGAACATCCAGACCTCTGGCCCAAACATCTGTAGAAATAAGAACTCGGCTGTAGAAAGAAAAAGAAAAAAGCAGTTACTGAATTGCAGAGACCCTCATAAATTACACTTGTTCCTTTGTCTGCAAAAATTACTGCAAAAGATCCAAGTAGAAAGGAAAACGTCTCCACAGACTTGTGTTTTCTGCAAATATGCAAAGAGTTGTCCATGATTTTACAATGGTATGCATGCAATTTTCAGGATGAAATTTCATTTCAAAGTTCTATGTAGCTACTTCACAAGACTTGTTCCGCTGTGCATTCATTCTATCTGCATTCTTCTGCTAGAAAAACACTGTTCTTTTTGAATTTGCAAAGCGAGGACAGACAAAGGGTACTGGCCAACTTAAAACACACACACAATCTTGGTTAAAGTCTCTGGGGAAAGGTGAAACATGAATGGAGTTTTATTCTGCATAATTCTGGGTCCTGCTCTGCCCACTGTTCGGAGGGGGGACCCTAACACCTTTCCAGTAGGATAACGTGGCTCTCTTTCCAAAAACGTTCCCCCATCCCTGCTATATTCAAAAATTGCTGCCATACCTTGCCCCAGATCTGAATTCTTTCATGATGGACTCCCTTTCCTTCTGCGGCATGTCACCATGCATGGATGAAACAGTGAAATTTGCTTCTCTCATCTTCTCAGTCAGCCAGTCAACCTGAGCCAGAGAGCAGTCAGTTAATTTTTAAATTTGGCAAGAGTAATCCTCCAAAAAAAGTTAGTTTTAGTTCTGCCCAACTGTCAGTGCCAACATGAATCATGACTTGACTAAATCAGGCATTGTTCGTTGCTGACGTACCTTTCTCTTGGTGTTACAGAAAATGACAGCCTGTGTGATGGTGAGTGTGTCATACAGGTCACACAATGTATCAAACTTCCATTCTTCCCTCTCCACTGCCACAAAGAACTGTTTGATCCCTTCTAGCGTCAACTCATCACTGGATAGAGGCAGGAGAGGGGAGAAATTTTGAGCTGATTGACTTTAAATTGTTAAAAGACATTACATTTATAAAACTGAACATTTATCACTGCAATGGTATTCTCTAGAACTGTCCATTCAAGTCTACAGGAATGCCTATAGTTAAATTGCCAGATGGCAATATAGTGCAAATCTGTCCAATTTTAAAACTCAGTAGTTGATTTTGTGATTAACAAGGCAAAGAGAAGTGGCACAATGTGGTGGATAAGAGCTGGAAAGTCCCCACCTGAGCCACAAACCTATTAAGTGGCCTTAGGGTAGTCAATAACCTCTCAGCCTCTGCTTGCACCTTCCCATTTGTAATATGGGGATAACAATGACATGCTTTACAGTGTGTTTTTTGAATACGCAGGCAAAGTGCTATACAAATGCTAAGTACAATGTTTACAAAACACTTTTGTATCCGCTTCAAGAAAGCCCAATGGGGCCAAAATCCCAGTTTTCATACCCTCCAGAGGAATTTAGACAGAAGGACAAGGATCAGGAAGGAAACAATCAAATGCATTCAGAGAAAATATTTCAGATATTTAACACTGTCACTGTCACCAACGTGAGCTAAACTTGTAAACTCACTCACCGCTTGACCAGAATGCGGATGGGGTCAGTCATGAATTTGTTGGTCATCTCCAATATCTCATGTGGCAAGGTGGCACTGATCAGAACCACCTGTGTTGCTGGAGGAAGGTATCTGTACACATCATAAATTTGCTCTTTAAAACCTAGATGAACCAAACAAGAGAGAGTACATTTGAGAACCTTATTGTACCTTGGTGCACATTTATTACAACCAAAGCCACTCCAAATTAGATTCCTCCATGCCCGATCACTATAGTCCATGTGTTGATAACCTCTAGGCTGGATTACAATGCACTCTATTGGGCTTGGTCTGGAAGCTCCAGCTGGTGCAGAATGGACTGGCTGCCCATTTACTACCAAACAAGGTTCAAGGTCTCTGTATTCATTTACAAAGCCCCAGGCAACTTAAGTCCAGAGTACCCCAGGAACTGCTTGGGTAAGTATTGCTGTCTGTCTGCTGAATTGGTGAAGCACATTTGACAGAGGTAAAGGTAAAAAGGTAAAGGATCCCTGGACGATTAAGTCCAGTCAAAGGTGACTATGGGGTTGCAGCGCTCATCTCGCTTTCAGGCCGAGGGAGCCGGCATTTGTCCACAGGACGTGTGGGTCATGTGGCCAGCATGACTAAACCATTTCTGGCACAATGGAACACCGTGACAGAAGCCAGAGCGCATGGAAATGCTGTTTTATCTTCCTGCCACAGCGGTACCTATTTATCTACTTGCACTGGCGTGCTTTTGAACTGCTAGGTTGGCAGGAGCATTTAGTCATTTTATATTGCCCGGGACAACCCAAAGTGACTTGCAATCAAACAAAATACAAGCTAGCAGTTCTGCAAGCTGTTAACGAATGAAGCACTGGCAATCGTAGAACTGAAGAGTTGGAAAAAGACCATGAGGATCATCTAGTCCAACTCTCTGCGATGCAGAAATCTTTTGCCCGACACGGAGCTCAAACTCACCTTTCATCACTTTACCCCTCCAATCTAAAAAGGTAAGGTGCACTCACACTTGTTTTAATGTTATGGCATAAAGCTTCAGTGGGGGGGGGGGGGGCACAGCTGCAGATGACACTTGGCCATAGATTTTTCCTGCCTACTCACCAAATAATTATTTGGTGCCTTGCCGATAATTAACAAGTACATTGGTACCTTGGTTTACGAACTTAATCCGTTCCAGAAGTCTGTTCTTAAACCAAAGCCGTTCTTAAACCAAGGCGCACTTTCCCTAATGAGTCCTCCCGCCACTGGTGCCTTCCACTGTTTTGTTTCTGTTCGCAGACCGAGGTAAAATTCGCTAACTGGAACACTACTTCCGGTTTTGCGGAATTCTTATACCGAATAGTTCATAAACAGGGCTGTTCTTAAACCGAGGTACCACTGTATACAGTCATACCTCAGGTTGAAGACGCTTTGAGTTAAGCGTGTTCGAGTTGCGCTCTGCGGCAACCCGGAAGTAACGAAGCACGTTACTTCCGGGTTTTGCCGCTTGCGCATGCCCAGATGCTCAAAATGACGTCACACGTATGCGCAGAAGTGGCGAAAAGCGATGCATGTGTGCACAGACGTGCCATCGTTAGTTACGTTTACCTCTACATGTGAACGAGGCTCCGGAACGGATCCCGTTTGTATCTAGAGGTACCATTGCAATGGTATTTTTTATCATTATGTGGTAGTGACCCTAGAAAGCACTTACAGATTTCTCAATGAAAAATAGCACATGATTTCTGGCAAGTTAGCCCTCAATAACCATCCTGATGCCACTTGGAAGGAGTTTCCAAGTATTTGTATGACAGAAAAACACACATTTCTCCGACACTTTAGGCAAACTTGTTTTGGATTTTTATAGGAAAAAAACCATGACTTGCCTCCACAACAAAAGTTTAGGACATTGGGATTAAAATAATTCTTTACCTTTATTGAGCATCTCATCAGCTTCATCCAAAACCAACATTTTGATGGCACGGGTTCTTAGACTTCTGCGACGGATCATATCTGAAAGATTTCAGATTTGCATCAAGAAACAGGGATCTAGCAGAGATGCTGAGTCACTTCTTATTCTGCAAACTGTTGGCTCAGAGGAGCAAAGGGAGTCTGATCTCAATTGGAATTATGACAGCAGTGGTATACTTCCCAAGCACACAAGAATAAAAAATCTGATTATACAAAAGTTACAAAGCTACAGCACTACTCAAGCTAATTTCATGTAGTTCCCACATTGTATTTCTGTTTATATGGTGCTTTCACTGATTGTTTAAAACTAAGACAAAGTGCAGAATAAGGGAGGAATGAGGACGACGGGGGTAAGAGAACCACAGCTGTCGTTCCACACCTGGAGCACAGAACTAAGGACTGAAAAGTATCTTGAGCATAAAGCTTACAAGCGTCTACTCAACACATTAAGTCAAATTCTTTGGTTTTCCTTAATAAAATTAATCTTCTCACCAAATACACGCCCTGGTGTGCCAGCAACAACATGCTGTCCGTAATCCAGCTTCCTAATGTCTTCACCAACGTTGGTCCCACCAATACAGGCGTGACACTGGACATTCATGTAGTCACCAAGTGCAAGAAGCCCCTGCAGGAGCAAGCACACAAACAGCTTATATTCAAGGGTACTACACAACCCAAACAGTAACTGAACTTGAGACCTCGGCAAGAGCCATGACATCTCCTGTGAATGCATGTGTCAGAGACTGAGGAGGTGCATTCTCCAGTATGTAAATACTATTTCATTTTCTAAGTCAGGAGTGTTTGACTTCTTTTGTCTTGTCGCTGCAGCCATTTCTACAGCTGTTTGATAAGATTCAAAAGTGCTAAATGGTGCAATGCACCATTGGTACCTTGGTTTACAAACTTAATCCGTTCCAGAAGTCCGTTCTTAAACCAAAGCCGTTCTTAAACCGCTCTTAAACTGCTATTCTACTTTTCATCTATCGTACAACTCCAGGCGGCATGCAATGGACTCCCTGGCAGTCTTCCATCCAAGCACTGACCCAATTCAAACTTGCTTAGCATTTGGAAGGTTGCTGCGATCCTGTGTTCTCAAACCATGTCTGAGACTTGCTGCTAATTACAAGATGCTACTGTAGGCAAATTATGGGCTTTCAGAATTTAAATCAGGAGAGACCACTGTGATTGTGCTAAGTGTTAACTCTAAGGGCGCTTGTATGCAGCACCATTCTGTTTAGGCAGTTGCAGAAACATTTGCAGCCACTCTAGAAGCATCCACAAGGCACCGAGGCTTCAATATAATGCTGCACCCACCTGAGATAACTGAGCTGCTTGTAGTGGAAGGAGAACAGAGCTTGTCACAGGGCCTAAAGATGCTGCAGCATTCCATTTTCATAAGTTACAATATTGTATAAGATTTGCTTACCTTCTGAATCTGTACTGCCAATTCTCTTGTAGGTGCCAATATCAATGCTTGCGTTTCACGAACCTGATTGAAATGAAACAGTTTAAGTGTTGCAGCCTTCATTCCTTCTAAAATGTTATTTGAAATTTGAAATGTTCACATATCAACTTATGATCTCCCTTAATGAGACAAAGCATGCATAGAGTATTTGGGATGAAATCCCATGTTCAAAAAATGTAATTAATCTGGATCGTTGTCCTTGGTTAATGTTAAAACAATGAGATGATATACTATAACTAGTCAAGACAGTATTTGCATCTTCAAAAGTAAGCGTTGAGTATTTGTGTTCCAAAGGTACCTGGATGTCCAGACACTGTAGAACGGAGATGGAAAACGTTGCTGTTTTGCCTGTTCCAGACTGTGATCTAGAAAGAATAGTATTTTTAATAGCTGTGTCTGAAAACATAAGCAATAAATATCACCATATACAATATTATCCTTGTTGAGTACTATCAAAATATTTTTGACAGATTATCCATTAATGAAACCAGATATGCAAATCTACCTGAGACCAGCCTCCAAATAAAATTTAAGACTAATATATGTACTGTGCTAATCAATTCTAAATGGAACAAACTTTGTCTACTGAGATTATCTGCATTACTGCTTATTTAACCTAAGATAAAAGTGGTTTACAATAGATAAAGCTAATACTAGAACTTACATGCAAAATAAGTGAGAATTCTCCTGAACATCTAGATTCTAATTTTGCACAGTTATAGGTATATGGTCACAATGAGATCAATGTGGGAGGTCACCTACAGCTACCTATGAATGCCATCTATGATAAAATTACCAGATTTTTTTCAATGAAATCAGGGACACTTTTCAACGTCAATGGATTTTGTATGGGGACTGATTTGTAAATCCGGGGACTGTCCCTGGGAAACAGGGATGTCTGGTAACCTTAGTCTATGAAAAACTATACCTACAGGTAATAATTATAGCTGTGTGGGATTGTGTCAGAGAGTAAAAGACACCAAGTAAAGGCATCTCTTTCAAAATGGTTCATGGAGACAGCAGTTCTACACATGCTTACTAGTGAGCAAGTCCCAATGAACCCAATGGGATTTAGTTTTGAGTAAACATGCCATAAATTGCCCTCTTGAACTTACTCTAGTCCTGTGCATTCAAAAGTATCGTTCCTTAAAATCTAAGAACATGGCAAGAGCTGAGTAAAGAATGAAGCTGGTGAGTTGGGGTGGGGCTGTTGGGGGCCTGACACTGCAATCCTGACACTGCAATCCTGACCCCCTTTAGAGTGGGGAGTTTTAATTGGATTGCTATTACTTTTAAAATAAATAAATAGGAACCTATTTTTTTATTGCAAGTTTCTCAGTGGAGGTTGAATTACCTTCTGTCATGGATGCTTTAACTGCGATTCTTGCATTGCAGGGGGTTGGACTAGATCACCCTTGGAGACTCTTCCAACTCTCTTTATTCAATTAACTATTTAGTTCATTTAGTCTAACAATATCCCAAAGTCCTGTATGTGTGTGTGTGTATGTGTGTGCAATTTCACTTACTGTGCAATCACATCTCTTCCTTTAATGATCTGTTTGATAGCTCTCTGCTGGATAGCTGAAGGCTTCTCAAAACCTACAAAATTCATTTGTAAAATTTAGATTTACATTGGCCAGAGCAATACTGTAATAAAACCAACATTTAGAAACCAAAGTACTGAAATCTGTAGCTGTTGGCACTCAATTTTAAACAGTAATAGGAGCTATGGAGGAGACTGGGGAGAGGAAGGGAAAAGTCACAGTCAGGTGCCAACATTTATTATTTGCTAATGAAAGTGGCCAATGACAACGTGCAAACTTCACACATCTCTAAATTCACAAAGTAAAAATTCGATGAGGGAGGCAGCTACAAATGACCAAGAAGGGGAAGTTTGATTTGATGTCTCCTTAAATAACAAAGGGTTGTATCAAACTATCATATTCAGAGTACACCCACTGAAGTCAGCAGACTTAAATAATGACTAACTTAAGTCCACTGATTTCAACTGGTTTACTCTTGAGTATGGTTTACATCTGATACAACCTTTTGCATTTATGGGAGAAAAGAGGAAGAAACTTCAAATCCAGGGTAGTTAACATGGTACCTTCCAGGTGTTCTTAGACTAGAAGTCCCATCACCCTGTTGTAGCTGGGGCAGATCAGAGCTCAAGTCCAGTAGCACCACTGCTTTATATGATTGAAGTCAGTTTTATTTCAGAACAAATCCTATCTTGGGCACACTTTCCAACAGCAATTCTCATCACAATCCTCTTCCCCTTTTCCTTTTGTACTGTGTCTTGTAGACTTTGATACACCAACACAAAGGAGAGTCCCTCCCCCCCCAAAATACACAAAAACCAGTGCGCCCATTAAAAAAACTGATGTAGCTGATGTTTTGGAATGCAGTAGCAATACAATACATACTAACAGTGTATGTAGGCACTGCAACAGGTGCAACATAATACCCATTCCGCATTTGTATGAACTTGATCATTTAGTGTGGCGGCGCTTACATCTTGGAACTCCCTGCCAATTGATATTAAGCAGGAGACTTCGCTGCTTCGAGGAATTCACTTTCTTTTTACAATCAAGCGGCGTATAAATTTCATGGAAGTAAAACAAATAACCCAATGAAAACACACGTGGGGACGAATTACAATGGGACTACATTTAAACGGCCTCGGTCCTGTATACCTGAAGGAGCGTCTCCACCCCCATTGTTCAGCCTGGACACTGAGATCCAGCGCCAAGGGCCTTCTGACGGGTCCCTCATTGCGAGAAGTGAGGTTACAGGGAACCAGACAGAGGGCCTTCTCGGTAGTGGCGCCCACCCTGTGGAACACCCTCCCTTCAAATATGAAGGAAATAAGCAGCTATCCTATCTTTAAAAGACATCTGAAGGCAGCCCTGTTTAGGGAATTTTTTAATATTTAGTGCTGTATTGTTTTTAACACTCGATTGGGAGCCACCCAGAGTGGCTAGATGGGCGTGGTATAAATAATAAATTATTATTATTATTATTATTATTATTATTATTACTAAAAAATAATAAATCTTATATAGCATTCCTTGGAATTGTTTTCGAATCTTAACGCCGTTATTTACATCTCACACCGGCGCCTACCTGGGCAGAGGAGGATACATAAAAAGCACCGAACGCAAGTATGAATAACGGCCGAAACCGTCCCGGGGGGGGGGCGGGGAGCTGCTTCCCTTCCCTTCCCTCCCACACGCCCTACTTCCGTGGAAAGGGCCGCGCGGCCAGCCCCCCCCCCCCGCTCCCGCCGGCTCCGCGCGCGCACCGTAGGCGTAGATGCCGCGCAGGAGGTCCTCGCGGAGGCCCATGGTGTCGAAGGTGGGGGTGACGTCCACCTCCTCGCTGGTCTCGAACTCCACTTTGGTCATGTCCTCCTCCTTCAGCAGCCGCTTTCGGGCCGAGCCCGCCGAACCTCCCGTAGGCCCCGACATCCCGCCCGCCTGTCACCCGCTCGAGGCTTCTTCTTCTAGCCCTTCCGAACCCCAACCGACGCCGCCACAGGAGACCTCCTTCGCCCCAACCGGCCTCGACCGAGGAGATGCCCGCACGACGCGCCGGAAGAGCGAAGGCCTTAACGCGACACGCACCCCGCGCGAGACCGCCGGGGATTTGCGCATGCGCCCCAGCCGCCCCGTTCCCGACGCGCTCAAATGGACGTAAGCACGCTCGATGCTCGTTCAAAATCCTGCGCCCGGGCGGCGTTGCGTCACTCCCATAGAGATAGGAACTTAGAGGTGCCAGGGATATTTCTTAGAGTGAAACAGCCTTTCTTAACCTTGGGCCCCTAGATGTTAGAATTGTAGAGTTGGAAGGGACCATGAGGTTCATCGTCCAGCTCTGAAAGATTCAGGATTTATTTATTTTTTGTTTATTTGTTTTTTATATTTGTTTATTTTCGACCTCTGAGTTTCAGGATTATTATTTTTTGCCCAATGTAGGTTTCAGAGATTAAGAGGCTCGTGTTTTACAGACTGAGCTGTCCCACCTACTGACCGTTGTTGGACTACAGCTCCGGCATCCCTGACCGCTGGTCCTGCTAGCTAGGGATGATGGGAGTTGTAGTCCAACAACATCTGGGGACCCAAGGAGAAAGCTCCATAGAAATCAAGAAGGAAATTCATTGTAGATTTTAACGTAGGTCTAATTATGTGTGTTTTGAGTGTTTTGGACTGAACCCAGTTTCATTTTCGTTAAATAATTTCTAAATGCATGTCTGTCTTTCACATTTTTGTGTTCTGCTTTACATTTCTGGGATGGAACCATTAAATGGTTTACCACATGGCTTGAAACATCACATACAACATTACAAGTTAAAATTAAAAAATGTAATAAAGGTACATATGTAAAACAACACCATAATTAACAGTGAAACAAAATGTTGTCGTTTTAAGTATTTTTAAAATACAAATGTTTCCTCTTTTGTTTTGAGCAGGCTGGGGGTGAGGAATGTCAGGCATGTGTCTATTTGCCATGTTTGAGGCAGGAGTTTTAAATGGGAAAGCAGTGCAGATTGAAGGGTTTGACAAAGTTTCCGAAAACTTATTTTATAGACCTGCCACCCATTTCACTGAAAACATCTGCATTCACACCATACATTTAAACCCCACATGCACCCCTGTAAAGAATCCTAAAAACTAGTCTACTCACCACAGAGCTACAATTCTCAGGATTCTTGGGTGTGTATGTGGGTGAATGTGCCTTGTGGTAAGGCTGGGTACATATTATACCTTTAACTGGTTTTAAAGCCAAGAGAACAGTACTTGTTCATTCCGTTAAATATATAATAAATTGATAAATTACATTATATCGTTTCAGCTGCAGTGTCTCAAATGTGAGATCAGGGGTGGCTTTCTGACACTAGAGAGCACGGCAAATGCAGGAATCTTTCAACTACAGCATCCCTGACAAATGGCTATCCATTCTCTGCTTAAATACCTCCAGTGAAGGTGAGCCCATTACCTCCTGAGGCAATCTGTTCCACTGTTAAACCATTAGACAGTTTCCTCCTGCAGTGGAGGTCTAGGATTCACCAGGGATTTGTGGCCGAGCAGGTCAACAGCACCGCAGAGACCTGTCTACCTCCCGAGCAGATTAGGCACTGTTGTCTTGAACAGGCACACAGGTTGCTTGATGCATCTCCTACGGATGACCATGGACTTGGAGTGTGCACAGCAGTAGAAGACCAGCAAATGTCTGAGCTTATGTGTGTGGCCAGGCTGCTATGAGTGACATACAGCCAGAGCTGACTCAACCGTTAGGTGAACTGAAGCAGCTGCCTCAGGCACCAGAAGCCCCCAAAGTGGCAGCTGAATCCTAAGTTCTTCATCTCTACTGTCATTCCTCCTTGCCAGGCAATCAGAATAAAGTTTCCTTGGGTGCCTGATGGTCTGCTCCCAATGCCGCCTCTTTTCCTGAATAACTAGTTTTGTCTAATTTTGAACCAGAAATATTGTGGTGCACTATTCCTGGAATACTGCAATACCCAGTTGATGCAGGGAGTGAATGGAACAAGTTCCTATTCTATCTCCCAGTTCCAAAAATATATTTAATACGAACACTCCACAAGTAGCAGACATACCAGATATTACACTGATAATAATAGATACTGACACTTGATCTTTGTCAATTGGCTGAGAAGCAATGCCAGTTGTTCGGGAAGCACATAGAAACTACTTTTCCAATGGATTATTGGGTACCAAGAGCAAATAGAGGCTGTAAAGTGCTCACTGCTGCAATGTTTCCAGGTTCACAAAATATACTTCAACAACATTTACTATGTCCATTGTCCAACCAAGCAGCCTCTTGACAGACACTTTAATTTCAAGAATTCTGGATTTTCTCAACCGTGTCAATTTCTCAACTGGCTGGCTGGCCCGTTGTGATAGTCTTTGGTGCAGTGTTTGCATAAACCCATCCATTTACTTTTCATGCGCTGTGTAACTGTTAGCTTACTGCGTCCCAGTGGAGGTCCCAAGTGTTTCACTTGGATAGCTTTCTGTTCTTCATATAAAATAATGCAAAAACACAGCTATGTGAACAGAACACTCATGCTTACGTTAAAATTTGTGCCCCTTAGCAAAGGGGTGTTTGCAGGAAAAAATGTTATGCATATAATAACATTGCTATGCTGTAAATGAGTTTTCTGCACATAATAACTGCAGGGGGGAAAGTAACTGGTTGGTTTTGCATACCCTTTGAAACTTGGCAGAGGCCGGTCCATTAGGGCAAATGCCCCACCAACCTTCATCTGCCCTCAGCCAAATATTTTTATTTTTTAAAAAACATTGACTCTGCATCTGAGTCTGTTTTCTGTCAGACACATTAGTCACACTTGGTCATGCTATATTTGTGACTCTCAGAAATGGCGAGCGGGGGGAGATGGGGACAGATAGCAGTGATTCAGCCTTTATCATGCGGAACGAAGGAAGCACTTCTTAACCATTTAGATGAAAGAAGTTAGGGAGAAGCTTGAGGTTGGTTTGAAGTATGCGGGTTCTACCCAACTAAGCATTACTCAGAATAGACCCAATGAAATTAATGGCCCCAAATTTCAACAGCTCTACTCTGAGATCACATTTGCACATTTAAAGCACTGCAATACCACTTTTAAGCAGTCATGGCTTTCCCCACAGAGAACTTGTAGTTTGTTCAGGCTGCTTGTTAGGAGACCCCCTATTTTCCTCATAGACTGACAATTCTCACAGCAGTTTATCGATCAATCCCTCTTCACAGAGAACTCAGAGAATTGCAGCTCTGGGAGGGGAATATGGCAGGCTTCCTAACTCCCCACACCCTTAGCAAACTCCGACTCCCAGAATTCCTTGGGGGAAGCCATGACTGTTTAAATTGGTATCATAGTGCTTTGAATGTATGGTGAGAATACGGCTGGATACTGTATATACACAGGGCTGTAGCGAGGGGGTGGTGAGGTGGGCCCCCATTAGGGGGACCCCCACAAAATCGACTTAAAAATACACCCATAAATATAAATATTGATTATTGCCTCATAAGAAATGGTTTTAAGTAGCGGGTGAATTGAATGGGTGAAGGTGGGGAAGTTGGAGGAGAGGTGGAAAGAAGAGCTAATTTGTCTGTGGTTAGGGGGGCACAGTCTGGATGGTTCTGCCAGGGGCACAAGATCACCTAGCTAAGATTCCGTATATACAGCACGTAAAGGTAATGGTAAAGGACCCCTGAATGGTTAAGTCCAGTCAAAGACAACTATGGGGTTGCGGCGCTCATCTCGCTTCAGGCCGAGGGAGATGGCGTTTGTCCACAGACAGTTTTCTGGGTCATGTGGCCAGCATGACAAAACCGCTTCTGGCGCAATGGGACACTGTGTGATGGAAGCCAGAGTGCATGCCATCTACATAAGGTGTGCATAGACAAGTTAAGTCCTACTGAACTTCAAAAGTCTTGCTGCTTAGCAAAAATGCTTAGCATTTGCTGCAGCTCAGAAAATCAATTACACTAGCCAGCATCAGATTTAGAGCAGGGCAGGCTGTTCCCCTGCACAGGGCGCCAAGCCGAGGGGGTTCAAAATAACAATACCTATATTCAGAGCTTTTTTTTCTGGGGAAACGCATACCCTTAAATGTTTTGTGAATCTAAGTTTGGCCTCGTTGAGGGGCAGTATTTCAATATGAGTAGGAAAATGAGAGTACCCCTAATCATTCTCTTTTGGGGTGAAATCACTGCCTATATTTATGGCCATACCTACTAAGTAGATCCATAAGAAAAGGAACTGTACCAGAGACGGATTTAGGTTTGATGAGGCCCTAAACCAGGGGTCAGCAAACTTTTCTAGCAGGGGGCCAGTCCACTGTCCCTCAGACCTTGTGGGGGGCTGGACTATATTTTGAAAAAAAATAATGAACAAATTCCTATGCCCCACAAATAACCCAGAGATGCATTTTAAATAAAAGCACACATTCTACTCATGTAAAAACAGTGTGTTTCCCGTGGGCCGGATTTAGAAGGTGATTGGGCCGGATCCGGGCCCCAGGCCTTAATTTGCCTACCCATCCTGAGCTACTGAAGGTAATGGGGCCCTTTATATGCCCAGCTGTCCTTTGCCAACAACAAATTGTCGGTTTTTTGTGTTGAATATATGCTATATGGTAATTTATGGACCTAATAGGTATCAAAAACCATTTGCACATAACAAATAGGAGCCTACACAATACAAAACACTGTTGCTGTATGTAGGTTTTATTTTCTTTTTAATCTTATATTTTGGAAATGTAAATCCAGGGGTTTTTTCCCTTTCAATTTTTTGGGGGGCCCGCAAGAGTGTGGGGCCCTAAGCTGTACCCAAATGATTGTGAAAATAATAAGAAATATCTGGTGGGGCGCCAAATTTTGCCCTTGCTCGGGGCGCCATAATACCCAAGTTCGCCCCGGTACTTGCTGGCCGGCGGTGGTGTCCACCAGAGCCGCTTCCCCTGTTCCCTGCTTGGCTTCCGCAGCCCTGCAGCCAGGGCACCTGCCGGCTCCTCCAAGCCAGCAGAGGAGGCCAGAAAGCCCATGAAGACACGCTGGAAGCGAGCCCGGCAGCAGGAGGAGAAGAGGGCGAGAGCGGTGCGCTCCGCTCGTCCCCTAGAGGCGCAGCCCTCCCCGAGAGGTCGGTCCCCTGCCTGGGAAGAGGAGCGCGCCGGAGAGCCGTTGCGCGCCGCGTCTGCTCCTGAAAGGAATCCGGGGTGGGCGGAGCGGGCAGGGGAGGCTGCAAGGGGAAAACCGCCTGCGAGCCGGAGGCTGCTCGCTTCAGCGTGGACGTCCTCAAGGGAGGAGCATCGGCGGCAGCCTCGGGAGAAAGGGAAGCAGAGCACGCTGGCATTGGCCGAGGGGACACAAAGGGGCCGCGAGCGGCGGAAGGTCGTTTTCTGCAGGGGAGATGCTGCGGGCGCGGCGCGGGTGGTAGAAGGGAGAGAAGCGGCCGGAGGAGAGAGGTGGGTACCGCTGAGACGCCCACCGCCCCACCTTTGCTCCGTAGGTTGACTCTGACTTCTGTGGAGCCCCCCACCCGCCTCTCAAATTATCTTCTCCGCCCTCAAATTATCTTCTGGGACAAGGGAAGCCAGGGAGTTTTGTGAGGGGAGTTGATCCTGGCTCTGCAACTTGGGCGGCAGATTGTCTCCCAGAACCATAGAATTGGAAGGGGACCCCGAGGGTCTTCTAGTCCAGCCCCCGGCGAATATCAACTTCTGTACTAATCTTTCTTGGCGTGGCTGCTCCTCTTTGAGACCAGCTTTTTTGCCGTTGGTCTTTTAAAATCCGAGTTTCCTCACCAGCCAGGGAGGTTGTGCTTCCAAGAGGTTTTCCTCGCCCGCTTTTCTCTGTGGGGTGACCTTTTGTCGATACTCTTTCCACATTTCTTCCCTCCAGCTCTCCAAACTGGCTGGGTCCTGCCTTGAAATCCCTCTCCTTTCTCATGTACCTGGTACTTCCTTCCTCGCCAAATGTGTAGCTTATGCTATTATCTGAAGAGCCTGGTCCTAAAAGCAACCAAAACTTTATTCTGAAATCTCGTCTCCGCACCTTCTCCGTTTTTAAAGAGAAGTAGGTTGCAAGGAACACCAGCTGTTGTTTTGTCTCGTTTTTGTAGTATAAACTCCTCCTTTATTAGTTCCTCTTGTGTGGAGGGAGTTTGGGGTGTAGGAGGAATTCGGCCATCCATCTCTTGCATCAAATTTAAGGCAAAATTTCCCAGCTTACCCCCTTTCAACTCCCCCTCCCCACTCATCAGCTGTCACCCATTTACACTGCACTTGAAATTTAAACTGGTTCAGGTAGCTGTCCTAACCCTGCTTACCTGGGTGTAAGCTCCATTGAATTCAATATAACTTACTTAAGAGTAGCAGTGTTGTTAATTTCATTAGTCAGTTGCTTTTTTAAAAAAGGAACTTCAAGTGACATGGTTAGGATTGCTCTGTTAGTCCTAGACAAGTGTAAACTAACAACAGCTAACTATTTGAGCATCCTCTGCCCTCAGGATGTGCTGGGTGGGACAGGTGTAGCCCAACACATCTGCAAGGCACCTGGTTGATGAAGGCTCCCTTAGGGCCTATGAGACTTGCTCTGCCCTGTTCCTTATTGTTTTCCTGTGCTCAAAGGAGAAAATATTGTTCTAGGAGAGACCAGAGGACTGTTGGATATCCATACTGAAGGATATGTGGCCCCTACCTACTTTTTCTAGATGCTCAATCCAAAGTATCAGGGAAAGGGCCATCACTCAGTGCCAGAAGATCTCCTCAATTTCAGAAGGCCCCAGATTCAATTCTGAACACCTGTAGGTAGGGCTCAGAGATATTCCCTGCCTGAAACTGAGACAATACTGAGTTGGATAGACCAAGGCTCTAACTCCCTATAAGGCAGCATCTTGTGTTTAATTACACTTGTGTCTTGCTATTCTTCCAAGGAACCCTGAGTGACATTTTAGCCTCAAAGCAAGCTCTTGTGGGCCCTTGGGAGTTTCGTCATATTATTCTGGAAGACGGGTGCTTCTGACAGAACAAATCACCACCATGCATTTCTTACTGTAAAAGCAAAGCTTTGGGGGTTGCAAGAGTTAAAGCGTGCCTCCATCTTCAAATCAGAATAAGGCTGTACCTCAGCTATGAGCAAGGATTTTCAAAGTTTCGTTGCAGCAAGTTTCCACTAGCCAAATGGTTTGTATCTTTCCAAGTGTAAGAAAGACAAACATCAGTTGACCCACGGAGCTCAGCTTTGTCCCAGGCATGAAGCCAAGTCTATTAATGGTGGGGGTTTTTGTTTTGAAAAGAAAACCGGCCTGTTGGCAGGCTTCAAGGTTCTCAAAAAAGCATATAATTAAGTAAATATTGAATGGGAGGGGGGAAATAAGATGAGCAGTTGTCGTCCCATTTCACTTTGCAATTTTAAGGAGAACACTTACAGCACCTTAGGGTGAAGACAATCAAAGGTCTTGTGGTGATGTGTTACAGGTTTGTTACAGTATAGGCTTTTCCGCATTGCAGCCCATATATCATCAGATATCTGTGTTATCGTTGCTCATTTAGCAGATAGACATGATCCTACATGTCCCATGTGCTCAGCTGGGCCTGCTTTGTGTCCTGCCACCAGCTGAGGCACAGCTGATGGGAAAAGGAGAGGTTGCCCAGATTATGAAATTCCCTGCCCAATGAGGGCACCCTGTGCCTCATAGTTTTACTGGTGTATTATAGTTTCCAGTGCCAAGTTAAGATGGTTTTTGTATATGAACGCATGTTGGTGTTTACAGCACACTCCTAACTATGTCAACTTAGAAGTCTTCTTGAATTCAGTGGGGCTTACTTCCAAGTAAATGGGGTTAGGATTGCAGTGCATCTATCTGTGTGCATGTATTCTGTTTTGCTTTCATTTTCTGTGATGATGTACTTTTTACGCTTTTAATTAATTTAAACATTAAAATGTTTAAAGAGTCAAGAGTGGAAAGGCAAGGTATAAATGTTGTAATAAATGCCCCAGAACACTCTCTCAAAAGATGTTAGAAAGCTGCCAGGTTTATGATGAGTGGGAGCAGGCAAGCCCAGTTGAGATAATAATTCCTTTCTGTTTTGTGTAGAGGCTTGAGAAGGAAGCTCATGTCTCCTTGTGTCAATTTATGCCCTTGTGGGGGGAGGCTTATTCTACCCTCTGATAATCTACTCCTTATTATGACTGATGTCATTCATCAACCTTGAATGCAGTCAGTGTGAAAGCATTGTGGCCTGTCTGTAACAATATAACTATAATGAGATTTTTACAGCTCCCCCACACCCCCAGAGAGTGACTTTGAGAAAAACAACAACTTTGCATTGTCTGTTTCTGAGCATTCTTATAACCGCAGCTCATTTTGTAATGGGTTGCTCAGTTTGCAGCCTGGTATAGTTTGTGGAGAAGGACGTAGCTCAGGGGTTAGAGCAGAAGGTCTCAGGTTCAATCCCTAGCATCCCCTCCTGGGGCAGGGAAAGACTCCTGATTATTGCATATAAATGCAATGCATAAATAAATTGTTTGCTTTTCAGACGATGAATAGATGGCTGGAGATCTGGATCGCTTTCAAGTTATATATGTGTATGTATAGACCAATTTCTTTTTAAAGTCTATCATACAAGTCCAATGGGCAGGTACAACCGAAAGACTAACCACAGAATAATGAAACAGCCGAGTTTAAATTACATTTTTAGTTATCTTTTAAGAACGCAGGATTCACCATTTCAGATATATCAATTTTGAGGTGATGGGAAGATTAAGGACTTGCATCAGGGTTCAGTTGACTGCTCATGGGTGCTTTCAGTATTAAACTGTAGAAAAACAGTACCTTTAAAAAACATTTGTTGTGATTTTTTAAATTATTATTATTATTTTTCTGTTTAGAAATAAATGTTGAACTTTTAATGACAGCGTGCTCAGGAAAGGCTAAAGGCTCTTACCAACATTTCAGTTTGTCTGTGTAACTGAGACAACGCAGGAACGTAAAAATGTAAAGGTAAATAACAAACATAGAAAAAGTCTAGGAAAATATTTCACATTCCTAGATATTTGTGTCAAAAATCAACTTACCCAGGCAATTGGACATTTGCCACTGGTTCAGCCCCGTCTGAAAGAAAGACTCAACAGTATTGTAGAAATGAGTTTTATTCTTGAAAGTTGTAGGAAGAACGCAGAAATTCTGCTTACATTTAAATGATTAAAAATGAATAGCTGTGTGTGGTCTGCCAAATTTCTCTCTTTCACAAGTACTCTAATTTTTGGAGCTTAGACTTTTGAGGGAGAAGATTATTTCTTAATACACAACTAATTTGGTGTCAATTTTAATCTGCCAAGAAGATTTATTTAAGAGGTTGTAAATTCACCTCGTTACATTCCTGCTTGCAAAATAATTCCTTTAAGGGAAACGGAATTGAAGCCTCTAAATATGCTACTCATTGTATACAAAATTAGAAAGGGGCACAAGGGTTATAATCTAAAGATAAGACTCATTAGGAAGGAAATAGAAGGAAGAAAAAACTTAAATAGCTGTGGCACTCTCTCGTGGGGGAGCCCCTTCATCAACTACCTTCTCAGTGACCCAGGGTCAGGGGTCTTCTGACAGAAGTGGCATGGTCCTCCGTAGTAACAACATCCATATTCGTTGTGAAGTGGCTTGATGCTAAGGCGTGTGAGATAATGGAGCTTGAGCCAATGAGGTCCTTGTATGTTAAAAATGGATTTGGGGTTGTTTTTTTGTACCTCTTGCAAATAATTATTTTACTTTCTTAATAACCTGCCTGTGTGCTAAGATAATGTTCTGAGGCCCTTCCCTTGACACTCCTGCCTTCTAAAGTGAGGCAGATGTTCACTAGGAAAATAACCTTTCCAGCTGTTGCCCTCTGTTTGTGGAACTCTCAAGTGGTCTCCTTGCTGTTCTCTCTCTCTCTCTCTCTCTCTCTCTCTCTCTCTCTCTCTCTCTCTCTCTCTCTATGTATATATATATTCCAATGCCAGGCAAATGGCTTTAATTGCTTTTAGTTGAAATTTTAGTCTGTTGCTGTTTTTAGGTTTTTTTTAGTTGTGATTTTGATTATATATATGTTTTAAATGTAATTGTAAGCTACCCTAGAACCTCAACCGAAGTGAAAGTCAGGATATTCAGATTTTATAAATAATTGGTGGGTGTTCTGTGTCTTCCCACATTTTGGGCTACAGCTCTAGCCAATGAGAAGGAGCTTTTCCAAGTTTGTGAAAGTAATTTCCTTGATTTCGCTGAAGCGAGTGAGAATCTCATTGCCACAAGAACATTCTTCATACATATTTTTTTAACCCAAATGTGTATTTGATGTGAGAGAGTTGAAAAACTTGGACCTTCCTTCTGCATTGTTGCTTAATCTCAACAATGGGACGACACTGTATTATTCGCAGTTGAGTTCAAATGCAGTGATATTTAAATTTCTGGGCTCTTCTGAGTTGAATCCGATGAGACAAAGTTTTTATAAGCAGGAACATTTGGCAGGGACACAAGTCAAAACTATAATACAAATGTCTGCCAGCAGAAAAGACTTAATGACAGCTAACTTGGAGTCTGTTTTGACCAAGCTTTGTGGCTGTGTTTCGGTTTTGCTGGTGATAGACATATGATGTGATCTTCAACCAATTGTCCCAGGCTTAGGCTCATAAAAATAATGTGTTCATAAGGTTCTGAAGTGAATTAGCTGAGGATTTCAGCTATACAAAGTCCTGTGCGTGAGCAATCTGCTTTTCTGTGTGCCGTCGTGTTGCATGGAGTAGTTTGGATATTGGAAACCAAGGAAGCAATGTTTTGTTCAGTTGACCGTTAAAACTAATGGAGCTAAGTTAGCCGTGTCCATTAATTTCTATGGGTGTCCTTGGAGTATTTCTAACATTGGCTCCATCCCATAGTGGCTTTTACTTTAAGAAAACCCGGTTCAGTAGAAGGCTGTCTCAAATAATGTTCACTTCTGTGTAATCTTATTTTTTGCTTTGCACATTACATACATATTTGAAAGCAGTTTCTCCAGAGGGTGCTGTTGTCCTCAGGTCTTGCTTGTGTGTTTCCCAAAGGCATCTGGTTGACTACTGTGAAAACAGGATGCAGGAGTAGATGGGCCATTGGCCTGGTCCTGCAAGCTCTTCCTATGTTCTTATGTACAGACAAGGTGCCTCCTCCGTCCTCCTTGGAGAGCTGTTTTCAAGAGCATGGCTCGGGAACCTTTGGCTCTTCAAATGTGGTTGGATCAGTCCCAGTCAGTGTTGCCAATGGCAAAACATAATGGTGGTTTTAATCCAAACAAATTATAGAGGGCTCACAAGTTCTCCATCCTTCTGTACAGTGGTACCTTGGGTTAAGTACTTAATTCGTTCTGGAGGTCCATTCTTAACCTGAAACTGTTCTTAACCTGAAGCACCACTTTAGCTAATGGGGCCTCCTGCTGCTGCCGCGCCGCCGGAGTACGATTTCTGTTCTTATCCTGAAGCAAAGTTCTTAACCCGAGGTACTATTTCTGGGTTAGCGGAGTCTGTAACCTGAAGTGTATGTAAGCTGAAGCGTATGTAACCCGAAGTACCACTGTAGAGCCTCTGAAGAAGGAGCTGAGCCATGAAAAGTGAGAAATCTAGTATCTCATGCTGAAAGCAAATTATTAATATTGCTCAAAGGAAAAAATAGGGACAGGGATTTACCAGGGACAGGTAGCAGCACATAGATCCTGTCCCTGGTAAATAGGGGTCTTTGGAGCATATGGGATAGTGATCCTATTGTGGCCTTGCACTCAATGCATTTTATTCAAACATGCCATCTGTTTTCCGGGATTAAGCTTTTTTGGGGGGATAGGAACTGGTTCTACATGGTTGCATCAAGGGTTGTCTATTCAAAGCACTGATTAGCCCTGCTAATTCGAACAATATTTCAAATACAACACTGCAATTAAAAAGTTAGTGTTCAAATGTCTGTGTGATAAAGATGGACATGGTCATCTTTAAAATATATGAAAAGGCAGACAGTCTATCTAAAGCGTTGGGATGGAGAGTGAACAAGAAAAGAGAACAGACGGAACCTTTGATTTGTTGATCAGTATGTTTTTAATTTGTGTTGCAGATGCAGCAGCAATCTGAATAATATGGTATGTTGGGGGGGGGAATGGAAATGTGCTGTGACTCACATTTTGTCTGTAAGCACTCTGTAGCAAATTTTAAACACAGAAAAGAATGTTGTAGGAAGGACCTTTTTCGCCCCTAAGGTAGGAAATGATTGTAGGAAGTGTGTTAATTATTAGTACAGCACAGCTTGCCCCGACCTGGTGCCATCCAGATGTTTTGGACTATGGCTGGATCTGATGGGGGTTATAGTCCAAAACATCTGGAGGGCTTCAGGTTGTGGGACAGTCAAAACAAGTCTGAAAGAGGATGAAATGTTTTGTGTAAATCATGTCTCTGTATTGGACTGAGGGACTCATAGACAGTAATTGATAAACACTTGAGGGGTTAGTTTTAGCATTTGTACTAAGCAAAAGAAGGGGTGTTAAAACACTGCTGCTAAATTTGTTTATTTCTTGCAATTTTTTAGTTGTAAGTTTCTAATTTTCATTCCGTTCGAAAAAATAGTTTTTATCTACTATGTGTTTTGGAAAGTATTTTGTTTATTTGCTATGCATTTCCACATCTCTTATGATTTAACCAAATTTTGCATGATGGTTCCTGAGAATCAAGGAGCAGGTTTTCTTATACAGTTGGATACCATTTTAATTCAAGATGGCGGTTGAACCTTTCTGAACTGCACAGATTTTAACAACTGATTTCAAAACTGCACTGATTTTTTTGGGGGGAGCATTATTAGAATTCCTGAGCAACGTGGCTAGAGGTTTGCTAGTCATTGATAATGTAAGCTTCCTTGAAGACCGTATGGTGAAAAGGCAAGTTTAAACAAAAATAAACAATAGGAGTGAGAGGATAAACAATCAATAGCAGGTTACAATAGCAAGATGCAGAGCATATGTTTAATACAGTAGGAGACAAGAGTGGAAGATAAGAGGATAGCTAGGGTGGGATTGGTAGAAGCCTAATGGATTGTGGTATAACAAGGAGCTTACATAAGACCGGAAAGACGGGTGGCAAATAACAGGAAAAGTTGATCTGGGCGACTGGGGGTAAGACTTAAGAAGAGAAGATAACCTTAGTATCTACTTAAAGGGCTTTCTGTTGTGAAAGCCGGTCTGTCTGCCTTCCTCTAACCCCAGTTAAATCTGTACCAGGTGCTTTCTTAAAGCCCTGGCTACTAGAATGGCATTAGTCCCAGGGTCCCTCTATGTTTTACATCCATAGCTTGCACCTGTGACTGAAAGAGCAATGTGGAGCACTTTCAACCTTTTGTTTGACATGCGTATTGCACCATCCATGAGAAACTCCACTGCCTCTTGCAATGTCCACTTCTGTTGGGACACCATGGTGTTCAGGTAATATTAGGGAAGTGGCTCTTGTGCTTTGTTTTGTTTTGCAGAAGGTTGTGTGTTGTCTCAGTGCCTGCCCTCAATTGTTATGGTGTGTGTCAGTCTTGCTGGCAGAAACAAGATCCCATTCAACTAAGACCAATCGGATGCATCTGCAAAGAAGCTTTCCCCCTTGCCTTTAGTTTAATAATCATGTGCAAGTACAGGTAGCCTGTTGTTGGCATCCTTCTGTCTTGAGAGACAATGAAGTGTGTCTCAGGAGGGAAAGTCAAACTGCTGGGTTAGCAACACCAAAGTGACTTCCCCGGGACGAAAGCTTGGGCAGTGTGTAAGGCGGTCTGGGGATGCCCAGACGACAAGACCCCACTCTCAGCCTCACTGATGTGGTCCAAAGGAAAGCAGAGCAAGGTTTAGCACCAGTTTGGCTGCAGGGGTTGCTGGAAAGAGGTGTACAAGACACCATCCAACCATCTTAGGGACTCCACTCTGGAGTAGGGTTTACTCCTTAGTCTTTTCTTCTCCCAGAGATAACCTGCAAGGCAATGGAGGTTTAGGGTCATAGTTTCCTTCTCCTAGAGGGACGCGGGTGGCGCTGTGGGTTAAACCACAGAGCCTAGGACTTGCCGATCAGAAGGTCGGCGGTTCGAATCCCCGTGACGGGGTGAGCTCCTGTTGCTTGGTCCCTGCTCCTGCCCACCTAGCAGTTCAAAAGCATGTCAAAGTGCAAGTAGATAAATAGGTACCACTCCAGCGGGAAGGTAAACGGTGTTTCCATGTGGTGCTCTGGTTCGCCAGAAGCGGCTTAGTCATGCTGGCCACATGACCCAGAAGCTGTACGCCGGCTCCCTTGGCCAATAAAACAAGATGAGCGCCGCAACCCCAGAGTCAGCCACGACTGGACCTAATGGTCAGGGGTCCCTTTACCTTTACCTTTTTCCTTCTCCTAGATGGGCTAGCTTCCAAGGTTGATAAGCCCCTCTACAGCACATGCAGAAACCACTTTCCTCTACAGCACATGCAGAAACCATCTTCTTGACCATTGGACCTGCTATCTCGTCCGCTCAATCCACGGGAGCCTGTCTTCACATGCAGGGGAAGTCCCTAACACACCGAGGGTTTGAGGCAGGTAGCACAAGCAGCAAAAAGGTATCTTAGTGTGTGTGGTCATGGCTGCATTGCCTTTTCTGGAGTGTGAACATTCCCTGCACCTTCTTTGTGGCCAGATTTTGGGGATGTCTTTGTAGGCAGGTTGTCCATGGGCACCGCTCCAGAAGATACGTTAAAAATGCATCAAAAACTTGGAGAGATTTTTGTTTACAACTTAAAAGCCTTGATAATGCGTCTCCCCAGCCTTCAGAACGAACGTGGAGATGTTGTCTTGAATGAAGTGTGCCATACTTACAGTTACTGGAGTTTGTTACGATACAGTGGTACCTCGGGTTACATACGCTTCAGGTTACATACGCTTCAGGCTACAGACGCTGCTAACCCAGAAATAGTGCTTCAGGTTAAGAACTTTGCTTCAGGATGAGAACAGAATTCGTGCTCTGGCAGCGCAGCGGCAGCAGGGAGGCCCCATTAGCTAAAGTGGTGCTTCAGGTTAATAACTTTGCTTCAGGATGAGAACAGAAAGTGTGCTCTGGCAGCACACCGGCAGCAGGAGGCCCCATTAGCTGAAGTGGTGCTTCAGGTTAAGAACAGTTTCAGGTTAAGAACGGACCTCTGGAGACTTCCGGGTCGGCGCCATCGCCGAATGGCGGGCTCCCTCCGAGCTCCGGAGGGAGCCTGCTCGGCAGGGGCTGGGTCCTACCGCACCGGCGATGCGGGGACCCTTAAAAACCACGGCCACGGAGGCCGTGGACATGGAGACTCGGCTGGCACCGTCAGCGCCCTCTCGATTCGTGAAGGAGCCTTTTTAAAGGCTACGGATCGGGTGCCGGGGAGGAGCGTGGTGCTTTGAGTCCTCTGCTATCCCTGCCGAGCGCAGCCGCATGCCATCCGGCGGAGAGCGCTGACTTCTTCTATTGAAAATTTGGACCTAAAAGAAGAACCCGTGAGTAATTGGAATATGGACTAAAAAGAGGGATAAATTTTTAGAATTTGGAGCGAACGGGGGAGGTGGAAAAAAGGAAGTCAGCCCCCCCCCAAATTGTAGAAGAGCCAAAACAAAGGACTGGATAACTAAGATCGAGAGGAACCTTATCTTGCCGAACTAGCAACTTCGCGAGGGAAATTTATAAGATTGAGCTGGAGGAGAAAAGTGGAATTCGTATTAAAAAGCAACCCCCCCGGAATCCCTGGAGCGATTCGTGAAAATGCCTGGAGAAGAATAACGGAGGTTTTGACAGCTGTCAAAGAGCTGTCAAAACGGAAGAATGAAATTGAGACTTTGTTATGAGGACTTTGCCGGTTACATTTGTTATAAATTGGAGATAAATTGTTTCAAATAAGGATTTACAAGTTATTTGGACTGGCGGATGTGATCTGGAAGGGAACTTTGTTATTGTAATCCACCTAGAGGAGCTGAGGGACATTGCATGTGTTTTCGACGGGAAACTTGAACAGTTGGATAGAACTTTTAATCTCCTGGGAAACTGCAGAAATGGAACATTATTTTGTCTACAGAGGCCTACACTTTACTGGAAACAATGGATTAATCTGTTGAAAAATGAAAGGAACATGATGTAATGTTTTGCTCCTGAATAACAAGCCTCTGTAGAGACACTAGAAGCCTTTGGAAAAAGAACATTTCTGTGAGGGAACAGGGAAGTAAAAAGGAGGAGAGTGAGTGACAAGAACAAGGAAACAACAAGAACTGGACAGAACTGGAGTGGGAACATTTGGGATATCCAGATTTGACAAGCTTATGGATATAAAATTGGAGTTTATACTCCTGGATATAAAAATCTGGATAGAAGAAATGGGCCCCCTTTGATAGACTCCTTCTATGATTGGACATCTGTAATTTAAAAAAAAAAAAGACCGGTAAAGAACCAGAGGGATGTGGGTTTAGTGAAATGTGGGTTCATCAGGAAGACATTAGAAGTGGAGGGATAGGAGGAACGCAACAGGGAAAGAGGGGAGGGAAATTTGGAATCCAAAGGTTGTAAAATTATTGTTTGTTTTTATTCTATTTTCATCTGTACTATATTTGAAAGGGGGGAACTCGTGGAAGGGAATAGGTCGACCTTAGGGGATGGAAATTTGGATAAATTGAGTTATTGATGATGAGTGTATTTTGGGAATAAGAATTTGTTGAATATTATTGCTTTTTTGGAAGATTTGGAACACAAGAGGGGGTGGGGAGGGGAAGTCCTGGATATTGGAAAAAGTTTATGAATTGGATTTTATTTGTTTTAATTTGGAAAACCTTAATAAAAATTATTTTTTTAAAAAAAAAGAACGGACCTCTGGAACAAATTAAGTACTTAACCCAAGGTACCACTGTATTAGTTTTGCTTGCAGCTGAGAGAGAGAGGGCAGGAAGATTCTCCATGTTATTTTCCAGGCAGATGCTTAGAAGATCCTAGCTGCCTGATTTTTAAAACGAAATTTAAACCATGAGCCCTTGGGAGTTGCTGAGGTCATTCTCTAAGCTCATTACCACGCACCAGAATTACATTTGCTAACCCTGCCGCTACATAATTCGTTTTTTCCACCTGCATATTCAATTTGTGAAATTAACATTAGCGCTTGCATATAAATGAAACTCTTATGCAGATGCTGTTTTTCTGCTTATCCTGTTGATAGGGGTTTTTTTTAAATCCAGAATCCTCCATTATTTGCTCTTTGCCTCCAGCTCAATTAAGCTCCAGTAACAGTGGGGTCTCACAAGAGCAGGTGGCTGCGTGCTTGACTGGTGCAGGACACTGAAGCAGTTGGTGCTGCAGAAGTTTCCATTATAAATAGTTGTCTTGTGCTAAATACAGGCCCTACGTTAAAACTCAGTATAACTGGCATGGCACATCCAAGACATTCCTCTTGGTCGCTAATGTGGAGAATGAACTTCAGGAGACATCTCCTGGTTCAGATACTACTGCCTGAGCCACTACTGGAACTCTGGATGAAATCAATGTCAGCATTATGCAACAGTAGAATTAAGAATGCAAAGCCAGCTGTACTTGGTGAGGTCAGTGGTCCATCCATCCCACAGTTGCTTTCAAACGGGACCTAGAGCTGGGCATGCCGTTGCAAAATGAGATTCTTTTGGGGAAGCTTCTGCTTCTCTGGCTGCTATAGAAGTTATATCATTATTATTATTTTGTTTGAATCTCAGAAAAGTAATGCAGATTAAAATTTAGGAGAATGTAGCTGAGGGAGCAGCCATGATCTCCATGGCTGAAAATATGTCAAGAGCCTGCTATTCAAAGGGATGGAAAAAAACTTGCCCACTGCTTAGAGCTCGGTCAGTTCTTCCTACATGAATCTTAAAACAGGTTTGTTTTTTGCCCAATTCTTCGGGGCATGGGTGGGGTGGAATCAGCAGCAGGAGACTGGGGGCGAAACTGGATGGACGTCCACGTTCTTACGTCTGGCTGGTTTGGCCATGAGACGGTAAGGATTGTCTGATAAGCATCTTTGTGCCAGAAGTGCAGTTTGGCTTGGCTTAATGACAGACTTAATTCCTCTTAGTTCCAGCTGTTGGTGTAGCCAAGAATGCTTCCAGAACGGAAATTCTTGGCTGTGCCAAATGAAAATCTGTCTTCAAGGAGTTTGGTGATGGAGGAAAAGGAGGCTGTCTAGTTTCCATTTTCTCACTAGCTCTCCCTCTCCTCCAAAGCTACTTTGTTGGATAGAAATGGATGCATGGCATGCTGTACTTCTTAAACAACCAACACCACCATGGTCAATTAGTTCATTTCAAAAGGATACAACATTGAGGCAAACCCCAGACTTTTATACCCCCTCGCTCTCTTTCTATCTACAAGCTCTCAACATTCCACTCTTACGTAATGATTTGTGCCATGCCGTGAATGCTCAAGGAACTGAGCACCTAAAACAACACAAATCTCACAGATCAGCAAAGTGCCCTGGCGTGGGTGTTGCTCAGAGCAGTGGGTGAGAGGCCAGCTCCTCTGGACACTCAAAAAGAGGTATGTGGTAGGAAGCTGGGTTTGTTTACATAAATGATTGAATCTTCGCCCCGTTGTATTAATGTCAGGCCATTCTGCTGTTTCACTTGATGTAGAAATCGCTCTCTCCAGCCATCTCTCTCCAGCTGTTTGATGTATTACATCTCCAGTATAATGCTGACTGACCCTTAAAATGTTACGGTCAAGTCTCCCCCGGGGGGTGTTCTCTGGTACATGGGCTGTGAGTTACAACACAAATTTTCCCTTTGGTTTTTAGGTCTGTGCAATAAATTTAACCTGAGCTGACTGTTAGGGCTTTTTAAAAGAGATTTAGAAACACAATATTTTCTCCCCGCCTCCTTCCAGTAAAAGGAAATTTGGAAGGAGTTCGTGTAGGAAAAAGGCCTTTGAAAGCTACTAGAGGGCTGTGTTCTGCCCTCCATGTTTTGAGGTGGCAATACATCAGGAGGGGGTAGTGCTCTTCCGATCGAATCCTGCTTGTGGGTTTACCACAGGCATGTGAGTGGCCACTGTGAGAACAGGATGCTGGACTTAGATGGGCCACTGGCCTGATCCAGGAGACTCTGCTTACAGTCTTACATTATTTAAGGAGATTGGGTTTTTCCTCCTGAGATTCCCCTAGCAAGGGTGGGGAACTATGGGATGGATCCAGCCTGCAGCCTCTCCTCTGCTACCACAGCCTGCCCAAAGCCTCCCTTTCTGTTTCCCACCAGATGGGCAAGAGGCACTTCATGAGAAGCTGTTGCCTCAACATACCCCAGCAGTGTGGTGCTCACTGGGTAGAGAAGTGCGTTGTGAGAAGTTAGAATTGTCACTTCAAATCCACTGCAAACTTTACTCCAGTTAAAAACTACGGATTCTTTATGGTTGGAGTTTTATGCATCCGAGCATCATGCATTGAACAAAGAAACCATCAAACATACAGGAAGGCAGAAGTGAATGGAAGAAGAATAGAAGGAAAACCTGCATCACAGGATACTCAAAACGTTTTTTTATAAACACAGTCCCACAACACAGTTGGGGCGTAACTACTCTGTAAAGAAGTTGAACATGTGTTTCTGCTTTCTGGAGTTAGTGCTGGAATTGGGCGGAGAAAGGAGATTTGGGATAGAAAATTGTGGTGGCTAATCTGCTTTAGGCAGTTATGGTTATGGTTCCAACACGGTTATGGTGTTGGAAAACTGATAGCGGTAGCCAGTCTGCACAACTGAATGAGTTTGGGGATGGACTACCTCAGTGGTAGAGCACATCCTTTGATTGCAGAAGCTCTCCAGGGTCAGTCCCCAGATCTTCAGTAGGGCTTGACCGGCTGAATCCTTAAGGGCTGCTGCCAATCAGTGTGGACCAGCCTCACCAAACCTAGTGCCTTCCAGATGTTGTAGGACTAAGGTTCCCATAATTGGCTATCCTGGCTGGTGCTATTGGGAGCAATATATGGATAGCCATGTGTTCCCCATCCTTGGGGTACAGGCTCCCTGAAGCTAAGGATCAAAGCTTCTTGACTATTGAAGCAAAAATTTCCGACAACATCAGAAGGGTGCTAGGTTGGGCAATTCGAGTGAGCCCACATTTTGTTCAGCTTTGAACCTGGAATTTCTTCATTGGTGCTTTTTACCACTGTGCTGGGCTGTTAACCAGCATTGATCCTTGTCCTCAGCGCCAGGCAGCGCAGCCAGTCATCAGGGATAATGAGAACTGTAGCCCAAGCACATTTGAGAACACCATGTTGGCTACCCTTAACCTGCTCAAATACCATATTTTAAATTTAGGTGCTTAAAAGAGGGAGAGAGAGAGAGAGGGAGGAAAACTCGTAATTCTACAAAATGCAAAAGGAGAAAAGAATGGTGGTTGAATGTTTGATATCAGTGCTTACTGGGAATGTTGACTCTCATATTTCCACTTCTCTTTCCTTCCTCCCCTTTCCAACTGACTCATTTTAGGCTGAGTCTTATACTATGGGATGGGTGAGGAAGAGAACAAATATGTGTCCCAGCTGAAGGATGTGTTCAACAGCTGCGATGCCACAGGCACCGGGTATTTGGACAAGGAAGAGCTGACTGAGCTATGCCGCAAGTTACACCTGGAAAGGCAGCTACCCCTACTCCTGGAGAACCTCTTGGGAAATAATCTCTTTGCTAGGGTAAGTAGGCCCAAGGCCTCTGCGCCTGACTGTTTTGAAGGAGCACTTCTCTCATAACGGTTTAAAATGGCAATCTTGTCTCCCGGCCCTTCCCCACCAGTTGTTCCCATTCGTGCATGGAATTCTCAGCTGGCCACTCTTCATCCTTCCTGTCTGGCCCTGAACACTTTTAAATCCCATTGGTGCCTCCTAAAGGCAAGCCTAGGGGCATATTTCCCCCCCCCAAAATTGCACCACTCGACATGTCTGTGTTGATGTGGGATAGGATGCCATCCCTGCGCTTTTCAGGGAGACCTAAATAAACCCTGTCCCACTCATTTTCCGATGGACATTATGGAATGTGGCCTAAACTTCCCTCTCGTGTCATTTTTTTTAAACTGTCCCACTTTGGGCATGGCTTGTTCTTCTCTCCCGCTTGCAAAGCCTTTGCAACGCCTAGGCATAGCGGTCAACCGTCCCTTATTTGGCGGGAAAGTCCCTTATCCCAGCGCCGTGTCCCGCTGCTGTCCCTTATTGATGATGTCCTTTAAATTTCCCGGGTTTCAAAGGAAGCAGCTCCTCTCCCTCCCTGCCTGCCAGGGAGGAGGGAGGCTCCAACTGTGTTGCTTGGATGCGTTGCTCACCCAATAAGGAGTCTAAGAACGACTTGGGGGTGGACCTTGCATGCCTTGTGCCAATCAAATTGGCCGCGTTGCCTGGGGACTCGCCTTTGCTCAGTGCTTCCCAGCGGAGAGGTGACGGTGGTTTTCCTTGCTGCATCCCCATTGCCGGGTTGCTGCGCTGTGGGAACTACCGCTTGAGGCTTCGTTTGGCTGCTGGCTGGGCTTTGTGCCTTTGGCTCGGAGGGGCTCAGAAGTTGAACATACCTGTGCTCTGAAAATCCCTTATAAATTATTTATACCCCGCCTTCCCTGGCCAGGGCTGGGCTCAGGGTGGCTAACACCAAATATAAATTATAATAAAACATAATAGGGGGGAAAAACCAGTCAATTAAAATATGGCTTAAAATACAGCTTAAAATGCAGCCTCATTTTAGTGGCCAAAAATCAAGACCATAAAGGGAGGAAACATCAGATATTCACCCGAGCCAGCTATCCATGCTGGTCCTACATGGGCCAGCAAAAAAGCCAAGGGAAAATTTACATACCAAATCCCATACAAGGGGTCAGAGTGAGTCTAAGCTGAAGGCCAGGTGGAACAGCTCCGTATTGCAGGCACTGCAAAAAGATGTCAAATCCCACAGGCCCCTGGTCTCTTGTGACAGAGCGTCCCACCAAGTCAGGGCCAGTGCTGAAAAGGCCCTGGTCCTAGCTGAGACCAATCTAACCTCCTTGAGGCTCGGGTTGTTATTTATGGACCTTAAGGTCCTCTGCAGGGTATACCAGGAGAGGCAGTCCCATAGGTATGAGGGTCCTAGGCCACATAGGGTTTTAAAGGTCAAAACCAGAACCTTAAACCTGACGCTATACTCCACCAGGAGCCAGTGCAGCTGGTAAAGCCCTGGATGAATGTAATCCCATGGCAAGGACCCCGTAAGGAGCCTCGCCACGGCATTCTACACCTGCTGGAGTTTCTGGGTCAGCTTCAGGGGCAGTCCCACGTAGAGCAAGTTACAATCAAGCCTGGAGGTGACCGTCACATGATTGTCTGAATGCAACCAAGAGACTACAGAACTATCCTAATACAGAACTATCCTACAGAAGTATGGAATAGTCTTCGTCTTCAACAGAAAATGTTACCCGGTAGCTGTTGGTTGCATTCAGACAATCTTCCAAAGCATGTTTGTGTGTGTGTGTGTGTGTGTGTGTGTGTGTGTGTGTGTGTGTGTGTGTAGATCAGAAGCTTCCACTTCTTTGTGTCCAAGTACACTAAACCTTGGTTTGGTCAAAATATAACTTACATACAGCCCAGGATCTCCAAATGTCCTGACTCACTGCTGCTCATTCCCAATCCAGAATGGTTTAGGATCTTAGTTTATCAACAATCCATAGTTTATTGCATTTGGACACAAAGGCAAATTATGGTGTGCTGTTAAGTAGCACCTTCCAGTCTCCTCCCCTTGTATTACTGGAGAAGAGGAGAAATGGTTTGACTGCAGCTCACTCCTGTATTTATTCTCAATCCTCCAAGCCAGTTACATAGCCCAAATCTTTTGGTGTAGAAGCAAAGCTCTGTTTGTTCTTTTGTTTTATGTGACTAGCTTTCTAAAGTTCAAACTAATTTCCTATGTAAGAGAATTCATGGGCAACCTTGCTGGGTTTTCAGCAGAGAGTTATAAATTGTTGCCTGTCTTTTCTAAATTGGGACCTGGATTAATGGAACTTGCAAGAAGCTGGAAGCAAGTTCTCTGTTAACAAAAGCTGCACTTTTGAACTGACTGAGGGTATTGTTCCCATTCTTACAAATGATCCTGCAAAGGTTTCTGCCAATCAAATATTCTCAGTCTCTCAAGTGCAAAAATATAGCTACTTCTCTTTCTTACAGTAAAGAATAAGAAAGATAAGGGTGACTGATTGCAATAGTCAAAACAGTTAATAGAAAGAACATGGAAATTCTAGTATCTCGGAATGTTTGTTAATTGAATGCATGTATATTTCTGGTGTGAAAAGTTGAAATCTCAACCCCAGATCTATAGAGCATTTTTTTAAAGGTTTGTTTATGGGACGATAGCTTAGTATAGTAAACATTTAAGGGTGGTTTTATGTATATTTTGTTGATTTTATCCTTATATGTTGTACTCCGCCTTGCTATCTTTTTATGAAATACACACACACACACACACACACACACTTGCACCCCTACCATAACTGCTGAAACTCGTCAACATTCTCATTTGATCCGGTTAACTATACTCATTTTCAAAGGAGAATTACCCTTTGAAATTACACTTGTGTACTTATTGTTCAGGGGGCATCATAAAACACCTTGGTGAATCAAAAGCCAGACCAAATACAGTGGTGCCTCGCTAGACGAAAAGAATTTGTTCCGTGATTCTCTTCGTCTAGCGGTTTTTTCGTCTTGCCAAGCAAGCCCATTGACAGCTTAGCGGATTAGCGCTACAGCTGTCAAGCGGCTTCCAGCGATCAGCTGTTAAGCGGCTTATCAGCGGAACAGCTGATAAGCGGCTTAGCGGCTTAGGAAAAGGGGGGGAAAGCAAAAAAACAACCCGCGGGGACTCGCAAGATTTTTTCGTCTTGCGAAGCAACCCCATAGGGAAATTCATTTTGCGAAGCGCCTCCAAAACGGAAAACCCTTTCGTCTAAAGGCTTTCCGACTTGCGAGGCGTTCGTCTTGCGGGGCACCACTGTAAACACTTTGGCTTGCAACATTGGTGCCCAAGCTACAGTGCCCTGGAGTCTGTAAGAGCTTAGCAATCGGCAGTCTCCTTTTAGACAGCTAGCATCTGATGTATTGCATTCATTCTGGTGCCTCTCTTTAAAACCAGAGTGCCAGGGCAGTGATGCAAAATGCATGGGTGCATTGCTCATTCCCCAAACCTGATGAATGTCAGTTTAGTTCCTGTCAGGTGAATTAAATTTGATTTTTGAGACCTCATCAAACATTAGCAACGTTCTCCAGTAGGCGTAGGTTCTGGAGTAACTGAACGAGAACAAGATTCTGCTGGGAATCAGTGCTGCCCTGTTTACCACCAGATCTTCTTAAACTGGATTGGCAAAAGTGAAGAGCCATGGCTTGGTGGTCGGCATCTGCTTAGCAGACGGAAGATGCCAGGTCCAATCCCTGACATCTTGAGGTAGTGCTGGGAGTGTCCCCTGCATGGCACCCTGGGGAGCCACTGCCTGCCAGTGTAGACAATATCAAACTATGTGGACCAATGGTCTGACTCAGCATAACGCAGAAACAAGAACTGAGCTTCATTCCTGGTATACACCTGACTTAACAATGTCCTGTCCGTCCACTCCTAGGTTAACTTTGAAGAGTTTAAGGAAGGCTTTGTGACCATATTGTCCTCAAGCATCAGTCTTGGTCTTTCAGATGATGAGAGCAGTTACCTGGAACCAGGTGGGTGAAGAGTGGGGGTGCTAAAAGATTACTTGTTTTGGATTTACTGCTTTCAAGTTTTTCTGTTTACAGTGCGCTATTGACCACTAAGCTTAAGTATGCTGTAGAGCAGAGCTGCAATCAGACTGGCAATCCTGATCTACAATTGTATTTCCAACTCTTAGCTGTTCCGGATGAAGTCGAGCCTAAATACATCCATGGGGCCAAGTGGTACGGCCGCCGGACGAGGCCGGAACTGCAGGGCGCAAATCTGGAAACTCCCAAGTATTTACAGGAGCAGCAAGCAAAGGCAAATGGGAAAAGTCAGCTGAGACGCTCAGCATCTTTGGAGAGTGTGGAGGTGAGGTTGAGTCTCTTGAGTTTTACTGTACGTTACTTTAAAAGAAGCAGCCTTGTAAACATGAGGCTTCTTTCATAGTTCATGCTTACCCAGAAGTTTCCAAAGCCTGCCCAGCATTCAGTAACAAATATTAGGCTCAGATATCAAGGCAGTGAACGTGTCATTGCAGAGGAGGTGTTTGCATGCTTCTGTGGGATGTAATCCACTGGGAGCAGTCAAATACAACATTCCTTGTTTTGCTAGAGTGGACGTGCAAGGGAATGTTTGGTCCAGCCAGTCAAAAACTTCCTGTTCCTCCTGGCCTGGAGCATCCTTCCTTACATGTGACTAGTGGGTGGGCATGACTTTTCCAGACCTGGTAAAAGGCCAGGCATGCTTCCACTCTCCCTCTTCTCCATCTTCCTTTCGTCCGGCGAACTTCCTGGCTGCTAACTGCAGTCACTAGGTCAACCCACATATGGGGTAAGCCTGTTTGTATATGCTTGTAAGCCTGCCTTCAGGGATCACCCTGTGCTCTGCCTGATTGTAAGACTGTGGTGTCATTATTCTTTTAGGAGGGATTCAAGGGGTCTTACCAGGAAAATATTAGAACACATTTCAGTCTGGACAAGCCAGATTGAATTGCGTATTGTCTTAAGAAACTCACATGAGTTTGCAACTGTGTTTTCTGCTGTGTAAAGGGGAATGCACTCTGCTAAGAAAAGGAACTTGCTAATGCAAGTTAGGAAGGATATTAATAAACAATATCTCCTCTCCTGCCACCCTGAACATTCCCACAGTTTCTGTATCCAAAGCCAGCATCCAGGAAGCTGAAGTTACTTAGGATAAGGCTGGAGAGAACCAGTGCATCTCAGAGACAAGTGGGGTTGGGGCCAGCTCAGCATCCAGCATGCTCTCAGTTGCCTGTCTCTATGGAGGGAGCCCCTTTCTGGCAGGAGACGTCACTTAGCAGGAGGTGTCTGACTAGGTGTATGCAGTATTTCAGGAGCAGAACACCCCTCTGCCAATCTGCTTTGATCCTCTCCTGGATCTAGCTGTCCATTCTTCAGACGACTGATCTCCTCCCTGGGTGCAGATACTTCTTGGGATCCTGATTCCACCTGCTTTATTCGGATCCTCCCCAGGGTCGTTATGGTCACCTCCCTGAGCTCCTCCCATTCTTCCTCAGGATCTGACCATCCCCTCCAGGACACCTCCACAAGACTCATGATAATCCTTAAAAAAAAAAAGCTCGGCTCTTTAGCTTGCATGAAACAGTGAATCCTTCTCTTATTTTCAGAGCCTTAAATCAGACGAAGAGGCCGAAAGCACAAAAGAACAACAGCATGAGATGTTTGAGGGTCAAGGTAGGAGAAACCTAAACTCAAAATGCATGTTTAAAAAAATTAGAACGGGTTCTCTCCTTTTGAAAGAAGGAAAGGAGAAAAAGCAATACTGAGGATGGAAACTTTCCTTCTTTAACTCTCTGGTCATCTGATTTCAATCAGTGACTTTAAGGACAGGGTGATAATACAGTAACAAAATCCATTTTTTACAGCTAGAAGGTCCCTGATATTTCCAGTTAAATGTAACAGGAAGCAAGTGATGGAAAACAACCTTTTTCTGAGACCTTGGAGAGCCACTGCCTGTCAGAGTAGGCATAAGAAGCTGCTTTATCCCAAGTCAGACCTTTGGTCCATCTTAGCTCAGTATTGTCTACACTGACTGGCAGGCAGCTCTCTGGGGTTTGAGGAAGGTGATTATTTCCAGTCCTACTTGGAGATGCTGGAATGGAACCCAGGACCTTCTGCGTGCAAAGTCCTTCTCACAGCTCAGTACTGGGTGAGGTGGACCAGTGGTCCAACTCGCTAAAAGACAACTCGATAACTTCAGCACATCAGTATTCTTTTTTCACAAGTTGTTAAAACAATCGCCCTAAACTTTTCTTCCCTCAGATTTATTATGGGGCTAACGTTTAGCATTGAAAACTATTGCTCATTTATTTAAATCCCACCTTTACTCCAATGAGCAATACATGGTTCTCCTCCTTCCCAGTTTTATCCTCACAACAACCCTGTGAGGTAGGTTCAGCTGAGTGGCAATGACTGGCCCAAAGCCACCCTGTGAATTCCGTGGCTAAACAGGTCCCAGCCCAACACTCTGACCACTATGCCATGTTTCAGGGAACTGCCATCGGAGCCAAGAGTGGAGGTAAGGCTCCCGAGCGATGCCAGAGAAGGGCCCAGCCGGGAGAGAGGGAACACTTCCTTGGAGGAAGGAGATCAGTGTGACACCAGGAAGAAAAGAGAGCCGGGAAGGACGTCGGAGAGATGGCTCCAAGACTCTTCCACAGAGACCAGCGGGGAGAGCCCAGGACCTCCGCTGGCCACACCCACTCTGCGCAGAAAACTTCCGCGCAGGGAGGCTGGGCGGCGACTTGGTGTCAAAGAGCTTTTATGCTGGAAGAAGTTCAGGAAACGCCCACTGGCGGATTCTGCCAGCCACGGAGAAAGTGCTGTTCAGCTCAGGGAAAAGTTTAGCCAGAGAACGTTGCCAAGAGCAGCGGCCACTTACGCACAAGCAACCCCAATTCTCTTTACACCATGCTTACATTGTTTGGAAAGATGCAGTTAGAGGATAAGGGAGACTGATGAAGCAGACAGGTCAATATTCTTCTGAGAATGTTTTGATGCATTCCTGGGGAAATCCCATTTTATTTCATTGTGTTATATACTTCCATCTACAGTGGAAACCCTACTTACGTTGTAAACAATGCAAAATCATTGGTATATTTTGTACTTGAAGGTTTGCAGAGCATTGGAGTCTTGCAACTTTCACATGGGGCTCATGTACTCAGGGCAAATATTGGAGGAAGCAATTTTGAAAAATTAAGTCTAAAGAGGAGAGTGGGATTCTCTGTTAAATGGTTGAAGGCTTGTGGAAAGAGCAGTCTTCGCTGTGACTGACGAAATAATTCAAAGGTAAAATGCCGTTCTTCTTGCTTAGTGGAATTTCTTTATATTTACAGGGCGAAGGTGTACCTGGCATGATGACCTCTATGATAGCCCCAGAAAGGTCTCCCCCTCGTGTTTTGGCATGACTGAGAATCAGGTTCGGGACATCTGGGAAGATCTTGGCGTTGGAAAGAACGGGCACCTTAACAAACAAGAGCTGGCTACCGTTTGTAAGAACATTGGACTCAAAGAGATGGAAAAAGAGGTGGGGTAAATTCAGCTGTTGGAAATTGTTTGACCAACTATTGAAGATAGATATAGATATAAATATAGATATTATTCCCAGAGCTTCTTGACCAAGTGGGTCTTCTCAGTCCTAGTCCGACACTATTAACTACTGTACTATACTGGCATTTCCCCATGTTACTTTTTTGTAGATGTTGTAGTACCACACTCCTTTTTTTCTGGCCAAGGTGGTGCTGCAGCTTTTTGTTGCAGTCCTCAAAGCAGCAGCAGATGTGCCAGGGCGATAGTGCTGCAGCAGTTGCCCACTAACGACAAAGAGCTTGAAAGCACTAACGATAATGTCCCTTCTCCCAGTCTTTAAGGTTGGGTGGACTTTATTAAATTTTGGTCACAACCCGGTGAGCTGCTGTGGTAGGCTGCCTATTGGTTCTGTTGTAACAAATCAATGTATTTTGATGTGGGGGGCATTATTTGGAGTATTTGTGTTGTGTGTTTCTCCCTGGTAGTAGGTTCACCTTCCAAAATGCAATTTATTCCTCTTAATGACTAGGCAGTAAAATGACTGCTTTATGGGAAACTGTTGTGCTTCTAAGAGCAAATTGTTATAAAATACCACTTTTTGTGTATTTTTTGGACAGCATAAAATGGTCCAATTCCTCAGGCAATTCCCCCCCCCCTAAATATAAAGTCTGATACTTTGTGATAGTTTGCTTTTTAAAAATGTTTTATTCAGGATCTTGAAGATTTGTTTAACCAGTTGGATAGTGATGGAGATGGCAGAGTAAGCTTAAAGGAATTCCAGCTCGGCCTGTTCAACCACAGCCCCATTCTTTGCCCTATTTCTTCCACACCTCTCAAACCAAGATGTCAGAGATCACCATCCCACCAGGTAACTGTCAAAGCATAATTTCTGAGAGACTTCCTTCAGAAACATAGTTTTAAGACTCAAAATATGAAACCATTCAGAGGACCCCCAGCAGTTGCCTTTTCACGCAGAGCTGTGTTATGACACATGAGAAGCCATGTTTTCATGCTGTGTGACTAAGCTGCAACATGCTTTTTCGCATGCTAGGGGAGAAGATTTTAACCACCTGCTGTGATGGTTCAGAATTTATCTGGTTAAATTCCCCTGGTGTGTGTCACCTGCTAACGTCAGCTTACAGAAGCTGGGCGGAGACAGAAGCTTTTAGAAGCTCAGAAGGAGGAGTTTTTCCCTGTACTTTCACTTCTTCTCTCTGTGTATCTGAGAGAGAAAGACGTGCCTTTGGACATGGCTGAAAGAAGCCCTGGACTTTAATGCTGTAATGTTTGAATAAAGAGCTGTAAATAGACGAACCTGTCTATGTGTGTGCTTGCCTGGAAACTAGGCTGCTTTACACGCTGTTCAACTCTGCTAAGCCGTGACCTGAAGGGAGCAACAGTGGCGCAGCTGTGAAGAAGTGTGCCGGACCCGTTATAAACTGCTGATTGGGATCGTAAACCTGTCCCCGGTCGCGGCTCTATCGATAAGGCAAGATCGATAGATATCTCCACAGGTTATGGAGTGTCAGAAAACGCTCGTAAAGCAGTCGGTGTGAGCCTCAGGAATGCTTTGAAGTCAGCGGTCTGCGGCTGAGGAGCGCAACGGGAGCTGACTGGGTACTGGAGAGCAGATGATTAATTGCCTGCTTCCGAGAGACAGTGAGAGCTTCTGATACACAAAGAGCTGAAAAAGCAGCTAAAAGCTGGGAGCTGAGACGCAGCTGAAATATCGTTTCTCCACGGAAGGGAAGGCCGGAGGAAGCTGGTACGGAGTAAGTACAGCTTGGGGCACCTTGGGAGAACGGGAGAAGATGGCTGAAAGCCAGAATATACCGCTGGAGCCTCTAACTCTAAAGAGTTGGGCAACGTGGTCCAGACAAATAAGGGGATGGTTCTTGGTTGAAGGGCTCTGGGAAGCAAGCCAATGGGAGCCAAAATCATCACCCCTTGGCCGGCCAGCAGCTGGAGCAGGTGAAGCAAGCTGTGGGGCTGTGTTGGCTGAAGATAGCCAGAGGCTGCAAGAGCTAGAGATGCTCAGAGCATGCGTTGATGCATCACTGAGGCCTCATTTGGAGGGCGTAACGACAGCGTGGGCTGCCTGGAATTTGCTGAAGGGCTTGTGTGAAGCGTCAGCGAAAGGCCAGAGCCCTGGAGGAAGCCCTGGGGGGGCTGAAGGATGCCCAGAAAGCCCAATGGGGGGCTGGGACAGTGTTGGGGAGCTGTTGCAATGCTTCTACACGTCTGTGTGATGGACTGAGTCCTGGAGAGGCTGGACTGGCAGGCCCTGCTCCCGATGGATCGGCCTCTAGGAGCGCTAGTGAGCAGATCGGGGGGGGCGAAGAGTTCCAAAGGCAAGTTTAAAGAGCTTTCGCTTTGTGCTGAAGCAGAGAGCAGCTTCAGGGGGGGCCAGACTGGTGGAAGGCACCGTTCCAGAAGGAGGAAGGCCAGGCCAGCTGGGAGGAGCCCCGGGCAGTGTTTTTCCACTGGAGTTCAACGTCGGCGTGGCAGTTGCCCCCACCGGAGCAGAGAGCCGATGCAGGATGTTTTCAAAGATTTTTCCCATGGGAATCAGGGAGGTTTCCATGGCAACAGGCCTGGGAAGACAGGCAGGCGTGGAGCTGAGCCAGGTGGTCGTGGTAAACAACAGGAAGAGTCTTATCAGGTTTCTGCGAATATGGCAGTGTTTGAAGACGGCCGAGTGGAAAATTTCCAGCTCAGCCTTGTAATTGACTCTGCAGCTAACCGCAACATGGTTCCAGAGACCCCTGCAGTCGAGAGGTGGAATTGCACAGCAGTTCCGAAAGGACAAACTATTAAGTTCGCGAATGGACAGAAAACTAGAGTTCGCAAATGCACTAATGTCTATCTTTCTATTTTACAGGAGACGGTGGATTTTTGTGTTGTTCCAGAGATTCATCACTGTTTGCTATCTGTGCCTTATTTGTTGAATAAGGGGTTCAAAGTTTGTTTTGAAAATGATGTCTGCACAATCTCCAGAGAGGGGAGGTTACTAGCCAAAGTGCGGAAGGGACAGAATGACCTTTTCATTCTTAAAACGTCTCTTGGGGGTGAGGGGAAGGTTGAGAAAGCACAAGCGTTGCGTGCTACAGTTCCCAACCAGCGTGCTACAATTCCCGCTCATAATGTTACATGTGCATGCGTATGGCATCAGAGAACAATTCATGGGTCGGTAGAGGACTTGCAGACTCTGCCCGAGGTTGCCACGGGGTGTAGGATTCAAAATTGTGGAAGTGCCATTGATTGTGACACTTGCAAGCAGGCAAAGGTGAGAGGGTGCAGTTACCCAAAGGTGGAACGTGTGGCCACTAAACCTTTTGAGTTGGTACACATAGATTTGGCCGGTCCTGTCAAGGAACCAAGTCTAGGGGGGGCCAGGTTTCTCCTAACTTTTTTGGATAATTTCTCGCAGAGTTCCTGGGCTCACGGTCTCAAATCCAGGGAGGATGCAGCACAGCTGATCAAGAGCTGGATTGAGGGGGTGGAACAAAGGTTCTCCACCAGGGTTCAAGCGATCATCAGTGACAGAAATGCTGAGTACACTGGTTCTGCGTTGCAGAAGTTCTTGCAGAAGAGAGGGATACGCCACACAGTTACTTCACCCCAGCAAGGGGGGGTGGCAGAGCTGAGGAGTGAGGCTCTGGTTAAGGCTGCACAGGTGATGCTGAAAGAAGCCAGGTTGCCTCCTGAGTTTTGGGTGGAGGCTACTAGGGCTGTGTCATTCACCTGGAATCGTGTCTACAACTCACTGGTAGGCGACACACCGTTCTCTTTGTTAAATGGCCGCAAACCCCAGGTTCACTTTCTGCGGACGTTTGGGACTCCTGCGCTTGTCGCTTTGCCTAAGGCTTTGCAAGGGCCAGATGGAGCCAAAGTCCAGAAAATGATCTTCTGTGGGTATGAGCCAGATGCCCGTGCATGGCGTTTTGCTTACCCGTCAGGTGATCAGAGTAAGGTGCTGATCAGTAAAGACGCTGAGTTCTTAGAGGAGGAGGTAAAGTCAAAGACTCCTGTCAGGCGTGATGTTCTCTCAGATTGTCTCTCTGACCCAGAAGACAGTTCTGATGAGGCAGAGGAAGAAGGGGCTGAGGCTGCTGATGACGACCAGGTCACTGACCAGGGTCAAGAGCAGGATGTGGCATCTCCACAAGCTGTTATGAGACTGCCCAAGAGTGCGCCTAGTTCTCCTGTGAGTGTGATGGAGAGGATTCGAAGACGCTTTAAGTCAGAGGGTGAATCCCATGATGTAGAGGATACACCTGCTGATCAAAGTGAGTCAGAGGAAACACCTGAGTTTGTGCCTAGGAGGTCCAGTCGCACAACGAAAGGTATCTCACCAGAGAGGTATCAGGCCACAGGTGCGTGGGTAAGTTTCGCACAGTGCGATTCTGAGAGTTGTGAGGTGGTTCCACAAATGCCAAACAGGTTTGCCAAGGGAGGGCACAAGGCATTGGGGAAGGGATCGATCTCACAAGGTGTTACTGAAGATGTTGCACAGGTATCACGCAGGGACACAAGGGGGGGTGTGATGGTTCAGAATTTATCTGGTTAAATTCCCCTGGTGTGTGTCACCTGCTAACGTCAGCTTACAGAAGCTGGGCGGAGACAGAAGCTTTTAGAAGCTCAGAAGGAGGAGTTTTTCCCTGTACTTTCACTTCTTCTCTCTGTGTATCTGAGAGAGAAAGACGTGCCTTTGGACATGGCTGAAAGAAGCCCTGGACTTTAATGCTGTAATGTTTGAATAAAGAGCTGTAAATAGACGAACCTGTCTATGTGTGTGCTTGCCTGGAAACTAGGCTGCTTTACACGCTGTTCAACTCTGCTAAGCCGTGACCTGAAGGGAGCAACAGTGGCGCAGCTGTGAAGAAGTGTGCCGGACCCGTTATAAACTGCTGATTGGGATCGTAAACCTGTCCCCGGTCGCGGCTCTATCGATAAGGCAAGATCGATAGATATCTCCACACTGCTTTCTGTTTCAAAGTTCTCAGTGACCTCCAAATTTGGGGGAAATGTGGCTTTCTAAAGCAAGCCACATTCTGAAACCATTGCTGCCTCCTGAATTGTTATCACTAGCAGTGGTTTAAATAAACAACAGTTTCCAAAGTTCAAATGTTGTGAGTGACCGTGGTTAGTTGCAAACCAGAAACGGAAGTTTCCCATTTCCTCATCGCCGTGCACATAATGGGCAACCGTGGTTTACTGCTGCATATGAGAACTAGGCTAGAATGTCTTGAACTGACCTTCAAATGTAAAAGGTGACATGAAAGATTCAGATGCCAAGGGCTGTTTTCATTTACTCTACTTTTTATGATCCCTGGAAAGCAAAGAAAAGGCAGAATTTAGCAGACTTCATCTTATTAATTCAGTCTGAAGTATTGGAGTGTTGTGTGGGATCTCCGAGTTGCCTTTTCTAGCCTAAAAGGTAAAGGGACCCCTGACCATTAGGTCTAGTTGTGGCCGACTCTGGGGTTGCGGCGCTCATCTCGCTTTATTGGCTGAGGGAGCCGGCGTACAGCTTCCGGGTCATGTGGCCAGCATGACTAAGCCGCTTCTGGCGAACCAGAACAGCGCACGGAAATGCCGTTTACCTTCCAGCCAGAGCGGTTCCTATTTATCTACTTACACTTTGACGTGCTTTCGAACTGCTAGGTTTGGCAGGAGCAGGGACCGAGCAACGGGAGCTCACCCTGTTGCGGGGATTCGAACCGCCAACCTTCTGATCGGCAAGCCCTAGGCTCTGTGGTTTAACCCACAGCGCCACCCGCGTCCCTGCAATATGGCCTAGTGCCTGTTTAATGAGAGAGTTGCTTACTCAAGATAAAGCTCAGATATAGAGTAATCCCATCCAGTAGGAGCTATGAACACACCCTAGTTAAAGCAGTTGGTGCTGAAAATCCTAAGTACCCTTGCGGCTGTAACCCAGAGTAATAATTCACACTGGAGAATAAGCAGCTTTCCAATGGTGGGTCAAAATAAATAAATAAATAGAGTACTGTTTACAGAGTTCAGATGGGCTGCATGCATCTGGCTACTAGGTAATCCTTCTGGTCTTCCCAGCTTGAAACAAGCTAATTCTCCTTAGGTAGAGGATTAGAGAACTGATTTAAACTTAGGCAAGCTTTTACGGTGCCTCCTCCTTAAAGTGCTGCTTTTACAGCTCACCTTTGGACAAGCTTTTTGAAGGCATTTGTTTTTACATACGATCACAACTGATATTAAAATGCAAACCCTGGTAGCTGCGAACAACCAACTTCCTTTATTTATAGATAGATGCATAAGGATGTTCTTCATTGGTAAAAACATGTTGCCTTTCAGGTCTCACTTGATTGCTACACTGTTTGTCTAAACAGACTTTTCCTTCTTTTCCTCCCTCCATCGCTTCCCTCCCCAATCCGCCCCCAGATTTTCAAAGACGCTGGGCACAGAAGCACAACTCCATCCTTCTTATCTGGCTCCATGGCCTTGAATCTTTTCTCCAGCATCGATGACGGCAGTGGCTTTGCAAGGCCTGAGCAAGTTGTCTCCATCTGGGCCCAGGAAGGGGTTGAAAACTGCAAGGAGATCCTTAAGGTTTCTAGCTGCTCCTTACAGATTACGAAGGCTTTGGTTTTCCTTTCATCCCAAGAAAAAGCATTTCCCCCCTTCTCTCTCGCCTCCACCCCCGCATCCCTCTTTCCCACTAAAGATCCCAATGATGAATTGTAGCGCCTTCATATTAATTAGCATCCGTGTGACACATTTTAAGCTACTCAGAAAGTAGTACAACAGTGGTACCCTACAAAGAACCCTGGGAATTGAAATTCTTCCCCTGCATGAACCCATCTGTTGTTGACCCTTTTTCTCTTCCTTCTGCCCAAGGTTCTTCTGATGGCTTAAATCGGTGTTTCCCAAACTTGGGTCTCCAGTGGTTTTTGAACTCCCACTATCCCTAGCTATCAAGACCAGTGGTCAGGGATGATGGAAGTTCTAGTCCAAAAACATCTGGAGACCCAAATTTGGGAAACACTGGCTTAGATGAAAGGATAGCCAACATGGTGCCTTCAAAGTGTTTTCAACTACAAATCCCATCGGCCCCTAGCTAGCATAGTCAACAGACAGGGATGATGGGAATTGTAGTTCAAGACATCTGGAGGACACCATGTTGACTATCCCTGCTGAAACAGCTTTGCCCTCTCTATTAAGGAAGCCCCCCTCTAAATCCCACTTCTGTCAAACCTTTTCTGGAACACCATAGCCTCACGCTTTCTGCACCTCCTGCTATCGGCCTTTTTAAAGCCCCTTTCTTTCAATTGTTCTGGCTGTTCTGTATACAGAGCCTAGCACACTGGCATTGAATAAATATCGATAGCAGTAATTTTAGAACCTCTTGACTTACATTTCCCTTGATTTTGAGAAGCTCTCTCTGTGTGTGTTTTAACAGAGTCTGGATTTCAACATGGAGGAGAGAGTTAACCTCTTGGAGCTGTCTGCAGCCCTTGATGAGGAGATAACAGTTCCCAAGAGCGGACTTCAACAGGCAGCTTTTGCTTCTTACAGACACGAACTTCGCCATCTAGAGTAACTTGTTCTTCGGCTGTTTTGGGTGGAGGCGCCATTCCTGGCCAACCCCTTTTCCCTTTACACCTCACCCACCCCTTCACCTATTGCTTCACAGTTTGCCCAAACCTACGCCAACTCCCAACCCTTTTAAAAGAGCGGGGAGCACTTCAGAGAGCAGTTTGTCCAAACTGTTCTCTGAAGCACCTTCCCTCCCTCTGTTAAACAGCTTGTCTGCGCTGTCTGCCACCCAGTGCTGTTTTTCGCACCACTCGCCTGCTGTTCTGTTGTCACACAGGAGTTGGTGTGGCCATCTTTTGGTAGCTACCCAAACCACAGCGTGGCGACAGGCTTACTGTTTTATGTATATAGGAAGATAACAGATACATGCAGTTTTTAATTGGATTAAATGATAATAAACTGATGTTCTTTTGCACTAATACCATGGGAAATTGTAGGATTGAAACTGAACAGAAAGATGCTTCTGCATCATTTCGGATGCATACTTAACAGCACCTTCACTGTCTTTGCAGAGCTCAGGTAGAGCAAATATCCACTGAGAGAGACAAAGCGCGAGTTGAATTGGAGAAGGTGGAAAAGCGGAAGCTGCAGCTTTTTGAGGAGGTGGATGATCACAATAGTGCGTTGGAGCACCACAATGAGAGTAAAATGAAGTACGTGAGCCAGCTTTTTGGTGTCCTTATCTGATGGGGTTTATACACAAGGAGGAGTTTGAAGAGCAGACCCAACTTGCCATCCAGTGAAACAGCACAGCATAAGCTATGCAGCCAATGTTCACAAAATTGTGACTGTAGAGAGGCCAACTTCTTAGTCTCACTAGTCATTTCTCTTGTGGACCATTCTGTTTTTATTTTTACATGGAAAATACTTGCCCATACCAGTAACAGTGCTTGTATCTTGCAGAGACCTTGAGCAAGACTACAGAGGGAAACTCAGTGTTATGAAGTCTGAAGCGGAGATGGAGAAGGAGCGGCTCTTGCAACAAGGGAACCACCAGAAAACCAAGTTAGAAGCAGACATCAGATCTCTTCAAGAGGAAGAATCTAGCCTGAGGCAGAAACTGAGCTTAGTAATCAAGGTAAAGATTCGGAGCATCTGTTATCTTCAGGATGACCAGGGCAGCCTACAGCAAGAATGCATATTCTGAGCTTGAAAATAAGAATAAAGTAAAAAATCCTGCCTGAAGGGAGGCTGAATTCTGCAAATATTAAGTAAAAATATGCTTTCGTCTCTTGACTTATGGAGACTTCACCAGGCATTACTGCTATACTTTAATCTGCAGCTGTGAGGACTAGAGAGTTATATTTTGTTTTTAAATGAATTTAACCCACTCTTCAAAGAGATCCATCTGCCTATCAGGGCTGGTGGAAACTTACTTTCTTATCCGCGCCTCCCTTCCAGCTCCCAAAAATGCTCCCTTGAGGATTGGGGCACCTTGTTGCGTGGAGCTGGTTTTTCAGGATTGCTTCTGAGTGCTAACCTTTTTGTATCCTACATGTTGGTATCTTGCTCAGGAATTGCAAAAAGGTACCCCAGTGTCATGTTTAATGAGCGTAAATGTGCACTTTCGATTTCATTTTTTGTGTGTTTTTCTTAAAAGGAGAATAGTCGCTTACAAAGTGAACTTGTTGAAGTGGTTCAAAAGTTGTCTGAATCTGAAAAGCAAGTACTAAATCTTCAGAAGGATCTCGACTTCATGTTGAAAGACAAGGTAGCTTCGGATTGATGAAAATGCTTTCCTCTTCATATTGAAAACCAATAAAATTCATATGTATCTCTGTTGTAGGATTTTGACCTCTTTCAGTTGCTTTTCTCTTGTGGCCTTATTTGGTTCCTAATCACAAGGATAAGTGCATGTTTTAAAAATCATGTTTTCTTGCAGTTGACAAGGCTTCCAAATTAAATGTATTTAAGGTCAAGCTATAAATCTAGCCTTCCGCTGCCGAAAAATTGGCTCCCACCAGCTAATTGTAAACTGCTTGAAGGTTTGTTTGTTTTTCCAATCAAGGGGTGTATACATTTCTTGGAATGAATGAATGAATATCTATATATCTATATAGTAATTTCACCACTAATACTTTTAAAATAAACCTCTTTGCTTGCTTTAGCTGGGACTGCTGGATCCACACAGCACAGAGCTCTTTGATCAAGAAGAACGCTTTGCCAAAATCATTCAGGAATATGAGCTGCAGTGCCGGGTAGGTGGCCTGTACGTGTTATAAATGGCATTGTGCAGGGAGGACCCATCCGAGTGCTGAGAGAACAGCCTTCATTCAAGTCTCATAAAAATTAAGACTTCATGCCTCTTTTCTTTAAAAGATCAGCAGTCTTTTGATAAGCGCCTACACCATTTCCTCAATGGCATGTTTTAGAATAGCAGTTAAAACACCAAGGTTCAACACAGAGGGTAAGTTCAGACATAGTGCCAAACCATAGTTTGATATTATGTGATCAAACCTCAAGCACTCCTCCTTCCCTTGTGCAGATTTAGCTAGTTACTTCCTGGTTAGCTGCAAACCATGGTTTGCTGTTACATTTTTTTTAAAGCAATGGTTTGGCTATGCCCAAAGAATCGTGGGAACTCTAGCTTGTTACTAGTGCTGAGAATTATCGGAAACTCCTTTTCCCCTCACAGAGTTACAATTCTCAGAGTGGTTTAGCAGTCAATTCCTCTTTCTAGGGAACTCTGGGAATTGTAGTTGGGGGGAGATAGAGGTTTCCTAACAACTCTCATCGTCCTTAACAAACTACAGCTCTCAGGATTCTTTGGGTATGATACCGCTTTAAGTCTATTCTCATTAATTACAGAGCCCCTACATAGCTATACAACTCTCCTTACCAGAAGATGGAGAGCTGCACTCGTACACCAGAGCAGTGAGATCCTAACCATAGGATAGCTATATTTTATTAGAATAAAAATTGGGGACACCTTACCAAAGGTTGTAGAGATAACTTGGAGCATGTGACTATTGCCGTTTTTGCTCCAGCTCTGCTTCTTGCCAGAAGAAAATCACAATGTAGTATCTGTCGCTTCCGACAGTGCAGGTAGAACTACTGCTGTTGCACTAGAGTTATTTCATGTGTCCTGCTACCAATTCAGTTCTCCCTGTTTCTCCCCAAACTCTCGACATTTGCTGCGGCTACATCCTGATAGAGAGTGAAGGTGAGCACTTTCCCCTCCTCAGGTGTGTGCACGATCCACTTGTTTGTAGCGGTATACTGTTCTTTAGCAAACCTGCATGATGTCTTGTTGCAGCCTGAGATCTTGCGTGTTACAAGGTTTTTTGTTTTCGGAAATGCTTGAGTTCCCATTTCTATGGGCTTTTATATCACGGCTCGCTTTTTACCTCCTTTGTGTTGTGCAGGCCTCAGTCCTGTCCCCCTCTAGTCACTTCTGCACTTGTAAAGTTATATCGTTCGTCTACCTTGCCAGCTAAGGAAATGAGAAGAACAGATCTTTTTAAATTCTGTTCTGTCCGTAGCTCCCAATTCTCCCACCCCCACAGACTTCATGGTGGCTCCAGAAAACTCGGGTGTCATTCAGAACTGAGTGGTAGGCTTTTGTTTTTGAGCAAGTCCTGCAGTTCAACAGCTCACAAAGGATCCCAGGAATGTTGAAGCCCACACACTGCAACAAGGTGATGATCCAGTGAGGGAGAACAGCTGTACTACAAAAAACTATGAATTTGCTGGAAAGGGTTCAGTGCTCTTGCAGCATCTGAGGCAGCTATCTTTAAGGAAGCATCACAAAGAAAATACTCAGACATTGGGAGTCTGTATTTCGAATTATCTGCATGAAGTATATGCCCAGGGGGCTCTGCTGGAGCCTATTTCTGCTTCCCTCTGCCCTTTCACTTTTGTTTGATTGGTTTTACTTTAACAGTATGATACCGCGCAGCAAATTGTTCTGTGCTATAAATCAAGCACTGCTAGGAGTTGCTTCTTTATGTATTTCTTGTCAATAAAAAACGTGGCATGGAGCGACCAAATTCTTTTCCTGAAAGTACGGCCCCAAGAAAGAAGTTAGAGAGCCACTGGGCTAGATGGACCACGGGCCTGATCCAGCATGCTTTTCTTATGTTCCAGTGTCTTGTGTTTTTTAAAGACTGTCTTACAGCATTTCTGTGAGAATTATTTGCAAGCGCACCTGGTTATTCTGTCGAGGAACGGTTGCTGTGCACTCAACGAGGTAGATCTGAGGGAGGCTGTTCCACATTCTGAGCTTCCGGGTTCTTCCCTTTCAGGAGCTGCGCGACAAGAACGACGAACTGCAAATGGAGCTGGAGAAACTGCGTTCCCAGCTGCACGAAAGCAAGCATAGTCTAGCCTGGTGTAAAATGAAGGCCAGCAGACTTGGAGAAAGGCTGCTGCCTGAAAACGTAAAAGCCAGAATTCTGGGTGCGTATTGCAAGTTGCATTTAGAACGTCAAATCGGGTTAAATCAAATACAGTCATACCTCGGGTTACAGACCACCAAATCCCGGAAGTACCAGAACAGGTTACTTCCGGGTTTTGGTGGCTGCGCATGCACAAAAGCGCTGAATTGCAACCCGCATGTGTGCAGACGCTCCACTGCAGTTTGCGGACGTGCATCCCACACGGATCACATTCGCAACCCATGCTCTAGTTATCTCCCTCTTGGACTACTGCAATGCGCTCTATGTGGGGCTACCTTTGAAGGTGACCCGGAAACTACAACTAATCCAGAATGCAGCAGCTAGACTGGTGACTGGGAGTGGCCACTGAGACCACATAACACCGGTCTTGAAAGACTTACGTTGGCTCCCAGTACGTTTCCGAGCACAATTCAAAGTGTTGGTGTTGACCTTTAAAACCCTAAACGGCCTCGGCCCAGTATACCCGAAGGAGCGTCTCCATCCCCATCATTCTGCCCAGATGCTGAGGTCCAGTGCTGAGGGTCTTCTGGCGGTTCCCTCATTGCGAGAAGCAAAGCTACAGGGAACCAAGTACAGGGCCTTCTTGGTAGTGGCGCCTGCCCTTTGGAATGCCCTCCCATCAGATGTCAAAGAGATAAATAACTACCTAACATTTAGAAGACATCTGAAGGCAGCCCTGTTCAGGGAAGTTTTTAATGTGTGACATTTTAATGTACCGTATTTTTAATCTTTGTTAGAAGCTGCCCAGAGTGGCTGGGGAAACCCAGCCAGATGGGCGGGGTACAAATAATAAATTAAAAACAAAACAAAACCAGAGTGTCCACTGTAGGTTAAATGCAGTGGTGTCTGTTAGTCACAAGGGGTTTAGGAACAAGACCCTTCTGTTCTTCCCACTCCACCCCAAATGCTGAGAGGCAGAATAGAGGAATGACATGTTGCCCCTGTTACAGCAAATGCAGCTGAGGGATCTAATGCAACATCTGATCCACTCTTATGGGACCATTTCCTGTTGATGCAGCCTGATGATGTTGACAAGATACTTGCAGCAGTGCATCCGACCACCTACCCTCTGGACCCTTGCTCTTTCGGGGTGGTTAAGGGTAGCCAGGTGGCACTAGGTTGTTGCGGCTAGGAGTGCCTTTCGCCATCTATGTCTGGTATACCTGCTGCAGTCGTAACTGGAAGTGGGTAACACGGCAGCTGTAGTGCATGCTCTGGTAACCTCAAGGCTGGATTACTGCAGTGCGCTTTGTGTTGGGCCACCCTTGGACCTGGCCTAGAGGCTTTAGCATGTGACACTCTGCTGAAATGCCTACACTGGCTGCTCATATCCTGGCATGCCAGGTATAAGTCTCTTGTGCTGATACATAAAACCTTGAATAAATTGGGTCCAGTATAGCTTAAGCCTTAAGAACCGCTTGAGCCCTTAGAGCCCAACCTGATCACTGAGATCATCTGGAGCAGCCCTGTTAATTGTCCCCCACATTGCAGAGGCCCAGATGACCTCGGCCAGAAGTCAGGCATTTAGTGTTGTGCAGATTTGGCATCCTCAACTTTTCACTTTTAGGCATCTCTTGAAGACTTATTTATTTCATGCCAACAGGCACATAGAGCTTTATTTATTTTTTTCCTGAGTAGCCATTCATTTTGATGATTGGTTTGCTTTTAAAGGATTTTACATTGCTGTGAAATGCTTTGCAAGTAGGTCTGGGGAATATGACCAGCTAAACACCACAATATATCACAATGTCTGACATAAGGATGGAGCAATGGTTGAATTTGCAGTTTTCCCCACATAGTGCACACGCACAAACACACATAATGATTCACAATATATTAGCAGGTCAAAAACTGAAACCAATATCACGATATGGGCTTCAAGCCAGTTTCGGACGATATATCGATCTTTCGCCCAGCCCTATTTGCAAGAGGGCAGTGTATAAACACTTGTATGAATGAATAGCAATTCTGATGGATCAGTCAGAGTTGGAAAGCTAGACCAGGTGGATATCGGGTTAGGCTGCTTTTTCCACGCTGGATTGAATTCATAAATGAAGGTTAGAGTTGTGCATTTATTTATCAATTGCCTCTCCACTGTATATATTTTAAAGGCACTGGGATAATGTGATAAAAACACATGCTGCCAGGAGTTCAGAAACTTCCCTGTTGGTTTCTTCCAGGCTTGCCATAAGGCTAAGTGACAGATTAAATATAAGTTATCCCTGCTTTGTTCATATTTCACCCTTTAGGCTTTTGTTTTGTTTTGTTTGATTTGCCAAAAACCTGCTTTGTTTCCTTCTCTGTATAGATGTGCGTCTCTCAGTATGTGTGTGTGGGGGATCTGTTGATGTGCCTCATTATGTTGCTGCAGCCTTTTCCTTGCCCTTTCAAAAAATCTTATGTCCCGGAGGGGCTGTTGAGCCTTGGCGCTTGGTATTTATGTCCACAGTGTTGTATCCAGTTCCTATTAGCATGGGGGAAGTCACCTTTTAAAATTTTCAGCCCTTCCCATGCTGTGTACCCTTTTCTCCCCATATCAGCGGTTTGCCCTAGTGTGGCTGTATGATTCCAAGTTTTGGTGGTGGTGGGGCTCTACTGAGTATCCTGATACAGTGCTTTGATGTTATATATGCATCATTCTGGCACAATGATCCTTGCATCCACTCTTCTCTCTTGCACGAGAAGGGCAAGTTGTTGTTGTTGCTGCTGCTGCTGATTTGATGTATTACCCACCCTTGACCCTAAGGTCCTAGAGGGGGTCACGACAATTTAAAATACAGCAATGAAAACATCTTAAAGCAAATTGTGGTACACAAGGTCCTCTCTGCCTTTTCCCTTCTGCTATACCAAATCATTGAAGAACTCCTTCCGTCATAATGTGTACCTTTTCCTTTCTTTTAAGACACCATACAAAAAGATGAGGAACTCCTTCTTGGACACCAGCCCTTTCCGGTGGCAGGCCAAAACGGTAAGAAATGTTCCCAGCTGTGTGCATTTTCTAAGAAGGAGTAAGTGTTAAGATACATGCCAGCTCTAGAACTCTTCAAGAGAAACCTAATCCACCCCTTGTGCCGTGGGTGGTATGATATCCAGTATCACAAGCATCTCTTGACAAACCTGTCCAGTTTCTGTCCAGAGACGAAGATTCCCAGGCAGCTTCTTCAAGGGCTACAGATATTTCCCCAAATGTTTCAGCTGCAGGTGTCGTGGTCTGTAATTTCAACCCACAGCTCTTTTATCCAGTGCGTATTAAAAGAATAATGTATCACGTTTCTCCCCCAGATAGCTAAAACACTTACCTCTGTGGTTTTTAATATCTTCTCCCCTCAAGACTGTAATTTGTTGCCTGAGGTGTTATGATTAATCCCACATTCCCAGAAAGTGTACCTGTATAACATGCATTTTAAGCGTGTGTGTGTGTGTGTATTCCTTTGTTTTTGTTTTTTTTAATAGGTATGCATGACCTATGTGACCTGTGGCTCTTCTAAACATAACTGTCAACTTTTCCCTTTTCTTGCCTTATTTGGAATGAGGGAATTTCCCTTAAAAAAGGGAAATGTTGACAGCTATGCCTCTAAACTGTTATCATTTTTTTAATTGAATTTATATACTGCCCTATACCCTGAGGTCTCAGGGTGGTTCACTGAAAAGATCACAACATATAAAATCAAAATAAGAACACTAACTCAATAACACCCCCCCCAAAAGCCACATTTTAAAAGGGTACAGGTCAACCAAATGCCTGGTTAAAAAGGAGTGTTTTTGCCTGGTGCCTAAAGGTGTATAATGAAGGCACCAGGCGAACGTCTCTGGGGAGAGCATTCCACAGACGGGGAGCCACTGCAGAGAAGGCCACTCTCTGGACCTCTCAAGGAGGAGGCACACGAAGGAGGGCCTCAGAAGATGTTCTTAGGGTCCTGGAAGGTTCATATGGAAAAAGGTGGTCCTTGAGGTATTGTGTCACTGAGCCGTCTAGACTCTGAAACCTTTCCAGTGTGTCAGTAAACAGTTCTGATAACGGGCCCACATTTTAAGTTATTCAATCACCATGGCACATATTTATAAATAATATAAATATAAATAAATTTTTATTTATAACCTGCCCTTCCCAGTTCAAAAACTGGGTTCAGGGCGGCTAACAACAAATTTAAAACACTTAAAGCAGCATAAAATACAGTATAAAAACATGAATAACAATAAAATTCAAAATTCAATTTAGGGGAAATAAGCATTAGATAATCTCCAGGGCTAGCTGGCCGAATTGGTCCTACTTGGGCCAGTGAAGAGGCCAGGGGAGAATAAGCTGTGGGGTCTCAGAGTGGGTGAGTGGCTGGGGAAACTCAGCCAGATGGGCGGGGTATAAATAATAAATTATTATATTATTATTATCTTCATAAAAGGGGAGGGGGAGGGAAGAGAAGGGAAGTAAAAGATTGGGGTGAATTCAAATTAAAGGCCAGGCGGAATAGCATACAGTTGTATGCTTCGAACCATTGCGCTCTCGTTCCCCTTCCCATGCTCCCTATGTAATAGTGTGTTGGTGGAAGAAAGGCAACCAGACCGCACCCCAGATATATGATCTATCTTGGCAGTTTGGCAGTTTCCTCAGTTTGGCAGTTTGTTTCCTCAGTGTTCTAAGAACAAAGGAGGAGTCTGCTGGATCAGGCCATTGGCCTGTCTAGCTCAGTATCCTCTTCTCACAGCGACCAACCACATGCCTATTGGCAGTTTGCAAACAGGACCTGAGTTCAGTAGCATTCTCTCTTCCTGCGCTTTCCAGCAACTGAGAAACATGCTTCATCCATTCCTAGAGGCATGGCCATCATGTAGTGGTAGTTTTATCCTCCACGATTCTGCATTCTTCGGCCTGTTCTTTTCCTTTCTTTCAAGAATAATTTTATTTATAGGTGTCGTTTTCATTGAATCCGGCCCCTATTCAGTAAGCATAGAAATGGAGCTTCTGGTTGAAGAACTGAAGGAACAGCATCAAGACCTGAAAATACAGCTGGAAACCAAGGTGAGTCGAGGAGGAAGACACAGGCAGGTGTTTAAACGCCAATTCAGGTTAAAAATCGTCATCAGAATCAGTAGACTCTCAATATATTTCTGAATGCAGTCCTTGGGTTACTTGCTCAGCAGGATACATTGTATGTTGACCAAATGATGCAGCTTTTGTTGTTAAATTTAAAATAAATCAGCATTTTAAGTATTTTTTTATAGATGTAAACTCATTTATGATAATGAAATGTTTTGGGTTTTTTGGGGTGCTTTTCTCCATTGCTCTTGTAAATTAAGTACCTCATCACCAATGTAAATTAGGAGAATGTGGGATGGCATATTATGGCTGTTTGTAGAAAAGGGTGGACTTGGTTCAGCTGTGGATGACAAGTTAGTTCTGTATGAATGCAGTAAGTCTGTATGGAGTAAGAAATCTTTACACAAGATTTCCTGCTGTTAAATGCTCTTATTCTGTATAAAAATCCTACCCTCTTGAAATGCATAGGCTTCTAGCTCTTGCAGTGCCTCACTTCAAGGACCAAGTTGTTAAACGTGAAGTAAGGACTCTTGACCGGTTTGTGCATGTATTAACCATGCTACCTAAAGAATGCATAACGAAAGTTTGTTTTGGCTTTACTGTGCTAGGTCAATTACTACGAAAGAGAAATTGAGCTGATGAAAAGGAACTTTGAGAAGGAAAGGAAGGATGTTGAACAAGGTTTTAAGATTGAGATCAGCGAATTGGAGGAACAGAAGAGCGATTTGGAAGAGCTGAACGCCAAATGTCAGGAGGTGATAGACGGCTTGAAAGACCAGCTTCAGAAACTAGCTCCCGCCCAAGAACTCGAGAGGAGCTTTGAGAAGGAGAGGTCAGAAATGGAGCAGTACTATGCCAAAGAGATTTCCATTTTGGGACAGAGACTGGCCCAGGAAAGGGACAGACTGGAAGAAGACATGAACATGAAGCATGCGGCTGAGACACACTTCATGAGGTCTGGTGACATTACTGTTTTGAAACATGGGCACTTGGCAATATAAATGGTAGTCTCATATTCTGCCACATTGTGTTATGGTTGAACCCTTGGTAATTTAGGCAAAGCCTTTCTCACCAATGCGGTTGTATGGTACCCGGTCCAATTCCCTTCTCACTTTTGGGGAATTATGACATTTTTTGCCATGAAGCAGCTGTCTGGCTGGCACACTGTCTCTGGAATGGCTCTCCGTGTGGCTGTTAAAGAACTATTGCTAATATGCTGTTTCACAGCTACTGTTCTATTAAATGAAATGTATGGTTCTTCTATAAAAATTCACTCATCTTTTAAAAATGATTTGACTAATCATTGCATGCTTGCTTATTACTTCTTGGCTTGTTCACATGCTACGTTTTATAGCAGAGATGATCCATCTTCCCACAGAAATTCTATTTCATAGTGTGCATTAATTCAGACTCTGACTGTATGCACTCCATATATTTAAAGCACCCCCTATAGCGCTATGATTTGTGATACCCTTAACAAACAATGGTTTGCAGGATTTGAGGTGTGTGTGCTTTAAATGTGTGCTGTGTGTGTAGCCTTTCAGTTCTCGTGTGTTGATGTGCAAGGGATGCTTAATAGATGCAACTACACGAAACATACCTGACATCAAAGAGAACAGAGCATGTGCTTTTATATGGAGCACTTTTGATCTCTGGGTCACAACTACTAGTCTCACAGTGACTTGAAATCAAATTTGTATGTCCCGTGCCATAGCACAGAGCTCTAGTTTTGTCTCATAGAAAAAATAAGTCATAGATTGCCTGTGAACAGGATAAGTAAGTAGCAAAACCCGGGAGCCAGTAGTTTCAGGAGGGATGTTTGGCAAGTCCGTAGCACACAGAGAAAGGGTTAACCCCACCCACCCAACAGCTGCCATTCAAAGAATAAAATAAGTGAATGTGTAGGGCTGGCACACATTTAACACTTAACATTTAACGTGGGTGGCACTGTGGTCTAAACCTCTGAGCCTCTTGGGCTTGTTGATCAGAAGGTTGGCAGTTCGAATCCCCGCAACGGGGTGAACTCCCATTGCTCTGTCCCAGCTCCTGCCAACCTAGCAGTTTGAAAGCATACCAATGTGAGTAAATAAGGAGAGCAGCAGGAAGGTAAACGGCGTTTCTGTGCGCTCTGGTTTCCGTCACGGTGTTCCGTTGTGCCAGAAGCGATTTAGTCATGCTGGTCACATGAACTGGAAAGCTGCCTGTGAACAAACGCTGGCTCCCTCAGCCTGAAAGCAAGATGAATGCTGCAACCCCATAGTCGTCTTTGACTGGACTTAACTGTCCAGGGGTCCTTTACCTTTTACCTTTAACACCAGATGTAGTTTGACCCTTTCTGAGCAAGTGGTGTAATATGAATAACATCCATCCATCCAGTGTTCTTTTTTATTTCTGTGATGTACGTGGGTATAAACAGCACATTTGAAAGCAGCTACTTTTAAAAGCATTGCATATACAGTGGTACCTCAGGTTAAGTATTTAATTCGTTCTGGAGGTCTGTTCTTAACCTGAAACTGTTCTTAAGCTGAAGCACCACTTTAGCTAATGGGGCCTCCTGCTGCCGCCGCACTGCTGCCGTGCGATTTCTGTTCTCATCCTGAAGCAAAGTTCTTAACCTGAGGTAATATTTCTGGGTTAGTGGAGTCTGTAACCTGAAGCATATGTAACCTGAAGCATATGTAACCCGAGGTACCACTGTAATAAGATTTTTTTTAAATAAAAAGCTTCTCTTTTAGCGGATTGTCCAATTCCACTGCCTGTTCTCAGACATACTTATTTTGATGGCGCTTAGCTGAGTATGGCTAATCCAGTTGCCTGATTTCTTTAACATCCCCAAACTAACTCCGGTCCTTCAATACTTTTTCTCTCTCCCATGATGCAGAATTGAGCTCCACAGAGTTTCAGAAGACAACCTCATCCTAAAAAATAAACTTGGAAGATTTCAGCAAGAAGTGGAGGATGTTGGTGAAGCAAACAGAAAGCACAGGTTAAAAGGGGGGGGGGCGGTTCTTTGGGAAGCTTGCAGAGGAACTGTAAATGTGAAACCATACGTCTTCCCAAGAGGCAACTCGTTGAATAAAAGGATTGTGTAATTTTAAATAGAAATATTCGCGAGAGGGTCTAGCTGCGCACAGCGAGCCCTCAGAATGTGGCTGCATCAGTGCAATGAAGTGTGCTCCAGTGTACCTGACGGGATGCTCAGTTATAGCGTTGTATGAATACACATACAAGAATTTCCAGTCTGGTTCTTAGTTCTGCCACGTTAAATCTGTACATAGACATGGTGGGAGGACTAAAAATAAGAGGGCTAGATCCAGCTGCCATGAAAAACAGATTTGCTTTTAGCAGACCTACTATTAATATTATTTTTTTTAAAAAAAAAAATTCAAGATGCTTGAGAGTTGAGGACCAACATAAAGCTCCGTTTCCCCTTTTTCTTTGCCAGCCACTTGCACTGATGTTGCAAACAATAGTGAAACATCAGCTGTGACTTGTGGCAGCGTGTTTCCTGCTCCCGTTTTAGAATCTATGCAAAATATGTTTAAATGGTTGCACAATTTAAATTGTTTCCTCTTCCTTCTTCAGAAAACATATTGACGAATTGATGGTGGAAAAAGAGAAGGTGATGCATGGAATAGAAGAATTAAATCAACTGGTAAATTATATATATATATATAGAGAGAGAGAGAGAGGGAGGGAGGGAGGGAGGGAGGGATAAAATGATCTACTAGCAGGTGAGGGATGGGGGAAGCTCTTCCTAAATCCCTGGAAAGCTGCTACCAGTCATAAAAAACACAACCTTATACCAAGTCAGACCATTAGTCTATGTCTTCTTCTTCTTCGGCAGTCACTCATAGCCGAGTAAGATTGTCTTCCATAAACATGATTTTAACAATGAGTTCATAAGTGACTGTGGAGGCCAATTCTGGATCCACACGTCCTTCCACAGTGGGGACATAGGTTTCCGGGCGGGAGTTGATCATGGTGAGGGTTTGCCAAGCGTGCCTTCCTCTTTGCACATTTCTCCCTTGCATCCTGAGTTCGAGTGTCTTCAAAGCCCATGACACCTTTGGTAAAGGCTGTGTATGTAGCTCAGTATTGTCTACACTGACTGGCAGCTGGCTCTTCGGGGTTTCAGGCAGAGGACAGGGTTTCAACCCCATCTGGAGACACAAGAGATTAAATTTCTATATCCTCTTTCCAATGTTTAAATGCTTTACAATCCTTCTAACTTCATCCATGCAAGGTTAGGCTGATGGACACCCATTTTGCCCAAGGTTTATCATCGGCTTTGGCTGAAAGTTGGATTTCCAAGTGCCAAAACCATACACTGTCCCACCTTGCAAAGAGTTAAATGCTAATTCAGTAGGGGTTGAGTTCTTTTGCAGCCTTCTGAGTCTTTCTAGTACATGTGCCTTTAACAATGTACATGTAATGTTGGAGTCAGTCATGGGTTGTTCTGGCAGTGCCCCCTTTTGCTCTGCCTTCCGTAGCTCCAGTAATTCAACCATCAAACAAACCAGCCCTTTCATCCCGAGAAAAGGCATTTCTTAACTTCTGCCACCTCGTTAAGAAATGTACACTAGTGTGATACTGCTCCAAAAAACGAGAAGACCTCTGCACCCATTCTTTGCAGGCAAGCAGTATGAGACACCCCCTGATGCAGTACTCAAGATTAGATGTTAAGATGTTTTCCCCTGGGTGGGATGAATGCCGCAGCTCTGAATGTCTGAAATGCCTCTTTAGAATAAACACTACGAGGTGGAAATCTTCCAGTTAAACACCAGGATAGATCAGCTGAGCCATGAACTCTCTGAACTGAGCAGTGATAACAATGTCAGCCGGAATACCGTCAATTTACTGAATCGGAGGCTTGTCGAGCTGGAGAGCCAAAGGGACCATGAAGCTGCGGTTGCCAGGCAATTTCAAGAGGCCTCTGCTGAATTGACAAAGGAGCATCTTCAGGAGCGCTTGGCATGGCAGGGAGAGAAGGCCCTGCTGGAGCAGCAGCTGAAGGCCTGGAGGGAAAAGGTACGGCTGATCGGAACAGGGAGGAAGGGGCACATCAGTTCCAGGCTGCCATGTCCCACTGCACAAACCCACCTATAATGTTGAGCCAGCCATGCAATATTCTGGTGGAAATTTCTAAGGCCTAACATGTGGACCATGGATACAGAGATGTGCTGCTTTTTACTACATCGATGGAAAGCTTGGGTTGCTGTGGTGGTCATTGAGTTGCTGTGTTTAGGCAAAGGAGATAATTTAAAATATGTTGCCTTCTGGGAGAAGGCAGGTGAAAATTCTGCAGCGCCTTGCATTTACTTCATTCCTCTACTAGAACTAAAACAAAAGTTTGTATTTTGTATTCCTTGTATAAACTGCTTAGAGGCTTTATTTACAATCAAGCAGTATGCACATTCTGTTATATAAAATAAAAAATAGAAGTGCTGAACGGAGGAAGAGTAGTACTTTCAAAAGGAGCCTTAACAATGAAAATTCTTCCATTCTACTTTTTGCTGCGCACTTGGTTTAAATTATAAACTATTTGAGCACACTTATGATCTCTCGGTTGTGTACTGCTAGCCCATGGCTAGTGGCAATTATTCTCTGGGAGTAATAAAAGGGAGAGCAAGTCTGTGAATATCAGAGTGTAATTGGGTTGACTTGTTTGCCAAGTGAATTTATTAATGCAATGGAATTTAGAAAGAGCGTCATTCTAGGCATATCGGAGGAAGACTACAATGGTCACACATAAGGTTTTGGTTTGCATGGGTAAATACGAAATCAAGCATCCCTAACCTTTTCAGGCCCAAGGACACACCTGGGAATCTAACAAATCATCACAGGTACCTCGAAATACCCCTTTCACAGAAGGAAAAACCTAGGGATGCTCAAAAACTCTTCCAAAGCCCCTATATTCCCTGAAACACACACACACACACACACAAGAAAGCAGGCGTGCACCAAGAGGATTTGTTTTTTGAATATGCTGTGTCCCACAGAGGACCATACAGTCTTCAAACAAAAACATCTTGGCGGTCCTGGACCACAGGGAGGTTAGGCTGGCCTCAACCAGAGCCAGGGCTTTTCGGCTGTGGCCCCGATCTGGTAGAACACTCTGTCACAAGAGACTAGGGCCCTGCGGGACCTGACATCTTTCCGCAGGGCCTGCAAGACTGAGCTGTTCCACCAGGCCTTTGGCCAAGGCACAGCCTGACCGCCTCCTTTGGTAATCCTCACAGAACTCTATAGCCCAATGGTTGCCATTAATTTGATTTTGAATTGATTTTAGAATGAATTGATTTTAGAATGAATTGATTTTAGAATTCTGTGTAATTTTATTGTTGTTAGCCGCTCTGAGCCCGGCTTTGGCTGGGGAGGGCGGAAATAAAATTTTATCATTATCATTATCATTATCATTACTGAAAGATCCCACATTGTTGCTGGCCTCATCCTTTCCTGCCATTGTCTCCTTGAACAGGCCAGACAGTCACAGGAGCTGGAGGCTGAACTGGAACGTTCGACACAGGAGTGTCAGATGCTACGGCTAACAAAAGCACAGCTGAGAGAAGAGGTGGAAGAATGCCAGGATCGGGTAGGCTGGTGCAGCTGAATATGGCCTGCCTTTGGCTCACTGGGAGCATCACTGCCTGTTACAAATGAGGGCCTCGGCACGGCTGAAACAGCGGTGAAGTGCATGCCCCTGGTTGGACAGAGGAGCAGGGCTCAAGAGCCTTTACACCTGGTCAAAGAAATGTGTCCAAACATTAAACCTAAGAGAAGATCTAGTCCCAATGTCATAGATTTGAGGGGAAGGTAGCATTGTTGTAGCGGGATAGCAGTGTTGCTGTTTTGCAATATTAAAGAAAAACAGAGCTAGATGAATTGTTTGGCACTGGTTGTGCACTTCTTACTCTGCAAAACCAACAAGGACCAGGGCAGTTTCTACTGGAGTTCATCTGTTTTGCCTGTGTTTGGATATACATTGCAAAAAAATAAATAAATACTGGCTTCTAGATTCTCCAAGAGAACTAGTAGTGGATTAGTACCACTACTTTATTTTGAATTGATCTGATGAGAAATAACCTTTAAATGGACTGTGGAGTATTTCAGTTCTCTGTGCGCTACAGGGGCCCAGCCATCAGCTATTAAGTAGGGAGGGGAAAGGGCTTTGTTGTGAAAAATGCACAATTTTAAGCTTCTTGCTCTGCAAGGTCTGCTGCAAGGAGATCAAAGCAGAGGCGATTTTTTATTTATTTAAAATTACTGGTAAACCGCTTAATATTTCTTTAATTTCTGAGTGGTATACATGGTGCAAAACGAAGAACCGCTGAAACAATAGAACGAAGCTAAAAACTCCATAGAAGAATACCAATGGTACAGGATCTAACCTTGTGGATCAGGGAAAGTTTTATGCTCTGCCACCACAAGGACATTCTGGGTGGCCACCGGCAGCTACCCTTGTCACAATCTGCTCAAATGCAAAGGGGAAACTCCTGAGCCAATCTAGTCTGCTAAATGTCTGGCTCATTCTGCAGCTGGGCTAAAATGTTCTCCTGCCCTCCACTGGCTGATGGCAGAATGGGGGGGGGGCGATTTCGGGGGTTATTTCAAGGGCAGGAATCTTACCAGTGGTACAGGATCTACCACAGGATCTACCCACAGTGGAGGCCCTTCCAGCAGCTGGATGTCCCCCCCCCCAATTTGATGTTTCAGGCCTACGTTCCTTGCAAATAGGCAAAAAGCACCGTATTTTTCGCTCTATAGGACACACTTTTCCCCCTCCAAAAATGACGGGGAAATGTGCATGCGTCTTATGGAGCGAATGCAGGCTCCTTGGCTTCAGCGATAGCAACGCGAAGCCTCCAAAGCGCAGAGGGAGAGCTCCCCACTGCACTCCGGGGGCTTCAGGCAGCTATCCGCAAGCCTTCGGAGCGCAGCAGGAGTTACCACCGCGCTCCGAAGGCTTGCGGATAGCCGCCTGAAGCCTGGAGAGCGAGAGGGGTCAGTGCACACCAATCACTCTTGCTCTCCAGCCTTCGCTTCGCTGGAGAGGCGCTGCACAGTTTTCCCTCTCTGCACAGCGCCCCTTCAGCGAAGCGGGAGGAGAAATGGAAGGGGCTCCGTTTCTGCTGCCACTTCGCTGAAGGAGCACTGAGCAGAGAGGGGGAGAATTCCCCCCCCCGTTCTCCCCCTCCTATGGTCCGGTGCGTCCTATAGAGCATAAAATGCGGTAACCCCTGCATATTGCAACTACATGCATGCATTTTTGCAGGAAGCAATTGAATTTTGACGTTTGAGGCTTTATTTCAGTTTAGCTGTGCATCTGCCTTATTTGCATTCATCTGGGATTAAGTTATTTCTGCCTTTTGCACAGCCAGGACAGATGAAAGGTGTTGGAGAGGTGTTTACTTTTTTGTTTTGTTTTTGTATGTATGAATAAAATGGAGGACAAAGCTTTAGATTTAAATATATGCCTGCTTCTATGGGAAATAGCTTTGTGGTGGGGTTTGTCCCTACCCACTATTAGAATGCAGCCCCTGAGTTTCCCCCAATGCTCAGTCCAAGAAAGGTTCTCTGTTCCTGGTGTACAGCATTTCAACTTTTAATGATGTTTTAAATTTTCTCTTGCATTGCAGCTACTAGAAGCCAATACAAGCTTGAGCATGGCCAAGTTTCAGCATTCACAGGAGCTAGAAGAGTTAAAGGGCCAGGCAGGCAATTCCGTACCTAAGGCCTGCCTTGCAGAGCTAGAAAAGAGATTGGCAGAAGAACAGAATGTGGTTAGGCAGCTGCAAGGAGAGCTGGACTCCCAGGCGAAGCAGATGAGATGGCAGGCGGCCACATATCAGGTAGGGAAGAATGGTGCTCGAGTTGTGTCTCATACAAAAATAAAGGCTCCCTAGGTAGAAACGCAGTATGTGTACATATGTGGTTCTTACACAGCCTCTTCCTACCTGAAACAGGCACTTTCAAACAGCGACTCTCGCCTATTCATTTTTGTTATGTAATTATTTCAACTATTGATACACCATTTAATGCCATAGTCTCTAAGCATTGTAGAATAAAGTTACAGTGGTGCCTCGCTAGACGAAAAGAATCCGTTCCGCGATTCTCTTCGTCTAGCGGTTTTTTTGTCTTGCAAAGCAAGCCCATTGACAGCTTAGCGGATTAGCGCTACAGCTGTTAAGCGGCTTCCAGCGATCAGCTGTTAAGCGGCTTATCAGCGGAACAGCTGATAAGCGGCTTAGCGGCTTAAGAAAAGGGCGGAAAAAGCGGAAAAAAACCGCGGGGGGATGCAAGATTTTTTTTGTCTTGCGAAGCAACCCCATAGGGAAATTCGTTTTACGAAGCGCCTCCAAAACGGAAAACCCTTTCGTCTAGCGGGTTTTTCGTCTTGCAAGGCGTTCGTCTTGCGGGGCACCACTGTACAAAAATCATCCAACAGAGATAAGATCGGTTAAAATTAATGGTGAAAATCCGGGGGTTGGGGGCGGAAAGGAACCCTTTCTTAATATGCCTGTTTAAATAAAAAGGTACAATAGATCCAGCACATGAAGCAAAATTCTGTGACTTGTATAAATTGTACAAGCCGCCTTTTGCTATTGGTGCAGGAACACCAGATGCAGTTAAGTATCTGAGGCAACGCTGCATGTAAAATACTGTGCTGGGAAAGTTATATCCTAGTGAAAAGTGGACTCTTAACTCTGAATAAAATACAGTGGTACCTCGGGTTACATATGCATCAGGTCACAGACTCCGCTAACCCGGAAATGGTACCACCGGTTAAGAACTTTGTTTCAGGATGAAAGAAATCATGCTCCGGTGGTGCGGCAGCAGTGGGAGGCCCCATTAGCTAAAGTGGTGCTTCAGGTGAAGAACAGTTTCAGGTTAAGAATGGACCTCCGGAATGAATTAAGTACTTAACCTGAGGTACCACTGTACCTGTATTATGTAAAGGTCGGGCTGCAGACACCACAGAGAGCACCGATATACATCTGGGATAATTTGTGGATTGTGTTTGAAAATGAGCTCTATTCTGCCTTGGTCAGACCACACCTGAAGTACTATGTGGATGCCATGATATAAGATTATGGACAATCTAGAACGGTTGCAGAGGGCAATCAAGATGATAATAAATGGTCTGGAACCAAGCCTTATGAGGAATAGATGAGGGAGTTGGGTATGTTTAGCCTGGATAGGAGGAGACTGAGAGGAGATAATGGTAGCCATCTTCAGATATCTAAAGGAAGTATCACATGGTAGATGGAGCGAGCTTGTTTTCTCCTGCTCTACAGGGTAGGACTTAACCAGTGAATTTTAAGTTACAAGGAGATTCCAAGATAATAAATCGTTATTTCAGATGCAGCATTGGGACTTGTTTGAAGTGAATTGAGTTCCCAAGGGTAGTTACTTCTCATAACTGTTGTAATATCACGGCTATGACTTGGTCCCTTTATTTTGCAGGAAGAGCATGAGAACTCACATAGATTAATGGAGGAAAAGGTGGGAGAACTGGAGATGAATTTGAAGAACGTGCAAACAATGCTTCAGGAAAAGGTGGCTGAACTCAAGGAGCAGGTCAGTGGAATGGGGATTAGGTGGTCTATGGGTCCATGATCTGTTTACGGCATTAATTCTTTTATTAAATGCAAAAATATATAATTTGTCTGGAAAAGGGCATAAGCTGGTCAAAAATAGCCAGGGCACCACCAAGATGTGTCCCAAATTATGTCAACGTATTTCGCACTGAATGATTTTCATATACCGTATTTTTCGCTCTATAAGACGTACCAGACCATAAGACGCACCTAGTTTTTGGAGGAGGAAAACAAGAAAAAAAATATTCTGAATCTCAGAAGCCAGAACAGCAAGAGGGGTTGCTGCTTTCACTGCGCAGCGATCCCTCTTGCTGTTCTGGCTTCTGGGATAGTTGCCCAGCCTGCATTCGCTCCATAAGACACACACACATTTCCCCTTACTTTTTAGGAGGGAAAAAGTGAGTCTTATAGAGCAAAAAATACGGTACATTGTATTTGAGTGACCCTGTTTCATGGTTGCTACTGCTTCTGGTCCTCCCCAGTCATTTGTAAGTGTCCTGCACACTGTGTGAACTGTAAGAAGCTTGGCTTGCAGGCAATATGTAAAAGCCCCATGTGGCAAAATCCAGGATTCTCCACTGTTGGTATAAGCTGCAGCCCCATCAGTTAGTGCACTTCTGGCTACAATATATGGAAAGACAAAAGAACAGCTACCCCTTTTCCCAGGCAGGTTTGGTAGGACACAATACTAGAACAGGCTATCTATAGCCATTCTTAGAGCACATCTTCAAGCTAGCACTGGATCTGTGGTTGTTCTAAACTTTTTCCAGTTTGGATTTATAGCAAAGCTGTTATTCTGGAGATTTTGTACATCGACTAATTATTCCACGGTCTAAACACGAAAGGAATGGGAAATGTGCTGACATAAATTGTTATGTTTTTAACAGAGGGAAGATGGATGAAAAGGGATTATTCTAGTCATATTGCTACTTCCAAGTGGTTTACAGAAAAGTCAAATCAAGAAAAAACCACTATACCTAAGTGTACAAAAGTTAAAACACTAAAACATTAAAATTACCACAACTTTCTAAGAACCATCATTTTAATTAAATACATGATTATCCCTATGTTTGCACTGGTTCATATTTTCTGTTTAAGATGGGCTACATTCTGGGAACGAAGAAGAATGGTGGTCACCTCCTAAAGTCTTGATATAAAAACAATTGTTCAAAGCAGGGGCAGCTAACCTGTGACCCTCCTCTCCATGCTTTTCAACTACAACTCCCATAATCCATGGCCACGGTGGCTGGGACTGATGGCAGTTGTAGTCAAATATCATAGAGCATCATAGGTTAGCCTGCTTTAAACCTGTTGTTAAAACTTAAAACCAGTGGACCATATCACTTGCTTATTTCCTAGTTAATATTCATGAGTGAAATGACTGATTTTCTAGCAAAACAGTAAGCAGCATGTTTTTGAGTTCTGTATCATCACCAAACACTGACTAATGCGGCGCTATTCATTTTATTTTCCAGTTTGAAAAAAATGCCAAGTCGAATCTATTACTGAAAGACCTGTATGTGGAAAATGCACAGCTGATGAAAACTCTGCAGGTTACAGAACAGAGGCAGAAGAACACAGACAACAGAAATTTAATACTGGAAGAGAAAATCTCATCCTTGAACAAATTAGTTAGAGAAATAACTCTGGCATCTCAATGAAATCTGCTTTTCAGTTGTTGGCATTAAAGCAAAAATGACAATCTGTGGTAGAAGCAATACTCCATGCAGCGGTCCACTTCACTGTATACATTTCTGATCTTGGCCAAATGAGCATTATTTACTTCTCATGAGACTCAAAAAGGACATGATATTCAAAGGATCCCTCATCTCTTTCATGTGGGAAAACCATCACAGAAAGCAGTATAAGAAGCATACTCTCAGGGATAAGTTTGAAGAGGGAGATGCAGCTCCACTAGTCAGTAGCAATAAACTACTCCATCTCATTTATTTATTTTTTTTGCAATGGGGAAGCTAAAGCTTTTAGTGCCTTCTGATCATTTTCACGGAAGTCTCTTTGGCTCTCATTCTGTCTCAGGACTGAATATTTATTGTGATTGCAATATTCTTACCTCCCCGTGCCTCACCCCCACTCTGGTCTGTACACTGGCTTGTATTGTGTATATATATGTACAGTTTTCTACAAGTATAATATGTACTTCTTTAAATCAGTGTATATCAGATGTAAACAGGAAAAAAACTACTGTATGCTCCTTTTTGGTAAAATTTGACAAGACTTTTTTAATTAAATGATATTTATACTGCTTGTGAAGTCAATGGATTTTCTCTGTGTGTGCAAATGGCTGGGGTAGATATGTCAGGAGAGAGCAGCAAACATAGGTAAAGCTGGAACCTAACTAAATGAGAGGAACGGCATGGCTAAGAGCCTATCCTAAAATAACTAAGGCAAATGCAGAAAATAGACTACTTTTTAAAGTACCTTCCTATTTGGCGGATTAAATCTCATTTAGTTTGAAGTAAGAGCAATTGTTTTGGTGGAGTTTTTATGTTTGTTTTTTTTGTTTGCTTATGGACAGAGACACCATGTATCAGATTTCCAGAGTTGAAAGGAACCACTGGGATCATCTAGTTCAATCCCCTGCAATGCAGAAATCTTTTGAAATACTTTGTCACTTGTACAACTTGTATACAGTGAGATTACACGAGCACCCTGCACTCAGCTCTCTTCGTCTTAATTCCCCTCGTTTACTGACGCACACCCACCAAACCCGAAAGTCAGTTGCCCTGTTATCTTTTCTTTCAGCAGCCTAACAGCCCATGGATAGAAGCTGTTCTTTACCCTGTTGGTGCAACTAATCATGCTTCTATATCTTCTGCCCAGGAGGACAGCCAAAGTCTGTGGCTCCCTGTAGTCTCCCCCAACCAGTGGTCCTGTGACCAAGTATGTTATGCACAAGCTAAACAGCAGCTTACTCTTGAGTTTGATAGAAACGAGAGTGACTCATTATAAACAACCTCAATGCAGGCGAAATGTCGTAACTTCTGGAAGTTTTGTGGCATATGAAATTGGAGATAAATATTTCCTGATATTTGACCAAGAATTTTAATAAAGTACAATCTGGTAATTAAGGCAAAATGATACAATTTTACATCTAACCATTCAACTCTTGTACTGCAATTTGTTCAGCACTATGCAGACCTCATCTGGAGTCTGGTATGGGTACAGTGGATAAGGGCGTACAGATTGCCAGTAGTATGGAAAGCAAGTTCGATGAGGAAAGACTGAAGGAATTAGGTATGTTTAACTAGAGAAGAGAAAGGATGAAGGCTGACACACAGAAGCTACGTTTTCCGCTGCTCCAGTGGACAGGACTAGAGCTAACAGGCTTAAGGTGCAAGTGACAAACATTTTTATTGAACATCTTACAAGAAACAGCTTGACAATGGAGCCATTTATTTATAATGGACACAGAATTGAGGTGGGCGGTAGCTAGAGCGGGGTGCAAATCACCTCCTTCCTAGTCATCAGGTAGATGTTTTGATGAGTGGAGAGGGGGTGACAAGTCTCTCCACCCAGCCAATTTGCACAAATCAGTTGTAGAAAGTGGGCATCTGTGTGCATGTGGAATGGTCACGCCCACTGCTGGCCTGCAGCCACTTGAATGCTGGTCAAGGCCTCAGGCCAAATAAAACTTAGCCCACCTCTGTTCTGTGAGTTGGAAGGAGCCTTGTAGTTCATTTATTTCAAGGCCCTGCTCAATGAGAACTATAGCATAAAAGCTTAGAGAGAAAACACAAGTGTTATCAGCAATTAACCTGCAACTTAACCTGTATCGCTCCTTGAGTAACTTTATCGTTACATCGTTTCAGAGGTCTTTTAACAATGCACACACTTAATAGTACAAATGTTGCTTTCTTCTAAGAATGACATTTACAGTAAGACGATGTCTGGTTCATACAAAAAGGCCAGCGAATAAAAACATGATACTTCAAAATGTGTCCAGAAGTGAAGGCAAGCTATGAGCTTAAAAGAAATTCCACTTGTTTTGGGATAGAGATATTTTAAAATTGTTGATCGTATCATCTTCTTCTTTGTCCTCTTCACTAAGTATCCATGCAGTTCCCACAACAGTAACTAAGTCGCTGCATTTTTTTTCAAAAACACAAGACACTGTGGCATGTTTCTATACTTACCCCATTTAAAATCTGCTAAAATGTTTATAGGTACTTAAATCAGTCTTGCGAACAGCAAGTTAAGAAAGGACGTGTTCCAAAATTCCTTGCCTGATTAACTGCTCGCATTTCCAGCGTGGTAAAAAATGCTGTGGGGAAGCAAACAATTTTCGAAGCTGAGGCAAACATTTGCAATCTCTCATCGTCCCCTTTATAAAGCTAAAGCTGGTCGTATTTATGGTGTACTTAAGGTAGTAACTCCTGGCTCTACCTGTACTGTTTGTTTTCAACTGAGGTCCAATAATAGAATAACCCCTGCTATTTTAGCCATAGCTACTGTAAATCCCATGTTCTGTGCATTGCTGTTATTAACACTGTTTAGAAATATGAATGATTAAGCAGTAGATAAATGTCTTAAATAAACCAACATAATGAAATGCTTTTGAATCTTTCCAGATAGAAAGTACTAAAATGGCTCCAGTGTTTTCCTTCATGAAAATGAGTAGAATGACATGAAAGCTGACAATGGTAAGCATAATGAGTGTGTGGAGGAACCATAGCACACACTTTGCATACAGAAGGTCACAAACAGACAGCTGCACCATCTCCTTGCTCCTTCCTTCCTCGCCATGCCACTGGTTTCTTCATCAGCACTGCTGCATCCTCCTCCCAATTTTCTTGCTGTGTGTGAGATTTCCCTCACCCATCAGCCAGTGGACTTTTATAGGACAGAGGGGCAGGACAATGAAAGAATCTCAAGGGCCCATGTAAACCTGGAGTTGGCTCTGGTTCAATCTCTGGGATCTCCAGTTAAAATACTAGGCTAACTGTACCTCACCCAGTATAGGGCAACTTCCTGTATCCTAAACTGTGCCAGAAGCAGAGGAGAACCACTTCCATCTAGCTCCTTAAACAACAGGGAACCCAAATTGAGTTCTTGCTCTGTTTGCCATCTTATCATAAATACCTGGCTGTTCTTCTTCAACAGAATTGTTGTGCCATCATCAATCTCAAATTCTCCATAATCTTTCAAGCACCGAACCTGTAAAAAGAAACAAATAACCATCAAATTTAAAGTACTGTCAGGAAGTCTGTGTTAAGAAAAACTATCTATATGTAGCAATATCTATATCTAGCAATATCTAGACAGCATCTTAAAAAGCAGAGACATCACCTTGCCGACAAAGGTCCGTATAGTTAAAGCTATGGTTTTCCCAGCAGTGATGTATGGAAGTGAGAGCTGGACCATAAAGAAGGCTGATCGCCGAAGAATTGATGCTTTTGAATTATGGTGCTGGCGGAGACTCCCGAGAGTCCCACTGACTGCAACAAGATAAAACCTATTCATTCTTAAGGAAATCAGCCCTGAGTGCTCAATGGAAGGACAGATAGTGAAGCTGAGGCTCCAATACTTTGGCCACCTCATGAGAAGAGAAGACTCCCTAGAAAGGACCCTGATGCTGGGAAAGATTGAGGGCACAAGGAGAAGGGGATGACAGAGGAAGAAATGGTTGGACAGAGTTCTCGAAGCTATGAACATGAGTTTGACCAAGCTGTGGGAGGCAGTGGAAGACAGGAGTGCCTGGCATGCTCTGGTTCATGGGGTCACGAAGAGTCAGACACAACTAAACAACTAAACAACAAAGCTATATGTAGACAAAAGGAGTCATACTTCCAATATATGAATACATCAGTAAGTTTCATTTAGCTTTTTATTACCCTGTTAAACAATAGTTATTATCTGTGATAATAAACTGCAACAATTCTGTGAAAAGGTGCTGATAACACCAAGGTTGCAGGTTCAAACACTATATGGGACTGCTGCATATTCCTGCTTTGTGGGGTTGGACTAGATGATTCTCAGGGTCCCTTCCAACTCTACATTTCTGATTCCTCTGCCTGCAACAAACTGCTTCCAGTTTGAAACAAGGAACTGACTTCTTAGTACCTACATATGACTACACTGCCAATGACATCCAAATACAATAAGCCTTCCATAGTTCTAAATTTCACTTACTTCAATGTACAAACTTTTGGGGGGCTGAATGTCCTGTGTGAGGTCCAACCCGTCTCCTCCTCCTAAAGATCTCATATAGGTAGCCAAAGACTTTTTATACTGGTTGAACCACACCACCTGGAATTATAAAAAAGTTGGCTTAATTAATCCTGAAATACTATTTTCAAACTGTCAAGCAAGAAATTACCTAAAGATTTAAAACAAAAGACATGGGGATATATGAGGAGTAATGTGTGAGTTCTGGAACTGCTTCCTTCAATCTAGCCTCCTCTATAGGGTGTATAGTTTGAATCCGTTCAACTTCCAAAACATTCGGAAACCAAAGTGCGGCTTCTGATTGGCGGAAGCCGTGGAAGCCCCGTCAGACGTTTGGCTTCCAAAAATAGTTTGCAAACCGGAACACTCATTTCTGGGTTTGCAGTGTTCGGGAGCCAAAACATTCGAGAACTAAGCTGTTCAAAAACCAAGGTATGACTGTACTCCTTTTTTGTCAATGTGCAACAGAAGAGTTATGAATTAGCAAGTAAGCAGAATTAGCAAGTAAGCAGTCCACAGTTAATATCTGACTGGGAGTGGGCTCTCCAGGCTCTTAGGCAGATCTTTCCCAGCCCTGCTATCAGATTAGTTTATTTGGCAAAGTTGGGGGCTGAACCTGACACTTTCTACATGCAAAGCATGTGCTCTGCCACTGTGCTACAGCTTACATTAAATCGCAACAAGTGTCTATTTAAGTGTGCCTACATGGCTTAGTTACTCAACATTTATGAATAATATACTCTGTATACTTTCCTTTATTTCAAGTACAATTATTGTTCTTTCAACCTGTACATATAACAAACTGGCTTACTTCATCAGTCGACATGTGAAATCGGACAGCGTTTGGCAGCACGCTACCATATTCCCACCTAAGCGCCCGGATGCGAAGTAAGCGGTCATACCTGAGAAAACAAACATGGTAGCATAACAAAAGTATTCATAATCAGAAATAGACATCATTTAATCCCTTAATGATAACTAACTCCTTAACTAACTATGAAAAAAGATTTTTGCTCTGGTGTTACACAGCTCAGCTCAATGTATGGAGAATCGCAACAGTCCCTGATTTGGGATTATAGTGCCATGTTTACCAGCTCCTGGCCTGAGGCTATTCAAACTGCTCCTACAAATCACAGGAGTATCAATCACAGGGAATGATTTGTGAGGTTATATGGATAAGCCCAAACAAATCCAGTGACCTTGGGAAATCCCTCTGAAATCTACCAGTTCCAGAAGTGAAGGAATAAAATCTTGGAATTGGAAACAATTTCTGAAATGCTTTTTATCTCATTTCCCTAGTCACAGATGACTGCAAGAAACTTACAGGTATGCAACAATACATCGGCGATTTCTCAGCAGAGAGCAGTGGCGAAACTTGATTGTTGGAATCAGCTCACTGTGTCCTGATTTAGCTTCATTTCTGATAATAGAAGGACAAGCTATATTACATACACTTTGCAAGCAAGAAACATAAAAGTACACATTGTGGTTAGGCGGACCACTTTAATTAGTGTGTATACCTAGCCCTTCATGCAATTACTGCATTATTAGTTATTTTACTGTGTGCACGCTGCTCTTCTCCAAAAAGCAGCTCACAACAAATCAAATAAACATCAATAATTAAAACACACAAATAATAATTATGAATGAGAATGTCATTAAGTAAACGCAATGTAAAAGTACTTCAAGGACTGCCTCTCCCCATATGAACCAACCAGCACCCTGTAATCACCATCTGAGCCTGTTCTTTATGTGCCTCCTCCAGAGTGTGGCAACACGATAATGGACCTTTTCTGCAGTGTCTCCTTGTGTGTGGAATGCTCTGCTCAGGGAGGCTCCCCTGGCACCTTCATTACATATATCTAGCTGCCAGGCGAAAACATTTCTCTATAACCAGGCCTTTGACTGATTTGACATTCTATGGCTTTTTAAATGTTTATGCGAAGGGGCTTATTGGTTTGTTTGTTTTATTGTGTATTTTATGTTCTCATTTTGTGTTTTTATGTTGTGAACTGCTCTGTGATCTTTGGATGGATGGTATACAAATTTAATAAGTAAATAAACAATCTTTATTCTGCACAGAAATCCCTTCCCTTTCAGTTTCTCTGTGATCTGCAAAGTACTGTATTTGGAAAGAGAGAACTTTGTGGTGCAGGGAATGACAGGGTTGGTCTAGCTCTAAGCTCCAGTATAAAGTTAAACAAGACTCAACCCAAGTCCTTGGGCACACACAATGGTCTTGGGGAATGGGGCATTTTTATTACTTCACAGCAGGCTTTCAAGAAGCCATGTTACTTCCTCCAGTGGCTGGCAAAGAAAGGATTTGAAGGAGTGTTATCTCACCTCAACTTGTGGCTTAGGGAAGGCAGAAGCAGTCAAAATGTGATGTTACAATTCCTGCCTCTCTCTAAAGCCCATTACAAAGTAAGTGAGGAAGATGAATCTCAGTTAATGGTACAGCAGGCTGTAGGTATTATCTTTTTTATATAAAATGTTTTATTTCATTTAACAATATCCTTATACATTTAAATCATTTTCAGTTTTTCCACATCTGAGATTACTTAAATCCCCAGACTTCCCCCCACCCTCCCCTGGCTTCCAGTTTTTTCTGTTCATTCTACTGCATCTAATTACATTTTTCAAATTCATTTTGTATCCCCTTTTTTAACTTAAGTGATATTACATTATAAGTGTTATGACAATCCTGATAGTGTTTTTAGATAACTACCGTGGTCTTTAAAATGCTCTATAATTTTTTCCCACTGTCTAATTTTTTTAATCATCTTGGTGTCTGATCTTCACGGTCATCTTTGCCATAGTCCATCACACTATACACTAGATTATGCTGCTACCAAAGTGAGAGACCAATTCCTTCCACTCTTCCACAGCATTTTCTGCATGCACCAGAGGATGTGGGAGTAGAGAACAGTCACACAAGGCTGCGTACTAAACCAAGTCCAAGTCTGCTGACAGCCACAAAGTTACGTGGAAAACTCATGGTAGTTATAAAGTTTCCATAATATTAAAAAGTCTTTTATTTCTCACTTCTGCAACTTATTTTTTAATTCTTTTAGCAGAGATTTTTTTTGGTCTGTTTTTCCTGAAAGAACCTTACTTACACATCAGTTTGGTTATGTTCATATAATGCTTTCATCTCCTCAAGTACTTGTCTGAGTCCATCCTCCTGCAACATGGAAAGTATCAATTTCATCAATAATTTGAAATTATTACTCTGCCTAATTCAAACAAAAAATGCAATAAATAAAAATGCACGCCTTTTTTCTTATGAAAATTGAAGTAGCAATCAACCACCACCACAGAAATATTTATATGCAACTCAACCGACAGGAGAAATGCACACATATGCTAGCTTTAGCCAGCATATCACCAGTTGTAATATTTATTTAAAACATTGTAAAATAGAAAACATGTGCCAACTCTACACTCAAATATGCATACATATTTCTATCCTAGTTCTATTCCTCTCTGTCCACTATCCAGAATTTGTTTCTATCAATATTCTGAAGTTTTCCCTTTGCTTCTTTTCCTTTTGAGCTGCTAGATAAGACAATGACATGTGAGTGGTTCAGCATGATTACAAAACTCATAGAAAATACTCAGCTGTTATGGTCATGTGTGGGTTGCTGGGCATTTTCTACAGAAGCTAAAGAAGAAAAGATGCGTACAATCTATATAGCTTAGACCACTCTTTCTCTCTCCAGGTGCATCAGTGAAACATTTATTGGTCAGATGTTCATCCAAGCCAACTGCGATGTACCTAAGTGCTGATTTTCAGGCGCAGTAGTCATTTAGATTTTCAGTCCAACTTTCCTCTCCATATATTTGTAAAGTTTGTGGGGAAATGCTCACTAAGTAAATCCCAGCAAGCTTATTCCCATGTGAACATGCATAGGATTTCAGTCTCAGGCTGACTAGCCAACCAGATAATTAATGGGAAGCCTTTTATATTCTAGAACGCTATTTTATTAGGCAGTCAGGTACTCCCAGATCCACTCACTCAAATCATGAGGGAAATGGCTACCAAGAGTTTAGTCTGCTACCTCTTCCCACTCACCATCAAACCCTCTATCACGGTGGGCTTTATGGCATTAACGCCAATCCAGTTCTCCATCCTTTTTGCTTTTAACAGCAACCTCATGAAGGAATAGCCTTGTGGAGCAATCCCAGCCATCCAATCATTTGTTTGTTTCATAAAATTTACACACCGCTTGGTAGTAAAAATAAAATAAAATCGGGGGGAAATACATTAAAACATAGAAGAAGTTAGAATGCTAAAGCAGGGTAAAAGCCACAGAGCCATTCCTGAGTATCAGGCAAACCCAGTCAGATGGGCGGGGTAAAATTAATATTATTATTATTAAGTAGGAATTCAGGGAAGGCTTGGTATCAAGAGGCAGGGAGTTCCGAAGGACCCCCGTCCGCTTCTCTCACAAAAGTACCCTCAGGGCGGCCCTTCGGAGGAGGGGGAAGGGAAGGGAGGCCGCGCCGCCAAAGGCTCACATTGAAGGAAGGAAGCTGCCCGTCGCTGGCGCGGTGGAGCTCCCGGACGAGCTCGGTCGCTTTCTCGCAGAACATGGCCGCGGCCGGACTGCTCGGTTCCCCTCAGACGCGCAACGGCCTTCGCTCGGCGCGCGCGGCAGCAAAACCCGCGCCACTGAACTCCTCGGCCAATAGAAAGGCGAGGCGAGGGAGAGAAGCACCGCCTCTTACGGTACGGGAAAAGGGAAGGGACAAACTTAGCTCTCCCTCGCAGCTGTTTCCTATAGCTGGCGGCGGGCGGTTGTTTGGAATTGCAATACAATACACGGAGAACGGTATCGGAACCTAGCCAGAGTGTTTGAGACCTCTGGAGTTGTGCATACGTTTGCACCGTTAGGGATTCAGCTGGCGTGAAGAGAGATCGTTGGGGATCTGAGTCAGGCAACCGAAGGTGTGAAACATTTCCATTGGGGAAATATCGTTTCCCACTTTCTTCCTGCGGCAGCTTTGCAGTGACATTCATTTCATGATTCAGCTGGTTTTGTTTCGTTTTGTAAAAAATCTCACATTGTAAGTCTTCTGTGAGAAGATGATGATTATTATTTTTATTTAACCCACCTTTTTCTTCTTTTTAAAAGTCGTGGGTGGGAACAGATCAGCTTTGGCCAGTTTACGAACATGTTACTCCAGAGAATTTGACCCCACTGGGTTATGGCCAAAAGCAGGGCTCCTCAGCACAACCATCGGGCCTCGCATCCAGCCTCCAGCACATCATCTCCTTCCCAGACTGAGCTTTTCATTTTGTAGATGTCTAGTGTCATCCATGGATTGCACACGGATCTGGTGCCATGTCTCTGAAACCAGTGTAGCCCAGCACTTAGGTGACTCAGGCCAGCTTGATGGGTTGCACATGGCTTGTGTCCATGGTGGAGATGAAGGCAGGAGACTTACAAATAAAAATGAAAACTGCTAAAAACATAGAAAAAAATAATTGAAAAAAACAAACACTGATAGAAATAAAACCATATACATATATAAAAGCTAGAAAAAGCATACAAATAATTACAAAAAACAAAAACAAAACACCAACCAACCCAGTCAGTTCCCAAAAGCCTGTTGGGACAAGAAAGTATTCACCTGCCAACAGAAGGACAACAAGGAGACAGCCAGATACAGATAAAGATGCAGCCAAACACACTGGGATAGCTCAGTCAGCAGGGCATGAGACTCTTAAAGGTCTTGGGTTTTCTTCAGGAACAAGTGAAGATCTACATTGGGAGCAGGGGAGAATCAAATCAACTTTACCCAGCTGTTGAAGTGGGAATCAAAAACCATTGCAGCAGGGAAGGAGCCTAAATTATGCTGTGTGGTTGCAGAGACCAGAGGGCAGCCTCCCTAGGTGTAGGAGGGCATTTCCTCCCTAGGGGTAGGAGGAGACCAGCAGTGCCTCTTATTTGCTGAGAGACTTGATGTAGAGGCAACACTGAAGTGGGGTTGCTGAGATGGTGACAGATCCAGACTCCAAGGAGCATGCAGTGGTGTAGCGTGGGGGGTGCAGGGGGGCCCGGCCGCACCGGGCGCAACGTCTGGGGGTTAGGGTTAGGGGGGGCAAATCCACAGGTTAGGGGGTGCAAATTACTTGCCTTGCCCCGGGTGCTGACAACCCACGCTATGCCACTGGGAGCATGTCACCCACAGCCACTGCTGCTGCAGAACCTTAATGTATCCCTTAGAGGCTGGATCTGCTGCTGCTGTGGATCCTGCTCCCTGTGGAGGTCACTTCACCTTGTCATAGGTGAGCCAGTCCTGCTGAGCGCTGTGCAAAAAGCAAAAGCCCTTGAATGCAGGTTAAAGAGCATTTAATAACAGAAACATAGGAATCATGCTGCTGGAATTTTGGAGGCAATTTAGCTATTACTAGAGATTTGGAAAATGTGACCTTGCATTCAAGTTTTTATAAAGAGCATCTGTCCGCAGCATGTTTTCAGAGTGTAGCCTCTTAACATGTTGATGACTGACTACAGGTCCAAAAAACATTAATATAATATAATATAATATAATATAATATAATATAATATAATATAATATAATATAATATAATATAATATATAATATAATATATAATATAATATAATATATAATATAATATAATATAATATAATATAATAATATTGCCGCAATGTCGGATGGGAAGCCTAGAATTCAGCCTGCCAGCTTGTGACTTCACGTTGCCCTCATTCAAAATGGCCGGGGCAGAGTGGGGCGGGGAAGAGGAAAAGGCGTTTGCAAACACTGTACTGTACTCAGATATGAGGGCAACCGACGACGCGGGAGCCATATTTTTTGTGAGCAAAACAATACCATGTTTTTAAATAAAAGCGAGGGCAGGAGGCAGTCACGTTTGCCCTTCCCTGTGACGTAACCACGTAGGGAGGTCAGGTGGGCCGAGGCCGCCTCTGATTGGTGGCGCCGGAGAGGCGCCGCTAGTCTTTCGGTTGCTGGGCTGTGGTTGGCATAATGTAGGGGAAGCCAGCGTCGGTTTCGGGACTGAGGCGTCTTCCCTCGAGCGGCTTGAGCTGGCACCGCCCGCGCGTTTCGCACCGCCGGCATGAGAAAGCGGAACGAGTCCGTCACCTTGGAGCATGAGCGCTTCGCCTCCTCCGCTCCGGCAGCGGCTGCCGCGTCTTCCTCCTCCTGCTCCTCCCAGCAGCCGGATAAGGGCTTCAGCTTGAGACCGAGCCTGCGCCTGCCTGGTAGCTCCCGGCCCGCCGCCGACTCTGGCATGAAGCGAACGCTCGGCAGGTGAGGCGAACCCCCCCCCCGCCGGCCCCCGTCGCTATGGCAACCCCTCCATCTTCTCTTCAACCGCCAGCCCGGCCTCGGCCTTCCCCGTTTCCATGGCAACGTCGCCGAGCCTTCTGACCCTTTCAACCGCCGCCGCTTCTCTCCCCCCCCCAAGAAAAACCCTCACACGGGGGCCTGGCATTACTATGGCAACCCTCCTGAGCCCCGCCGCCAGCCGCCATAGCCCCGAGCGATTCATACTGGAATGCCCTTGGCTGTGTTCTTCTCCGTCCGCCTTTTGGTTCTAGGTTACGGGAGTGGGGGGGGGGGAGGTGGCGAAGGCGGCCCTTGCGACGGAATGAGCCCCTGCCTGAGGGGGCTGTCTGGTTTGCTCGTGAAAGGGTCGGAGGCCTTCGCTGCTGGGTGTTCCCTCCCCTATTGCTGCAATGGGTTCACCGAGTGCGGCTGCAGGCCAAGAAGAGGAGGGTGTGTTAGAGCCGGACGGCGATTCAGGTTTGCGGAGGATGGATGTTTTCGTGGGGTGGGGGTGGGGGGGGTTCGATATGGCTTTGAAAAACAGAGCTGTGAGATGTTTGAGTCGACCTCGAATGGTGTTTGTCTTTAGTTATAAGCATTTTGCTTTGCTGCAAAATGGGTTATCGGTTACAAACCTTTTATGAATGAACTACTGTATCTTCACACACACGCCCCCCCGAAAAATATTGAAAACTATGTGCCCTTGACCCAATGGTAGGATAGAGGGAGGTTTTCCTTTCTCCCTCCCCCTCCTCCTCGCATCCTGACTCAGCTTGTCAACAACACATATTTTAAAACGCACACAATCATTTTTCTTTTCCCGTTCCGTATTTTAAATTGCAAAGTGTTAGAGAATAGTAAATGATGGGGGTGAGGGTGGTCAGAGACTGATGAATGAGTGGAGTACCAGTCAGCTAGAAGCAGAGGAAGAGATTAAATGAGAAAATGCTTGCCTGTTATACTGCTGGAAAGGGACTTTGCCTTTGTACACAATAACAGTTTAAAAGACAATACAGTGGTACCTCGGGTTACATATGCTTCAGGTTACAGGCACTTCAGGTTACAGACTCCACTGACCCAGAAATATTACCTCGGGTTAAGAACTTTGCTTCAGGATGAGAACAGAAATTGTGCTCCCAGCAGCGGGAGGCCCCATTAGCTAAAGTGGTGCTTCAGGTTAAGAACTGTTTGAAGTTAAGAATGGACCTCCAGAACAAATTAAGTTCTTAACCCAAGGTACCACTGTTTATATAATCTGTGCTTCTCCTCTTTGTCACCTTTGTTAAAAGGGTGGAGGTGCTGGAGGTCAGCACACTATGAGACCTTCATATTAATTCCATGCATGTTTAATTGGTAGAAAGTCTTATTGTGGTTAGGAGGGACAAGGGACTAGGGCTTGCCAATCAGACAAGTGCTAGTAGATAAATAGGTACCGCTCCTGCTGGAAGGTAAATGGCATTTCTGTGCGCTGCTCTGGTTCTCCAGAAGCGGCTTAGTCATGCTGGCCACATGACCCGGAAGCTGTACGCCGGCTCCCTCGGCCAATAAAGCGAGATGAGCGCTGCAATCCCAGAGACGTCCGCGACTGGACCTAATGGTCAGCGGTCCCTTTACCTTTACCTTACTGTGGTTGCTGGGACTTGCTGCAAGTAATTAGGCATGGTGAATTCACAGCTGTGATCACTGACCTTCCAAGCCTTCAAATCTCAAGTAACCATTAATCAATAATCTCTGACGGTAGATTTAAAGTAGAAAAGATTAATTAAATCTCAAATAAATATAAAATGTAAGGTGTCCTCTGAGCATGCCCTATTTTAGTTTCAAGCCTCACCGGAATCTCTGGCGCCACCAGAGTATACATTAGTTTGAAGATGTTGCCTCACAAACCCCATGCATGGGAGTAGTTGTAGTTAAATAATAATATAGCTGTCTCCACAATCCTGTTTATTCTGCATCCTACACACTCCCACTGCTGTTTGGGAAGCGGTGTACACACATTAGCCACAATCCACATCTATTCTGTTGTTTCTTATGTAAAACTAGGTTTTGAGTTATTTCCCCCCAAACCAGCTTTGATCTGGATTGAGAAAAATAATGATCTAGCTATGTTTTATGTTGCTAATGTGTACAAAGCCAAAGCCCCTGTTCAGCATCATAATAGCAAATGTTTTCTCATTTCATCTTTTCCTCTGCAGCTAGCTGACTAGTCCTCTCTACACTGTCATCAGTTTTTGACCACCTCTTCCCTGCAATTTATACACACTGCAATTTATAAGTGCTCTAGAACTTGGTGGTGATTATCTTTGTTTTTAATTCTCACAGCAACCTGTGAACAAGGTTAGTCTAAGGATTGGTCAGGCCATGTAGCAAACTTCAGAGTTTAGCAAGGAATGAGCCTGGGTGCCTGCATGTCAGATCCATCACTTCATCACAATTGATCTCTATCAAATAAATGTGTGTGGGGAAATCCAAGAATTTCTCTCACAAAGATCACTTCTCAGCAAATGAAATTATCATTCAATAAGCACTTGAAGAACATAGGGTGCAACCCACTGCATGTTTACTTGGAAGTAAGCAGCACTGAGTTCAACAGAACCTACTTCTCAGTCACATAGGATTATAAACTTCATACATGTACAAAAGAGTCATAATCTGTAGAGGAGTCATTTTTCTGGGATCCACCAGTGGCAGGTGCACAATATGTGGTGATGCACAGAAGGGCCTAATCTGTTGGTACCCTGATTGTGGAGTGTCTTTCCAGTGAAATAATTCCTGGTGCCAACACATTTAGCATTTTTCTACCTACTAAAGAGTCTCATGTTTGCATTTGTAGGTCATTAGAGTGTGTGTTGGATGGACAGGTTAAGCTTTAATTTTGTATTTTTAGCATTTCTTGTGGTTGTGTTGATTTGTAGTTTTTATTATTTTAATTTTTAGTTTTTATTATTTTAAATTGGTCTTGTGAATGTTCTTACCCTTTCATCATTTTTGATGAAGCATGCGTTAAAAGTGCCTTTAATAACTGACAATTTCAGAGCTGTTTCAGGACAATTCTCTCAGGCTTCTTTTACGTTTATTAAGTTGTCCTAAGGTTTCTTTGCTTCTGGTATGAATGTAATTCATTATGCTGTCGTAAATTTTCTATTTCAATTCCTCTTTGAGTTCAGGCATTGTTAACAATGAGTACTTAAAGCAGAAACACCATAAATATTTCATTTATTTAAAATATTTATAATATTACCTTTGCTAAATAAAAACAAGATTTAAATATTCCCTCAAAGTTTTCCCTTTCTGGATTTTTAATTTTGAGACCAGTTTATTTCAACTTGATTTTGAAATTGTTTGGTGAACCTTTCCTGCTTCTATAAATTGGTGCACAGGCTTATGTGTAATCCTGAAAAGTGAATATAGTTTTGCCTCACTTAGTCCACATCTTGGAGCTTTCCCTGTGCAATAAGATAGTATTCTTTAAAATGAGTGGAGGTTCAACCATTTTTAAAATCTAGATATATATAAATTGCTTTATCAGAGTCAATCCATTAGTCCACCAATGTCTACTCTTAAAAGCAGTGTCAGAATTCTCTTTCAGAGATGCTTTCTGTGGAACTTTAACAGGAAATAGAATCTGGGCTTTAAAATGTTTGTGAAGCATGTGCTTCACATGCTTCGGTAAATCAGTAAAGTCTTGGGAGAGTTTTCTACTGGAGATGTAAATTGTTTTGGTTATTTTACATTCCCTTTGTACCATTGAGCTTTCTATACCTTAATTGCCAATCAACCTTGTTAAACTATCTTACTTTTGAGTCTCATTATCTCAGTCTGACACTGATCAGAGTTTGGCATCAGTATAAATAATGGGGTGGTTTGGATGTAATGCTAAACCATAGTTTAGTGTTACGAGAAAAAGCCACAAAGAGCCTTAGACTTGTTTGCTCTTTCCTCTTCCTCTGGTGTATCTATGAGGATGACATCCTACAACCTCTGTGTTATTTGAACCCGAATAAACTGGTTCAAAAAGCTAGCGCCAAACTGTAATTTATGAAGCTTGCATATTTCAACCTGCCATAGTTAAAATTAGCTACCATTTAGGGTTTGGGCAACACACTGAACTGCTGGTTAATCTAAAAAGGAAGCAGAAGCTTCTGATCTTGAAACCATACTGGAGGAGGAGAAGAGAGTACTGTCCCAAGACTCATTGAAGCTTGTTCTCTGAACGCAAAACCATTATTTAGTTTTGTGTAGACACAGCCATTAAGTAGCTTGAATTGTCTCTGTACTTAGCCTGCTATAGCTTACTTGTGTGTACTTTTTCATTGTCTGACAGTGAAGTACAGAGGGCATTAAAAAAAAATACATATGTGATCTTTTTCATGCAATCTATAGTGGAAAACTTTCTTAAGAAGTCCAGTACTCATATCATAGCTGAACCTGCTGCTGGAAAAACAAATGTATAAACAAATGCATTCGTAGTGTTAGGATTACTGAATGAATGACTTTGAAATCAACCACAGTAATGATCTGGCACAGTATTAGAAACTTGATTTTTACAAGATATAAAAGTCCTTCAATATGCTGCTGCTGTTTGCCCTCAAGCCTTTCCACCTCCTCTTCGTAGGCTACTTGTTAACTGCATATTTTTCTAAGAAACTTGGGCTTTCCTGTGCTTCTGTGAGGACTATTTCTCTGTGTCCCCCCTCCCCTTGCTGTAATGTAGGAGAGGAGAAAAATATGTTTGGTACTGAGGACCATATCTGGAATAATATACTATGTAGGGCACAGCTTTGTATGCATTATTTGTAGCTAACTTCTGCAATTTACAAAAATCTTATCACCTTGATGATGACAAACTACAATTGGCAGAGGTGTTGCTTCTTACAATATTTTATTCAGATATTTTCCTTATTTGAGAAACTTGAGCCAGCCTTTTGAAAAATCAGCAGGCTCTTAAATCATTAGCTACAAAAACCATGGACTTTTAATCATTCCAGTTGCCTTCATATCCTTTAGTATGTTTTTCTGTCACATTTTTAATTTCCCAGTCATGAAGACTGGATTCTTACTATGAAATCAGTAAATTACATTCTACAAGGTCCTTTGTATCGTGTAGATGCATCAGTTATGTATGTAGCTTGTTTTTGGTCATGTCTTTTGTTTACTTTGTCCTCCAAAAATATACTGTTAACGTGTTCATGTAGCTGGCGATACAGCTTGATCAGCTTTATAGTTCAGAGTGAAATAAAGGAAGCAAATTTGATATGCTTGAGATGAGGTTACAGTAAGCCCTATTTATTTTATTACTTTAGGGGGTCAAAATAAAACTTGTTTCTATGATATAGATGGTGTTTTTTTCCCCAACTGACACTGTGAGGGTGTGTATATATCTGTTTTTCAATACTTCTTTGTTTCTATGTATTGGCAGGCTTTGTTATAGCATTTTGTATTCTGAGTGTTCTTTTTTTACTACGTTTCTTGACCACACATGAACATGTTGTGTACTGTGTCTGGAAGTGGGTTTTTCCCCTCCAAAATCTCTGTGTTACTTATAGGACATTATCATCATCATCATCCTAAAAATATCAAGCTTTTAAATGATATTGTTGCAGTTAAGATACTGATTGCCAAGGGAACTTCATGAGCATTCCTAGCTAGGCAAATGAGAGGGCCATTGCGCTCCTATCCTCCGCAATCCAAACTTAATCTCCTACTTTCTAAAATGGTTCAGTCTGTCTTAGTCATAAATTCTTTCAAATCCTTCTTTGAAATTTACCTTTATCTGCAAACCCTTTCATAACCCTTATTCCCCCCCCCCCCAAATGAAACCCAAGTATGTCTAACTTCATCTACATCTATTTATGTTTTACTACCCTGGCCTCTCATTCTCCTCTCTTTGTTTTCCCCTTGGGAGTTCCTTGAGAGGCCCTACTTTTTGCTTATGTTGTTCTGTAAATTGTCGTCTGTAGCAATAACACTAATATTTTTGTTTACATGCAGTTAAGAAATGCCCAAACATTACTTTGTTTTATTATTTCTACATGGTTTACATGCAATTAAGAAAATCTAGATGCTAAGTCTTCATTTTGCACTGTTTTGACTTGTGGACACACAAAGACGAGACAACAAAGTCCTTTGGCTGCTGAAGATGAGCCAAAAGGAAAAATAAATCTTAAACTATTCCCTACAGTCTCTGTTTCTCCATCCCCAAAGTGTCATAGTTGCTACCACCATTGGGAGTAATTATTCAGTGTTTGTGCAAAGGGCTTTAAATAGCTAAAGCAATTGTTGTTTGGAACAGAGACAATAGGTGTCTTGCAGGGCAGCATGCTTTGCATGCAGGAGTTCGCAGGTTCAATCCCTAGTATCAAGGCTGATGGAAACACTTATCTGAGACCCCAGAGAGCCACTTCCAGTTAGGCAGATGATACTGAGCTAATCATCAGTAACAGATGCACAAAAGCACAGGGGAGCCCAATTCCTCCTTCACTTATGATCTTTTAGCAGCAAAAGTGGGCCAACTACATTCCCCAAAGGGATCTTTGGGGTCGGAAATTGGATTTTAAGGGTGCATACCCTGTTTGGGCCAGAAAGTGGTAATGGGGGAGTCAGCTGTTCTTCATCAAAGCCCACTTTGGCATCTCAGATGCATTTTGGTAATGCGTAAAGGTAAAGAGACCCCTGACCATTAGATCCAGCCACGGACGACTCTGGGGTTGGGGTGCTCATCTCGCTTTATTGGCCGAGGGAGCCAGCGTACAGCTTCCACGTCATGTGGCCAGCATGACTAAGCCGCTTCTGGTGAACCAGAACAGCGCACGAAAACACCATTTACCTTCCCGCAGGAGTGGTACCTATTTATCTACTTGCACTTTGACATGCTTTCGAACTGCTAGGTTGGCAGGAGCTGGGACCGAGCAACAGGAGCTCACCCCATGGGTCCCCCCACCCCCATTGCTTGGAGCCAATTCTTAGGTTCCTCTGGGGCCAAAGCTTAGGCAGAGAACTGTTAAAATGGCTGGCACCCTTTCTTTTAGGTCATACTGACTAATATAGGTGTTTGTGGAGTAGTATGTGTTACAGGCTGGTTTGCCCTAAAGGTGTCCTTTAGGTCTTACGTTCTCTGTGGTTTTGGAAGATTGGCATGCCTGACTGCTGATCTATAAGAGATGGCTTATCTGTCTGGCACAAGACCAAGGTTTAGGTCTGAGTCACAAGACAAAAGGTTGATTATTAGCTATGAAATAAGATTCAAATCATAATTGGGAGTTGGTGTTAAATACTAGAAGGTAATGATTGTTGATGAAGCTGTAGGATGAGTCAGTCAAAGTCTAGGACTCAGTAACCTGGAAACTGGGGTCAGAGGGAGGTGTACAACAGACAGTCTGGTTCATCTCGGGCTAGAGTCCAATGACAAATAGAAATTAATATGAATACACAACCAGGTCCTTTTATATAATTGCCTATGGCGCTCTGGTTCTTGTCTCACCTCTTTATTACTTAATGGAGCCAGTGGAAGATTGTGAGAGATCAGGGTGGTGGTGATGGCTGGCTTAGGTTAGGCAGTTCTCATCTCAGTAGTGAGAAATCTTTTTGCCACCATTTGGGTTGTGCCCTCAGAAAAGAAACAAATAATAATTGAATAGGAATAGTGTATGTTTGTGTGTGGAGTTGTGATGCTGCAGAGCATGTGCTTAACACGCTATTTAAAATTCTGCCTGATCTGAATATATACATATAAAGTTGATTTATACTGACTTCCATTCCGTAACACTATGTATTTATTCTCTCTGGCAGCAGTTCTCGCAATATGGAAACACTTAACAGGAAAAGCAAGTGAGAGTCTGTATACAAAGGAGTTTGCTCTGCACTGCTGAGCTATGACTTTAAGCGTAGTTTAAGGGTAAAATGCTGTGTTGTAAACTAATAGTGAATACGAACTCCTGGTTTATTCAGAATCTGTATACTGTATTTACTTTGTTATTAACAATGCCTAATAGATTTGACATTCAGTAGTCTCTTAGGACGAGTAATTCACCTGTGTTTGTGTGCAAGAGAGAATCTTCATTATATGAATTAATTGCTCTAAAATGTACAGCAGGTGTGGTGGGGGACCAATGTATTTCCTCAGTTATGGACTACATGAGAGTCAATAAACTGAAACTCAATTCAGCTAAGACTGAAACATTGTTAGTGGGTGGTTTCCGAGACTGGGTGGATGGGAGGTAGACTCATGGTACCATAGATCTGTAGAGTTGGAATGGTCCCTGAGGGTCATCTAGTTCAACCCCCCCTACCATGCAGGAATCTCAACTAAAGCATCCATGACAGATGGCCATCCAGCTTCTGCTTAAAAACCTCCAAGGAAGGATAGACTACAACTTCCTGAGGGAGTCCGTTTCATTGTTAAACAGCTCTTACGGTCAGAAAGTTCTTCCTGATGTTTAGTCAGTATCTCCTTTCTTGTAAACTTGAAGCCATTGGTTTGGGTCCTACCCTCCAGTTCCCTGTTCTTGATGGGGTTACAGTCGTTCTGAAAGAGCAGATACATAGCTTAGAGGTACTCCTGGAGCCATCCTTGTTGCTTGAGGCTCAGGTGCTCTCTGTGGCTTGGTGTTCCTTTCATCAGTTTTAGCTGGTGGTCCAGCTACATGCCTATCTGGATAGGGATAGCCTGACTTCTGTTTATGCTCTGGTAACCTTTAGGTCGGATTACTGCAATAACTTACATAAGGTGATGCCTTTGAACGCGATTTGCAAAGTGCAGTTGGTGCAGAATTTGGTGGGCAGGTTACTCACCAGGGCAAGATGGTCAGAGCACATAACACCAATCCTAGCCTGACTACATTGGCTACCAATTAGTTTCTGGGCCCAATTTAATGTGCTGATTTTGACCTATAAAGCCTCATGTGGTTCAGGACCCCAATACCTCAAAGACTGCCTTTCCCCATATGAACTGACCCAGGCCTTGCAGTCATCATCTGATGTCCTTCTTTGTGTGCCCGTTTGAGAGGTTTGGAGGGTGGCAACACAAGAAAATGCCTTTTCTGTGGTGGTTTCTCTCTTGTGCAATACTTTCTCAAAGGAGGCTTACCTGGCACCATCATGACATAGCTTTAGGCATCAGGAAAAAGCATTTATTTTTATCCAGTGCCTTGGCTCTTAATTATCTGTAGCATCCTTGTGTGGGTCTTTTAAAAATAGGATTATCTTTTAGATTTTTCTTTGGGTTTTTTTATGCTGGTGTTATGTATTATAAGTTACTTTGAGTTACCTTAGTAAAAAAGTGACCAAAAATATAGCTTATAGAGACTAAAGGTAACGGAGTCATAAGATGTAATTGCAGAATAACCCCAAATCCTGCTAAGTCAGTATTTTTTACAACCGGCAGGCTGCAACAATAAGGGAAGTATAGCATGTACATTATAGATTGCATTCTTGGTGGACACATTAACTTTTGCAAGAGGTTGAAAAATATTTCAAAGATTGAATTACTGAGAAGCCTTTTTGCCCCTATTTCCACATTTTTGCACTAAATTGAAAGTTATCACAGAAGCAGCTTGTAAACGAAAACCTATTTCTAACTGGTTTTGTACTAAAGCAGAAATGTCTGCAAATACTTAATAGAAGCATGAGCCCTTATCTGCAAACTGCTTGAGCAACAAAGCTGCGCTGGGAGTCATATGACTGTGACTGGTTTCGCTTCCTGTTTTTCCCCATTCTCCTCCTTTGTGAATTATTCCAATTGTTACATAGAATGCAATTGTTTAAAAAAAACAAGCTAACTTTTCAGTAAGTGAATTTGTCTCATGACTGTGCTCTTAATAATTTAGCTTGGGCAAATCTAAAATAAGCCAGTTTTAAAAACTTTTTCCAACTGTTGCACAGGGGAAAATTGATTAAGATCTGATGCCCTCTTCTGTTTAAAAAGAAGTTCTATGAAAGAGACTTCAGTCGTACTCCCTGTTCATGCCAGTAGTAATAATAATAATAATAATTAATAATAATAAAAACCCAGCAACATCATAGTAGTAGTTCTGGTTATTGATGAACAATGATACTGAATGAACAATGATACTGGTTATTGATGAACAATGATACTGAATCTGTCCTGGATCCATTTTTAAACAGGTACTGCCCTGATAATTTGGTAAATATGTTGCATTAATGGTTACTGCTTGCAATAGTTAGATGAGGCAGCCCAGAAAAAGGTTTCTGTGGGTGAAGGGAAGAAGCAGCTGCCACAGCATTTACTTACTCATGAGTAGTCCAACCTGCAATTAAAGTAAATGGACTGCAGCTGGGGAAGGTGTGGGTTTTATAAAGGAATTTTGGAAGGGGGTGTTATGGTGAAATCTGGGTGCGAGGCTGCTCTGCCACCCAGCTCGTCAGACTAAGTCCGCGGGTCCCTGCGGGGGAAAATGAGCTCAGCCGGAGACAGGAGCAAGCTGCAGAAGATCCAAGTTTATTGCGCAACAGGTTCAAGGCGAGATTGAACAGCGAGAAAGGGGTGACATGAACTTTTGAAACTTCCCTCCATGTCCCAGAATACAGTGCAAAATACATCACAGTTACATCATGAATACATTAAGGAGAGGTTGGGTTACACCGGATTAACATATGGAGGAGGGAGGGGGGAATATGCAGAGCTGGAGATATGCGCAGATAAGCACATCCTGAGTATCGGTGATGAAAAGACATATAGGATAAACTTGCCATACAACCCAAGTATCAAGAATCTAGGTTTTCATCTGGTGCTATGACACCTGGGATCAGATAGGCAACTTCATATACAAACCACAATGAGTGGAACTTACTAAACCACCCAAGTCATGCAGGTAGGAGTTGGACTTAGTAAAATGCTAGTTCTTTAAATGCTTGGTTCCACAAGAATCTCTAGAGTTAATGAGCTGTGTGGTATCTGCTAGGGATCAGTTCACCATTTAACAAGAGTTTTTGTCAGGTTTGCCCATCCTTGCAGGTGAGCAAAACTGGTCAGTCCTGTCATTCATTATAGGCTTGATGGTTCTTGAGCTCCTCCACATGCTTGCCATAGGTTAGAAGTAGAATCAGAATGTGTGGTGCATGTAAGGCACTCATGGGCAACCTCGGCTCTGGGGGCCACCTGTAACCCGCCAAGCCTCTCTGTCTCATTCTTGGGACTTGGCCCTCACCAGCCCTGCTTTGCCACCCTCCTTGAATGGCTGGAATATGTCCTTGAACTAGGACAATGCTTGTGATTGCCTGGATGGACAATAGAAAAGGGTGTGTGCAGAAATGAGCTTACTGTACAAAGATAAATTTACATTGGTTGCTCTGGCCGCACCTAGCATTGGCATGTCATCTCCTGACAATTGCCTGGAAGAGAATGCAGCTCTCGGCTGAAAAAAGATTCCCCACCTGTGATATAAGGGGGACAAGCATACCTGTATTAGAGGATATCAAATGGGTTTAAGACTGCTTTTTAGCAACAAACCTGCACTTCAGTTCTGATGATGCTTTTCTGTGTATTTTCTACCTGCCTGAACATTCCCCTTTCTGATATTTTACAAAATACTAAAATACTTGTGTTACATGTTCTCCGGCAGAAAAACATGGCACAAATGTTGCAGGTCTGCAGCAGCTTCCTCACCCTCCATGTCTCTTAGTCCTAGGCACACTGGGACACAGTACTCTGGGCCTCTCCCTTAAACACCTCTGGCTACGAGGTCTGTTTGCAAGCTCACAGAAGCTTCAATGAACTAAGTTAGACTGCAGCCGCCATATAGAAAGAAGCCCCCCCCCCACTTGCTGGTTAAAGTCTTGGGATGACTCTGAAGATCCATGACTTCTTAGATCCATCTGTGTTTTGGCAGTCAACTCCTCTATGGGAAAATGTGGACTAAGCCTCTTGTCCATGGCTTTCTTTTCCTGAAGCTAAAGAACTATGCAACTAGTTTGGGATGCATAAGAGGGCCTTGGGCATATATTTCTCATGTAGCCACAATCCTGCAATAAAATTTGCCCTTGAAGCTGCGAGGAGTTTCCAGAAATGTTTGTGATGTTGCATGATGTCTTACCCTTCAAAGGAGAAAAGTTTTAAAAATAATTCCAGTAGGCATACTCTTGTACATTCGCCTGTGTATTGTATTTATTGGTGCCTGTTGACATTTCTATTGTTATCCTCCTTAGCTTATGCTAGTTTATTCCTATCTGTATTAGTAGTGGTGATAATAAAAACCACACGCAGCTTCAAATTCACTTGTTAAGAAATACCAAATTAACTTTCTTTAGCGTGCCCAAACCTGGATATTCCAGTTTATGAATTAAGTTCAAATTCTAATACACCAGAAAACTAGCAACTTAGATTGTGTGAGGAAATTCCCATATATCCTTAGGTCTTTGTTCCAGACTTCTATCTCTTTTTGTAATTGTAATAACAGGGTGTTTTTGCTTTTCTAGTTCTGTGCGTAAAACTGGATGATGCTGAAATTATGCTAAGAATAGTTCAAAGTAAGACAGAACAGTTTCCCAAATGTAATTAGACTGACACTTATGAGTAAGCTCCATTTGTGGACATTTGGCAAGCAGCTCAGATATATCTGTTTCCCCCCAATGCATCTTTGTGTGTAACAGTACCAGGGCAAATCATGACACTGACAGATCAGGAAATCTCTCTCGCTTCCCCCCTACATTTAAAGAGACGCCTCACTTCATCTCTTATTACTCTTGCCTTCTGCATCCTCCTGTCAGCGTAATTTTTAAGCTTCCTGGTCAAGAACTCTCTGTGCAACTCTTTTCAAGGGGCCACGTAAAGTGATGGCAGTGTATAAATAATAGAAGTGTTCTCAACGCTGGAACTGTCTATGCTGTGCTTAGAAAAATGGGAAGCTATTAATGTTAACAATACATGTTTTAAAACAGATGACTGTAGCTATGTATTTGAGCATGGAAGTAGCCTGAACTTTCAGCGGCAACTCTACAGTTCTATGATAGTACCCACTATATTCCTGGCAGAGTAGATCTTGCTTCACAAGTGTCTTGAATGTAGTCTGAAATTATATTTTCCCCTCCTCTTTTTCAGGAGACATGGAATGTGGTTTCGATTGCGGAAGGTAGTAATCTGGTTGTTGGGAGTGTACATAGCCATTCCATTTCTAGTAAAACTTTGTCCCGCTATTCAGGCAAAGCTTGTCTTCCTAAATTTTGGTAAGAATCCTGCTTTTCTCTCTCTCCCACCCTCTCTCTGTGTGTCTTAAAACCATGTGGACATTTTAATATACAAGTTCCTAGTTTTTTATACAAAAGACACCATCTAGGCTCTAGCATTTCCAACTTGTGTGCATGATAATTCTCCTATCATATGCATATGAGAATAAAAAATTAGGATCTGCAATCATTTTGCATAGCCACATGCAACTTTCTCTCGATTGCTGTTCCCAGCAGTAAAATCCAGTGTCAGATTTTATATAATAGAAAGAAAGAGAGAGAAAGAAAGAAAAGAATACCAAGATCTATGTTTGTTAGCATCTGCCTGTATTTCATTACTTGCTCATGAAGTGCTGATAGAGGAAAAGCTTGATGCTGCCTGGAAATTTTGTTTGTTTGTTAGCATCTGCAGTGAATGTTCTAGTACCAGTTAGTGAAAAAGCAATTGTTCCCTGCCTGCTCTCTTTAGTGACATCTTCCATGTTGTGCTTGGGATGATCATATTCTAAAATCTGTGCCTGCCTGATAGTAGTAAGTTCACTGTCAATGTTCTCAAATGCTTTGTATACAGTATGGTAAAACTGTCACTTAGTGGCACTGTCTTTCAAACTGTCCTCCATTCTGCCCTTCAAATTTAGGTCTCCAGGATTTTTGAAATAATATTTTTAAATTATCTGTTCTGATTCTTGGAGATAGGGCAGCCACTTTGGTATCTGTTTTGACAATAAACCATTGCAGTTAATAAATACACTTCTTTCATGAAATTTGAAAATGCCATTGCCAATGCATTTTAATTTTAGTGCAATAACCATTATGAGGTTCTGTATTAAAATTATTTTTTGGTGAAGGGTGTTTGGTCTCAAGCAGTAGGTAAACGGAATGTAAAACTGATATTTATTTTCTTTCCCAGTGAGAGTACCCTACTTCATTGACTTGAAAAAGCCTCAGGACCAAGGTCTGAACCACACCTGTAACTACTACCTACAACCAGAAGAAGATGTGACAATTGGAGTCTGGTAAGGAAAGCTTTGCCACTCCCATTATCCACTGGAGTCCGTTTTAGCCTATGTAAAGAGGCTGTGCTTTTGATCCCTTTGTTGAGAGAGCTTTCAGTAACACCATGCAAACTCCTGCAATTGTTGCTTTTTCTGTGTGTGGGAGTGTATAATTTGCTGCTGGGAATGCAGTGTTTTCTTTTGAAAGATACATTGTTCTCTGGGCTGCAGCTAAACTAAATTGAGCAATTAGACCAAAATGCAATGAAGACTGGTGATACAAAGCTGAAAGTTTAGTTCTGTAATGTTGAAGGTCATGCTTTAGAGAAGACCTAAGAAAGTGAATCAACATGATATGGGATTGCTCCAAGGCACAAATTAAAAAGGTGAAAAGGTTATTGCCTTAGAGCAGCTTGCCTCTGTTAATTTTTTTTTTTTTTGTAATATTACCTGTGTTGGCTCCTAGACCTAGAGCAACTTAGTTCATTGATTTTGTGCTGGTCCATAATAAAAAAACAAATGAAAAATTACAAAACTAGATGGCAAAAAACGTTTGTCAACCAAAATATTGTTAATCAAAACTCAGTGGTGATTTATCTTTTAACTGAAATGAAGTATTGTCCTAGTTCATGGAGAAAAACATAAGCCTCAAGTGACTTTTGGTGTCATTGGTTTTTTTCCCTGAGGTGCATGATTAATATGAGTGGGTGCATTTGATTTATGGTAAATCACCATGTTGTAAGATCTCTTGCAGCAAGCAGTTTTAAATTCTCGGCCAGAGTTTTTTCGGGCTGTGTCTGGTTCCTTCATTTTCCTTCTGTGACAACTGCCATAACTGCTCACTGAGTGATACAACTATAGACTTCAGATACTAATGTGCCCCACATTATAGTGAAAAGCTATTAACTGCCAACACTAAAACTTTTGTGATTTGGATCAGCCCAAAACTACTTTGTTTTGCTGCTGGTGTGCTGCCAAAGCTTCCAGTAGCTCTTGAGGGGAGGGTTGTTACTGTGTATGTGTGTATGAAATGTAAGGTGTTTGTCTGAAAAGTTAGTCACCTGTTTTTAAATATTCAAGGGACTAATTAATAAATGATCAATAATATTTCTATAGTTGAAACTGGTAGGATATAGTTCCTTATAAGACTTCCTTATATAGGAAGTCAAAATTCAGTAGTAGAGCACATGCCTCCCACATGCATAATCTTGGATCCATCCCCAGCATCTCCAGTTTAAATTGGATCTCAGGTTGGTGCAGTTGGGAAGGACTTCAGTCTGAGAGCTGCTGCTAGGCAGAGCAAACAAATACTGGGCTACATGGACCAGTGAGCTGACCATGTATGTTCATATATGGTCACTTGACCATGGAAGCTTGTCCTAGAAGAACAGGCACAGTCTTCCTGACCTCTCATAGAAACTGAGGGCAGGAAAACACATTACAAAGAAACTGGGGTTGCTGCAGCCCAATGTCTAGTTCATTCCCCCACCTTGTATAATGTCTAGTTCAACTTGACCTGTATGTAGATGTTTTGGCTTGGTCAACATGTCACGTAAAACCACGATTAAAGTTTAAGCTGTGTTTTAACTCTGGGCAGCCTAGGACCTCAGTACATACTGCCCAGACTTGCGCCCTGGGAGGGTCACAGTTTTTCCCTGATTTCCCATTTCCTTCCAGGCATACGGTTCCCACAGCTGTATGGAAAGATGCTCAAGGCAAGGACCAACTGTGGTATGAGGATGCTTTGGGTTCCAGCCACCCTGTGATCCTTTACTTACATGGAAATGCAGGGACTAGGTAAGAGAGAGATAAATGAAGGGGTGAGAAGGAGGATAACCTGTTGTTTCTTTTGGTTTAGATTGGGTGAGGGCCAGCCATGTCACTGGGCAGGGCAAGGCAAGCTCACCTTTGACCTGCAGTTCCTTACAGCACAATCTTATACATTTCTACTGAGATGTTCTGTTTAATTCACTGGGGCTTATTCTCAGTTAACTGGGTATAGGATTGCAGTTTTTGCATATGTTTAACTATTCCATTCAGCTTCAATGTGCTAATTTGACTGAATCATTCTCAACTAGCTAGTCTTTAAAAGAAAAAAGTCCTCCTAGTTGTATTGAAAGATCAGGGAAATAATGTACCAGAACCATATGTCTTGGGGCTTTAAAACTAATGTGTGATTTTCCAAATTCTTTTAATAGAGGAGGGGATCACCGTGTGGAACTTTACAAGGTGAGAAAAGCAGTAATATTAGTCAAATGACCTGAATACTACTATATGCAATTCTGTTAATAGCTTAGCTATCTAAGCTTGCTTCAGAGGAGTTTCTCTTTATCTTCTATAGTTTTTGTGAGGAACAGCCATAAAGTGCTAGCGCTGTAATAGTAATCAACTCCTAGCTATGCATCTTTAGACACTACCTCAGGCTGCTTATGTGCTTTACAGAATCTCAAGTGGTAAAACCTGTTCTGGAATGGTTTTGTTTGCGTGTTCTCTACCCTTGTAAAAAAAATATTTTTTTGCATGGAAATATGTAGTATTGGGGAGAAGAATTATGTTGACAGGAAAGTATGTATCAATTTATTGTCCTTTTAAAATACTTCATAATCTTAATTGTGACTGTTTGCCTTCTGTTATAGGTTTTGAGTTCTCTTGGTTACCATGTGGTCACGTTTGATTATCGAGGTGAGATTCTTACTCTTTTGTCCTGAGCTGGCATCTGTTACTCATGCTAACAAATTGTAACTGTTATCCTATTGACTGATGAATAAAAGTCTATTTCATAAACTCTTTGAAAATCCAGATGACATGCTATTACTTTTCTAGGGGCTGTATCCTTGCTTACTTCACTCACCAAATGATTCCTGCAGTCTTCTCTGTATGTGGGGCTTCCCTTGCACTTGATCAAGCAGCTGCCGCTAGTGCAGAATGCTGAAGCATGCTTGCTTGTAAGCAAATAACGTCTGTGCTCAGAGATCCGCACTGGTTGCCGATTTGCAACTGGGCCATGTCCAGTGTGTTACTATTAGCATTTAAAGCCCTTAACTTGGGACCAGTTTACATGCAAGATTGGCCTGCCTCATATATGCCGACTTGATAGTTTTGATCTGTAGAGCTGGCACTGTTACAGGTGCTGCAGAACAGCCTTTTTGCATTTGTAAGAGACTGATACCTTGGTGTGACAGTGCCTGCACTTTGGAAACTGCCACACACAACTTCCCCTGCTTGTTCTTCTGCTGTGTTGTGCTGAGCCATGGTTTGGTGTAGCATGTTGTGTGAACCATGGCTCATATTTTAGCTCTCTCCAGACAAACAGTGAGCTGTAAACAATGGCACAGACTTTGATTATAGCTTGTCATTTGTTGGAAGACAGCGGAACCACAAGCCCAGGTTCAGATGACATGCAACGCCAAACCATGTCTTAGTTCATCACAGCCACAGAATGACTGAGGAGGAAAGCAGCCATGACTGGGAAGCCTGTACCTTTGCCCCAAGCCATATTTTGGCTTAATCTTAGAGTGTGGTTCACCTCTTAAGATAGGCTTTCGATTTATTTTCACCTTGCCTTTTTAAACAATAGAACTTTAAAAATGCAAAAAAAGTCCTAAAACACTACTTGTACAGAACCTGTGGCACTCAGTCACTTTAAAGATAAAACCTCATCACTTCCTAAAACAACCAATAATCATAGTTTCCTAAAGACCTGCTTGATTAGATTAGACTCTTGCTGAGAACGATGTTCCACAGAGATGATCCCGTGACTCTGAAAGGCCCTGTGTCCTAATGGCTTTTATTGAGGGAACATGGAACGAGGTTTTGTCAGAGAACATAATGTGACATAATGTGAACATAATAATGACAGCTGTTGCAAATAGAAGAGAAGCTGCACAGAGCTCACTGCTCTGCCCTGCAGCCATTCAGTGCTGGGTGTGACTGAACTCTTTCTCAACAGGCAGGTGTTCTTCTGTTTCCTCTCCCTTCCCTAGCCGATAGACTTGGATAAGAAGGGCAAAGTTTAAAAATACTACTTTTTTCAAACTAGTTCTATGCGCATTTAAGCAGTGTTAGGTGGAAACCTCTGGAAAGCAATGACAAGTCTGATAGAGTAAGAAAGTAGAATGGACTGTACTTCAGAATATTGGGGGGGAGGGGCTCATATTTTTGAACATTTGCGTTGTTAAAACTCACTGCAAAGCAGGACAACAGACAAAAGGCCGAGTCAGAGTCTTCCTTTCTGATGATCTAGTGTTCTGTTTGAAGAGAGTTCATCTATTCACAAATGGCATTTCCCACGTCCAGTCTGAATTGGTACCATTCATTTTACAGTATTATTCAACCCCCACAGTTGAACTCTTGGAGGGTTTGCCTCGGAATATTTCAGGCTATAATAGAACCAGACTGAGTAAAAAGATTCTAGGACTTTAGTTTTGGTATTCTGCCAGTTCAATTTTTCTTCAGTGGGTATCTCAGCTAGGTCCAGGGTGTTAAAAGACAATTAAGAACTGACATTTTAAGGTGCAGTGCCCTGGGCCACTCGGTTTATTTGGCCTTAATTCAGACATGAAACCAGAACACTTTATTTTGATTGGCTTGAAACATGATTCCTGGAATAAAGTAGCTTTTCTCTTTGTAGGCTGGGGAGACTCAATAGGCACTCCCTCCGAGAGTGGAATGACCTATGATGCTCTTCATGTTTTTGACTGGATAAAAGCAAGAAGTGGAGACAATCCAGTGTATATATGGGGACACTCCTTGGGAACTGGGTAAGGCCAGATTGCACAAAGCAATCATTTAATATATGAGGCTGTGTTATTGCAACACATTGCATTGAGACAACAATTCGATGCTAAATACAGCAATTGCAGTCTGAAGTACTTTCTGTTGAATTAGCAGTGAATTAAAATTAATTGTTGTGGTTTGATTTTTGTGTTTACTTTTTGAACAAATAGTGAATCATAGTATGGATTATATTGCGTAGATAATGGAATTCAAGAGAATATGAATTGAAAATAAGATAGAAGGAGCCTACGATATAAGGAACCTATTGGAGCAGCATCTCCAGTGAAATTATAATGGAGATGTGTCAACCTAAACTCTCTTCTTTATTTGTTCCTTTTATTGGGACATGTCTACAGTGCCAATTTATTCCCATTTCAAATCTGCATTATTACGACTGCCAGCCAGCCAGTGAACTCTGCAAACTGGATCCCCATAGTGTCTCACAGTGAAGAAATCTTGATGATATCACAGAACTAAAGATGCACCTCTTAGTTGTGGTGTATAGTCTTGCTCTGGGTTTTGTGTTTTTTCCTGTAGGCATTCCAAAAGGCTGAGCAGCACTTGGTAGTGAGATTACAGTCTTATGCATAGATGGGGGTAAACCCTGCTGGACAAAGTAGGACTTACTTTTCAGTAAACATGGGTGTGATTGGGTTGTAAGGAAGATGATACAATTTTCTGTAATTGGTATCTTTAATTGTGGATTTTATTTTTGTAGAGTTGCAACCAATCTTGTAAGGCGTCTTTGTGAGCGAGGTAAGAGAGCTATATTTTGGTGATGTTATCAAAAACCATTTCATATCATCCCAACTTCCTGCTGTCTTTCAAAATAGATTAAAAGGGTTACTGTGATTGTGTTTAGCAGTAATGATTTTTTGAGCTTTAAAAACCTTTATGGGAGTTTTAAAATAGATGCAGGCGAACTTTTATTATCATTTTTAAAGGCTATAGGATTTATATGGTCCTGGTGCATCTGCCTGTCACTTTTCAGCAAAAGTAGGACTGAGAGCTTAAGCCATATATACATCTACATGTTTAATGTTTAATTTTTAGTTTAATTTTATGTTTAATTTTAGTCTGTGGCATTCCGTGTTGCAGAGATTCTAGTTGCCATCAAAGCTTAGGGCACATATTAGTAGAAATGCTCTGTTTCACAACTTTCTGTTAGTCTCAAAGCCTTTGATTTCAATTGAGTCTGCTGACCTTTTAAAAAGGTGCCCTTTCATGCAGAGGGGTGAGGAAATTGAGAATATTGTCTCGTTTCTGATCAGGTGAACATGTTCTTGAATTGCAGCTCATGTTTCATTCAGGCTCTGGATTCATATTCTGCTGTATCATTCAAACACCCTTTCATTTAAGTGCATTATACCAAACATTTGCTTTGCAGCTTCCATATCTTGCAGTGGGCATAGCACAGAGATTTATTTATTACATTTATATTCCACCTTTCCTCCAAGGAGCTCAAGTTGGAGCTCCATTTTATTCTAACAACCACCCTGTGAGACTAGTGACTAGCCTAAGGTCACATAGTAAGCATCAGAATTTGAACCCTAGTCTCCCACACCCTAGCCTAGCAATACTAATCACCAGTGACCCTCATTAGTGTCTTAAATGGACAGCACTGAAGTTCTGTTATTTGTTTTTCAGAAACTCCCCCTGATGCCCTGATATTAGAGTCACCTTTTACGAACATACGTGAAGAAGCAAAAAGCCATCCTTTTTCAGTGGCAAGTACAGATTTATATGCTGGATTTCTCATCTTTTCATGTGTGATCTGGTATCTGGTAAAAATGCATATGTATTTGTTCACTTGAGAATTCTAATCGTACCTGCAGTCTGTTGGCTCATGAGCTAGCTAGCCTTTGAAAATTGAGTATTGTCTTTTCCATGTTCTAGAAATGTTTTTTCTTCTGCAAGAGCTTTGACAATCCACAGAGGTACAAAAAAATTCCATGTCAGAAGCACACTCTGCAAATGCATTTCTAATACATTCCTAATAGTACAGTAAAATTGAAGCTTTGACTCCGATGTTATTAAGAGATAGTGTAGAAATTAAAGGTAATATGCATCAGCACTCAGAAGATGGGGTATTGCACTTCTCGGTTTTTCATACTGACTCGCAAAGCTGGGTTAATCTATCAAGGAGCTCTAAATGCATCTTGCATGCCTGCCACTGGGTCTTATAAACCATCATTGTTTTGAGGTTACTCTGAAATGTAAACGGGTGTAAGCTACCCCCTCCAGGTATATATATCTTCTAAAGAAGGCCTTGCTGAGCCTATGAAGAGCCATACATCTTGGGAACGCCTGGTGCCATTTGCACTAATATCCCTGTGAGGAGTAATCATTGGTGCTTCACTTGTGGGCTGGGGAAAGAGTAAGCCGCTTACTGAAGTCTTCCTTTCTAATATGTGAGTGTTTTCCACTAACGAGGGAGGAGTGAAAAAGAGAGTCCTCCTAGCATAGTGTGTCAAATATTAGAACTAGATTGAAAAGCTAGGATTGGAGAAGAAACCTTCATCCTCCCCAATTACTCTGACCCATTTTTTTTATAAAAAAAATATTGGCTGTTTAGCTTGATGCAGCTCTTCTGTCCTCATCAAAATACTCCTCAACAGGAAATGATCACCAGGGAATGAGGTAGCATCAGCCCTTCTCTTGAAAGGAAGAATTGAAGTCCGCTTTCCTATTTGCTTCCCACTTCTTCATTGAAGCAACTCTGGAATTAGCATCCAATGGAGAACTGATATTCCCTTTTTTTCTATTATACGAATGAGCTGTTCAAGCGCAAAGTGCAGGGTGTAAATATGTCTTCTCAATAAATTTGGCCCCACCTTCTCCTCCCCGATAAGAACTGAGCTAATGTTTGCAAGCTGTTGATATTATGACCAACTTTTTAGTCTAAACCATTCACAGAAATATTAAGTAATAGAACAGATTGCACCTTTTTAAAAAGTAATTTAATTGAAGATTTTAAAACCATCACCTTCTGGTGGTTGCAGGACAACATTTAATTTTTAAAAAATGCTTCCACAGTCTGCATTGTTCTACCTGTTCCTACCTGTACCTGCATTGTGACTACCTGTGTGACTATAGTCAATTTAGGGTTTGGTATTTTTCAGAAATAGCCAAAATCTTCTAAAGAAACTTCAATACTCTTATCACTCACATACTTGTGAACTTTATTTTTTTCAGATTTATAGATATTTCCCAGGATTTGATTGGTTCTTCCTTGATCCCATCACATCGAGTGGAATTAAGTTTGCAAATGATGAGAAGTAAGTAAATCTCTTGAATGTTCTTTGTCTTTCTGACTGAGGCTTTTCCTGATAGGTTTCTAAATCCTGAGAATCAGAAGCTGCTGTCTCATCCCTGAAGGCTTAGTCCACTTCAACCAGCTTCTCTAGGTCACCTACCTTGGTTTCAAGAGATCAAATTGTGCAACTTAGTGCCAGGAGCTAATTTCACCAAGTACACCCATAACTTCTGCCTAGTAGGCATGTGACAATCTCAAGCTCACCGGATAGCTTCTACAGTCCAGCTGTTTTGCTGCCTTCATTACAGAAATTTTTGTTTATAGAAGTTGTCCCAACTAGAAAGTTGGGATCTATAAGGCCTACTTTATTTTTAACCAGAAATATTTTTTTTAAAATTTTAAATAAAACTTCTTGTTCTGCGTTACACAGACTTAAGCTGTAGATATTCTGAGTTGGTGGACTTCTAAAAATTCATATTAATGTTGTGGGTTTTTTTACAGCGTGAAGCATATTTCTTGCTCTCTCCTAATTCTTCATGCTGAAGATGATCCTGTAGTACCATTTCATCTTGGAAAAAAGGTGTGTTTCCTTACCTTAAGCTCCCCCCCCCCCCATCTCTGCTCATAAATATCCTGAATGAATTAGAACTGGGAGAGCAACCTCAAAGTGCCGAGTGGCTAGAGGAGAAACTACAAATGACATGTTCGAGATGGCTTGGTTTCAGTTTATCTATTTTATTAACTCCCAAACAGAAGGACTCAAATCGCCTGTTTCTCCCAACTTCAGTGAAGTTTGTTGGCCTGATAATGAAACAAGTGTTTCTATCAGTACATGTTTATATGACCAAAAATATACTTTCTGTTGTCCGTATGGGTTTGTAACAGATTCTCTGTTTTGTTTCTAGAAAACAATAAAAACTCTTACAAAAAACCTGGAGAGCTCTTCGGTGTACAGTAGAGAGGGCCATGTTTAATTCCAGGTTCCATGGACCAAACTAACACTAAACCCTGTGACTGATTTAGATAAAAACAGCTTTGGATGGAAGCTATTTTCATAGTGCCTAACATTTTCCTTGCCTGCTGCTTTTACACTGCAGCTCCCTTTCGGCAAGCTACTGGCAAAACTGCTTTTCCCTTCAAGGAGTAGCAGCCTTTATGGTTCTGTTCTATACACATTTGCATGGAATGTGTACCGTATTTTTCGCACCATAGGACGCACTTTTTCCCCTCCAAAAATGAAGGGGAAATGTGTGTGCGTCCTATGGTGCAAATGCAGGCTTTCGCTGAAGCCTGGAGAGTGAGAGGGGTCGGTGCGCACCGACCCCTCACGCTCTCCAGGCTTCGCGGACCTCTTCGCAAGGAGCGGGAGCACTCCGGCTCCTTGCGGGGAGTTGCCAGCATGCCGAAGCCTGCGCGCGCTGAGCTCAGCGCACCCAGGCTTCGCGGACCTCTCCGCAAGGAGCCGGAGCGCTCCGGCTCCTTGCGGGGAGTTGCCAGCATGCCGAAGCCTGCGCGCGCTGAGCTCAGCGCGCCCAGGCTTCGCGGACCTCTCCGCAAGGAGCCGGAGCGCTCTGGCTCCTTGCGGGGAGTTGCCAGCATGCCGAAGCCTGCGCGCGCTGAGCTCAGCGCGCCCAGGCTTCACGGACCTCTCCGCAAGAAGCCGGAGCGCTCCGGCTCCTTGCGCAGAGTTGCCAGCATGCCGAAGCCTGGGCGCGCTGAGCTCAGCGCGCCCAGGCTTCGCGGACCTCTTCGCAAGGAGCCGGAGCGCTCCGGCTCCTTGCGGGGAGTTGCCATCATGCCGAAGCCTGCGCACGCTGAGCTCAGCGCGCCCAGGCTTCGCGGACCTCTCCGCAAGGAGCCGGAGCGCTCCGGCTCCTTGCGGGGAGTTGCCAGCATGCCGAAGCCTGCGCGCGCTGAGCTCAGCGCGCCCAGGCTTCGCGGACCTCTCCACAAGCAGCGGGAGTGCTCCCACGGCTTGCAGAGAGCTGCCTGTTTGCGGGCTGGGGTCGGGGGAAGCTCGAGCTTCCCCCGCCCCAGCCCCGCGCCTGGGGGGGGAAAATAATTTCCCCCCCTTTATTTCCCCCCCAAAAAATGGGTGCGCCCTATGGTCCGGTGCGCCCTATGGTGCGAAAAATACGGTAATTCAGCCCTGGGCCAGGGCCTGGGCTAACCAGAACAGAACTGTGGGCAGAATCTGGCTTTGTATGAATCTCCTTTTTATTTCCTTTCCTGTGCTTTCCTTTGCCACAATCCAGAACAGTGCATCATTTAGCTGCCCTGTATTGGCAAACGATTATAATATTGGCAAAAGAGTATAAAGGTAATTTCTGGATTATTTCAAATAAACATAGAAGTTAATAGGGATTTGTTATTTTCAGGAATACTGGGAAATAACAAAGTAAAGAGCAATAAGCAAGAGTTGTACAAGATTGTTTCTACCTGGAATGGCAGTTACTGCTTTGGGATGGAAAGAAAAGGCCAAATGGAATATGGAAAAATGGAATGATTATGTTTTTGAATACGTACAATCAGAAATATTCACACAGATGGTGGCAGAGGATAGGTGGGAAAATAAATGCCAAAGAATCACAAATAAATGGGCATTTTGCAGGAATTGGATAGAAAGAGGGGAAGCCAACCCTAACATACAAGCTCGAATGAACAGACTGTGTACATGGATAAAGATATGAAGAAGGAAGGCCTGAAAAGGTTGGGGGGAGGGCTGGAGTGGGGAGGGAGAGAAAAAAAAAGTAAACCGGATGGTATTTTGAATTGATTTTGTTATGTAAGCCTTTTTTTCAGAAACCATATATATTAATGTTATGTAGTTAGGCATTGTAGTATGAATGAATTTTGTTCTGTATTCTTTGTTTTATAGAATATATATAATAATTTTATGTTACTAAGCAAATTTAATAAAACAGAAAAAACGAAAGAAAAAACAAACAAACAAAAATTAGCTGCCCTGAAGCAAATTTTGTTTCTCTATATGGTGCTCACAGGGCTCCGCACAGATGGCTCCTAAAGTTGCTGGGAATAGTTGGCTCCTAAGAGGTGGCAGCGAAAGCGAGGTGCCAAAAATAATGCTGCATATGCATGACTGCAACTTTTGTACTCTGCACTAATTAATCTTGAGTAATTTCTGCTGTCCAGTTTGTGCTTCAGTCTTGAGGGGGTGGCAGCTACCCCATGTCTAGGGTGAGAAGCTCTTAAGCCAGCTCTCTGAGGGCTCAGACTTCATGGAAATCGCCTCTTTATCTGACAGACAAGGACATTATCCCTTCAGGAACAGTGTGATGCAAAACAAAAATAGGATGAGTTTGGAACTAGGTTTTGCTGGTACAAATTGCTGCAGCTGGACTCTTGATGGGGACAAACTATCACCAGGACTAACTCTGGTACTTATAAGCTGCCCAGACAAGGTTCCAAGGTTCTTCTATTAATTTTACGAAGGTCCTTATCAGCTTTGGTCCAGGACAACTTAAGGACTGCCGGATCCCATATCCCATGTCCCAGTCACAGAGGCTTTGTGAAAGTCTCTCTTGGTAGTCCCCCATGGCTCAGATGCATGACTTGCAACTACTAGAAGCCATGTCTTTAATGTAATGGGACCAAGCCTCAATAAAAGTTCCTTGTTCCAGCAGCGTTCAGTTTTATGATAAAGCAGTTTTAAAGTTTGTTTTTATGTATACTGTTCACACATACAAATGATTAAGTGGTACATAAGCGTCTGACATAAATACCTATCCTTCAAGTGGACTTTCACTTGAGAATCAGTTTGGCTCTCCACAGCATGTGTCAGAAAAACATCAGGCTCCACAGTCAAATCTTTGTATAGAAAAGATAACATGGGTTTCCTCCCTTGGAAAACACCTGCTCAAGAGGCCCATGTTGCATATATTTGTGTACACAAGTCATGAACAACTGAACTTTGTGCATGTTCATTGTTATACAACATTGGAAGAGTTTCCATTGCTGCTTAAAACTCAAAGCTCTTTTTAAAAAAAATTCTGAGCAACAGATGTGCAGCTTCACATATCACAGATCCACATATCACAAACCTGTGGGTTCTGATCTCTCCTTCAATCCATTAAAGTGACATTTGAAAAGTACTTTGAGACTTTGTCCCTTCAGCGTTCTTGTAACTACCCAGTTTCAAGTAGAACAGAATGGTCAAAGAGTGATATAACCAGCTGACATGAAGTATGATTGTTTCTTGGGCACAGAAATTGCCGTGCAGTAACTTGTGCTTAATTAGCTACATCAAATATAGTTACAGAAATAGACGTTGTCACTGCTCTGTATTGAGGGGCTATCCATTTCATTAACTTGCATTTGTTTTGAAATGTCTTTTACAGCTATACAACATTGCTGCCCCATCTCGGAGCTTCCGTGATTACAAAGTACAGTTCGTTCCATTTCACACAGACCTAGGCTACAGGCATAAATACATCTACAAGAGCCCAGAACTACCTCGAATATTGCGGTAATTAAAAGGGTCACTCATAATCTCTGTTCTGCTGTTTGCACAGGCAGATGCAATTGAGCTGTACAACATAAAGGGTGTGTGTGTGTGTGTGTGTGTGCGTGTGCGTGTGCGTGCGTGTGTGTGCTTATTCTGGAATAATTTCCTTTGTTTTCCACTTTACCCCAGTGGTTTATTGTAGGACCCAAGCACAAAAGCACATCATTGCTAGTAACTGCTGATTAAATTGGCAACATTTTCCAAATGACTTGGGTGAGACTGATGGCCAAATGAGATATGATTGGTGCAGTCATGCATGTTTGCATGTCTTCTCTTTTTACAATGCATTTAAAGCAAGGAAGGATGGCAGGTTTGGGTTTTGCTTAAAAATGGGTGTGTGGGTGAGAGTGGCCAGTCCTCCTCCCCCCCACTCCTGCCCTCTTGTCTTGCCTCCTTTTGGTCTGTCACTTCACTTGGGGCGCTTCTTTCTCACCCTGGTTCACATCCAGTATCTGAGCAGGTATAGGAGAGGGGAAAGGAAGGAAGCTTGGTAGTAGAGCACATGCTTTGTATGAAAAGGTCCATTGTTGCAGTTAATTGATGAATAGCCTGCTGCATGTACATCAGAGTGACTTACAAACATATCATAAAAACAATCCTTAGTATCTTAGAAGTAGGGCTGGGAAAGAGCCAAGTCTGAAACTCAGGGTGCTGCGTTCCTAAGGCAGGGCAAGTTTCACTCACTATGCATCCTTTTGACATTATATTCATACATCTTCTCTCATCACCCCTGTCAAAAGCAACACACCCTTGCTTTAAATGTATAAGGGGGGTTGACATGTGAGTAAGCAAAAAAAGGCTGCACCCCAGAACCTCAAGGGCTTTTTTGTGTTAAGATTTTTATTAAAAGTTTTTTGTAAAACAGTTAAGACATAGAAAACTAATGTAAATAAAAACAACAACAGCTACAAACATAATTTCAAGTTTGACAGCTTGGTAAGACTATGTGTATGTTTGTGTCCCTTCATCTGTTTCGCTTGTTTTTTAAATATCATGATCCCATCTTCGAAAGAGAGTGATTGCTCTGCAATGTAGGGCATTTAAGAGTATCTAAGTGGGAAAACTTAAGTTGACCGGAGTTCTGAAATCTACTGGCCTCAGAAGGGCAGGTGGGAAGAGAATGGATGAAGTTGAAGTACCAAAACAACTGACACTTCTGATACATATGTGTGTGTGTGTATTTTTCCCTCTTAGGGAATTCCTGGGAAAATTGGGACATGAGCATCGTCACTGAGGACTAACTGCATGGTTGACTTAAGTTGTCATCTACAAGAAAAGGTCTGCCATTCTTTTAAACCCAGACACTGAATAAGTCACAGATTCCTGCTTCAGTCTTAATGCATACACTTGGAAACCCAGCCTCTGGGGCGATAGAGATACGAAGAAAAGAATGTAGCTGGCTTGTCTCTCTCCCTCTCCCCACAAGCCCCTTCTAAAGAACAAGAGAACCAAACAAATCAAAACCAACTAAGTTCAAGCACAAGAAGGACTTGGCAAAAACCTTTCAGAAGTTATGAACATTCCTACAAGTGTCTGTTCGGCCGCAACAGCTTTTTAGAACACAAAAAACCCTTGCACTCGGAAACGCAAATGAACTGCAATTGTCTTTAAAAATGTTAACTGCTATAATATTTCAGTGCTGCATCTAGTTTACCTGAGTTGCAGGTTGCTCTTTTAATAGAATTTAGTTCAGTGAGGAGTTTCCCTAACCTTGTCAACTGCAGAGTTGCTGAATATGGTTGTTTGGTTCTGAAATTCATTTGAGAACTTTCAAGAGATCAGGATGCTTTCAAGAAAACATTTCAGAATGCAATGAAGGATGTTTCTCCTTTAAAATGAGGCAACTATTTAATAGTGACTAAGCTTCTCTTTCTCTGTTGCCTTGCTTTGAAGTTTCTTAGTTGTCTCCCACATATAGATAATATATAAAAATCTTTATTATACCTCATATACAGACACATCCTCTTTAAGATTCTTTCTTCCTCTGACTTTGAGATTCTTTCTTTTCTCCAAACCATTTTATTTAGATGTACAGGTTCAATGGGTGATGTGAGATGTATTGAATACAAATTGCACCCTCAAAAGTTCTTTGAAAGACTCCTTCAGTAAATAGAAGGTGTCTTTATACTTTGTCAAGAATGGGTGGAGATTTTTTTTTTTCTGCTGTGATGAAGATGTCTTCCAGTCTCCTCTAGAGACATATAAGCACTTTGGGGATGAGAAAATTGGTATCATTTTTCATAATCATGATCCTTCATACCCCTACAGCCCTTTCATTTCCTTAAAAAATAATAATACTCAGGTACATTAAAGCTGGTCAAAAGTTTTCTGTGAGAGAAATTACATCAAAATACTTTAACCTGAAGTTCTCATCTGGTAAATTACGTTGGTTTTCACTGGCAATAAAACATTTGCTCTGACTTTCCTTAACAGCAAAATATTAGCAATTATATTTGAAAGTCCTAATTTTTTTCAGACCAAGCAAAGGCATTGAAAGTGAAAACAAAATTCTTTTTTTGCATAAAATATTTAATTAAAAGCTAGAGGTGTATGAAAACTTCCTGACCAGCCTTGAATGTTTCCTTCAGTTGGCACATGCCAGGAACAAATACTTATTTTTCTTTTTTTTAGTTGTAGCAAAACAATCCTGGCCTGAATCCAAATTTTAGCAGGCAGCACGATAGTAAATTAATAGTAACAAATGCTGAATCTAAAATTCATATTCCTTTCCCTTATTGGCCTTGGCTTTATATACCTCATGGTGATTCGGTCTCATTATGGCTGCTGGAGTCCATTTTTGATGCGTAAAAAATTGACACATTTAGCCATTATGTTGTTGAATTTACAGATATTTTTTTAAAAAAAAATGCATTAATCCATCCATATTAAGAAGACAGTAAAGACCACTTTAGTAACCTTTTGGAGGTGTTTAAAGGAGATGCTACATAGTGCAATACCTTAAGAGTTCTGATGACTTGCAGTTCACCATGGCTCTTAACTGAAAACTGCCATTCCTTCCCCATCTCACTCGTGTCAGGGCTTCTGCTTAAACCAGACGTCAGTTCAGCATGCTATTCTTCAGGATTCTCAGTCCACCATTCATGCAGGCATGGCATGGCAGACAATTTGAGACATTGTGAGTGGGAATCAGAGGGCCAGGGGCAGTTTAGCTGTTGGGTCCTAACAGACTGATTTACAGTAGCTCCAGGTTTTGTGTCATTGGCCCTGAACTGTTTCATTCCACAAACATACAAGCATTTGGCATAGTAGTCTTAGATATTAGTGTTCAGAAGTGAATTATTCAGCCTGAAGTGTATTAGAGAGCAGTGTTTGCTAATATTGTCTGTATATGGAATACTCTGGTTTTGCATGCATCAAAGAGTTGTATTTTAGAGATTATCATACTTCCAAAGCAGACAGTAGCTTGTTCTTTGCAGTGAGACTTTCTGCTGTAGTGAGATCTACCAAGATTTTGATTCACCATAACCTCTGAGCAAATTGTGCCACATATACAATCCCATCTCTTCCCTCCTACATTCCATGTGCTTTGGTTTACTACACTAACAAGGACAGAAACACTTAACTTTGCCTTTCTTGTCGAAGCAAACAGAATGTTCCATGTAACGCCGCTGCTGCTATCGCCCACCTTAGTGTCGGTAAAAGTACAAACCAATGTGGAAATGTCACCTCCTCCCATGCAACAAAAATTAGATTCCAGCGCATGTATCAGTGCTGTTTATCCCGAGACATATGTTCCAATTATTAGGCCAGTGATACACATTGAAATGGAAATGTTTATCTAAAAAGTGTGTAGTTTTAATAAAACAAATTACTTAAGATTTTTTGTAGTAGTAGCCTTTTTTAAAAAAAAATATAAAAAAAATTATGGGCTTCTGGATCTGCCCAGGAAAATACTATCAAAAAGACACGTAGAATTTAAAATGGTGGCATATTGGATGGGTTCTAAATAATTGTGCATGGAATTTTGCTTATATAACTGGACTTTCTGCTTCAGCCCTTGGGGTTACGGGTTAAGGAACCCTCTCAAATGCTGTGGATGTGGGGGCGGGCTTTGGGGGGAAGGGTGCAGCTGGGTATGGATGGGGATCTGGGGCAAAGAGGCAAGCAGAAATACCTTCTGACTACTCAAGGAAATATTGGATCCTGCCCATTGTGATTTGTCTGGGGATAATGGCGGAACAGAGATAGAACTTACTTCTTTCAAAGCTCCCCTGAGCAGCAGAAATGTACTAAGTTGCCAGCAGCATGTGATTCATCACTGCCCCAAGTCTGACAAACTCATGTGTTCCGTACTTACAATGGACTTTGGATTTCTGTTTCGTAGAGTTGGTATATATACTGTGATGTTTGGCAACCAGTTTTCAATATGAATGTAGGGTTGCGAGTTTTTCTATTCTCCATTTGTTGAGTGACTTCCTCTCTTGTCCTTTGAAATTGTGGATTGCGGTCCATGTGTTTAGCTGTTTGTTATAATTTCTGTAGCACTTTACATTGTGAAGTGTCCTACAATCATAATCTTTATTGGCACCCACATTTGTCCACTTGTGTTGCAGCTTTAAACAGACTGCCCAAGGAGCATCTTACACCACAGCATAGCTTTGGGGAGGTGGGGCTGGAAATATCCTCTGCTTGAAATCTGAACTAAACAGACCAAGAGTCTGATTCAATATAAGGCGGCAGCTTATGTTCCTATCTTACTTTTTCATGGCTGCCTCCAAGGAATCTTGGGAACTGCAGTTTGGAGAAGTCCCTAGGCCTCTCCCTTTCACAACGGTTGCTTGAGACAAAGGTATATCGTTTGGATATACTGACACAGCTAACATTTACCCCAGAAACCTAGTTTTCTTGAAGTATGTGAAAAGAAGTTTTCTTGAAGTATGTGAAAAGAAGCTTCTGGATGAAAGGTGTAATGTAGGTAAAAGTTGTTTGAAGCTCCTGAGTTCAGTATTTGTTAGTTTTTTAAAAAATTGTTTAATCAGTTTTTTCAATACAAACAACAACCACAAAAACCACATACAACAAAAACCACAATAACACTAATAACACAATTTAACAAATCAGATTTGAGTACTGATATACCTATAACTACCCCTCTAAACAATATTTCCCCACCTCTCCTCCCCTTACTTCCCACCACTGTCCGCTTTATCGCTCAAGTATTCCTTCCAGATTTCTTCATATTTATCCATTCTTAATTTGCGTCGACATGCAATTCGTTTGTATGTAGCTAGTCTGTCCATATCTGTTAGTTCTGTTGCAAGTCTTGTGACCTCCCGTTGACTGATATCTGTTTACAAAGAGCTGCAAGCAAAATGGAATACTTCTGTGTTCAGTAATGATCCGTCCCCTGGTGGCAGAGCTATGTAATTGAGGATTTAATACTCTGTTGAATTCCTACCAAAGTGTACACTCCAGGAAAAGTTAGTGGTGACACACACATATTGGGCTCTGTTTCTGAGCCTGATGACACTACTAAGGGCTAACATTTATTGTGGCCCAAGATTTTCTGGACACGAGCCTACTTGGTCAGATATATTACCGTATTTTTCGCTCTATAAGACGCACCAGACCACAAGACGCACCTAGTTTTTGGAGGAGGAAAACAAGCAAAAAAAATATTCTGAATCTCAGAAGCCAGAATAGCAAGAGGGATGGCTGCACAGTGAAAGCAGCAATCCCTCTTCCTGTTCTGGCTTCTGGGATAGCTGTGCAGCCTCCATAAGACGCACACACATTTCCCCTTACTTTTTAGGAGGGAAAAAGTGAGTCTTATAGAGCAAAAAATACAGTAAATGTTACTTGGCAGATTATACTTAAACATACAGAGGAGTTTGAGAGGTGGGGGGAGATAATGCAACAGGGTCAAGCCATCTCTATTGCTCATTTCCTTCAAGCAGGACATGAATGAAACAACCCTTTCCTGCTGGTGTTCCCCATCAGCTGGAATTCGGAAGCCTGATACTGGATATAGTATATAGCCATCATGGGTGGTTGCTATTGAAGGACCCTCATTAAATTGTTGTTAGTTTCTTTTCAAGGCAGCCAAGTCCACAATTTAACTATGCAGTGTGTGAAGGACTTCCTTCTATATAGGGTTGCCATATTTTGAAGAACAAAAAAGAGGACACATTTGCCGACTTGTACTTTTAACTATGGATCACTATGATGAGACTCATTTTACATACCCATGAAAATGAGGATGTGTCCTGGAAAAAGAGGACATAATGGCAACCCTATATACGTCCTAATCTTCCAATAGACTTCACTGGATGCCCTTTCCCCTCAAATCCTTTTCTCCATTCTTCTCATTAGGATAAGCCACCTTGTTAAGAATATTTTGATGTATAGGTGCCCGTTATATGGAAACCAAACTAGCAGAACTACAGGAGATTATGCTGGCACTCCTTAAAAAAGTAATAAAGCCCTGCTGAATCCCACCCAATGTCCATTCACAGTCAGCACTGTGTCCGTGTAATGCAATAGTTCTGTACAATGCATAGGGAAATAAAGAGCAACTACAATGGATGGCTGTGTGACTTTTAATAATTTTGAGAGCACAAGAGATTGACAGTAGTATATCAAACACACACATACACAAACTCAAAATCTCAAAAGTTTTGAAAGTGCTATGAGAGTGACAAACAACATTTATTTTGCAAGCAATGGACCATTTTGGTTAAGTCAGAGATCTTCATTAATGATCCAGTTCTGCTACTCCAGCCCACTCTTGTCTGAAGAAATGCCATCTTTGCAGTACAAGTTAATTACTAGGTTGGGTGTTTAGGCCATATAAACAAAGTTGCATTGCAAAGTGGGAATGTCTGCATGTGACGTTTTATGCTTGAGACTCAATGTGGGACAGTGCTTTATCATTAGAGATGTTCCTGATTGCTTAAAAGTATATTTAAATAGACATAATGAGAAACACTCAAGAGCACAATGTCATTCCCTTGGGTTGTATCCAGCTGAGTTAAACACATTGAAAATAATAGACTGGAATTAGTAATGTCCATTAATTTCAACTGTCTATGCCAATGTTAGACACAACCCTCTATTTGGAGTTTTAGATGGACACATGAGGACAAGGCACACAAATACTGACCTGTAGTCAAACTATAAACCGTTCCATCAAGGGTGAGATTAACAGCATTAATGTTCAAATTCCAAAACCGTCTTTCCAGGAAATCCTTCAATTGTTTGTTCTGCTTTTGATAAAATGAACGAAAAGCACATGATGTATCAACTCCAGCCCACCAACCTCACACCCAGTGTGCTTGTGTATTGGTAGGGGCTCTCCCACTCACTTCAAAGGAGGGACAGATTTGCATATGCAAAGAAAGGCAAGCAGAATGGTTGCTTCCTAACGAGGAGGTTGGAATACAGAGTTGATTTCCACAAGCCTACTCAGCGTAAATGGAGATAGCAGAGGCTAGCCCTTGTCTCAAATGCCCTAAAAAGCATGTTTACATGCATGAACCTTCATCAATCGATGAAGAGATGGTGTACACTGGGTTGCTGCAAACTTCTCCACTCCTCTTGGAAATGTCCTCTTCACAGTCAAGCATTTCCTATTGTTTGCTTATAAACTTGCTGGCTTCCTGCTGTTTTAGTTAAACCATCCTTATTTCTTGGAATGATTAAGAAGGGTCAACATTCACACTTTTTACGGGAACCTACAGAGCAAACTTCAAGGCAAGGAAGGTAGGGACTCTTTCGATGGATGGCCTTTCTGCAGGCCCTAGCTGAAGCAGGTAACCCTCAGTTATTTTAAACCTATTTTTTGTCCAAATACTGCATTTGGAGTTGAAAGAGTTGGGTTTGAATTAGAGGCAGCTGTGTCTGGTGGCCTTAGGCAAGGTCTTTGTCACCTCACACGATTAGTCTGTTGTACACTTGGAGGGTTCGATGAGGATGTGGTAGCACCATTCCAGATATGTGGCAATCATTATGGTGTCCTCCAGATATCATAGACTACAGTTCTTGTTTATTTGCCCCGGTGCCTGGGGCTGATGGAACTTGCAGTTCAACATCTGGAGGAGGGTAGAGGTGGCAGAAAACTATAAAAGGGGCCTGTGATGGTTCTGTCAGAAGGCTGTAAAAAGAGCATGGTTAATCAGGATTCTCACCTTTGACATTCTCCACCCCACCTTTTCTTCCCTGTCTTCAATCTTTTGCTAATTTACTGTTCTCTACCTACTCAAATGCTGCTTTTAGTCCACAGTTTCACCTAGTTGGTTCTTTGACTTTATATTTATACCCTTGGGTTCATTCTATGTAGTATGCACTGCATCTAAAGTTTGTAATCCACTCAAGCATGAGAGCACCTTAACTATTAACTTTTCTGCTTTAATAGAATGGGAATAATTTCAATAATTCTTGCACTTTGCGATTGACCCTCTCAGATTAAAGAAGTGTTTCTTTAACAGGACTAGCCCACATGGTGCCTTCACAGGACCCCTTGAATATATCCTGCTTATTTGAACTACTGTTATAATGGCTATTTGTTTCGTTAATGTAATTTGTTTTGTAATGTGATATGGGGGGATGTCTTCTGTTTAGTCAGGTGAGAGTTGCTTTAACTATCACTGGAGGACTTTAACTGACAGCTGAGGAGCAGTTGGAGATGGAACTCTGAGTATGCAAAAGAAAGACAGAGGGTATGTCTATTCTGATTGGTGGTTGCAGGTTTAGAACATTTAGTTAGACCATGTGATTGGTTGGGGGCTAGACAGGGTGGGGCATATAAGGCTGGGTGCTAGTCAGTCTGGGTCAGTCCGTGTTGGTTGGGGCTTGGTGTCTGTGGTGGACAGCCAGAAGGAGACAACAATAGCAGATGATCAAGGAAGAAGAAAGGAGACCTGAAAGGAAGGCAAGAGTGGCTTGGTGGCCAAAGTTTTGCTTAGGTAGCTGAATCTCTTGGCTTGGGCAAGTGAGGGAGATGAAGTGAGAGGACGTTTGGAATGTCTGGTAAGAGAACCAAAGGAAGATTCCAGGACAATATCGCAGAAACAGATCTCTGGGAGGTCAGCGAGGGTTGAGACAGGGGCTTCAACAAAAGTCCTCAGTTAACAGCATTGGTAAGTCTCAATAGGGGTGGCGTAAAATATAAGGGCGGTCTGGCAAAAGGGTTTTAACAGTATAAGTACCGTATTTTTTGCTCCATAAGACACACTTTTCTCCTCCTAAAAAGTAAGGGGAAATGTCTGTGCGTCTTATGGAGCGAATGCGTGGTCCCTGGAGCTGAATTGCCTAGGGGCAAAAAGCAGATCATGCTTTTTTTTAGAAAGAGGGAAGGGGGTGTTGAAACAAAGCCACTGAGCAGCTGATTGGCAAGCAACCAGGAGGGAGATAAGGGACACTAGCGATAAAGGAGGCTGCCTGGGAAGGTAAAAGCATATGGATCCTCAGGATTTTTGCATTGGGTCACCCCAAATTCACCATCAGATCACATAACATGTCCATGCTATAGTCTGACCAAAAAATCACGCACCCGCTGTTTTGTGGGGCCACAGTGGCGGATAAACATGGTTACAAAGCACGGATCCACATGGATCCTCAGGATTTTTGCATTGGGCTACCCCAAACTCACTGTCAAATCACATGTCTGTGGCCACCGCATGAACCACAAAAATCATACATCTACTGTTTCGTTCAGAATATTTTTTTTCTTGTTTTCCTCCTCTAAAAACTAGGTGCGTCTTATGGAGTGAAAAATACGGTAACTGCTTCCTCAACATTTTCTTGGTTTACTAATAGTAGTGCAAAATAGTTTGTATTTGAGTGACAGCAACAAGTTAGACAGTGTGTGCCAATTAAAAGAGGTAATAGCATATTAAAGTAACCACATAGGTTTGTGTACTCAATAAACATTAACATCTTTGTTAAATATAGTGACTATTTCTGGTACCACACCCATAGCCCATAGTTACCAAGGGCATAGGTAGGTCAAAGGTTCAAAGGATATAAGTAGGAACAAAACAAAAAGCACCCTTCCGTCAACTCCCATCATCCCTAGCCAGCATGGCTAATGGCTAGGGATGATGGGAGTTGTAGTCCACAACATCTGAAAGGCACCATCTTGGTAAGCAAATGCAAGCTTCCTGGGCTGCACTACCAGCACCTGCCAAGTAGTGCTGAAAGGGGGAATTATTCATTGGTCAAAACATCATATTCCAACCCCTACCCTTTCCCTTTTAGGTTATTAATTGATGCCAACTGTTAGATTCAGAAAGAAACATTTATGCATTTTTCCAAAACAACCACAACTGTGTTTTGGGAGCATCTAACTGCAGAGATGCAGTAGTGAAGGATTTATCTAACAATACACTTGAATGCTGCATAAACATGCGAGATTTAAATGTCTATCACAGGTGCTTACTGAATCAAATTGGTGGTCCACACAACAGAAAGTGTTGTATTTTACAGCAGAAATACAGAAATATAGATCCTTTGCACAAGCTGCGGCAAAACTACACAAACTTTTTGAAGATGAAAATACAGTGGATTGTCATGAAATGAAAATGACTACTTTTCAGATATTCGTTTCACAAAGTTAAGTTTTATGGATTTTTTCAGCAATCAATTTTTGTAACATGACTTAATTTGCTTTGAAAACATATTTAGTGTCATTTTGATTTATTTATTTTCATGGGGTATTCAATACCCAGAGCATTCTCGTTGCAATGGCTTAAGCATCACCACGTCAAAAGAGATGGTCAACTTTAATAACGCCAATCAAGTTTTTTGGTGGGGCCACTAAGACCCCTATAAGAAGTGGAAAATATATGTGGGTGGTCATTTCATATGACATGTGTGTCAGCATTTCTTCAAATTAATACTAACTAGATACAATTATTTACTGGTGATTTCTGGGGGGGGGAAAGGAACTAGCACTTTTAATGAACCCTCTGGTTCTGGAATTTTATATAATAACATACATTCATTTCCGGTCCTGGTATTCTGCATTAAAGTGCATGTTGAGTTGGCAGTCCATGCCCAGCTGGGATCCAGCCACTTTTCCCAGCCCTTAGAAATGAGCAGCCACTTATTTAGCAGCCCAGGCTACAAAGGGCTGGCTCAGGTGCCAGGAAAACTAATGGTACGGTCTGAAATTAAAACTCAAAAGGAATCAAACGATAGGTGCCGTTTTCTTTTTAATAAGGTAGGAATGTGAGACCCAGAAACAGTAAAACTGATGAATGAAGGCCACTGGGCTGGAAGTGGAGCTGGGACTCCAACAAGCTAGCTGCATGTATTGCCAGGTGTGGTCTTCTACACTGGAGTGTAATACAGGGATGGATTATATGGTGGCCTCTAGATGTTGCTGGACTCCATCTCCTATCAGCCCCCAGTCAGCCTGGCCAATGGTCGGGGATGATGGGAGTTGACAGTCCAACATCTGGAGGGCCACAGGTTCCCCACCCCTCCTGTAGGAAATGCAACTTCTGCATCAAAGCTGCACTACTGATGACCCACTAAGCCAAAAGGAGCCTACAAACCACGGATGGTGGTGTGCCTGAAGGCTCAAAACAGCATCTTGGCTTTTTTGATGGGGATTGTTTTTGAAGAATGCCAAGTATCTAGGGGACTACAGGTTTTCTCTAGTAGCTTCATGTTCACTTGTTGTGCTGGTCTGCACTCTGGATGACAGCAATAGTCCTTTCAGCACTGCTTAAATATTCTTCAGCATCCTTGTTAAACCCCCAGGTGTTCTTTGGGTGTCCTGTTGCCAGAAGTTTCCATATAGATATATATATAGAGAGAGAGCGAACTTCTCGATTAAAAAAACACTTGAGTTCAGCACATGCAAATTGACAGTTTAAAACTGGAGCAGGTTAATAATAGTTGGGCATCTAATAACAGGAAGGATGGGAATTTCTTCAGAACATGATATCTGGAAAGTGCATCTATTTTGGGGGTCATTGAAGAGTTCTGGCCTAACCTCCCGACAGAGGGCAGCACATGTTTGATCAAAGTAAGTCATTTGACAGCACCCAACTCTTGTCTTTGCAGTTTCCACCCCCCCAAACAGACATAAGCATCTCCTGACTAAATAGGGTGGCCTGGCAATGGGAGCAAAAGGGCCTGGGAAGTCGGGTACCGTCTCAATAATACAGAACATGCATGCAGGTTGCATTGGTTAAATAGGGGTTTTAAAAGAGAGAATGGCCTCATCTCACCTTCCTCACTCAAGCGCCCTGCTTTAGGCTCAGAATCTTATCACTGCCAACAAGGTCAACGCTTATTGGCTGTAACCCTGCAGAGCACCAGTCTGCCTCCGTTTTCAAGTAACCACCATGCCTTTTATAAATATATGAGAAGCCCAGCGGGTGGTAAAATGCACGTTTTGAATTCATCTGTGGAATATTCATTGGGAAGCAGGAAGTGCCAGAGCAGCAGGGCCTTTGCATGCACCTCTTTCAGCAGACTTACTCCCTCGGGATGTTGGGCGGAGGAATCTTCACGGCAGAGGGCTCCACCCCCCAGATTTCTCTGGCGTACTCGGTAATTGTCCTGTCACTGGAAAACTTGCCAGAGCACGCAATGTTCTTGATTACCTTTTTAGTCCACTCTCTGGGATTCTGGAAAGGAAACGAGTGGGAAGTTTGGTAGCTTCAGCAGAGGAACCCCAAAAGACACAATGCAGGTTATAATTACAGGCAGCCCCCCCCCCATTTACGCAGGGATTACGTTTTGGGTCGTCGTGCACAGAAGTCCACGCCACCCTCTTTCAGTGCCAAGAACTGCGTGTGCAGTCGTGCGTGCGTCAAATGTGGGCAAATTAAGAGTTGCCAGCTGACAACTCTGTTTTTGTGGGTGTTGTGTTCTGTGTCAATGCACATGTCAACAGTCGCACATATTACGTTCCATCTCCTCCCAGGGCCAAAACAATGCGCACGTTGGGAGTTGTGTGTCAAATGGATGTGCCTAAAATGTATATAATATACATACAGTGGTACCTCGGGTTAAGTACTTAATTCGTTCCGGAGGTCCATACTTAACCTGAAACTGTTCTTAACCTGAAGCACCACGTTAGCTAAAGGGGCCTCCTGCTGCTGCCGCACTGCCGGAGCACAATTTCTGTTCTCATCTTGAAGCAAAGTTCTTAACCTGAAGCACTATTTCTGGGTTAGCAGAGTCTGTAACCTGAAGCGTATGTAACCCGAGGTACCACTGTATATATAATAGCTAACCTTTAATTGGGAATCTACAACCCCATAGAATAGTCGTATGTCCCTAACACAGCAGAATATATGGCAGCCAAGGCTTGTTTCCTCCTCCGGCCTGTTGTCCAGCCTCTCTCCAACCTATTTTAATCTATCAGGGCCTTCTCGGTGTTAGCACCCTGGCCATGGAACTCCCTGCCCACAATCTGGCACTTTTCCCATTGAAGTTTCACCATTGTTCAAAGAAATAATTGATCTATTGCGTACTTGACCTGTATATCATCTGCCCTTCTGTCTGCATTTAGATGGTTTTCTAATATATTTTTTCATTTTACATGGTTAGCTGCCTTGGGCATCTTTGTAAAGAAAGGTAGGATACAGAATGAATGAATGAATGAATGAAGACAGCCTTTTGCTGGCTGAAATTCACATTTTGGCTACCCAAACTGCTGAAATGCCCTTTTCAGTCTACAAACCCATTGTGCAGAGGGGCCTCTCCCACCACTTGGTTCACCCTAGGATACCAGAACCATAGTCTTCTATCTATTTCATAAATAAGCCCATTTTTAAAAATCTTCTAAACTTGTTGAACATCTTACCATGTAGAGCTTGTCCACTTGCCCTTGAGCTTTGATGTAGGCTTCATAATCGGCAAACACCTTAAACCTGAAACAAAGAAGCGTCTGAGAGTAACTGCGACCTCAGAGGCGTGTTCTCTCCACCTTTTTCTGATACTCACCGCTGCAAAGGCCAGGGCATAAACAACAGTGTATATGCCTTTGACATAAAATGAGTGTCAGCCATTATATATAGCTGCCCATTTCCCTCTCGATAATGATAACGTAATATGGAGATACAGAGCCAGTTGGGTGGCTGCAAAGGCATAGAAAAGCCACACCATGGACTGTCAGAAAAGTGAAGCCAGGGATGGCATGTCATCTGGTATGCCCTGCAGAGGACCTTAAGGGCCATGAATAATCATAGTTTAGAGGTCCTGGGCCCTAAGGAAGTTAGATCATCCTCCACCAGGGCCAGGGCCTTCTCAGTGATGGCCCCGACCTGGTGGAATGCTCTGTCCCATGAGACCAGGGCCCTCCAGGATTTAACTTCCTTCTGCAGGGCCTGTAAGACAGAGCTATTCCGTCTGCTTTCAATTTGAACTTAGCCTGGTCTTTTGTTCCCCTTCCTTCTTTCCCCCTTCCCGTTTTGTGAAGATTGTCTGCTCTGGGATCCCACAGCTGGTTCTCCCCTGGTCTCCTCGCTGGCCCAAGTAGGACTAATTTAGCCAGCTAGCCCTGGTGATCATCTAATGTTTATTGGATGGATTTCCCCCCTAAATTAATTTTTGATTCTTGATTTTATTGTTATTTACGCTTTATACCGTATTTTATGCTGTTTTTTGTAGCATCAATTAAGTGTTTTAAATTCGTTGTTAGCTGCCCTGAGCCCAGTTTCCTGAACCGGGAAGGGCGGGGTATAAATAAAAAATTATTATTATCGTTATCCATGAAACACATACCACTGCTTAACCCTGGTTTAGAGCATGCAGGGAAGGGGCTCGATTGCTGCCTCTCACCTGTCATGATACATCAGCATGTCGACGACATCTCGGAAGCACCCGGGATCATCTGGTGAGAAGAAGCCGCTGCCAATTTGGTCAACAGCTTGTTTGAGCTCTGGAATCCTCTCATAGTATTCCTTAGCGTTGTACCTAAACGAGGAAACAAATGACATGTTCGGCCTTCTCATCACCACTTGCAGAACACGTTGCTTTATATGCTCCACTCAAAGGAGTCAACAGCCTTGTAGAGGGCTGGCCCAAGACATTTTACCATCTGAGGCAAATGACATTCTGGCAGCTGGACCTTGTGTCAACACTGTTGATGGGACGGGCTCTTCCACCACACCCGAGGGCAGCGTAAGGGTAGTTTGAGGGGCAGAAGGCAAGCCACATGGCACACGCAGCTCTCCTCCAACACCCTGCCACGACTAAGCATTTGCCGACTGAGGTGGCTGCCTCACTCGGCCTAATGACAGGGCTGGCCCAAGGCCAAATGACTGACGAACTGGACTTGATTTCGAAGTGATTGTCCACGATGACACCAAGTCAAATTAAAGGGCATAGGCTCGGCTAATTATTAGCAAGCGGCCTGCCATTATTAGATCTAGTACAAGCTATGTAGAGTTAATTAGTCCAAAGCAACCCACAAGCAGATCGATAGACTTATGTCCTGTGCTCATGACACTTATGTGTTTTTGTAAGTTGCTGTAGTATTTGAAGAACTTCTCCCACACCCCACTTTTAAAATCTATTTCTTTTTGGATTAGCGTGTGCTCTTTCTATCACCAGAGCAAACATCTTGTGGCAATGATTTAGAAAAGGGGTAACCAAGATTTCCCCCAGCCCTTCCCCAACAAGGGCTGTATAACCTGGTAGAGACCACTTGCCACTAGCTGACAGGGCTGGAGGCAAATGTAAATATTGTCTTTGCCTAGCAGGCTGGTTCCTACACACTCACAGGCTCCTCTTTAGTCAATCAAGGAGCACAACAACCAGAATTCCAGCCAGGTGAAACCACACACAGGGTGTGTGTAAAGGATGACCACCAAGGGGGATGTGGCTTGGAGAAAGAGGGCGTAGCTAGGGAGGAGGTGTGGTCAGTGGAGAGTCCTGAGCGTGAGACAGAGAAGTGTGGAGGGCCCCATCCCTTCCCTGGGTTTGAGGTCCCCCCCCCATCAACCTCACAAAACAGGTCTCCTTTGCTCCATTTAATCTGAGCAGTTTTCATGCAGCTGAAGCAAGGCTAAGACCAAGGGACGTCAAGGAAAAGCCATCCCTGCTACACAACCTGTTTCTAGGACGCAAGGTTCATACAAACCCTTTCTTATCCATCGCCTCCACGTCTTCCACCCGCATGCCAAAAATGAAGAGATTCTCCTCTCCGGCCTCCTCAGCCATTTCTACATTGGCGCCATCCATGGTCCCGATGGTGAGGGCTCCGTTCAACATGAATTTCATGTTCCCTGTCCCTGAAGCCTCAGTCCCCGCGGTGGAGATCTGCTCAGACAGATCTGAAGCAGGGATCACTGGGGTGGAGTGAAAAAAATGATCTTCTGGTAAAAAATGCTTCTCCCCTACTTAAAACAAACAAACACACACACACACACACACACACCCTTGCCTAGATTGTAGCAACCACAAGCATCTCCAAAGTCCAAGCCAAAACTCTCAAGAGGCCTTTTATTAGAAATATGAATTTGGAGAACTGTTATAAAGGTGATATAATGAAAATCCGTTAGAGGGGATTCAAAGAAGTCAGTTATCATGTTAAGAGAATTAGGCATTTGAAGAAATAATTTTTCTCTGGGCATAATTTTATTGTATTGTAGTGTGTTTTTCTTTGTTGTGTGTTTTGTTATGTCATTTTGTGATAAATGTGGAAAATCAATAAAAAAAAATTTTGGGGGAAAAAAGTCTCCAGAGGCCTTGTGTCAACGCCCAAGAACATCCCCGTCCTCTTACCTTTCTCAGCAAGGGACACTCTGTAGTTCTCCAAGAAGATGACTTTCAGCCTGTCGCCTATGTAAGGGTCATTATTGACGACGTCTCCAATGGCCGTGATCAGTCTGATGATCATTTTTGCCATGTGGTAACCGGGGGCAGCCTGGAGGCAGAGAGGGAAGATACGTGTGGATCAAAAGGGGCTGGGTGGGAAAGAGCCAGGATGTGTAATCAGGCAAACGGCTTCAGGAGGGGTGCTGTCCAGATTCACTGATAACAGAGCCTCTGTCTGGAGGTCAGGAAAACAGGGGTGTTCTCATGTTTACATGCTCGAAAAATAAAGCCTGCAGGAGCAAGATGGAACACACTCCCAGTGCTAACCTAGGGAGGGAATGTGCACATGTGCTTGTCTGCAATTTAGGAAACACTGTCCCAGCTACTGAGGAGAAAGCTTGCTTGAGCATCAAGTCCCTTAAAGGTAAAGGTAAAGAGACCCCTGACCATTAGGTCCAGTCGTGACCGACTCTGGGGTTGCAGCGCTCATCTCGCTTTATTGGCCGAGGGAGCCAGTATACAGCTTCCGGGTCATGTGGCCAGTGTGACTAAGCCACTTCTGGCGAACCAGAGCAGTGCACGGAAACAGCGTTTACCTTCCCGCCAGAGTGGTACCTATTTATCTACTTGCACTTTGACGTGCTTTCGAACTGCTAGGTTGGCAGGAGCAGGGACGGGAGCTCACCCAGTCGCGGGGATTCGAACCGCCGACCTTCTGATCGGCAAGTCCTAGGCTCTGTGGTTTAACCCACAGCTCCACCTGCATCCCTATCAAGTCCCTTACCTTTCCTCCAATCATAACTGTTCTTGGCACGCAGGACTTTTTTGGGTCTCTTCTGATGCCTGGAAAAAGCAATATGATGATTAATTTGTGTCATTTATTTATTTATTAAATCTATATACCACCCTTCATCAAAAGATCTCAGGGCAGTTCACAGAATAAAATACAAGTAAACCAAAACAACAAAACAATAACCCCATTGAGAGATGGTCTCTCTTTATCAATTATTGGAATGATAAAATTACAGGTTGCGTTTCCCCTCCGCCCAACCTATTTCAACTTATATAATTATTTCATCTTAATTGTTTTTGTTAAAACTATTATATTAATTAAGAGATTTGTGGCCCTTTCCCTCCTTTCTCTTTCGTCTTTCATCTCACTCAGATTAGCAAATACATTCATAAAAAGCAATGCAGGAAAAAAGCAAAAAGCAATGGTGGAACTCAGCCATCGAGGGCTGTTGCTATGCAGAATATTATTTTGAGATGTGCTTTTAAATGCAAGATGGACGATGCCTCAATAAGAACATTGCAAAATAAACGCCTCACTCTCATCAGCTGTGGTCTGGCTCCTATCACATTCTGGCACATGATCTGCAAACCACACAGATGACTTCCTGCAAGAAATCCACATTCTCGCTCTGGCCTGTCAGCTGATGTTTGCCAGCCCTTTCTATTAATTACATGAGGTTCTGATCAAGTTCCTAAACATGCATCTACGAAGGCTGAAATCTCAGTGTAGCAAAGCCCATTGCCCTGGGATCTTGAGCCAAAGACAATGCAATATTGCTGGTGCAGAGGCACACAGACGATACTTGTAGAGTAAAATGGCACGACTGTTAAGCCTAATCTACACACATGGCAAAATTAAGAACATAAGAGACCTGCTGGATCAGGGTAGGCATCCTGTTCTGACATCGAACAGTCAGATGCCTCTGGGAAGCCCGCAAACAGAGATTGAGTGCAGCAGCCATCTCCCTGCTCACGACTCCCAGCAAGTAGTATTCAAAGGCATTATCCAGAATGCAGCAGCTAGACTAGTGACTGGGAGTGGCCGCTGAGAACATACATTGGCTCCCAGTACGTTTCCGAGCACAATTCAAAGTGTTGGTGATGACCTTTAAAGCCCTAAAGGGTCTCGGCCCAGTATACCTGAAGGAGCGTCTCCACCCACATCGTTCTGCCCGGACACTGAGGTCCAGCGCCGAGGGCCTTCTGGCCGTTCCCTCACTGCGAGAAGTGAGGTTACAGGGAACCAGGCAGAGGGCCTTCTCGGTAGTGGCACCTGCCCTGTGGAACGCCCTTCCAGCAGATGCCAAGGCAATAAACAACTATTTTACTTTTAAAAGACACCTGAAGGCAGCCCTGTTTAGGGAAGTTTTTAATGTCTGATGCTGTATTGTTTTTGATATTTGGTTGGAAGCCGCCCAGAGTGGCTGGGGAGACCCAGTCAAATAGGCAGGGTATAAATAACAAATTATTATTATTATTATTATTCAATCTGCAAGTGGGGTGGCTGCATTCTGAATGTTTGAAAACTTTGCACATTAGACAGAGAAAGAAGACTATCTCCCCAACAAGCTAGTTTTCCAATCTCCCGCGTACATTTAGTGAAGAAGAAGAAGAAGAGTTTGGATTTGATATCCCGCCTTTCACTCCCTTTAAGGAGTCTCAAAGCGGCTAACATTCTCCTTTCCCTTCCTCCCCCACAACAAACACTCTGTGAGGTGAGTGGGGCTGAGAGACTTCAAAGAAGTGTGACTGGCCCAAGGTCACCCAGCAGCTGCATGTGGAGGAGCAGAGATGTGAACCCAGTTCACCAGATTACGAGACTACCGCTCTTAACCAATACACCACACTGGTGCTGTGTTATTATGATTATTTTTGTCCAAAAGCATTCCGAAGCCCCGAAGTTGCTGCTTTGTTGGGCTGAGCTACTCACGGTTGTAGAGTGTGATGATATGCAGACAATTAAGAAGCTGCCTCTTGTATTCATGAATTCTTTTGACGTGCACATCAAAAATAGAGGCAGGGTTGATTTTCACCTTGTACTGTTTTTCCAAGTAGGCTGAGAACTTCTGCTTGTTCTCCTGGCAAAAGGAAATTTGGGGTTGAAGTTACTGGCCGGGACATTTAAGCCTGACTCTAGCTGCACAGTTTGGTCTAGGCTGGGATTCTAGATTATATAACTTATCTATATCCCACCTTCCACCCAAGCTGTAAGGCAGCTTACAATATTTTAAAGCAAAATTAGAAAACACAACGCTGCAAGAACAAATTAGTTTAAAAAAAGTAATTAGAATACATTGGAACATGTTTATCATAGAATCATAGAGTTGGAAGAGACCACAAGGGCCCAACGCCCTGCCAAGCAGGAAACACCATCAGAGCACTCCTGACATATGGTTGTCAAGCCTCTGCTTAAAGACCTCCAAAGAAGGAGACTCCACCACACTCCTTGGCAGCAAATTCCACTGTCAAACAGCTCTTACTGTCAGGAAGTTCTTCCTAATGTTTAGGTGGAATCTTCTTTCTTGTAGTTTGGATCAATTGCTCCGTGTCCGCTTCTCTGGAGCAGCAGAAAACAACCTTTCTCCCTCCTCTATGTGACATCCTTTTATATATTTGAACATGGCTATCATATCACCCCTTAACCTCCTCTTCTCCAGGCTAAACATGCCCAGCTCCCTTAGCCGTTCCTCATAAGGCATCGTTTCCAGGCCTTTGACCATTTTGGTTGCCCTCCTCTGGACACGTTCCAGTTTGTCAGTTTAGAACCACCAATTAACATATACGGTTTCCCTCGACCGCAGCCCAGCATATCACAATGTTTCTCGCTAACATGCTGCCATCCTCACCTGTTTAACTTTGGCGACATCCCTGATGAAGGCCTCGTCATTGACAAAGCTTAGCAGCTTCTTGAGCTGGCTTAGATCCGTTAGAAAATCTTCCCCAATTCTCTGTAGTTAAAAGAAGAAAGAAAACCATCAATCGACAGATCTGTTTATGTTTGGTTCTGCGCTCCCTGCACTACAAAAACTATGAGTTGCCAGGGACAAAAGACTATGAAGTTAGGGACATGGCGACTGAATTCTTGCACACCCCAAACCCAAGAAACGCCAAGGGTGGGGGATGCTTTTTGATGAAAGGGCCACGTTTCCTTCTGGGTAACCTTGCAGAGGCCACATGTCAAAGTGGGTGGGGCCAGAAGCAAAAATGTGGGGTGTGGTCTGCAAAGCATCAGAAACCAAAGCCTGGGAAGCCAGATTCAGGCCCTAGGTCTGAGGTTCAATGGTCCTGATCTAAGGAAAAAATGGCATGAAGACAGATCCATTGAGGAGGAGGAGGAGGAGGACCCAACAACAGGGGTAATTGCTCCTATTGGCTGAAGTCAGTTCACCTCCACAATGACATCAGAGAGTCCCGGGTTACAAAGCAGGAGCCACCGCCTTGGAGTGATGCCATTCGTCTTGTTCTGAAACTTCTCCGGCTCCATTTCGTAGAAATCTTTGAATCTAAAAGAAGAAGAAGAAGAAGAAGAAGAAGAAGAAGAAGAAGAAGAAGAAGAAGAAGAAGAAGAAGAAGAAGAAAGAGTCATGTGCTATTTAGGGCCAGTTGATAACAGTGAGCAGAAACATTCAGCCGTGCAATGTGACCGCTTAAAAAATAGATTTATAAATTTTCTAGTTTTATATTTTTATTTTATTCTGTGAACCGCCCTGAGAACTGGGGGTATAGGGTGGTGTATAGATTCAATAAAAAATAAGAAGAATAAGAACAATAAGCTATTTCTGGGGTCTGGGCCAAATGGAGAGAAAGAGGTGCATAAAAAGGAAAATGGAAAATCAAACAGTTTGGCGAAGGATTTTCAGCAATGCATGTGCAGAAAATAAACTACCTTTGCTCACAGATCTCTGGGGAGACTCTGGTAGCCTGGCCTGTCTTCCCCTGAGCTGACAGCCTGTTGCAAAAAAGTGAAGGAAGCAGGACTCACATAGAGCTCTTTACAATCTCCGAGTGAATCCTGGCCACTCCATTGACTGCATGGGAGCCAATGATACACAGGTTGGCCATATTGACCCTCTTGCAGTCTCCTTCCTCTATCACCGACATCCTTCGGAGGCGGTCAATGTCTCCTGGGAAGAGGGCCGCCACATGCTGCAAGGACACAAGGAGAGGGGGATATTAACAACAAGATCTAAAAGAGATCCCACAATGGAACCCTTTACAGCAGAAAAAATGTGAAGAAATTCCCTGGACGATTGAAGTCTTGAGCCCATTTTACTTCCTCTCCCCTAGAAACCGCCACAGCTTGTATGTTGGCGGTCTCTGGGCCTCTCCAGATGACCTACTTATTGAGTACTCATCCTGATTTGTTTACACAACACTTACATGGAGGTTAAAAAGGTAAAGGGACCCCTGACCATTATTAGGTCCAGTCGTGGCCGACTCTGGGGTTGCGGTGCTGATCTCGCTTTATTGGCTGAGGGAGCCGGCGTACAGCTCATGTGGCCAGCATGACTAAGCTGCTTCTGGCGAACCAGAGCAGTGCACGGAAACGCCGTTTACCTTCCCGCCGGAACGGTACCTATTTATCTACTTGCACTTTGACGTGCTTTTGAACTGCTAGGTGGGCAGGAGCAGGGACCGAGCAACGGGAGCTCACCCCCTCGCGGGGATTTGAACCACTGACCTTCTGACCAGCAAGTCCTAGGCTCTGTGGTTTAACCCACAGCGCCACCCGTGACCCTTAGAAGGAGGTTAGACTATGTCTAATCTTTACTGAGCATCTGTTCTGATTTGTCTGCAGGTTGGTTCTACAGCAATGGACACTTATTCTGTTTTTGTTGTGGTGTGTTTATACTACATCTGTTTAGCTATTTGCTCACTCTACACTTTTGCAGGCATTTCCACGTTACTTTCCAAACAGCAAAATACCCGATTTTGTTGTGCCAGGGCAAAAGAGCCCTTTAATCTCTAACATCCTTGCTCTGCATTACCATAGCAGTTTGCCTTTCTGTCACCTGATCCCCGCTGAACTGCTGCTGCAATACCACCTCCTGGGCAGCTGCCAACACTTTGTACAAGAATTAGCCATCACCTCCCTTCTAGGCCATAGTGCCACCACTGAAGGCAGCCAGTGTTGCAGCTACTAATTCAGCAGGGCTCAGGTGACACCAAGTGCCAATAGCATTCCACAAAGTTCTATAAAGCAGCCTCTGACCTTGGCAAAGGGCAACCGATCACTTAGGGGCAGACTGAGCCTCCAGGCCTCTCCGTCAACCCAACCCCCCTTTCCCCACCACCTCATTTATCCCGTCTCCTTACGTCAAGATGTTTCTGATTGATAGCATAAATGATCTCCAAGTGTCTTGGCAGGAGTTTCTCGAACATAGAGACAGGCCAGCGCTCCAGGGCTTCAGGCAGCACGGTGTGGTTGGTGTACGCGCAAGTTCGCTTCGTGATTTCCCAGGCCTGGGGCAAAAAATTAAAAGCAGCGGATGAGATAACACGAGGGCACTGCAGACTGAATCTGATCCACGAAGAAATAAAGAAAATACTAAGAATATCCTATAGTAAAAGGCCAGAGGCATTCCTTTTAGGAATTTTAAATGATGATATTCCAAAAGACAAAACTAAAATTTTCTTATACGCAATGTCTGCAGCAAGAATCCTGGTGGCTAAGTATTGGAAAGGGAATCAGTTACCCACTAGGGGAGAGTGGTTATGTGAGCTTTCAGAATACTTAGAATTAGCCAAATTGACAGACAGAATAAGAAAGAAACCAAAAAGTGAAGTAAAAAAAGAATGGGAGTGCCTAAATGAATACCTCAAAAGTCAAAGTTCGAGGACAGAAATCTGGCTGAGTCTGGAATAAGCTTGTGAAGTGAAAGGATAAGAAAGAGGGATTTATATCTAGATGTTAGGACAGAGATGATAAGGAAAACAGGAAGACACAATGAGAGATAAAGGAGGTGCTGTGGGATTGGTGGAAGTCAATGTTTTGTGTTTTTTTAAATGTTTATATTATTAACTTGTAAGATATGGACTTTTTTTTTTAGTTGTTGCTTTTTAGTTTTTTGAATAGTTTTTGTGTGTTATTTTTCAATATTTTTCATGTCGTTGTTGTGTGGAAAATACTAATAAAATTTATTTAAATTCTAAAAAAAAAAGAATCTGATCGTGGTAGCAACCAAGCTGCTGCACTCTCTTAGGCTCACTAAGCAGGTCTGGCTAAACCCGATCTGTGGCTTGTCAGTTGCAATCACATTATGGAAGCACTGAATGTGCCTGGATAGGGCCTGACTTGTGGCACTAGGGGGAGAGGGGACAGGGATTGGCTGTTCAGCAAGATCCTGAGTAGCCCCGCAGGCCAGTTGGGCGGGGCCACCCATGCTGAATTCAGCGAAGCCGCTATCTGAGCATGTGCAATGGCTGTCTCAAATAGACACATCTCAGCTTAGCCGCAGCTCCCGTTTTTGAATTGGATGGAACCTGGTTGGAAGGAAAAGTAATTAAACAGCAGTATTTCTCAAGAAACTACAGGCAACACACATATGTACTCTGCTTCAAATACCAGTGGTGGGAGTGTATGGGAGCCAGAGTAAACAGTGGTGCGCACACAGCCTATTTTTTCTTTTGAATCCAAAGAGAGTATGCTTTTAAAAATTTGGTGCCTGTTTCTGTTGCTGCGGAGGGAGGATGTGGTTGGTCGACAGTAGGGCTGGGTGATATATCGATATATCATCCAAAACCGGTTTGGGAAGTTCATATCATGATAACTGTTTCATAACATTTGACCTGGCAATATATTGCAGATCACGACGTGTGTGAGGGTTGGGCGATATCTGGTTCTCAACATGGCGATATATCACCAGCAAAACATGGCGATATATTGGGGCAATGTCCTGGCAACTGCTACTACTTAGGGGCCTAAAACAGATAAATGACGGTATTATCAATCGCCACATGGTCACTTTCATCAGCAGACAATCCCAAAGTTCTCTTGGGACAGTTTGCATGGAGAGAACCTTGCTGTCACATGCAATATGGCTGTGTCCATTTTATTCTTACCTTATCCCAGTCCATTTTTTCCACATCAACAAAGATCCTCATGAGCTCAGGAATAGAGAGGGCAGGGTGGGTGTCATTCAGCTGGATGGCAACCTGTAAAATGGATATCTAAAGATGAATCTGTTTCCACTGGGAGTGAGGGGAGTCAACCAGAGCTAGCTTGGGGACTCTCTAGCTTCTCAAACATTTCTGTGAAATGTCGAGGGCTCCTCCATCCATCCCCAAGGCAAAAATCTGAGGTGTCCTTTGAAACGAAAGCTGCAATTATGTCTCGGCCCTCGTTTTTAAATATTCACCTTGTCAGGGAAGGTCTCGAAGCAGGTTCTCACGGGGTCGCGGCACCCGAATTTGGAGGACTTGAATCGCCGTATGATATCCTGGAGAGTGGCGGCGACCACAAAGTACTCTTGCTTCAAACGCAGCTCTTTCCCTTCAAAGAACTTTGGAAGGCAGAGAGAGAAGAATGGTCACTCCTGCAGCCACTGCTGACAAGCCTGCTATAGTAATAATAATAATGATATCCAACGCAAAAATGGTAAGAAAAGTTGGTGAAGTGGTGGTTGCCATTGTTGTTTTGTGCTCTGTTTCACATGCCAAGCTAAGGCGAAAGACGGTCAACGCAAGGGACATAAAAACAAATTCTAATCAGCTTGCAGTTAACCAGGAGAGATTTTAATGCAACACAGAAAAGCCACTTACGTTATCATTTGGGTACAACACTCTGGAGATGTTTTCTGCTAGGTTTCTATCCAGCACAGCCTGGATATAATCACCGACATTAACTAGGCAGAGAGAAGGAACACATCTCAGCGGAGCAGCCCACCACATAAAATTCAAAACTCTAAAATAATTGCATATTTTCTTGATAAAAGTCCCATGGCATCAGCAGCAGCACTATTTGCCCAGCAAATAGCAATGGGGTGGGGATTTTGTCTGTGCTATGGTGCAGGAAGGAGGGTTAGATACTGCTGTCTGTTAACCCAATTCAGATGCATCCCCCCACCCCCACAGTTGCTATTTAACTAGGGTTGCCATATTTCAAACTGAAAATCCAGACAGTAAAGTTGTTGAGTTTATTTTGGCAAAGTTGTTAAGTTTTGGGGGCAAAATAGCCTAAACAAAATACCATTTTTGAGCTATTTTTATGGGAAAACAGAAAAAAAGCAGCACTGCAGCCATATGTCCAGATTTTCCAGGACATTTCCCCCGATTTCCACCTGGACACTGTATTCCGGATATGTCTGGGAAAATCCGGATATATGCCAACCCTAATTTAACGGAGGAAGGGCCATGGCTTGGTGGTTTAGCATCCGATTTGCATGTCGAAGATGCCAGACTCAATCCCCAGTGTCTCCAGGCAGGGCTGGGAAAGGCTCCTTTGTAAAATCCTGCTGCCTGCCAGTGTAGACAGTACTGAGCTAGACAGACCAATGAACAGCCATGGTCTAAGGCAGCTTCCTGTGTTCCCAGAAAAGAACCAAACCCCCAAGTTAAATGGGATGACATGTTTTATGTATAGTGCAGTTTGGCCCAAAGAACGCCCACTAAGGCTGCAATCCTACACAGTACCCAGTTATCTAGGCGTAAGCCCCACTTAAACTCAGTGGGAGTTCCTGATTGGTAGACATGTTATAGGTTTGTGCTATAAATTAAGTAATACTTGAGGCATTTCAAAGAATCACAGAATTGTAGAATTGGAAGGGACCCTGAAGGAATAAGCAGCTGTCCCTTAGGAGGATCGAACTTGCAACCTTGGTCTTATCGGCACCATGCTTTAGCCCACTGAGCTATCCAGGCTGATAGCTTTGTTTGTTTGGCTTGCACTCCTTACTTTCCTGAAAATGCCTGGCTGTAGGTAAGCACGAGGAAGAAGCAATGTCACCCAGCTTCTTGAACCAGACCACACAAAACCCCACAACACAATGAAAAGGGGGGACGGGACGACTCCTCATCGCAACATGTGACCTGTGCGCTTTCCAAAAGGAAAAAGAGTACGAGATGGCACTTACACTCTTCAAGATTGAAATCGTTGGGTGCCTTGGCTGACCACAGCCTCATGGTGTTCACCGTATTGTTCCTGTATCCCGGAACAGGCGTATCGTAAGGCATGGCAAGTACAACCTAGTTTAAGGAGAAGGGATCCGGTGAAGGTGAGATAAAGCAGCAGACATCAAGTCTCTTGCAAAAAGTGTGTTTGGCACAACCTAGAGCGGAGCTGGCGGTAGTCTGTGGGCAAAAGCTCCTTATTTGGCTCAGGAGGCTGTTGTCCCTAAACTGCACCCACCTGATGTGATATGTGACGCCCGGGATGGGGCAGGTACTGGCATGGTTACCAAGCAACAGCTGGGAGCTTGAAACGAGCTGCCAACTGTTCCTTTGCTGGAGCAAAGTGTCTTCCCCTTGTCAATCAGCTGGTGTGTGGGGAGAAAGCCCCTTCCTGCAATGGCACCAAGCCATTCCCAATGAGAGTGCCCCTCTGTTTCAGAAGAGGTTTCAAGGCAATCCACATGGGGTTGAAGGAGCAGCAAAGCCACTCGCACTCGGCACCCCGTGGGCTGTTGGGAAAGTGCTGTGCATCAGGCATTGGCAGGTGGGTAGGGCAATGCAACTGTCAATCATCAGACATCACAATGACATTGGTGATTGGCAGGTAGGTCAATCACCTAGGTACTACTGCAGGCATAGGCAAACTCGGCCCTCCAGATGTTTTGGGACTACAGTTCCCATCATCCCTGACCACTGGTCCTGTTAGCTGGGGATGATGGGAGTTGTAGTCCCAAAACACCTGGTGGGCCGAATCTGCCTATGCCTGTACTACTGCAATAGCTACAGAAAATTCACAATCCAAGGCTATACAGTCATATCTCGGGTTACAGATGCTTCAGGTTGTGTGTTTTTGGGTACTGGAACAGGTTACTTCCGGGTTTCAGTGCTTGAGCAGAAGCTCTAAATTGTGCTGTATGCATGCGCATGAGCAGAAGCTCTAAATTGTGCTGTATGCATGCGCAGAAGTGCCGAATTGCAACCCGTGTGTGTGCAGACACGGTGCCACGGGTTGCGAACATGCCTCCCGCACGGATCACGTTCACAACCCGAGCATCAACTGTATATCCTCCAAAACAGCCAGAAGCTGGCATTATTATTGAGCCACTCTCTAACAAAGAATAATAGCTGGCCTAGCCAACTTCCCAGAGGAATGCCGCTGTTTAAACCAATTATATGCTTCCAAGCAACAAATGTGGAACACCAGAGACTCTGCGTATGTGGAAGGGATCAAAACATGGAAAGGGCAAGCTGGCAAGGCAGGCCCAAATATGGCCTGTAAAGGCAGCAGCAGAAATTCATACATCGGATCTAAGCTTTAAAAAGCTCATGCCTTTAAGGTCCCACAGGATACCTAGCCTGCCACTCAGTTGGAGGTCAGGACAAGGAGGAATGGGGTGCTTTTTAATGCATTATAGTTTCGTGTTGTATCCTATTTATTTATTTCCATTCCCAAAACTGCCTATATTGTAACTCGCACTCGGTTTCTTAGCTTCAGAACATTACAGATAAATTTAGTTTGCATGCATTTTCACGACACTGTGATTTTTAAACTGTTATAAACCAACCTGAGTATGGGCATCAGAAGTGTGGGGAAAAATACTGAGGGAGGGACAAAGAAAGAAAGCTATCTAAGCCTCTTGGTTTTGAAGGTTTTGCTGTTCTTGAACCAATTCCCGTTTATTGCCAGTGGAGCACCGACAGAAGAAATTCTTGGTGAATCAAGCCCCCTGTTTCTTTCTCCCCACGCAATGTATTTCTTTTCTCCTCTACCACATATGCTGTTGTTCAGTGAGTCAGGCACCAGGCCTAATTACGGCTCTTTCAAAACAAAAATGTGAGACTTCAATTGCAGACGAGTGCAAATGTGCTTCAGGGCTGCCTTCCCTGGCCTGGTGCCCTCCAGAAGTCTTGGACTACAATTCCCATCAGCCCCTGGTTGAGCAAGGCAGGCGTGTACCATTTGTGCGTCCTATTCGTTTCCCTGCTTCCTGTAGAAGAGCTCATCGTACCTGAGAACTTGCCATTTGAACCCTTTTGTTTATAATCTGCATGACTTTTATTTACGAATTTACAGTGGTACCTCGGATTACATACGCTTCAGGTTACATATGCTTCAGGTTACAGACTCCGCTAACCCAGAAATAGTGCTTCAAGCATTTTGCTTCAGGATAAGAACAGAAATCTTGCTCCGGCGGCACAGCAGCAGCAGGAGGCCCCATTAGCTAAAGTGCTGTTTCAGGTTAAGAACGGACCTCCGGAACGAATTAAGTACTTAACCCAAGGTACCACTGTATTTACTTATTTCATCACCCCATCAAGCTTCCTCTCATAGGGAGGAAAGCCTTATTATTGTGCCTGCAACACACTGCACTGAGGAAAGCTGAATAAATATTTGCTACTACAGTCAATGTCTCCAAACCTGACACCTCCACTTCATCATGGACGCACACCCATCTTCCTCATAGTTCAGACACTGAGGTCCACTTCCAAGGGCCTTCTGGCGGTTCCCTCATTGAAAGAAGTGAAGTTACAAGGAAACAGGGCTTTCTTGGTAGTGGCTCCCCCAGGCGGAACACTCTCTCATCAGATGTCAAACAATCATATGACCTTCTGCAGCCCTGTATCGTGACGCTTTTAATGTCTGATGTTACCCTGTGTCCTGTATTATTCTGTTGCAAGATGCCTAGAGTGGCTGGGACAACCCAGTCAGATGGGCAGAGCATAAGTCATAAATTATTATAATATGATTCGTGACATCCCCACAGATAGGTTTCTACTGCTGTACCTGAGTATCAACCCATTTCACACCATCTGGAGTGTGGTCCACCCGGCCATAGAAGTGTACAGGAAGCATGTACTCTGGGCGGGCTTTTTCCCAAGGGTTGCCATAACGCAGCCAATCGTCGGCTTCTTCCACCTGAAAGAAGGAGAAATGGGATGTGAAACTTGCTTTCATTGCAGGTCATTTGACCAGCAATGCACTTTACACCCAGTAGAATCATAGCTCAGTGGTAGAGCACAGGCTTTGCATGCAAAAGGTCCCAGGTTCGAATCTCTGTATCTTCAGTGACAAAGGATCTCAGTTAAAAGAACCAAAGGTATAAAGCTGCTGTCTATATTTATCTGCGATCTAGACAGCGTTTCCGTACGCTGCTCTGGTTTGTCAGAAGTGGCTTAGTCATGCTGGCCACATGACCCAGAAGCTGTACGCCAGCTCCCTCAGCCAATAAAGCGAGATGAGCACTGCAACCCCAGAGTCGGCCACAACTGGACCTAATGCTCAGGGGTCCCTTTACCTTTACACAGTCGACTGCCTTTGATCTCTGTATGGGTACAGCCTCTTCCACTCCTTCAAATTATTGGCTGATTTTGTACTCTCCCACACCTGCAGCGTCCCTTCCAAAACGTCCTTGATGTTTGTGCCACAAGATCCCTGCCTCTCAAAACACTTGGGTAGGCCTCACCCCAAGCGATAAAGCATCTTCCGCCCTCCCAAGCGTGGTGATCACTAGGAATGATGGAGGCAATGGCAGCACCCCAAAAGGAACGAGAATTCTCTCACCAACGCACCTGCCAGCCATTGACGATTTTCTGGTTGAAAATGCCAAATTCGTAGCGGATTCCGTAACCGTAGGCTGCAAGGCCCAGCGTCGCCATAGAGTCCAGAAAGCAAGCTAAAAGAGGAAGGGCCCAAACTATTTCATTAGTAGACAGAAGCAAATGTCCAGGAAAGCCATTCTACCAATGCCACCCACTGGGACTCATGTTTAAGACATTATTATTAATTATTATTATTATTAAAATTTGTACACTACCCTCTACCCGTAGATCTGTGGGTGGTTCGCAACATAAAAAACACAGAATGCCTAATAAAAATAAAAACAGAAACAAACCAAGACCTAGCACAGTACAAAGCCAAAGCAGTGGTGGCGGTTGGTGCAGGTATACTTTCCTTTTATTTAAACACATTTATATCCCATCTTTCTTCCAGTGAGCTCAAGGTGGTGTGCTTGGTCCCCTTCCACCCCATTTTATCGCCACAACAACCCTGTGAGGTAGGTTAGGCTGAGAGACTGCGACTGGCCTAAGGCCATCCAGTGAGCATTCTTGGCTAAGCAGGGATTTGAACTCAGTCCAACACTCTAACCACTACACCACACTGTAGGACAGCGAGGCGTTCCCAGGCCCACCCAGAAAGGGCTCACCTGCCAGACGCCCCAGTCCTCCATTGCCCAGGCCAGCGTCTTCCTCAATCTCCTCCAGTTCTTCCAAGTCCAACCCAAGCTATAGTGAAAAGCAGAAACAGCAATGAAAACACTCCATTGAATTCAATAGGACTTACTTCTGAGTAAGGTTGGTGGGAAGAAAGTATCCAGCTCAAGGGATTGGGGGGGGGGGGAAATGTGGTCTCCATTCAGTTCCATTGTTACCTCTACATCTTTGTCAGTGGTAGCCACCCATGGCTGGAGAATCAATGGTTTATCTCCATCACTCTTGCCAACAAGTGCATCTAGACTTGAAACTTGTTTTTATATGTGCCTCTCATCCACCTTATTCCCCAACAAGGAGAACTGTGGCTTCAGGAGCAATTCTGATTTGGGAAGTGTGTGTGTGTGTGTGTGTGTGTGCGCGCGCGCTAACCCAGCTCCCATAGCTTCTCTGATCAGAATCGGAACTCACTGCCTGCCATTGGTTGTAACTGAAAACAGAAATGTCAGGAGTTCCAATCAGAGATAAATCTGAGCTTCAAAGCCAACTGACTTGGTAGTTGTCCAAGGAAAGCAAGTCTCTCTCTCTCCCGCTCTTCCACACTCCCTCCAAAGCTTTCATCATATTCCAGACTCTGATAATAAGGTAACTGCCCAGGGGACAAAACACATTGGTAGCTCGCCAAAAGGAATGGAATCCTTGAGTCATGCTCCTTTTAGCAAGAAACATTCAGAGCAATGCCGTGGGGGCTAAGAGCGAAACTTAAGTAGGCCGTAAAAATTAATGGGATCTCTATTATTGTAGTTTGGGCTCAGGTGCCAAAAAAAGAATAGATTCAGCGTATTTTGGAAGAAAAAACTTATTAAAAACAAAGAGAGGGAGGAGGAGCAGGAGGAGAGAAATGGTGCATCTCCACACTGGGATGGTTTGGATGTAAAGCCAACCATGGTTTTCACAGCAGAACCACAGTTCATTGTGATGTCTGAACCAATACCATCTGGCAAACCATGGTTTGCAAATGACTATAAAAACAGACTCTGAAACCACAATCTTAGGCTAGTTTACCAGCCAGCTGTTTTTGGACTACAACTATCATCATCCCTAGCTAGCAAGACCAGTGGTAAAGGATGATGGGAATTGTAGTCCTAAAAAAAAGATAGAGACCCAAGTTTGGGAAACACTGATCTAACGGATATGATTGCCAGTGACGATTCCACAGCTCCCATTAGCAACTTGCCTAGTTTTTCTCAGAATCTGAAAGCTTTCAGACTAAATTTGCCCTGCTGCAACGTGAGATTCCCCTAGGCAGAGGGCCACATTTTTTGCATCAGAAAAAGGACAGGACTGATGATGAATCCACAAAAAGCATCAGCCCCCAAAGGGGGAATGAACATACCTGGTAAATGGCTTCATCGCAGCCATTCTGCAGACCCAAATTCACCATTGTGTTCTGAAGGGTCCGTCCCATGTAGAATTCCAAAGACAGGTAGTAAATGCGCTAGGAAAGAAGTGAGAAAGAAAAGCTGGATTTTATATTTTACCAAGCTCACACCAGCAAACATAGTTTTCTTCCTCGATAATAATAATAATAATCATCATCATCATCATCAATTTATTTGTTTTTAATACCCTGCCCTCCCCAGCCAAGACTGGGCTCAGGGCGGCTAACACCAAATATAAAACAAATTGATTGAAATACAACTTAAAAACAAGATTAAAATACAACATTAAAACATTAAACTGCAGCCTCATTTCAGCAGAAACTCAAAAGCTTTTTGGGGGATCAAAACGTCGTCTTCACCAAGGCTAACTACCCAAACTGGTCCTACGTGGGCCAGAAAAGAGCCAGGGAAGTCCCCAAGTAGGAGTTCCGCCACAGAAGGAAAAAGGGAAAAAGAGAAAGGGGGAGGGGATCAAGTTAATTCCATGCCAAAGGCCAGACGGAACAACTCTGTCTTACAGGCCCTACGGAAAGAAACCAGATCCTGCAGGGCCCTGGGCTCGTGAGAGAGGGCGTTCCACCAGGCCGGAGCCAGTGTTGAAAAGGCCCTGGCTCTAGTTGAGGCTAATCTGACCTTCTTAGGGCCCAGGACCACTAGGGTGTTGCTATTTATGGACCTTAAGCTCCTCCATGGGGCATACTGGGAGAGGCGGCCCCGTAGGTACGAGGGTCCTAGGCTGATTTGTCATCTCAACAACCCTGTGAAGTTGGTTAGGTGAGGTAGCTTAGAGTGAACAGCCTAAGGTCAGCCAGGGAGCTTCATCACTTAATAGGGGTTTTCTCAATCCTAGTCCAACACTTTAACCACACCTCACCTGCTTCTAGACTAGAGTAATGGTGACAGTGACAATGAATTCTGGCGGGCAATGCAAGGCCACTGTGTCTGAACATTTCCATAAAAGCACCAAAAACACATGGAATTGGGGCGCAGATTTCAGCATCCTGGGCCATCTTATCTTTCCTTTTTTAAAAAAGCAAGTTTCTAGGCCTTACAAATGCAAAATTAGGCTTGACAACAGGAAGAATGTAAAGCAAAATTCGAGAGGATAAAATAACGTTTCCAGTTGTCAGGAGACAAGAGCTTTCCGGGGCAAAGGCCAGAGCTCATTTGCAGAAGACCCGATTTGCATGCAGAAGGTCCCAGGTAGGGCCGGGAATGTCCCCTGCCTGAAATCTAGGAGACGTCCTGTCATCAGGATGTCAACACTCCTCAGCTACCGTAGATGGACCAAGAGTGTGACTTGGTATAAAGATCTTCCTATCCTCCTAGCTCTGAATGCCCAGCACGGCTGCCTTGATCAGCACTCCCTGTGTTTAGAAAGAACAAAGCAAATGACAAAACACAAAGGGATCTCCGCAGGGTGGCTTAGTAATCAAGGACTAAACAAAAAAAATTCCTTCCAGTAGCACCTTAAAGACCAACTAAGTTAGTTCTTGGTATGAGCTTTCGTGTGCATGCACACGAAAGCTCATACCAAGAACTAACTTAGTTGGTCTTTAAGGTGCTACTGGAAGGAATTTTTTTTTGTTTTGACTATGGCAGACCAACACGGCTACCTATCTGTAATCAAGGACTGTTGGACTAGGAATGATGAGAGACAAGTTTAAATCCATACAACCACCTTAAGGCTCTGTGGGTGACCTTGAGCCCGTCACTCTCTTTGCACAATCTACTTCATAAAATTGTTGTCTGAAATCAAATGGTGTGTGCGTTGAGTGTGAATTATGCACACTGCCCTAACCTTCTTTGAGAAAAGACAGGTTAAAAATGTAGTAACAAAACCCGCACAACTTTATTTTTTTGTAAACACACTGCCCTGGATCAGGGTTGGGTGCTTGTTTTTTCCACACTGACTGGCAATGTGCCCCAGATGGCAAAGTATAACTGACAGGGTAATCCAGAGGTCAGAAAAAGGAGGTGAGCTGGCAGCTCTAACATGGATCTTTCCAGGTGGGAATCACTGGCAAAGAACTGAACTCCAGGTTTTCATCTGTCAGGCTTAACACCAAAGTCTGAGTACACAAGTTTAAAACACACACACAGACGGGGGGGGGGGGGGAGCAGGAAAACATGAAAACAGTACTCATCACGTTGCAACCTGTGACAATTCTCTTTCTCTTGGCAATATATCTGGCAGCCTCCTCTTTAGAAAGGGGAAGGGGCCACAGCTCTGTGGCAGAACATCTGCTTTGCATGCATCTGCTTTGACCCCCAGCACTTCCAGGTATGGCTGGGAGAGAACCCTGCCTGAAATCCTGGAGAGACCCTGCCAGTCAGTGTGGACAGCATTGAGCTAGATGGACCAATGGGGCTGATTCAGTAAAAGGCAGCCATTCTTACGTAGCTACCACCAGAAGGTACCGTTTCAGGGGAGGGAGATTTGGCTCTAAGGATCAGAATAGTCAGTTGTGGAAAAAACTTCGAGAATTGGTGTTTCTAGTACTTAAGAGTTCTGACAGCCTTGTTCGCTCATTTTAATGGATCTTATTTTAGGAGGATGAGGATATAAGTGACTAAGCAGAAATCCCTCTTTGGGGGAGGGAAATCAATGGAAGTAGAACAACACTTAAGCAATTCTGAAATATTTATTACCTCTCAGTCTTGCTTTCAGCCAAGACGAATGGGGGAGGAAGGGGGAGACACACAGAAGGAACTAGGAAAGAGCCTGAGAGTGAAAATCCCTTTCTGTTGCTCGCTCACTGTCACACTTTTTGATTACCTTCTATGACATGTCAGTGTTTGGTGCAAGTTACACTAGCAATTACCTCGCACCAAAAGCAACGGCAGTGTTGGCTCACATTGTTTATCCTGCACTGGGGCGGGTCTCTTGCTCCCATTTCCAAGAGCGAAGGCTGCAATCCTATACACACGTTTCCCTGTAAGTAAGATTCACCAAACATAGCCGGACCTCTGAGTAAACATGCACAGAATTGCAGTTCAGGGTCCCTACTATTAAGCAATAGTTTACCATCCCATGAAGAACAAAGACCTATCAGCAACTATTAGTCATGACCACTAAAACGGGAGCATCACACCCTGCTTGTGAGCATCTCATAGGCATCACAGGATCAAGTACAGCTAGAAATAAGATGCTGGACAGAATCTTGCTTTGATCCAGCAGGGCTCTTCTTGGTTCTTAAGTGTTTCTTTTACATGCCCAGCTTGCAAGACTGATGTTTGCACACGTCTTTGCTGTGAGGCATGCTGATCACCCTTGCAATTCGTGTGAAGTAACAACCGCCCCAGCAGTGCTGGCCGAGGCTGATGGGAGTTGTAGTTCAAAGCAACTGGAGGGCACCATATTGGAAAGGCTGTCTTGGAGTGCCAATGGCGGTCAGTGCCTGTCTCTGTATATACAGCTTGTTCGTGGAGGAAACAGTGGGCAAGTACGTAAGCTAAATAGTCCAAATCACACAAATATACTCTGATGAAAATCCTACTGTAAGGTTTATTTGGATACCGTTGCTGATAAACTACTGAGCGGCAGAGATAGTAGCAAATGGCACATTTCTCCCTTGAAGCCTAGGCACTGCCATTGTAAAATCAATCAGTCAACTGTGATGTTGGTAGAGCCCTGAGACTCTTAATCTCAGGGTCAAGGGTTCAAGTCCCACACTGGGCAAAAAGATTCCTTGCATTGCAGGGAGAGTTGGACTAGATGATCCTCTGCAATTCTGTTGTGATGGCCACGTTTGTTGGCCCCTTTGTACACTGAGCAGCAGCAGACCAAGTCTGAAGTAATGGGAGACTCCAGACACAAAAGAGGATTTAGAACTATTACCGAGAGGTCTGGTTTGTCTCAGGTCAGGAAATGAGTACACTGCCCAGAGCCAAAGTGCATGCATTAAAGTTTTGTACCATGTAGGTCTCTTTAAGAAACTTCAGCGTAAGTTGCTTTAAAAAAGATAAATGACCACAGAACCCACGCTCCACTAGTTCTGCAGCAATGCTTATGATTTTAATAGGACTGTTCCGAAGGAAATGGATTGTGGGTTCTTCCCTATCAGAACGTAAGAGAAGCCCTATTTAGCTCAGCCCAAAGCATCAGCTAGTAGGAACGTCCTGTTCCCATGCAGAGAACAACCAGGTGCCTCCAGAAAGCCCCCAAGTGGAGCGTAGGGTCCAGAGAGAACATCCAAACAACACTGAAAGGGGGCAACTCGCCCTCTTGCTCCAAGGTTGGAATTTGGCCCCATGTCCCCCAAAATCTTCACCGTTGCTGAAGCATCGACAGGAGGAATGTGGATCTGGCAGGGTGGCCAACAACCTCTTGAATTCCTAATGCACAACACAGTAGTGAGGGTTTTCCCATGGCTTTTAAAGATGAACTGGGGCCTGAACTTCATGCTTCTGCCCCCCTGCCATGGTTCTGTCCCTCACGATTGGCACAAACTGGCTGCTGACAGTTGCAGTCCAAGGGATTGGACTAGGTGACAATTCTATGAACTAACGCAAAAGCATGTTGCAACAGAACAAGCCTTCGCTCACACTAGTGTGTGCATGAATGTGTACGTTTACTTTCCCCCAAAGCATTTTTGCGATTTTTGAGAAAGGCCTGGCATTGCAACAATATTGACGCCACCTTGTACTTAAATAAAGGTCCGGGGAGCTGTAATAGTGTTTGATTGCAAAGCCGATTGAAGCCAAGAGAGGCAAACCTCATTGTCCAAGGTGAAAGAGCTGAGTGAAAGAATAGAAGGGTGAAGATGAGTCATCCTTCACTTGAACAGACAGGTTTGGGGGAACAGCAGGAACAAAGGCTTGTTCTTGCTCCAGTGATCTTGAATCCGGCTTTGTAGTTGATCTAAGTGGCAGTCCGTTCCATTTAAAAACAAAATATTGTTAACCCACTTTATTCTGTTAACCGTCTCGAGGCAGATTATCACAGGCTGTGTGATTATCCTCAGCTACAGGGCCTGTATCTTTGAGCCATCAAATGCCTGGGTATGCTTTTAAATTCCTCGTGGATGCTAGTAACAGGGGAGACAGGTGCACCTCACCAAGGAGGGCATTCCACAAATAGGCAACCACCACCAAGAAGGCCCTGTCATGGGTCATGTATTCAGAGGGCCTCTCCTGCTGACTGTAGTGTCTGAGATGGCTGATCCTGAGGAAGGCCCTCTTTTGAGAGATCAAGACATAGGCCCTGTGGTTGCTAGGCAGCAAACCAAGAATTTCCAGCAGACTGTGTGACTTATGAAACCACAGGTTCCTCATCCAGTTTCAAAGCTGATAGGGCTCTCCCTGCCCTTTCATTTCTCCCCAAAATAATCACCTTGAACTGTTCTCCTCCCTTCCCGTCCTTTTCCAACCACCTTCCCTCTCCCCTAGCGACCGTTTCCTAGCACTGGTTGCCATGAGTCTCCTTCTTTCCAACATGCCTTCTTCCTGTTGTTCCATCTTGCCATAAATGCAACATACAGACCTGGAACGTTGGTGGGAGGGTGACTGGACCAAAAAATAGTGGGGGAAGAATCCTCTGCTGATATATACAGGCTGCTGTGACCTAGTTTGGCTCAAGGGCCCCAGGGAGGGCTGGGTGATGCAGTGAATCACTCTAAGAATAGGGTAACATCTGGAAGAGCAGAGCCACATCCAAGAGATCAAAGCCAAGATCTATAGAGAAGAGTGAAGGGAGGTTCTCCCCAATCACAACAGATAAGGTAGAGCACAATCCGTCAGGACCCTGGACAGCTCTCTGTAGCAAGTTCTAGTTGGAACTCACCTAAGGAGAGCTGTTGTCTTAGCGGCATGTTGAGGGCTTCTGAAGGTTGTTGGCTGATCCGGATCTACTGTTAATTCCATTCCCTCTGAGGAGCTCTCTGTTAAAGGGACACTTGCCTGGTTGTGCAGCATCTGGTTCCTATAACATGGATGCAGTGAGGGCTGCATTGGGGCATGCCCTCTGGGTCTGAGAAGTTGGGCAAAGCCACACCCTCTGGCCTTGACAGTCCTGGAGCATGGGACAACCATTCTCCAAGACAATGTCTCCTCCCTTTCTGAGGTTAGCTCTGAGCCAGGTGAAGATTCAGGCCAGTAACCATGACACAGACTAAGCATAATTAAATCTTCACAGTATTAACACTCCAGTTGATCCTGCTCCCCCATTAGGTTTCTACTGGTTGGAGGAGGCACCCAGGTCCTTCAGAGGTCCTAGCGCAGGGGTCAGCAACCTTTTTCAGCCGTGGGCCAGTCCACCATTCCTCAGACCTTGTGGGGGGCCAGATTATATATATTTGGGGGGAGGGGTAATGAATGAATTCCTATGCCCCACAAATAACCCAGAGATGCATTTTAAATAAAAGGACACATTCTACTCATGTAAAAACACGCTGGTTCCCAGACTGTCCACGGGCAGGATTGAGAAGGCAATTGGGCCGCATCCAGCCCCCGGGCCTTAGGTTGCCTCCCCTGTCCTAGCGCATCGTACAACTTTCAACCCTTCTATTAGGCTCTCTCCTAAATCTAAACTTGCTTCCTCATAAAAGGAAGCTCATGGCATCATCACCCACAGGGAGGAAGAGAGCTAAGTTCCCGAATGGCTCTTTCCTTCCAGAAAAGTCCAGCTGCAGGAGATTTAACAAAAAGAAGGGTATTTGGTTGCTACTTTATGTAACAAAGCCAGACTGGTTTGGCAAGATAGACCACTTAAGCCAAGGGTGGAGAAACTGTGGCCTGCCAGAGGTTGTTGTTGCTGGACTACAGGTCCCATAACCCCTGACCACTGGCCATGCTGTCTGGAGCTCATGGGAATTGGAGTCCAACAACAAATGGCGGGCCACAGGTTGCCCATCCCTAATCTTAAGTAGTCCTTCCATGGTCCAGACCCTCACCCTACCACAGAGAGCTAGACAAGATCTCTCTTGGAAACTTTCCAGATCATTTTTCTTTTAATGGATTGGTTTTTATTATTCTGAAAACTAAGGGGCTTTCTTCTTCCTCACACATTTGCTGTATGTTTCCCTGCACTCTGACACTTCTACAGAACTTTTTGGAAAAAGAATGCGGTTGGACACCCTTTCTTAAGTTCTTTTCCTGGCAATACTCCTGTGAGAGGAATGGTGAAGCATATTTGTTCCCTTGAGATAACCAGTTGCCAGCTCCAAAAATATTAATAGCACTGTTCTGCTGAATCCATGTAGATAATGTTAAGTGCCTCTCTAACATTTGCATAAAGGAGAAAAATGGATTTACTTTTAGCAGACTCTCGTCTACTTGGAAAATTGCAGGAGGAATTGTTCCTGAAAATAGGCATCACAGCCTCCCCCCCCCCCGCAACATAACTCTTTTCCATTTGATAGTTAAATGAACAACTTGAGTCAGGAATGAGTAATCTGTGGCCCTCCAGAGATCATTGCTCTACAACACCCATCATCCCCAAGCAATGATTCTGCTGATGGAATAGTGTCCAACAGCAGCTGGGGGGCCACAGGTTCTAGATTCATAGAATCGTAGAATTGTAGAGTTAGAAGGGACCCTGAGGGTCATCTAGTCCAACCCCCTGGAATGCAGGAATCTCAACTAAAGCATCCATGATGGATGGCTTCCCCCAAAGAATGGACTCCCAATGACACATAAAAAGGTAAAGGTAGAGGTACCCCTGCCCGACCGGGCCAGTCGTGTCCGACTCTAGGGTTGCGTGCTCATCTCGCTCTAGAGGCCGTGAGCTGGTGCCGTCCGAAGACACTTCTGGGTCACGTGGCCAGCGTGACGAAGCTGCAGCTGGCGAACCAGCACCAGCGCAGCACACGGAAACGCCGTTTACCTTCCCGCTATAAAGCGGTACCTATTTATCTACTTGCACTTAAGAGTGCTTTTGAACTGCTAGGTGGGCAAGAGCTGGGACCGAACGACAGGAGCGCACCCCGCCGCGGGGATTCGAACCGCCGACCATGCGATCGGCAAGCCCTAGGCACTGAGGTTTTACCCACAGCGCCACCCGCATCCCTTAATGACACATAAGTATACACATTTAAAAACTATCTGTTCCTTGCTAAAGGGGAGATTGCACATGCATGTTTTATCACTTTCTTATTTAAATAAAATCAAATTATTCATCCCCAAAATGATTATAATGTCAAGAGGTGACTTGCGTATGGTGGTGTGAGTATCGGACCAGGGCTGCAGAGACCTTGGTTCAAATCTCCACTCAGCCATGAAGCTCATTAGGTGACCTTGGGCTAGTCTTGCAATCTTCCGCATTAGCAAAGTCATTTGCATGACACAGACGGAGTCCAGAAGGCAAAAAGATCTTGGCAACACTTCACTGAGCAAAACTGAACAAACACAGCGTGTAATTTGAGAAGTAAACAAAGAGGTTTTTGTCTATCTTCAGACCTTGTACACAGCAAGGAGACATTTAACCAACCACACAGAGGAAAAAACTTCCTTAAAACTGCAGTGGCTCTTTGCCTCAAAACAACCTTTTAGAGCCAATTAGCCGAGAGTGGCCCGTTGATACCAAGTGATATTAAGCCTCAGTATAATACTTTCAAAAAGTACCAGGCAGTTGTAAACACCATCTATATTAGCAATCTAAAAACAGCTGCAGAACACAAGGATTTTTAACTTTTTAAACAAGTGTTTCCTGCTACAGGAAATGCATCTGTTTGGTGACCGTGAGGAGCAGGATGCAGGATTAGACAGAATTTGTACCTGTTCCAGCAGAGCTTGCCTTCTGTTTTTATAAAAAGACAGCTGCATAATGGGACCTAAACTGGTGTAAATCTTTATTGGCAGGGGGTGTGTGAGTAAAGAGGGAACAATGGTACATGATTTGAAGGTGCATTCTACAGTAAACACTCAGTTAACACAGGAAACCTAGGCCCTAGAGAACTACAATTCCCAGAGTACTTTGACAGTCAATCTCTCTTCCAAATGAACTCTGGGAACTGTAGTTCCTAGTAACTTTCAGCACCCTTAACAAACCACCCTTCCCAGGATTCTTTGGAGGAAGCCATGACTCTATCAAGTGGCATGATGCGGCTTTAAATGTATAATGCAGATGGGGCCTAATTTGTCCTGTTGGGCACTACTAATACGGCCAGGGCCAGTGCACATTCTCCAATGGGCGCCTCAGCACAAGGCCCGCTAGTGGGGATTCCCTCATGAGGGCAGGCAAACCCTCTCCTCCTCCTATTTATTTTTCTGGGTGCATGGGACAGTTGGGGCCTACCTGAGGAAAAGTTTGGCACTATGGTATTACAGCAGGGCATTGTGGGTAACTACAATGGTAGCTGCCAGGCAGACATCAGAGGAGCACCAGAAAAGGGGGTGGATTGCAGCGGCAGGTTCCTCAGGAGTTGCCCAAGAATGCCGACTGCTTACATTGTCTCTGGCCACGGCGTTATATAGAAACAGGGCCGGCCCTACCATTAGGGATGCAAGGTACCACCCAGGGCTGTCTTACCCATAGGCGCTAGGGGTGCGGGGCACCCGGCCGCCGGGCCAAGAGTCCGGGGCCGAGATTTGGAGTCTGGGGATTGGGAAGAGCTGACAGCTGCTGCCGAGCGGAGCAGAGCCCACCGGAGCGCCCTCTTCGTCGAAAGGCCCGCCCACCACATGCTGCTCACACGAGGTGGTGCCTGGCTTTGCTTAGCAGCCGCCTCGGGCTCGACTGTTGTTGCACTGGGCTCTGCTTGCCCACCCCTCCCCAGGCGCCTGGCCCAGCCTTGCTCTACTGCCGCCAGCGCCTTGGGGCTCCTCTGTTGCTGCTGAGGCTAGCTTTGCCATGCGTTGCCGGCCCGCCTTAAAAAAAGGTCAACAACTTTGGGCAACCGGGGGGCGCGCCAGGGAGACCTTTGCACCCTGGCGCCGAAAATGCTTAAGATGGTCCTCAAGCAGCAGCTGACTCCAACTGTTTCTCTTGAACATCCCAAGCAATCTGCTCTGGTGTTGCATAGCCTCTCATGGGGGCCCTTAGTTGCCTTGCTGCCTCAGATAAGGTGCAGCAAACTACCCTCCCCCAATGTTATTATTATTATATTTATATTCCACATTTGCCCTATGGAGCTCATGCATGGTTCTACCGCTTTCCATTTTATCCTCCCAACAACCCTGGGAGGCAGGACTAGGCTGAGAAACAGTGACTGACTCAAGGACACTCAGCGAGCTTCATGACTGAGTGGGGACTCGAACCTTGATCTTCCAGGTCCCAGTCATTCAGCTACCAGTCCTGTCCAGGTTTGGTATGTGGATTGGAGAGGAGTCGCCGTCTTGTCCTTTGCCTCAGGCAGCAAAACGTTTTGTGTATGAACCAAGTGTGCACTTTGGAGTACAGCCAGACATTCCCTCCTGGGTGCGTATTGCAGAGGAAGATTAACAGGCAGCAAGTACGAAACTAATTTACCATTCCTGATCAGCTCAACAAGGACCCCTTGAAAATCTAGGAACATAGGAAGCTGCTTACACTGAACCAGAGCTTGGGTCAGTCAAGCTCAGTATTGCTTACACTGGCTGGCAGCAGCAATGCCAGGATTTCAGGCAGGAATTTATCCCTAATCCCTACTTGGGGAATGAATGTGGGAACTTCTGCCTGCAAATGTAGATGCTCTACCATAGAGCTATGGCTCTGCCAGTGAAATCCAGTGTTTTTCTAGAATGCGGTTCGAAAACCTCCCAGCCGTAAATTCCAGATTATTTCAACTGACAAATCTGGCCTCTTTCTGCAAGGGTAGAGCTACCATGATGACTTCAGTTTTTGCAGTGCTGTTTAGGTCTGCCAGATGGTATCCAATGGCACAAATAGGAAATTGATCCAGGACGCCCAGGGACCAGGCTGTCATAGGTCCTTTGTATACCTCAGACGAAAGGATTCATCCATCCATTTGTTGTTTTATTCTCTGTTGTGTGCAAACAACAACGATGGCCTGAATTGCTCAACTCAAAAGAACTCCCTGCAGGGTAGCAGATTAAGACAATTTTTTCACTGTAGACTTTGTGATCCATATATGTCAGACAGATTTCAAGCACAGCACAGAAAGCTCCCTTATACGGAGTCCATCTAACTCAGCTTTGCCTATGCTGAGTGGCAGGAAATCTCTCTCAGCCCTTCCCGGAGATGGAGGCAAATGAGACCTTCTGCATACAAAGAGATGTTCTGCCACTGAGCCACGGAGACTGATAATGGTACCAAATTATGTTTCTAAAGCTGCAACCCTAGCCCCACTTACCTGGGAGTAAGTCCCATTTAATTCTCCTCTCTCCTGGAGAGATGGCTAGGACTGCACTGTTACTCAGGAGTTTTGTCAACCTTTGAACCAGCCTGTGGAAAGCAGTTCAGTCTGCACCCATTTGCAGATGATCAATACAGCAGTTGGGGAACCTTTTTTCACCCAGAGGGCCAGATTCCCTTCTGGGCAACCTCCCAGGGGCCACATTTCAGTGGTGGGCAGAGGGGGTGGAAACGGGCAGGGCAACAAATATTTCCCCTCCTCTTTGTACAGCCGGTTGTTTTCTACACAAAGAGTTACCAACCTAACTTTCTGGACCAGTGGGCATGTTTTAAGAGAGTGCTGTAGGTACCTCCCACAAAATGGCTGCCATGGGGGCATGGCATATTACAAAATGGCTGCCATGTCCTGCTAGTCCCAGTTGTGGAAATCAATCTTTCACACAAAGATCCTGGTGCTATCTAACAACAGAGAGCATTCCTGAGGACAAGGAAAAATATACAAGGTGATACATCCCACCCCAACCCCTCTCCCTCTCCCTCAGATCTCTCTCTGTCTCTCTCATGCACACACATATTCAGGGATACCAAGAGGGTTTTCTGGGCCCATGTGGATTGAGCTCTCTGCCCCACTTGCAAAATCTGCATATGCTTCCTGACATGCAAAGTTGTATCCTTTTTTACAAGTGGAGGGTGCAAAAATAAATCAGTGTCCACGCGTGTAAAATGCCTGCAAAGAATGTGAACAGGTGCAGTTTTTTCCGCCATGGCATTTCCATACTAGAAAAGGCCTAGCCTGTTGAATTTCTGCCTGCCACACAGCCGTTAAAGGCACAAGACCTCTGTTTTTACCCCTAAAGCAAAGCCTAGCCAGCGGCTACAACCCTATACCTACTTTCCTGGGGTCATTTCATATACAGTAAATCACTTAGAAGGGTACCTGTACCTTTTGCTTCATAACTTTTTTTCTAGGAAGACTAGAGACTTACTTTTAAAAAAGAGAGAGAAAGAAAGCATTTAGCCTGGGGACCCTGGCTGAGGGTGCCCATGAAAGACTCAATTGTGCCAGGTTGGTGGCCCCTGTTCTATCCCCCCTCTCTTACCCATTCCATTATCCTCTATCCGGGCACACAAGAGGCATTATCAGAGTTCAATGATAAATCCCAGCCAGGCAAAAAGGAGGGTGTGATGGAGGGCTGGACTGAGGCCTGGGGTGAGAGGGTTCAGCTTTGGGGAGGGGGCTGTGGTGTGACGAGAGACGCAAAGGCCAGAGAGAGAAACTTGGAGGGTCCCTGGGTCTGACATTTCCCATCCCTGATGTACAGCTCAAAAAGCCTCACTTGTTGATTTCAGGTGCAGGCCAGGATGTTCTGTTCTGTCTTTTTCCTTCTGATCAGCTGGTAACCCCAGGTATTTTCTTGTGCAAACATCCCTAGGATCAGGCTGTACACGGACCGTGCTTAAATGGAGCGTGCTAGGAAAGCTGCAACGGTTTCCATGACTACTTAGGACTCTGTTCTGCTATGGTCTGTGGACAGCAGATGCCACTCCGAAACTCAGAGCTCTGAGCAAGGTACATGACAGGAAGACATGAAGGTGAGAGGCCACAAAACCCCACAGATGCTAAGTTAGCCTTCATCAAAGATGGGCAATTGGAGGCCTCGCTCTTTATCACATAGTGAGCTTAAGTCACTAAGATAGCAGCAGAGATGAGAGTGCTGAGGCTACCTATAAATGAATGCTTGGATGTCTGTGAGGTGAGGAAGGTTGCCTCTGTTGTATTTTGGTCTGCCAGTAGTTAATATAGTCCTCATGCATGAGTTACTTTGGATTTACACTGATGTTTAAGAGGATCTTATCTAATCTCTCTGTGCTGCAGTAAAAATGTGGATTTCCCACCCCCCTGGTATTTTTGGGGATATTTTAATAACCACTTAAGAGACATCTTTGGAGAATGAAGCCATAGATAAAATGGCATCCTTTGTCTGAAATCCTTGGCCAGAAACCACTCTGATAATTGTAGCTCTGTGAGGGGAACAGGGGTCTCCTAGCAACTCTAGTCACCCTTCACAAACTACAGTTCCTAGGATTATTTGTGGGGAAGCCATGTCTGCTTAAAGTGGTCTTGTAGTGCTTCTGGAATAAATACCCTCTGGTTCAAAACCTGAAAGGTAAGTACTTCTTGCCATGTGACAGAGGAGGCATATATCTGTGGGGTTTTCTGCCTCAGGTTCCAAAATAACTTTGGTTGGCTTTGGGTGTTATGCACCTTGACTTGGGGGTGGGTATATGTGCCATTTGCTGATCTGCACGAGGTTCATTTTGCTAGAGATGTCGTGACTGGAACCTAATTTTATTCCTGTCGTTCTGGAATTGCCTGTTGCTGAAGGATGTCAGAGACTGCGGTGGTGGCTTGTCAAACAACGAATTATGTTCCCATTAATGCAGAGCTGGAGAAGGCAGAGAAAAGGGCAATAAAAACTAGCTGTGTGGAAAGGGTGACACGAGCAAAATTATTATTTCTCGGAACACTGGAACTCAGGGTCACCTCAAGAAACAAAATGGCTGCCCTGGAAAGCTCGGGACCAATGAAGACATTTTCATCAGAGATCGTTTCAGGGGGGGAAAGAAGAGAGAGATTCTGGTCATATCCTTACATCTCCTATCTCTTTCAAGAGCCATGGCATCTCCCAAAGAATCACTGGTTAAGGGCGCTGAAAGCTGGTAGGAGATCTTCCCCAGAGCTACAATTCCCAGCACTTTTAACAAATAAGTTCCTAGGTTTATTTGTGGGAAGCCATGACTGTTAAAGTGGCACAAGAGAGCTTTAAATGAGCGATGTAGATGTGACAAAATTCACAAAGGACACTTGAACCTATGGCTGACAATGAAGTTCTGTTTCACGCTAGAAGTAGCATGCCTTTGATTTCTAGACTCTGTGGACCAACACAAAATAACGGGTCCCTTGGTTATAACCTGCCTGGATGTTTCCTACCTGCCACAGCTTTGCCCTTCATCGCTTTTGTCAGCTTCAAATGACTTCCCTCGATCACTGACGATTCTGAACGACCCTAAGATGCAGGACTATGAGGGAACTCCTTCTTTGTTTCTTAACATCATTTGGATGCCACCCAGTTAAAACAAAGTCCTTTGGGTGGTTAGCAATAAAAGACAAAAGCCTTTTGAGAAGAATCAACAAGAGCTATAAAAATGAGCAGAATGAAACCACTCACAGCTCAAAAACACACACATGCATATATTCATAAAGCCAGGAACAACAAAACGTATGTCGGCTCAGTAGAGCAAAAAACACAGAAGTTCTGAAAACGCTATTCTCTGCCTCCACAGAATACCAGTTGCTGGATGGCCTGCAGGTGTGAGGTTCCCCCATCCCTGGTTGAATGAAGCCTTAGAAGCCTAAACTGTGGTTTAGCCTTTAGCCGGGGTGAAACCAGGCTTTATTTCACCTGGGTCAAAGACCCAGTTTGGCACACACAGGCTGGGAGCCTCAATAGCACCCCTCTGGAGGCTTCACCTGGGGGAAAAACCCCTGGCTAGAACACCCCCCCCCTACTGGTAACTATGGCTCCGTTTTAGCTTAAATAAATCATAGTTAATAAACCATGGGCTGGCATATCCCAAGACAAATGTGTGCCAACTAAGTAGTTGTGTGACATGCAAACGGAGCCGAGAGCTTTAAGTATCAGTTATTGGCTATGGTTTGATAGCTAAACTATTGTTTAGCATTACTTGTGAGCCCAGACAGAGGCAGTTTAGCAGCTCTTGTGAGCTGGTTGATATCACCTACACAACCAAGAGCTTTCAGATTGTTGTTGGCTGCTGCCCAGGACATAGGAAAACTTGCAAAAAGGAAGGGGTTGTTGACGCAACAAGCATTACACATGATAATGATAGTGTTCTGAAGAAGGGCTGCAGTTCAGTGGCAGTCAATCTGCTTTACATGCAGATTCAATGAACTCCGGGTTCAATGGCCGACATCTCCAGCTAGGGCTGAAACCCCTGTGTCGACAATATTACTGAGCTAGATGGAGCAATGTTCTGACATGATATAAGGCAGCTCCTTATGTTCCTAACTCTTGATCATATAGGCTTATTTCTCAAGGACACGGTGAACCTGTGTCTGGTTGGCACCACTCCAGAATGCAATTCTCGCCCAAACAAGAGGGTCCCCACCTCCACACAGAAAGGCAGCACAAAGCAAGGAGCTTAGGCTGCAGTCCTATACACACTTGCCTAGAAATAAATCCCATTGCACTCTGGGGAGTTTACTTCTGAGAAGACCTGTATAAACTGCATGTTCAGCCGCTAGTTTCCCATGCACAGTGTTGCTGTTGTCCTCGCCATCAGGGTGGGGGGAAAGCATTCAATAATATCTGTCTAGATTATGAAGTAGTACAGCCCCCAAACGAGCTCATCATCTCTTATCAGAACGGGATCTGAATTTCCTGTTTTTATCAGAGCAAGACTAGGTAACACAAGCAACAGAGCATCTCCTTTGCCTACAGCTCAATCCCCAGCATCTCTATGTAGGGCAGGAAAAGCCTCTATCTAGCTGAATCCTGGAAAGCCGCTTGCCACTCAGAGGAGATGCTGAGCCAGATGGACCAAAGGTCTGACTCAGCAGAAGGGATCTCCCCATGTAATGCTGCTCAGTATAGGATTGAGGACCAGGAGGAAGGAAAGCTTTGAAGCCTCCGGGGCCAGAAAACGAAACGGTCCCCTCCCTTAATGAACAGGCAGCATCTTCTTTCGCTGCGCCCTTAATTTCGGTGCGTTTTGCTGCCTAGAAATACCCCTCCTTTTCCAAAGAGACATCCATCACACTGGCTAAAGTCGACACCACTATGGTTGCAGATCCGCTGCCGCAAATCCAAGGCTGCTACACACACACACACACACACACACACACACACACACACACACACACGGGGTGGAAGAGAGAGATCTCCCATTGATTGCAATGCGGACCTGGACTTTGCGACGGGCCCTGCGCTCATTTGCTAGACTCCCGCTTCGCTGCCTATGGGAAATGGGATTCCTTCTCCGCGCCGCGCTCCAGCGGCTTCTTGGCGCACCATCTCCCTGCAAGGAAAGCGCAGCAGCGCGGGCAAAAACGCAAAACACACGCGCAGGCAACCGTCGGCCAGCAGAGGGGGGCATTTCCAGAGCCGGCAAGGCCTGCCTTCGGCTCTGCGAAACGGGGAAAGATTTGCGCGGTTAGCGCGCGGGTGGAAGCGAAAGAGAGGCTGCGCCTGGTTTTTGGAGAGGGTGAAAATCCAGTGCATTTCTGCCTGCAGAGCAAGCTGCGGCGGCGCTGGAGGGGAGGCAACCCCGCAGCTCCTTACCTTGGGATCCTTCTCATAGTAATACTGCTGGGTCCGGATCCAGCGCCCCACCAGGTGATCGCGGACCGTGTGTGCCAAGGCGAAGTAGTAGTCCCGCGGGGTGGCCACGTTCCTGTCCTTGACCAGGGTGAAATGCAGGTGCCGGTTGAAGCTCTTCCTGATCTCGGCCACGTCGCCCAGGCCGGCGATGCCCCGCACGCTGATCTGCTTTCTTTTCTCGCTGTCGGTCAAGGGAACGGCCATCCTGGCTCGTCTAGGCGCCCGCTGCTGCAAAGGGAGAGTCGCTCGCTTGGGGAAGCTTTGCTCGTTGGCCGATGATGGCGCAGCGCCGGCTTCAGTTTCCCGGGCAAAGGCGGGCCTGGAGGCAGAAGTGTTTTCCTTCTTTTCCCCCTCCCTCCTCTCTCCTCGGCTTTCCTCCTGCCGCGGCTGCTGCGTGGGGAGGCGCCCTGGCTGAGAGCATCAGAGGGGGTGGGATGCAAGGGAAGCAGCGAGCAAGCGCCTATCCTCCGCCCACTGGGAACCGGGACTCGCTGCGGCAGCGCCTGCGCGGTGCGGAGGGAGGCTGAGCGGCTCTCAAAAACAAGACGGAGGCATCCAGCTTCCTTTGCGCGGGAGACGCAGGAGTATAAGATTAGTCTAAGAACTCGTAGCGCGTCTGTTAACCGCTCCAAGAACCACTATTGCCGGGACATGATGGAAATCGTTGCAGTGATCAACGATGGATCAATGCTATAATGCAATTTGGCGAACAGCGTTCCTGGAAAAAAACTGACCCCCAAAAGACGCCGAAAGAAGTAGAGCAATTTTTATGCAGTCTAGTGTGAGCAGAGACATCACCTTGCCAACAAAGGTCCGTATAGTTAAAGCTATGGTTTTCCCAGTAGTGGTGTATGGAAGTGAGAGCTGGACCATAAAGAAGGCTGATCGCCGAAGAATTGATGCTTTTGAATTATGGTGCTGGAGGAGACTCTTGAGAGTCCCATGGACTGCAAGAAGATCAAACCTATCCATTCTCAAGGAAATCAGCCCTGAGTGCTCACTGGAACGACAGATCCTGAAGCTGAGGCTCCGGTGCTTTGGCCACCTCATGAGAAGAGAAGACTCCCTGGAAAAGACCCTGATGTTGGGAAAGATGGAGGGCACAAGGAGAAGGGGACGACAGAGGATGAGATGGTTGGACAGTGTTGTCGAAGCTACCAGCATGAGTTTGACCAAACTGCGGGAGGCAGTGGAAGACAGAAGTGCCTGGCGTGCTCTGGTCCATGGGGTCATGAAGAGTTGGACACGACTAAACAACAAAGTGTGACTTTATTGATGACACAAATAGTGAAGCACATGGCAGAACAGTACCCGTAGTTTGCAGCACAATCTGGCATGCTCGGAGTCCCCAATCTAAGCCGTGTTACTTTGCATCATTTCACATCTGTAATAACTTCAATACAACTTCAATACACTTCAATACAACTGTGTTAATATATTCAGAAATATTTATCTGAGTGTTTCATTTTTGTAATTGTTGCATGTCATATGCTCTAAAGTAAAGGATATAGCTCAGTGCAACCATGTTCAAAGATGAAAATGAGTAAAAACTGCATCAGCAAAAAAATAAAATGTAAGAATAGCCTGCAGAATCAGGCTATTGGCCCAGATGCCCAAAGGGAAACCAGGGAGCAGAGCAGGAGCACAAGAGCCCTCTCCCCTTCTCTGGTTTCCAGCAACTGGAATTTATGAAATGCAGACGATAAGGTCTCCCCATCCCTGCCAATTATCAAAAGGAGGCAAAGCCTAAATGCAAGCCATCTTGTACCAGACAGTGAGACTCATGGCGCTGAGCCTCTGGATCATCGCCCAAGGGCTTTCAATGTGCCAAGTGGCAAAGTGCCATCCCAGCCATTTTCATTAATGGGAAAAAGACATCTGTAAGACACAAACATTCCCTGTACCTTTGAGATGGCCAGAAGCTGGGAGTCGATGGCAGAGAATGGAAAATCCCACCACTCTGTCTCTTGTAGTTTCTGTGACTGTCTTGGCCATTGTCTGAGAAGTGTGTGAGGAGAGGTAAGATATGATTGATCTGGCTTGGCACAGCCCTTTTAACAACCTTATGGATAAGGAGCCCCCCCCCCAAGAGAGTTCTGTGGCACTTTCAAGTCTTAATCCAACCTGGAGTCCTGTGCTGTGCCATTCTGACCGGGGCTGATGGAGGGCACCAGGTTGGCAAAGGCTGGTCTAATTGATTTATTGTAGCATAAACCTTCGCAAACCAAAACCCACTTTGACAAGTACACAAAAAGCGGTCAGTGAGGCAGCTTTATAAAGTGGCATTTGAAGAAGAGGAGTTTGGATTTAATATCCCGCTTTATCACTACCCTAAGGAGTCTCAAAGCGGCTAACATTCTCCTTTCCCTTCCTCCCCCACAACAAACACTCTGTGAGGTGAGAGACTTCAAGGAAGTGTGACTGGCCCAAGGTCACCCAGCAGCTGCATGTGGAGGAGCTGAGGCGCGAATCCGGTTCCCCAGATTATGAGTCTATCGCTCTTAACCACTACACCACACTGGCTCCCCACACTGCCGGGGGGGGGGAGAATGTATTGCATCGAATGCACATGAAACTCAACTGACAGCCATCTTCAAATACATCAAGGGCTGCCACATGGAAGACTGAGCAATATTGTTTTCTGCCGCTCCAGAGAGTAGAACCCAACCCCATGGGTTCAAATGAAGGAGATTCGAACCAAACATTAGGAAGGACTTTCTGGTGCTAAGAGCCATTTGACAGTGAAACCGATTCCCTCGGAAGGTGGTGGCTTTTCCTTCCTTGGAGGTCTCTAAACAGAAGTTGGATAGCCATCTGTCAGGGATTATTTAGCTGTGATCTCTGCACTGCAGGGGGTTGGACTAGATGACCCTTGGGGAACCTTCAAGCTCTACAATTCTATGCTTCTACTTACATGGGACAGTGGAACAATTGTGGTGAGGGGGCTGTTTTGCAAATGGAGATAAACAATTAGGAATAAACCAGCTACTATGATTATTTTATTAGTTATTAAATTTATATACTCCCCTACACCTGGAGGTCTCAGGGTGGTTCACAGGATAAAATCACGATATAAGAACACAGAATGCGTAATCAAAATAAAAACAGAAGCAACTGAATAACCCCCTTAACTTTGGGTTCTATTTCCTTTCCTATGTTTTATGTGGTGGGACAGCTTGTTTTTAACAGCTCTGAGCCATCAGAAATTTATTCCAAGAATATTAAGCAAGCAATCTCCACTTTTCTTACAGGTGCAGGGAGCAAAAAGGTGCAAGTCCCAGGTATACCTCCTATTAGTGGAAATTTAGCTCCCTTTCCTCTGCCATCTTCCTGCGCTCAATTATATAGACTATAAGTCCTCCGTTGTCTCTGTCTATGGAGTTTTCTTGGCAGGGATACTGGAGTGGCTTGCCGGTTCCTGCTCCAGGTGGATCACGTTTGGTCAAAACTCTCCACTATGACCTGTCCATCTTGGGTGGCCCTGAACAGCATAGCTCATAGCTTCTCTTAGTTATTCAAGCCCCTTCGCCACGGCAAGGCAGTGATCCATGAAGGCTGATCGCTGAAGAATTGATGCTTTTGAATTATGGTGTTGGTCATGTTGCCTTTCAGGGAGGTGCTGAAAAGGCGGATGAAGCAGCAGACCATGGACAGGTTCTTCAGCAAGAAGCAAAGAGTGGAAGAGGAACCTTCTTCGAGTGGTCCCCCAGAGTCTTAGAAAATGTATGGTACACTTTGTTGATTTTTAAATGTTTTTCTGTCATGTTTAGAAACTTAATTTATTTTTCCTTCAATTTTTGAACTGCTCTTTACAGTATGTGTGACTTTAAAGAGCAGTTAATAAACTCGTTGTATCAAATTTGGCTTTGTTTGGACTTTTTTTGACCATAGGAACGCATTAATTGAATTTCAATGCATTCCTATGGGATTTCGTGCTTCGCAAGACGAAAAATTCGCTAGACGAAAAAACTCGCAGAACGAATTAATTTCGTCTTGTGAGGCACCACTGTAAGTCCCCTAGGACCAGGATCCTTCCTGTTGTACTTTGCAAAGCACTATCCACAATGGTGGAACTACAGAAACAAATAGTTTGCTACTGACACTAACATCGTAACTCTTAATGAAGGCATTAATTTGGCTTCACCACCTTGCTTAGAACGTTCAGCCTCAAGGTAATAGCTTTTTGAAAATACTGACCTAAAACACATCGAAGGCACCTTCTGTAATCAGTCCAATAACCTACTTTTCAAGGCAATCCCTATCTTCGCTCATTCTCTGCTATTTGATCTAGCTTAACCCTTGTCCTTTCTTCCAGTAATCCTATGCCAATTGGGTTGTCCCATTTTCCCTTTTTAAACAATAAGCAGAACATTTATTGCCTTGGGGAACTTCCCCTGTACTCTTAAGGTTCTTAAAAACTATATCCAGGCAGCTTTATGACTAGTTTCTGTCTGTTCACTTTGCAAGCTTATCCTAACCATGTTTACTTGAAATGAGTCCTAGTGGACTTTGTGGGAATTATTTGCCAGTTTAAGTTTAGCTAGCACTGGCGGGTGCATGGTTGCATGCTTCTTCAGTGGTATAATGAGAACTTGCTGGTGTGGAGGAACGTGCTCAAGTGTGCTTGATTTGTGACTGGTGCTAGAGCTTCCAGAAAGTGATCTTTGACTCTGGGTTCTGCCTCTTTTGATAGAGGCAGAGTTCCACAGAAGCCAAGGCTTCTTCTACCTTGGAAGCAGAGCATGACAATAGAACAAACTGCCCCTTTCAGCTTGCAGGTGAGAGATGAAAATTTTCGAATAAAATCTGTTCTGCAAATAAAACCACAACAGCCAAAAAGACGTGGGACAGAATCTTCCTGGTTGCCTAGTGTTCTATATGCAGAGCGATTTACAGTGCAAGCTCATTCCTCAGCATGTGTAGATCAGGCGTTGAAGCAGCACAATCGCCGACTGGTTGGGCAATTACTGGAATGCTTTTACCTACAGTGTACGGTGGTACCTCGGGTTAAGTACTTGATTCGTTCCGGAGGTCCGTTCTTAACCTGAAACTGTTCTTGAGAGCCAGTGTGGTGTAGTGGTTAAGAGCGGTAGTCTCGTAATCTGGGGAACCGGGTTCGCGTCCCCGCTCCTCCACATGCAGCTGCTGGGTGACCTTGGGCCAGTCACACTTCTTTGAAGTCTCTCAGCCCCACTCACCTCACAGAGTGTGTGTTGTGGGGGAGGAAGGGAAAGGAGAATGTTAGCCGCTTTGAGACTCCTTAAAGGGAGTGAAAGGCGGGATATCAAATCCAAACTCCTCTTCTTCTTAACCTGAAGCACCGCTTTAGCTAATGGGGCCTCCTGCTGCTGCCACACGATTTCTTTGTCATCCTGATGCAAAGTTATTAACCCGAGGTACTATTTCTCGGTTATCGGAGTCTGTAACCTGAAGCGTATGTAACCCGAGGTACCACTGTATACTGATATTTGGTACATACACAAAGCTGTACTTTATTTTCATACTATGCATCATACAAACTGGCTGCATATACACCATGCACTTAAACTGCATGACTCCCCCCCCCCCAAGAATACTGGGAATTGTAGTTTATCATTCACAGGGCTACAATTCCCAGCACCCACAACAAACCATGGTTGACAGGATTCTTTGGGGGAGGTTACACACTTTAAATGTATGGTGTGGACACAGCCCATGAATTGTGAGTTCCTTTCTGTGGAAGTCAAACCCAAAAGCCAGTAGAGGGCAGATTACGAAGTGCTAGTCTTGGTGAGGAATGGGTAACCATCGACAAGTCTCTCCTTATTCTCTCTCAGCTTTGCCTATGTCAATAGGCCTGTACTTGGGATAACCGCACAAATGCTCCCCTGTGGAAAGGCAAGGTACCTTATTGCCAATGTACTCAAGGTGGTTGACACTTGAAAATAAAGGTGTACAATTCAATAGACACAATACAAAGGGGTAGGGGAAGAGCGGTAAGGAAAAAGGAAAAAAATAAGCAAACCCAGGTTCCAGGACCATTGCATGAGAGTGTTCTGAGAAGATGGTCCCTGTTGAGCCAACAGAGATCCCTCACCATCTCTTCTCTCAGTGCTCCCACCAGATAGAAGATAATCGAAAATGGCAGTTTAACATGCTGTGTAACTCGTTATTCACCTCCATGAATTGGAACAGTACAGGTGTTCACTTGCTTTTTTTTTAATTGACAGTAAAAATATTTTTTGAATATCCAAAATTCATTTGCACACATGCTACTTCAACAGACAAGCCAAGGACAATCAAACAACTGGAATAGTTTTTTGCATTCAATTTGTTTTCTGACCTAAGAGTTGGTGCTTAAAATATTAACATTCCGTTAGCTACAGTGGCTCCTAGACCAGACCCTTCACAGCCTTAAAATGAAGTGCTCCATTAAGTATACAAGAACAGGATACCAGATGTACATTAGATACATCATTAGGAACCAAGTCAGGTTTTTTAAAAAGTAACTGTACAGCAGCAAGTGCAATTTTTGTCAGGTCTGCAGGGGAGCAGAAGTTTAACTCTTTCTTCCTCTGCAGACTAAAACTTCACCTCCACCCACCCCTTTTAGCCCAGAGGGGAAAGTTCCCCACTGACAACAATGAGAGTGTTTCCCTCTCAGGCTAACAGCAGCCTGTGGCAGGGAGGAAAGGCAGTTTTTAACTGGAATTGTGGTGGGGAAGGAAAAGGCTAAACTCCTTTTCCCTGTACACCACAATCCAAATGAAAATAAGTCCCCCTCTCCTCATGCTTCTTCTTCTTCTTCTTATTTAAATCAAACGTGGTTCATAATGTGCAGTTTCACCCTTAAGCTGTAGCCCTGTTTTCTGTAATCCGTGTTCAAAAGAAAGTTAAATATATGGGGGTATGGCTCGCCTCTAAAAAATTAAACCTCGTCCAAGTATAATAAAACTTGGATTGAAGTTAAGAAAGACATGGAGAAATAGAACTGAGTTAACCTCGCAAAGTTAGGAAGAATCTTTGCATTTAAAATGAATGTGTTATCAAAAATGATCTTCCTATTTCAATCCCTGCCTGTGATCAGAAATACCAACTGCTTTAAACAATGGAAAAAAGATATAACACATTTTGTCTGGCAAGAGAAAAAACCTAGGGTTAAATACAATTTTTAAATTGGCACAAAGACTACGGGGGTGGGGTTTGCCCTGCTGGACCTAAAAATGTATTATGAGGCAGCCTGTCTGGGCTGGATGAAGGAGTGGATGGATTTGAAAGATGCAGGTATCTTGGACTTAAAAGGATTTGATCTACTGTATGGGTGGCAATGTTATCTGTATTATGATAAAGATGAAGTTCACAAGGGATTCTCTAATATGATCAGAAAGAGTCTGTATCGTGTCTGAGTAAGGCATAAGGATCTCCTAGAAGTGAGACTCCATGCTGGATATCCCAATGGAGGCAGTTGCTGTAAAAAAACTAAATATGGAAAAGAACTGGGGAATATACAGAGATCTTCTTGAATTTAAAGAGGGTCCTATAAGATTGGAAAAAAGGAAGAAATAGCAAGAACTGTCACAGGCTGGTTTTAATATTTTCAAGTAAACGAGATTTTTAAGAAAGACAGGTTTGGGGGCTGCTTGCTATCATTGGTAGGACAACCAATGGTTGGGTCACAACTGGGGTCTCCATCATGACAAAACCCACCTTCCAGCAGAGAGACACCAACATGCCATTGTAACTGCCAGAAGTTTGCTCTTAACCTTTCATTTGAAAATCCATTCGATTTCAGCACTAAGAATTCAGTGAGACACCAACTGGCTTCAGATTGTGGGAAAGGCCTTAAAACCACCAGAACACCGCCAAAATAACCCAGTATGGTACAGACTATGAAGAACAGAAATGCTGAGTTTCAGAAGATTAATCTCAATGCCTACTGGTAAAGTTGGACAAAGCAAAATATTTTTTTTTAAAGACACCATTTGTTAGTTTCTATACATTTAAGAAAAATAAAGCAATTCCCCCAAATGCGCGCACACACACTGCAATATAAAAGTCACACTTGTTTCTGAGACTAGGTTCAGAATGTTTGCTGGAAGGGCAAAAAGCCTGCCTGAGGATGATGTGCTTTTCTCATAGAGACTGTAGAACATGATAGAGAATGGCAGGTTTGGCTTGCTGTGAAGTTTCCTCCTGGTCAGCGGAGGAGCATGCAAGAAAGAGTTAACTCGTCCTGGAGGTAGAGTCAGCACTTGATTGAAGGATCAGGTGATGCTGGACAGCTAGAAGGGGAGGAAACCTTCCTCAAGCTGCCTGTCATTGAAAAGCTGTGACAGCAAGGCTGACCAAATCCCTGATGACAAACACTGTAGAAATTCTGCAATGGAGGGAATGAACTGTCCCCAATACAGAAAACTAGGCAAATGTGGACAGAGGAGGAGAAAGAAGGTACCCCTGGCAGTCTGAAGAACATGACTATATTCTCGTCATGAATCACAGGGTGATTTTTGCATTCATTCCATTTCAGCTCAGGTATGTTGCCCAAGACTTGGATCTCAGCTGCCATGGCCTAGTCCTTTTCAGAACCACCATCCCCGACTAAGTGACACTGTTAGAAAGGTACACAATTTCACAGAGTAGTAGTATGTTAAGCTACCAAAAACTAGTACCTGAGTTCCCTGCTGAAAGAGGTCAAGGCCTTTTGAAATGTATTTATGAAATACACACACACGTATAGCTTTTACAGTAGTAGTCTTCCAGTAGTGCAGCTTCCAGTAGTTTCCGGTCCAAGGAACCGACCAGGTCCACACCTGCTTAGCTTCCACAATGCTGCCATATCACATCCTCCCAGACTCACTGCATCCCCAAGGCTCCGATAGCCCTAATATTGCAGTTTGTGAAGTGAATCCATATAGTGAAGTATAGCTCCCAGAGCCCAGCTGGTTTCAGTGTTGTTGATTTTTCGAGCAAGCTAAAATGAAAAGTGGACAGAGATATTGAAAATGATTATGTTTCTCTTGCCTGCGTCACACATTCGTCACTTGGCCCCTCTGTACTTCATGATTTGCAGCTGTATATGCAAGCCAACCCTATTAAAATGTGTTTTGCCTCAGGTGATATGTAAGTTCTCCGAGTTTGTAGGAGCCATGATGGCCCATTCAGAAGTACAAGCTATCACTTGACATTTCAGTTAAATGATGAATATGCATGTGTGTACTAGCTCTCTAAATCAACAAGATCATGTGATCCAATAGACACCTAGCTTACATAATGGGAAAAGGGGAAAGTCAATGGAGTACTCAAAATAAGTTCTGCTTGTGTTAAAAATTAGTTTGCAAATTGCAGTGTGATTTGTAGTTGAAGAACCTGGTGTGCAATTGGTGCTGGAGCTGTAATGTTCTGGGCAAAACTCCCTCCTTCCTGCAGAGTCCTCAGTCTCCCTCTTCCACTACTCCCACCCCCAGCTCTTTGTGGTCTACTAACTGAAGCCCTTGTTGTCACAAGTTGAAAACTATTTTTAAAAAACAAAACCGAGATTTCAAGATACTGCACAGGCAACTCTAAATGAGGAAATTTGCAAGTAGGGCTGTATTCAAAGTAGCACTACTTGAATATTCCATCAACACAAGGATTTCTGTTTCCACAATGGAATTCTCCTGTCACTTTAATCTGTTCTAGAGGTTTCCCAGCCCTCTGCAGCAGATTTGGGGAGAGCGTGGGGCATGAGCAGGAGGAAAAGAAGAGGGGAGCTTATATTATGCAAGCAGAAATCCTTGCACTCACAAGACATGTTAGTTGAATACTGCCGTATGCGCCTCCCTTTTCAAAACCTGCAGAATTGATGCTTGTTTTGTGAGATAACCTCTTCTCACATTTAGCTCTAAAATGATTACCTTAAGAACGTGGCTCTTTGGAAAGCCTAGTTCTTCCAAAAGCAAACTGACATATGTGAGATCCATGCAGAGAAAAGGATGCTCTCCTTCTTGATCTTCCATGGTTTTACACACTTTGGGGATAGAAACAGAAAAATGAGCTGTAAAAAGCAGATTGTATTTCCACAATACTTTTGCCACTTGAGGTGTATAGTTTTAGGACCCACCTTATTTTTCTAATGGTAAGTTTTTTATACTGTTTTCAATATTGTGTTTTAATGTTGCAACCCACCCTGGAATCTTAGGCTGAAGGGTGGGTAATTAATAATAGCAACAATGACGTTTTCAGTGCTGGTCCTCAGGTGGGCTACAGTTTTAACTGTCAACCTCTTAATGATGCATTCCTTGTTCACACATAAGCAAGCAAATAGAAAGACGAAGTGGCTTACCATTCTTTGCAACAGCTTCAAATTCACCAACTGCTAGGGTTCCTCCTTTTTCATTATCTAAAGAGAGAAAAGGGGTTCTTCAGTTGTAGAGGAAGAGAAGAAGAGTTGTGCTGGAATAGCACTTGGCCTACAGGTATTCTAAATGCATGATTCAAGCAGTAACTGCTCTGTGCATTTCAAACTGACCTTTTTAACTTTGGGCTCAGTGAGGGAGGCAAACCCACCTGGCTTTCAGACTGACATAATTAAATGCTCCTCCATTCAGAAAAATGCACATGGAAAACTAACATGCTGGGGGGGGGGGGCAAAGATGTACACTGGTATACAGTGAGGTCTTCCTTCCCAAGATCTAACCTTCTACATGGATGAACATTCCTTTCTTTGAGTCCACAGCTGTAGTCCATTGTGGAACAGACGAGACTCAAGTTTATCATCAGTGAGATCCAGGCCCTTGCTAGAAGAAGAATCTACATAGTTTGTCTTGTATTGAGACTGAATAAGTTATTGGCTGCAGGTTGTGTTTGGTGCAGGGATAGCTTTTTTCTTTTCCCACCATAGCACAACTATCTAGTCAGAATGACCCCACATAAAAAGGAAAGAAAGAATGCATGCAAGCACAGGTTAAGAGGTTTTCTGTTCTCCTAATTAAATTGCTAGAGGGCACATCCAGGAAAGACACAGTCCTGAAGAAGGCAGGTACTTCTCTTTACGTCCCACCACAAGAAGCCAGCTATGTCAACCGTACTGGTCACACTAATCCTGTCTCAATCTCTGCCAGCCATGTGGACCAGTTTTGGGGTGAGGAACAACATGAGTCAAAGCACCCTACATACCTTGACTGTGGGGATGGGAAGTACTGAGACAGAGCAGAGCTGTCTGGATGCATCACTGCTAATGCTCCTAAGAATGACGGGAAAAACAGCAGACTTTGGCCACTGGAAGTGATGCCGCAAAATACACCTTAACAGTTTTGTGTTCAGTTGTAACAGTATGCTGGCAACAAAGAGGCTATGTTTACAGCCATCCCAGTTGTGCTAGAGAATCACATTATGCTCTTTCATTGTAATGTGATACAATAAGGACCGTGAAGAGCACAAATATGAAGCATAAACCAAGCCTTCCTGGGATCATTTTTGCATTCTCATTTTGTATTTTTCTGTTATGAACACACCTGGGATCTTTGGATGAAGGGTGGTATACAAATTTAAATAAACTAATATAAATAATAATAATAATATTTTTTTGTCACTGACAATGGGACTCCAGAGAGAGATTGAAGTTTAATGCTTCTTAGGAGTCAGAAGCAGGAGAAAATAAGTTTATATAAAGTTGACTTGTAGGAACAGAAAGAATCAGAATTCTATTGAATAGTAGAGTTAACAGTGACAAATTTCAGAACTGGCCTCAACTCTGTTGCAGCCCATAACGAGTCCTGTAGCGCCATACACACTAACAAATTGGTTGGGGCTTAAACTTTGATCATGGGCCAAAACCTATCTCAGAGATGCAAAAGTGTGTTATCCTCGGTTGACGTCCAGGGGTAAATGGAGTATTTGTTTCTGCATTTATTTATTGCATTTATGTTCTACTTTTTTTCTCCAAGGAGCTCAAGATTGTGTACGCTGTTAATCCTCCTCATTTAATCTCCACAACAACCCTGTGAGGAAGGATAGGCTGAGAGGCAGGAACTGGCCCAAGGTCACCCATGAGCTTTATGGCCAAGTGGGATTTGAACCCTAGTCTCCAGGGTCCTTGGGATACGGGTGGCGCTGTGGGTTAAACCACAGAGCCTAGGACTTGCCGATCAGAAGGTCTGCGGTTCGAATCCCCGCAATGGGGTGAGCTCCCATTGCTTGGTCCCTGCTCCTGCCAACCTAGCAGTTCGAAAGCATGTCAAAGTGTAAGTAGACAAATAGGAAGGAAGGTAAACGGCGTTTCCGTGCGCTGCTCTGGTTCACCAGAAGCGGCTTAGTCATGCTGGCCACATGACCCGGAAGCTGTATGCCAGCTTCCGCGGCCAATAAAGCGAGATGAGTGCTGCAACCCCAGAGTCGGTCACGACTGGACCTAATGGTCAGGGGTCCCTTTACCTTTACCCCCAGGGTCCTTGTCAAACACACTAACCCACTATATAGTATAATAGCGCAGTATAGAAGCGTATAGGAGAGGAGTATTATTACAAAGTGGAGTCAGCAATACAAAGTCTAAATGTGATCACCATTACTATGCAGTGTTGAATGAAAGCAAAAATCCAGTGGGAAAAGTAAAAGAGCCAGTTAAATCTGGGAGTGACTCAGTTCCAACTGCATTTAAATTTATAGAGGGTACATCAACCTAACAAAGAACAGCTACTTTCTGTAGCGAGCTAGTCACTCCCAATCTCTCTTCAGACCACTGTGTCATATCTACACATGAATTTTAGCTCAGCAATTTCATATGGGAGTTTGTCTCACTTTGGGAAGGGCCATAGCTCAGCGGCTCAGTGTCTGCCTTGCAAGCAGAAAGTTCCAGGTTCAATTCCCACTGGCATTTCCAGCTAAGTCTGGAAAAGACTCCTGCCTAAAATCCTGGAGGGTCGCTATCAGCCAGTGTAGACAGTACTGAGCTAGATGGACCAAATGGTCTCTGTATAAGGCAGTTTTGCATGTCCCTAAATCTCAAACAAGAACACTACTGTCAATCACCTTTATATTACTAGTGAAATCAAAAGCAATTTTACCTATTAAGCCAGCATCCACTGCCAAATCGTAATAGTAGGAAAAGGCATAAAAATCCAAATCCTTTACTTCATCTGTCCTATGAACCTTCGTGCTGATCAGTTTTGCTATTTCATCAGAACATGATTCGAAGAGAGGTTTTCCTAAAAGCAGGGGGAAAACGCCCTTAATAATTCAACTTTAGTGACGACATTCAAGTATGTGAGATTCGCCGAGTAAACAGTTTTAGAACATTGTTCAATTGTAAACAAGTGAAGTTATAAGGCAACAGTACATATCTAATATTACTTAACATAAGTACGAAATCCCAGTATAGAGCATTCTGATTAAATAAGGACCCAATATCTCGAAAGTGTAATCACTGGCAGGGGCACAGAATTCAGTAAATTCTCCCCTTCCACTTTCAAAATTCTCTCCTTTCCCATGCCACTCTGGGGATTCCCGATTGAAGTTAATGGAGATACAGAAGGGAAATGTGCATTACCAAATAAAGAGATGACCAGTTACTATACCTGCCTTCTGCCCTTTAATTTTGTATATTATCTTGGCATGCTCCCATTCACCCTGGAAACCAGGCGATAAGCAGGAACTTGTAAGATCTTCACCTTCCTTTACTGTAAAAGGGAAATAAATGCACTGACACAAGGGGAAAGAGTTCATATGGAGATCTTGATCTTCCCCATCCACAAAGCATTTCCCTGTCCCTCTATTCAGCCACACAAATCTCAGAACATTTAAATCCTGTTCCTACAACTGCACAACCTTCATCCTTTACTTGAGAGGCAGTAGTAATCTTATATGTTTTTCAGACATAATGATCAAATAGATATAATTTTAGCATCAATTTTCTAGCTATCAAGTAGAAAGAAAAGCTGGCAAGATCCTTTATCTACAAAGATGGGTTGCTATTTGGTTAAGTTATCTATATAGCACAAAGCTCAGGTTAAACAGAAGCATCTAAAAATCTAAAATCCCCACCACTCAAGCTTAATGCGCAATACTTACAGGCTTGACCTTCAACTCCTCCTAAAATCGCCAGCCTTGCCGACATTAACCCAAGTCCCAAGTAACTGGGGAGAAGGTAAAACATGATCAAACTCAACACTCTTGGCACTGAGGCAGAGTTCATTTTTATTGTTACATGGTATCCGCTAAGGGTTGTCTCTAAATACAGTGGTACCTCGGGTTACATACGCTTCAGGTTACATACGCTTCAGGTTACAGACTCCGCTAACCCAGAAATAGTACCTCTGGTTAAGAACTTTGCTTCAGGATGAGAACAGAAATTGCGCAGCGGCGGTGGTGGCACAGCAGCAGCAGGAGGCCACATTAGCTAAAGTGGTGCCTCAGGTTAAGAACAGTTTCAGCTTAAGAACGGACCTCTGGAACGAATTAAGTACGTAACCAGAGGTACCACTGTAAATAATACACACACAGAAACAGAATCTGCTATTGGCAGCTATTAGGATTTTAAACTGTCAGAAAATATGAACAATTGATTTTTGCGCCAGAGATAGAAACTATGTTTTATATGAAAAAAAAGAGCGATCTCTTAGGATATACCAGGGTAAAGTGTGCATAAAAACGCATGTATTAGTGAAAGTATTATACCAAACCAGAAATATTAGGGACTATCACTTTGTATAAATGTGTGTATTGCGCAATTTTTAAAACAAGTAGTACAGTATAAACACTGACAATTGGGAAACACTGGCCTGCAAGCACTCCAATTGGAGAACAGCCTTTACGGAAGGCATCATGGACTTTGAAGATACGCGAACTCAGGATGTAAGGGGAAAATGTGCTAAGAGGAAGGCACGTTTGGCAAACCCTTGCCATGATCAACTCCCACCTGGAAACCTATGTTCCCAATGTGGAAGGACGTGTGGATCCAGAATTGACCTCCACAGTCGCTTACAGACTCACTGTTAAGACTTTGTTCATGGAAGACAATCTTACTCGGCTACGAGTGATCGCCAAAGAAGATAATAGGAGAAATTCACAACTGAAATGCAGGTGAATTTTCACAAGGACCTTTAAAAATGGGGAAATGTGTTGAATGGAATTTTAGATTGGAAAAATGAGAAACTAAAATGGATAGACTTGCCCATTCCTACTCACAACTAACCTGTGTGAATACAGCTGGTATGTGGTGTTAAACATCTGAAATGAAGTGATGCGACCAGCAGGGGAGCTCTCCAGGGCGGTCTATAGAGAGAAAGAAATTGAACACACCATTGAATGCTCCATACAAAGCAAAGCAGAATAATAAACTCAATGATTTCAGGAGTGTTGAACAAGAGTGTTCTGAAGGGTTTAGAACTTTATGGTCTTTATGTAGCCAGGCATCGTAAATACCATAAAAAAAATAAGCGGGAAAACTTGGCTTTGAGCATCCTATCAGGTTGAATGTAGAAAAAAGAATGTGCAGGTTATTTTGTGTGTTAGGAAACCTGATGAAATACTAACCCCTTTTAATGGCTCTTTCCATTTCAAATAAATGACAAAGTGTGGCTCATACATGTTTAGAACTGGTAGTAGATCTGAAATATTTGAAAGTTTATTACATTTCTCTCACCTTTCCTTCAAGGAGCTCAGATATTATTGTTGTTTTTAATTAATTAATTTATATCTTTCCGTTTTCCCATGACAGGGACTCAGGGGAAGTTCCATCCCTTTCCCCATTTTACCTTCACAACCACCCTATGAGGTAGGTCAGTTTAGGAATATCACTTATGATAAAGTATGACTGTTTCTTGTGGAGCTGGTGGTGCTCACGCCCATATGTTTTACACAGCAGCCACATGACACCCTCCTCAACAAAATGATGTTCCACGTTTCCTCCCCCCAACAACAACAATAACACAGAAACAGTAAGTCCAGATGAAGTGGTGGGTGGCAGGGATAAGGGGTGGCGTTTTGATGAGGGCATTGCGTGAACTCTGTGGAAAAACTTGTATGGATAAATAGCACCGAACAGTCCGTATCGCAAAGTTATTAAATCATACTAGGGTAAAAGTTCGTTTGTTCAGCTCTACAGCCTTAAAGCCCAGGGGAAAGTGTTGCCTTGAGGGGGAAAATGGCGGAATGAAAGGTCAGCCTGCTTCTTCTCAAGCACAAAGTTCTGAATATACACTCCAAGCAATATGTTTGACACTCAAAAATCAAACTGGAAGCAGAGCAAAGGGGAAAAAGCAACACATCAATTGGTCGTTCATTACAACTGACATGACTAAGGGGACCCGTGTTCTTGTTACCTTAGTGCTTGGGCGAAATGTGATCTGAATTGAGCCACCTCCTAAATCCAGCATTCCTACACACCTCTTTCTTGGAGTATTCAAGCTATCTGAAATGTATTATTTAAAAAAAACAAAGTTAATAGCGAGTTTAGTCATTATACCTCAGGCACAGCATCTGCATGGAATTATGCTCTATGAACAAAATGTGAGATCCTATTAAATAACTTCTTTTAAAAGAGCAATCCTAACCATACCTACTCAGAAGTAGATAAGGGTTACTGTCTAAGAATTTTAAATGGGCATCTTTTAAAAATACATTTGCAAATATTACTTTTTTCAACAACTCAAAATAACTAGATGCTGAGTGAGCAATGTGTTATGTGTCACCCTGCTCTGAAACACTGCTAAATATTTGTACTTATGGTGCAAATGCATTAAGTGTATTTTTGTATTACAATGTCATAACATACAGCTGTTTTATTTACCTCTATTGCCAACATATTACTTTATAAATGCAGATATGGTTTGAAAGCAGACCGTCTTCAGGAAGTTACAATCATATTTGAACTTTTCTGGGAGTAAGCCCCATTGAACACAGCAGTACTTCCAAGTAAAAATGCATGAAATTACACTGAGAATCTTGTAGTTTTACAGAACAAAGCCAATTTATACACTTACTAAGCATGGCATATATTGCCACAAAATTGCTGCCCTGGGCACCTTTGGGAGGAAGGGCAGAATATATATTTGATACATTGGTGTTGTTTAGTCGTTTAGTCGTGTCCGACTCTTCGTGACCCCATGGACCAGAGCCTCCCGCAGTTTGGTCAGACTCATATTTGATACATAAATAATTATAAAACATAAGGCTCATCATTAACAGATCACAATTTACTTCTATAGATACCTGTTAAGAAGTTGACAGTGATCCATGCTGAAATACCTGGTTTAAAAAAAATTAAATTATGTGAATAGACACAAAGTGGTTTTCCACTCCTAGTAATCAATATAAATAATACATGAATGCATAAACTGGACATGTTTGCTCAGTTAGGGTCTCTCCAAACTGAACAAATGAGCAAGAGAATGGCAGAGAAGATTCATTAGTGTAAGCAAATGGAAGTGATGCATGCTGCGACAAATAGCTTATCTTCAGGGGAGAATGCATCCTATTATAGAGCCAAAATTGCAGCACTTGCCCACACGTGGGAGGAATCGGCAGATTCGGGTGGACCCTGAGGTTTAAAAAAGTACAAATCTTAAGAAAAAAACCTAAGGGGGACTTCTCAAAACAGACCTGTAAGAACTCAGTGGCAGGGAGTGCTGTCTGGCTGAATGGAAAAAAACTGACAACAAAGCTGGAGGAGGAATGGAAATTGCCTTGCCTTTGCTGGTCTTCGATTGCAAGTTCACTGAGACATGGACTTGCTGATTTGTTTGTTTTGCTCTATACTTGCCACATGGAGATACAGTGCTGTGTAACTATTTAGCAGCAGCAACAACTTCGCTGGGTTTCATAGAGGTTCAGATTTTATTGCTGAATTAAAAGTAATTTTATGAAACGGCTGAAAAGAAAATTTGCTTAATTGCGGACAAAAACAAGATCCCTACCTTCATCTGTTCCATCCATTACAGAGACACAGTCACTCCTTACAAGGAACGGAGATTCTTGAAAGATGTCCTTTACCTAAATTTGAAATAAGACTAAATTTTTTAGTGTTTTAAAAAAGCATCCTTCCACACCCACAAAAAAGCACGTACAGAATTTATAAACCATTTTCTGGTAGCAGCCCAGATGAAGATCACATTCTTATGGAGAAGTGGAGATTAACCATGCAAAACTGCTATGATAGGGTTTGGAAGCTTGTATTTGTAGACAAAGTAACACAGCATTTGCAGAGTAGTCAGAGGCGGCGTTACCGCATATATTTTTTTATGATGACTCCCTTCATTTCTTTCATGAATTCCTCACCAGAAAACCTAGACTAGCTTCTATTCACTTTTATTTTTGGTAAACTATGTTATCCTGGATTTTATCTTGATACTCTGGATTTTCTTCATTTAGCTATCATGTCACAGACACCCCCCTCCAAGGTTTAAAGAAGGTTGTTGCCAACTTTGCAAGTCTGCTGTTGTAATCCATCCTGCATGTTAGGCATTTATAGATATACCCTTTCCAAAGTGCATAATGAGGAAGCACAGTTCATCTATGTATTTTATATTTCAGTCTCCAGACTGTTAACTGCACCCTGTCAGATAACAACTCATTTATGATGCAGCCATTCTTTGAGACTGTGCTGTTCATTTTTATGCCTCAAAGTTTATTAACTAGTGGACAGAAGCATGGATGTTGGATTATTTTGGCGAGACCGATAGCATAGTGTATATAATATGTGCAGCTAACTTTGTTACAAAAAACAGCAGAAGCAAAGTACCTTATCCAGCAATTTCTGCGCCTTTTCTTTTGGCAGCAGTCTTAAGCCAGCTGTTGCTTTAAGGACCAAAGGAGTGGACTTCCACAATTCCAGAGGAACATCTTCTTTAGCAACTGTCAGTAGTTCATTTATTCCTTGAGCACTCTGGAGAGATAGATGGATAGATAGATAGATAGATAGATAGATAGATAGATAGATAGATTAATGTATTTCTATTTTAGCACTTAAAAAATGAAGACTTTGGTAGAGATACACACACACTAGTATTCATGTTTTGCTCATCACTTCCCATTTTCCAGTTCGAGATACATGAAGATCTTTTTTGCCAGCACTGTTCTGAGATCCTGCATCAGTCTTAGCCAAAATAAAGCAAGGGTGCAGAGCCTCTGGCCTGAGGGCTAAAGGTGCAGGGAAGTTATAGAGGCCTCTCCAGGGCACATCAGTCTGTGTTAAGTACTTTGGTTCCAGCTGTTTGACATGAGTAGTCCTGAGTGCCAAGGTCAGACTCTGTTCCTACCGCTCAGCAGTGACATTTTGAAGCTAAAAGAACCTCTAACTTATAACTTGGTCCTTTAGCACAACGTCACAACAGCCTTCACAGTGGAACTTCACAATGTTCTACAAACTGGTAGGACATGCCTTTCAAAGCTGCAAATCCATAAGACTTGGGCATCTTGTTGAAGTACCAAGTGTAGTGCTATTTAACAGAATGTACGCACGGTATTTCTGTAACCTAATGACTGGAAAAGTGTCAAACGGATAGTGCCTATATGTTTACACAGTAAGTGTCTGTGTGTTCAGTGGTGCTTACTCCCAGGAAAGTATGGATAGGATTGTAGCATAAATTGCTGAATTTTCACATTACAGAAAGTGAGAATCACAGACATATTCTCTTGACGAGTAAAGTTCAAATTACCTTATCAACACTGTCAGCATATGCAGAAAGTCCTGGCGTTAGTGCTCTGAATGTGGTATGGATTAATTTAGGAATTTCTGTTAAAGAAGTGCAAGAGAATTGAGTTAATTTACAATAAAAAAAATGTATACACTGAAGGCCAAGATAATGCCACTGTCCAGGGATTAATGTGAAACCCTGCTACACAATATGGTTAACATTAACGGCTCATATGAACACTGTAATTAGGCTGCAACATCTGAAGGCAATGTTCAAATTCAGCCTTTGAATTAGATCTCAGCCAAACTCCTCCATTCCCACAGATATCAGTGGCTCCAGGTTAGGTGTATAGAATAAAATTTAAGATAAAGAACTAGCTATTGGCTATGTTTCACTAGCAACACATCCCTTTCATCCTGAAGTAATAAAGCCTTGCAAACTATGTTGCCATAATACAGATAACACAACAGAACTGGTCTGAGGACCTATGTCTTCACACCTAAAACCTGCATAGCACTTACAGAGCCTCTTGTGCCTACTCACACATTTTATCTTAAGACTCTTACAAAATGCAGGCTCCTGGCTTTATCAGCAACCATTTTTTCTCTCTCCTTGCCCCCACTTTATCTAGCCTGTTGAAGAATTGTTGAGAACTCAAAAACTTGCATGCTGTCCTGCGACATTTCAGTTGCTCTAATAAAGGTACTGTCCCAATACAAATTTTGCAGTTTAACTGAAATATGTTAGCCTACCTTTTGGCTTTTGTGTGAATTTGAATATGTGTATTCGAGTCCCAGTGCTTCCAGCATCAAACATGATTCCATAAAGAACTTCCTGATCTGTTCTTGACGTTTCACTTTTGAGCTGGCTTTCCAAATCATTGATGGCAGCTTTTGTTTTAAAGTCCAAATGCCATTTTACATATACCGCATAAATAGCAGCACATGTAAAAACTGCAAAAGCGTAGAACGGTTTTGGTATCTTCATAGCGTCCGTTAATCTTTCTTGCTTCACTTAAAACTGGAGTTATGCATGATGCCTCTGCATTTAAAAACAAATAATTATACACTAAAGTAACAACAACATAAACTTAACAGACAAATACTGAGAAAGCTGATGTATGATGTGGCTACTTCCATCCACTGCTCTTTTTCAATATTTACTCAAAAATATATATCAAACTGAAACTGCTGGAAGTTCCTGCTCACTAAGAAAAAGTTACCAGAACGTATTTGTTAAATGCAAAGTATCCTGAAAGACTGCTTAACCTGAAAATATGTGGGAATCATCCATCCTAGCCTCGATACAGCACAAAATTTTGATATTTTCCTTGTGTCTTTAGTCTTGAAGAATCATTTGCCATATAAAAAGTTACAGGTGTGACATAAAGATGCCCACTGATTAAAAAGTGCCTTAATATTTAGAATTATGAAGATATCCCTAAAGATAGACCATTTAATTTTTTTAAACTACGAAGACTGGTCTTCAAAAACTTGTTTATGCTATAGAATTACACAAAATACTGATGAAAGAACAAGGTCATACTTTGCAATTAGACCGACATTATTAGACCAATAATTAATTTATTAGACGGGAAAGGGACAATTAAGATCTACACAGAAATGTCACCTATATTTAACTGTAAGAACTCTAGGGCTAGGAACCTATGAGCTAACTGAAAATGGAAATGCCTGAAACCTTATTTTTAAAAATAATACACTAAATTTTTTCAACACATTGGCTTGAAAGTGAGGGGGTGCAAGAGAAAATGGTAGAATACCAATATGAACACAAGTGTATGTGGTTAAGATAATGAAGCTAGCTTATTGAGACAGGTTATTACAAGTCTTTGAAAAGTCTTCTGTGCTGGCCAAACAGTATGTTAAAGGTTTTTTAAAAAATATTTATCAAAGCATCTTAAAAAATGATGTGGATACAAAGTTATACTGGCCCAAAACTCTGGGCCAGATTCAATTAACCTGTTATGCTGCTAATGGAAGCCAGCACAAAAACTCCCGCTAATGCAAAGGGACTTCCCCCCGACTCCTTCTGTGCCAAATATGCTCCAAAATGTCAGGAAAAACCCAGCATTGGGGGGGGGGGGAGGAAATGGGAGATTGCTACATCCAGCAAGCAGAAACACTTTTGCTGACAGAACAATTGCATTAGTACAATTTTGAAAACCATCCTTTGAATTTATGACCTTTTGTGTTTCACTACAACTTGAAACACTTCTCCTGCATCAACAATTAACCAACCACATTCAGAATAAAGGTTTCACAAACTGCCTCTTTCAGTTAGAATATGGTGGGTATATTATGAGGGTCATTACCTTCAGGTTTACAAGTTCCTTCCTCTGTTTACAAAAGGACTGTCTTGTTTATCTTTATACTTGTTCTCCACCTTGAAAGGAACCTGTGTGTTTTGCCTAAGGACGTTGTGTATTCTGGTACAGTTCATCTCCAAGAACACAGGCCTTTTCATGAAAGAGTAAAACATGGCTACTAGATTTAGATTTTTAGCCTGCACCATTTGAGGAGCCCAATTCAGTAATAAAGGGAGAACAACCCTCCTCCCAAACAGAGCAATTCAATTCTCTTTGAGAACTAGTTGTAAAACTAATTGTCAGGTGTGGTGTAAATTGTTTACTCAAGGCTATGGCAAAGTCAATTTAACAAGGACCGGGAAAGAAACTGGAAAATATGATTAAAAGTAATGTTTAACAGTCTATTAAGGTGACTTGAAGATTGTAGGGCCCCAAGAATTAAATCCTTGTCTGAAATGGAATCTGTTCTCTTGCCTTACAGAGGAATTAAGATAACCATCAACAGCAAGGACATGCAAATATGGAAGTTGCACATGCATACTTGCATCAAGGCTCTTAGTCTAACTTTATTTAAGTTACCACTGAACTGATGCTTGCATTTTCTGCACCTGTAATTGGAATGCAAAACCTATGATGCCTAAGACGCACGTTCTGTTGAAAAATGCTTCTCTTCTGCTCTCTGTGCTGCATTAACCAACAAAACACTGCAGACTGGAAAGCATTCTTAGGATGTAAAAATTGTCAGCATCGCCCTTGAGCCAGTACCACCAACTGGACTCATGCACTTCAGCCCCGACTGGGCTAGGCGAGCTGGGTAGCACTTCCAGAGACCACCTTCTGGACAGGAACAGGTCAAAGTGCTGTGGACTCACAGCTTAGAGTTGTGAGCACCGGATTCACTCCCACAAGAAGACAGTCGTCGCACAGCAGAGTCTAGCAGAGTATATAAACGACTTGGAGAGCAGCTCTGTAGAATAACTTCTTTATTCTATCTACAACTATTATACAACTATATACAGAGCTTAACGAGGTCTAAGCATAAATGAATGCTAAACTGCACTGAGTGTCTGCAGCTGCTGTTAGCAGCAACCTTATCTCTACACACAATCTGTAACACTCAGTCTCTCTCTCTCCAACACACTGACTGACTCGGTGCTGGAGTAGAATAAGTATAGAGAGCAGAACACTGCTCCTCCTCTCTGGAGAATCAGCAGAGATCTCAGGAGATTATTGGATATGGGAGGGGTGAAATCTCCTCAAAAATCCTGGCAAGTTAGAGTGGAACAAAATTAACAATTTAACTAATTATTTTAATTTAATATCAATTAAAAATAGACTGCTTAAAGTTGAATTCAAGCATGCTAAATCTTTCTTAAAAACTGAATTTAACAGCCCACTATTAAGTACCAATGGTAAGAGGTCCCTTTACCTTTATTAAGTACCAAGTAAAACATAGTCTTTCACTGCAAATGAATAACCATGGAGAAAACACGTTTTTGAGGTCAATATGCTAAATTAGCAGAGGGTCAAGGGTTATCTAGTCCAGCATCCTGTTCTCACAGCTGCCAACTAGGTACCTGTGGGAAATCTACAAGCCACTGATATTCAGAAGCATTACTATCTCTGACCACGGAGGCAGAACACAGCCACCATAGCTAGTAGCCATTGATAGCCTCCTCCTCCTCCATGAATTTGTCTAATTGTCTTTTAAAGCCATTCAAGTTGGTGGCAAACACTACATCCTGTGGGAGTGAATTCTGTAATTTAGCAACACACGCGTGAAGTACTTTCTTTCGTCTGTCCACGCGAGTCCTGGTGTTAGGAGAGGCAGAGAAACCCACTTTCTTCTCCTATCGCGCTGCCTCTTACTCGCCTTCTCTCTGAATTAACAAGCCGCAAATGCTGCGACCTTTCCTTTTGCTGCCTGCAAGAAACCCACCCACTGAAAGCCACCTCAAGCAAGGGGTCACCGCCACATCTTGTGGCAGGGAGTTCCACAGTGGAGCAGCTTCCTAGCAACAAGCTGCACCTGCCAGAACATCCTCCTCATCCCACCGACCAACCCCGCCCTCCTTCACAACCAGTTACTTTTTTAAAAAAGGGGGCTCGGGAGGAGTCCTCTCTCCTCCTGACCCCTTAACCCCCCCACCGAATTTAGCGCCCTCCGAGAGAGTATGCGACGCGGCTCCATGAGGACTAGCCTATTGCAAAGTACGTGCCGGCAGCCGTCGCCGGCTTTCTCTCAGCCTTCTCGCAAGATGCATTATGGGAGGGGTCGCTGCGCCCCCTCCGCCAGCCTGCACGGACTGGAAGCCCCTTCCCCGGGCTCGCCTCAGTCGGAGGAAGGGTGGGAGACGCGCCCGACTCACCTCACGCTGGCGGCTCAGCCGTTCGGAAGCCCCTTCGGCTCCCCGGCCGCTCTCGCTAACTGAGGCCTCCATTTCCCATCCTGCCCTCGCACTCGACGGTTTGGCGCGAGGGGAGCTTAGTGGGCGGGGCAGGCCGGAGGGAGCCACGCATGCGCGCGCTTATAACTGCGTCGTGTCCTTCGCCTCCTCAGTCGGCTTTGGGGCGCGAGAGGGGGAGGTCCTGTCGTCTCGCGCCTCCCGGTGCTATCGCGAGGTGACGGAGCTGCCTTCAGGGACGGGCAGGGCAGACGGGTGTCCGCCCGCCAACAAGCGAGTGCCTGTAGTGTAGTAGGATCTGGAAGTCACCCCGTAGGGAGCGAGCTTTTGGGTCTCACAGAACTCCTCCTCAGGCGGTGGAGGATGACACGAGGATATTGATTATTAAGTGGGGAGCGAAGAACACATTGCTGGAAATCGGCTCGGAATCAGTCGGCTAGCCTTTCCCCCAGCGAAAGCTCTGGCGCCTGCTTCCTCTGTTGTTCTTTAGTCGTTTAGTCGTGTCCGACTCTTCATGACCCCATGGACCAGAGCACGCCAGGCACTCCTGTCTTCCACTGCCTCCCGCAGTTTGGTCAAACTCATGCTGGTAGCTTCGAGAACACTGTCCAACCATCTCATCCTCTGTTGTCCCCTTCTCCTTGTGCCCTCCATCTTTCCCAGCATCAGAGTCTTTCCCAGGGAGTCTTCTCTTCTCACGAGGTGGCCAAAGTATTGGAGCCTCAGCTTCAGGATCTGTCCTTCCAGTGAGCACTCAGGGCTGATTTCCTTCAGAATGGAGAGGTTTGATCTTGCAGTCCACGGGACTCTCAAGAGTCTCCTCCAGCACCATACAGTGGTACCTCGGGTTATATACGCTTCAGGTTACAGACTCCGCTAACCCAGAAATAGTGCTTCAGGTTAAGAACTTTGCTTCAGGATGAGAACAGAAATCGTTCTCCGGCAGCAGCAGGAGGCCCCATTAGCTAAAGTGGTGCTTCAGGTTAAGAACAGTTTCAGGTTAAGAACGGACCTCCAGAACGAATTAAGTACGTAACCCAAGGTACCACCGTAATTCAAAAGCATCAATTCTTCAGCAATCAGCCTTTATGGTCCAGCTCTCACTTCCATACATCACTACTGGGAAAACCATAGCTTTAACTATACGGATCTGCTTCCTTTACCATGCAGTTAAATATTTATTGCTCACATAACGCTGTTTGCAGTGTCCTATGGCTGTCTATTGAAAGAAACATAAACCTGAAGTTCCTGGCAAGGTTGAAAGAAATCACCGATTTTTCAGACGTTTCAAGAGTGCTATTTAAAAAGTGTTTTTCATATTACAGATAACGTTTCCTGCAGTGGGCTTCATTGGGAGGAAGGGCAGGATAAACACTGAATAAAACTAAAAAGCCAGCAAGTATGTTTCCTGCTTAAAATAAGAATTGGAGGTGCAATTACTCCTTGAAAGGTACTGGAATTACACTTGATGTTAGCTTTCTCGAGTAAGCTTGGTTAGGCTCTGATTGAAAGAGTGTTAATGTTCTGCACATTCGATGTAGAAACAGTCGTTTATGTGAGCAGAAAGCTCCAAGTGGGGAAGGGGATTTTGCAATGCACCTAAATCAGGAATCTGAAGAAAGTGACAAGTTTCTCTTCTACCACATGGGCAGTTGCCACAAATGGAGAAGCAATTATGTAGAAGCTTCTGCTTAAGTTGGCAAATGTCTATGTGCCCTCAGCATCAGCTTTTGCCATATCTAAAAAATTAATACATCTTTTAATACAAAATCTTCATTTTCTAACAGGCTATTGTCAAAAGAGCTCTAGAGGTAGAAATCTCTGAAAGCATCTTTGTCAGGTTTGCCTCATTGTAGTAGCTTCTGCTTCATTGACTATGCAAAAGCCTTTGACTGTGTCGACCACAGCAAACTATGACAAGTTCTTAAAGAAATGGGAGTGCCTGATCACCTCATCTGTCTCCTGAGAAATCTCTATGTGGGACAAGAAGCTGCAGTTAGAACTGGATATGGAACAACTGATTGGTTCAAAATTGGGAAAGGAGTAGGACAAGGCTGTATATTGTCTCCCTGCTTATTTAACTTATATGCAGAATTCATCATGTGAAAGGCTGGGCTGGATGAATCCTAAGCCGGAATTAAGATTGCCAGAAGAAATATCAACAACCTCAGATATGCAGATGACACAACCTTGATGGCAGAAAGTGAGGAGGAATTAAAGAACCTTTTAGTGAGGGTGAAAGAGGAGAGCGCAAAATATGGTCTGAAAAAACAAAGATCATGGCCACTGGGCCCATCACCTCCTGGCAAATAGAAGGGGAAGAAATGGAGGCAGTGAGAGATTTTACTTTCTTGGGCTCCATGATCACTGCAGATGGTGACAGGAGCCACAAAATTAAAAGACACCTGCTTCTTGGGAGAAAAGCGATGACAAACCTAGACAGCATCTTAAAAAGCAGAGACATCACCTTGCCAACAAAGGTCCGTATAGTTAAAGCTGTGGTTTTCCCAGTAGTAATGTATGGAAGTGAGAGCTGTACCATAAAGAAGGCTGATTGCCGAAGAATTGATGCTTTCGAATTACGGTGCTGGAGGAGACTCTTGAGAGTCCCATGGACTACAAGAAGATCAAACCTCTCCATTCTGAAGGAAATCAGCCCTGAGTGCTCACTGGAAGGACAGATCCTGAAGCTGAGGCTCCAATACTTTGGCCACCTCATAAGAAGAGAAGACTCCCTGGAAAAGACCCTGATGCTGGGAAAGATGGAGGGCACAAGGAAAAGGGAACGACAGAGGACGAGATGGTTGGACAGTGTTCTCGAAGCTACCAGCATGAGTTTGACTAAACTGCGGGAGGCAGTGGAAGACAGGAGTGCCTGGCGTGCTCTGGTCCATGGGGTCACGAAGAGTCCGACACGACTAAACAACAAGTACAGTACAGTATCTGATATTGCCTGTGGTATTATGACATCTAGTGGCTATAACTGGAAATAACCACTAGAAAATTTGCCAGTGAGAAGATAAGATCCCGGCTGGATCACACCAAAAGAGATCTAGTCCAGCAGCCTCTTTCCATATTAGGCAACCAGTACTCTTCCCAAGTGTGATCCCCAGCTACTGGTGTACTAAGGCACTCCATCTTTAATTTGGAGCTATCATGCCTAGTAATTTCATTGATACTTTCATTGGCCTCTTGTGTCAAGAGACAATGGAGTGTGCCTCTGGGGGTGAAGTTAGGCATTAGCAGCACTAAAGTGACCTCCCCGGGGTACAGGCCTGGGCAGTGTAGTGTGTATGGACGTCCTGGACTGCCCAGATGCCAAGACCCCCTCTTGACCTCACTGATGTGGTCCAAAGGCAAGCTGAGCAAATGTGTGTAATCCTTTTTCAAAGCTATCCAAGTTTGTTGCCTTCACTACATGTTGTGGGACTTAATTCAAGAGTTTTAACTATGCATTGTGTAAATAAACAGTTTATTTTGTCTGTTGAATGGTTCTGTGATCTAATATGAGAGATGCAGAGAATTTTCTCTCATCCACTTTCTCAACACAATGGTAACTGTAAACATTTATGTCAGTTCCCCGCTTACTTGCCTTTTTTCTAAAGTAAAAAGTTCCAGATGTTGTAACCTTTCCCCATACCCCACTCTCTTGGTCCTTTTGGTTGAACCTATTCTGGTATTCCAAATGTGGCAACACCATAGATTTGTATAACACCTTCATGATATTGGCAGTTTTATTTTCGATCTGTTACCTTATGATGCCTAAGAGAGATTTTGCCCTGCCATACATTGGGTTGACATTTTCACTGAGCTATCCACTACAACCCCAAGGGCTCATTTATGCTTCTTTGGCTACATGTCTCATCCTTACACATTCTAAATGCAGAAAATTATTGTTCAGTCACAGGAAAACAAGCCCCTTCTTGTATAGTGGAATTATGTAGGGGTGCATATGGGTAGAGAAATTCAAGATACAGAACTATGTGGTTTTGGAATTCCTAACTAAACACCAATTTTGTTGGTTTTGTGACTTGGACCATCTGAGCTTCAGTGGAACTTCCTACCAAGTCATTGTGCACGGGTCATTCTTAACTTGAAATCATGAACTGTGATGTCAAAGTGCTAATTGTTCTATTCTTTAAGGTTCTCCAACCAATAAAACAGTTTTTAACCAACAGGGGGCAACATTTTGCTACGCAAACTTGCATTTCGACTCCTGCTTGTTATTAAGTGCATAGGCTGAGTCCTTTTATTTGGAACAGAATTATCTTCACATTTGCGCGTGCGAACCAAGCTGCTAGTGCTTTCAGACTGCCTTTCATAGTGCAGGTTTGGGAAGGTCTGTAGCTCAGTGGAGAACACAGGTATCAGGTTAAGTTCTTAACATTCCCAATTAAACTTCAAATGAAAGTTACACCTGCTGAGATTATCTCTTAAAATTACTATTAAAAATGCAGGAGTCCTGTTTTTTTTTGCATCTGGACACCCTATTTTTTATTTATTTACAAAAATATAAATGTATATATTGCCCACTCAGGAACCACCTCCCCACAGAGCCTTCATCTTCACAGGCTCTAGCCTAAGTTTATTGACCCTCATCCAGTCCACCACTGCATTCAGGCATTGGTCCAGAACTTGCACAGCCACATTCAGATATTATGAAGAAACCAAGCAGCATGTCATCCGCATATTGATAACACTCTGCTCCTAAACCCATAACAGCCATTCCCATCCGCTTCATGTAGAGATGTTAAATAGCATCAGGGACAAATTGTGGGTGGGGGGAATCATTGGGACGTTTGTGTGTAAGAGAAAGAGCTCAATACTCCCTGCCCCTTCAGCCCATTTACACTGCAGGGTTGCCATATTTTGAAGAGCAGAAAAGAGGACACATTTGCTGACTTCTACTTCTAACTTTGGATCTTTATGATGACTCAGTTGACATACCCATGAAAAAGAGGATGTATGGCAACCCTAATTTACAGTTATGGTTGCTCTGCTGCTGCTGCTGCTTTAGGGATGGGGGAGACTGAAATAAAGGGAACGCTATTTGGATGAAAAAGGCTTGCGATAGAATTGATTGCTAAAGAGGAGAGAGAGAGAGACCATAGAGACAGAAATGGCTAGAGCAATCTATGCAGGCCATAGTCACTCAGAATAGGAGTGTGATAGACCATCTACACTTGGGGAACTTGGCACCTATTCCACTGAATTAAAAGTCAGGTTTTCTGAGCTTGCTAAATAGGGAAAACATGAGGAGTGTGTATGTTTTCTTCATAACATCATGCAAGTGGCCTGTAAAAAGCAAGTGAACACAGTGTGGCTATTTAATATTAAATGTGTGAAAGCAGCTGTTGTATTTTTTGCCTTTTGAGTATTACAAGGTGAATGGTGGGCATGATTCAGCACTTTCAAGTCTCATGAGTTTCAAACGGAGACTGAAACATGTAGATTTGGCAACAGCAATACATCCATGTGGAATCAGTGACACTCACTACTGAGTAAACATTTAAAGGAGTAAATTGAAGTCAGTTTGGCTTTTTGTAACAGGCAACCAAATCCCATGCACATTTACACAGAAATCAGTTCAGTGAAGCAAGTAGAGATTGGTGGTACTCTGCTGCAGTCCTATGAACACTTTAGGAATGAGTTCTTTTGAACTCAGAAGAGCTTACGTTTGAATAAGCATGTGATCAGAGTGCAAAATGTGTAAAGCAGGCTGGCAAAACATAAATAGACTGACATCAGGATTAAGGCTGAGCAGGCCTCCCCTCCCTTAAAAAGCAAGCTGGATCAAAGCCCCTAAGCAGCAGAATAGAGTGTTATGGTGTTTGTCCAGCAAAACCTTCAGCTTCTTAGCTAGCCTTTGCCTCTTTAACTTTTAACACGCTTCTCCAATTAAGCTCTGGCCCTCAATTAATCATTAAGATGACAGAACTGAAGAGTCAGGCACAGCTGCTGCAATTTGATTTATCCACCAAGCAGACCTGTTGATGAGGGGAGAAACATTGGCTTTAATTTAGAGTGAATTGGGTCTGAGGATTTGGTCGGTTGTTGTTGTGATGAACTGGAACCTCGTCTTTTCCAGCTTTGACAGCGGGAAGATCTTGATGTGATTTGTGTGGGCTCTTCCAAGGCTTGACGTTTTTCTCTGAACAAGGCTATAGTCATTATATTGGACGTGCCAATACTAATAATTTAGGCTCCCTCTCTTTCAGTTCTTCTTTAAAAGATAGTATCTTTTGCTTTCAAAGATAAAAGAAATAATAGGCATACAGCATTCTGGTCTTTCATTCACCAAGAAATAACAAATGCAAGGGCTAACAAGACTTTATATTTTCAACCTGTTAAATAATAATAATAACAAATAATTGTTGTTGTTTAGTCGTTTAGTTGTGTCCAACTATTTGTGACCCCATGGACCAGAGCATGCCAGGCACTCCTGTCTTCCACTGCCTCCCACAGTTTGGTCAACAAATAATTAGATATTAAGAAAATTTAAAATGCCAAAACCCTTATCCACCAAGGCGAGGCATATGCGTTTATTGACCAGAACACTGGTATCCACAAAAAACTTTTTTTTTTTACTGCAATAAACCAGTGATAGCTCAATTTAGTTGCTGTATGGAAATTGGAAAGTGATAATCTCAGAAGCAAGAGCGTTACAGTGCAGATAGCTTTTGGTTTGGGAAGAGCTCCTTTGATCCTCCCAAAGAGCAACAGTTGTCAAGAAAAGCCTGATCAAATGTAAACTCTCCCTCTCATATTCCCCAAGGATGAAGCCACACTAGGTAATAGTAAATAGGTAGAGTTGGATTGTCCGAAAAAGACCAAGCTAGGCTGGAGACTGCCTCTAGCTAACCTATTGCTGACCCATCTCCCATGAAAAGCATTCCCATTGCTAGAATGCTCCCACGAGTAGCTTGGGTTTGAAATTTACCAAACCAAAGTGATATGCCCCTCCAGCTCTCTATTCATTACTTCAATTAACAATCAGTCGCCTGAAAAATGCCCCAATCTGTTTCACGGGGAGGTGCGTGGAAAATCTATGAGCCAAGCCAATTAGCATCCCGTTTGTGGCTCTCTGGGGAATTTAATTGGAGCTACTTGGTTGATCGAAGGCCCAATAACATTTTCATTTTGTTAGGGAGAATGCAAGGTTTGTTAAATGAGCAGATTCCCTTAAGGCCCATCTGCGGATCGGCATTTCCAGGCCAGAAGGGGCAATAAGGCAAGCGTGCTTTTTTTGCATACACATGGCTTCTGTATTCCCGGGACCAGGCTACAGCAGCTGGACACAAACAGAACAAGCCTTTGCCACCCGGGGTGGGCGTTACAGCTTCTCCACTAAATTGTTGCACACATGAGCAGGCCCATTGTCTCCTTTTAAAAGGGCATTTCAACTGCCCATTACCAGGCAGCCGCCAGACAACAAAAAGGATGCAGCCTCTGTGTGGACAACCTGTCTGCTGAACATATTGTTAGGGGGCAATTAATTTGCAAATTGCCTGTTTGTAAATCCAAGCCTGAATCAGTTACCTTCCTCTCCCCAAAGCGTGCTTTCATTTTCAATTACGATTGTTGTTGTTTCTCTCCTCCCATCATAAAAGGAAGTCCCATGAATAAGTAGGGTAATCTGATGAGGAGCACTGAACAAAAAGAGTAATTGTTTCTGCCTTGACAAGTGGAAGAAGAAACAGCTTTAAGCAGAGCTTTTTTCTGGGGGGACGCAGGGGTACGCGTACCCCTAAACATTTTGTGAATCTCTGTACTTTTGTCCATTTACTATATTTATTTCCCCTGATTTGAAATATAAAATGGTGATTTTCTTGGGTCAAAATGAGAGTACCCATAAACATTTTTTTAAAGGAAAAAAAGCACTGGCTTTAAGGGGGGGAAATGGAAGGGGGAACTATATACATAACACTTTCTGCTTGTATCTTAGGCTGGAGTCGGAGAATAATTTTTGAAGTGATTTGAAGATGGTATGATTCACCCACCATTCCTCTTGTATTAATATATTTTCCTTTGACTGGCTATTGTTTCTAGTCACGTACCGGTAAGTTTTGCAGGTTTTTGAAGTGCTGAAAAGAATTTGCAAACAAGCAATATAATGGAGGAGTGTTCAAGCCATGTGGGATGATGCTTCCTCACACAACATTTAATGCTGAAAAAAATTGTCTCCTGCTTGAATATATTGAAGGACAATGCTCTGCTTTGCCTGTAATGGAAAACAAAGGTTTCTGCCTTTGTGAATGAACTGCAGCAAACTCTTTCTTCACCTTCTATCAGAGGAGCAGATTAGAAGCTTGTGAGTTTAAACGAATATCAGTTCACTGTGACAACTAAGCTTGGGAAACTGTGGTTTCTTTAAACCCTAGTTAGTGGGGATAAACCTGATCAAACTGTGGTTTCAGATCCTAGTTTGTTCACTAACTAGTGGTGAAAAACACACATTCCCTTTAGAACAGATACCATGGGAGCTGTGGTTTGTTGAAAATTGGAAGTGGGAGCTTCTGATTCCCTTCCTTGACAAGGGAAGATGTTACATTTCCTGTGTGTGTGTGTGTGTGTGTGTGTGTGTATAATGCATATACGTATATGACACACACATATTACAGATATGCATTGATGCAAATCTATTTGCGTTGTAGAAAACAATGGCAGTCTGTGGGTAGTTATTATTATTGTTCTTTCCTGTTGAGCGACACAAGAAACCTCTCTCTAAATGAAAAGGTGCACACCCAGAAATGGAACACATGAGTACAAAAAAAGACAGGTTTGCAAACACATGCTCATATGTTATTGGGTGCAGCTGCCTGCTGAGTGTATACACTTGGTGGCAAAACCCAGATTGGCCTCCCCGTAATGTATTTGTTGTTGTTTAGTCGTTTAGTCTTGTCCGACTCTTCGTGAACCCATGGACCAGAGCACGCCAGGCACTCCTGTCTTCCACTGCCTCCCGCAGTTTGGTCAAACTCATGCTGGTAGCTTCGAGAACACTGTCCAACCACCTCGTCCTCTGTCGTCCCCTTCTCCTTGTGCCCTCCATCTTTCCCAACATCAGGGTCTTTTCCAGGGAGTCTTCTCTTCTCATGAGGTGGCCAAAGTATGAATACCCCTAATTTGTAGAATGGATGGTTGTTGGTAGTGTTTAATTTCTTCAAATTGGGTTGTGGCACAATTTTTTGAGAGGACTTGCTACTGCCCTGTTAGTGAAATGTGGAAAACAACATCAGCTGACCAAAGAAGCAATTAACTTATTGCTGTTTGTTCATGCTGTAGCCTTGTGCCATATTGCACCCTTTCCCTTCCCAAACTTGTCAGTTCCAGATCAGCTTTGTGTCTTTATTCTGTGCCATTAACACTTTGGCAATAGAAAAAGTGGTATATTTATCATGGCAAATTCGCTAGGATTATCGTTTTGCTGTTTGCGCTATGCTAGGCTGCTGGGGGTGAATGGGATTGAAACTGTTATTATGCCTTTAAGACAAAAGAGAGGATTGGGTTATTCAAAATTGATTAGGAAAAAAATGCTTTCAATGTGATTTATTTACAATAAAAAGTTAATAATGTCAAAGCGAAATAATAACATTGTTTCTTTATCTGGGTCTTCCAAGTCAAGCACTGCTGGGGATCAGGTATTTGGCTGGTGTAAAGGTTTCTCCTGATGTAAATCAAAGCAACTCTGTTTCATATGATAGTTTTATGCTGAAGATAAAGCCATGTGATTCCTTGCAAACCATCACCTTGCTATCAGAATCATGGGAAATCATATAACAGGATTTGATGAAAGCCAATCATATTAAAGAGCAAATAAGGTAGGTTAGGGACATGTGAGAGGGAGAGAGAGACTATTTAATTTGTCATCTTATGAACGTTTTAATATCTGAAAAGCTACCAATTTGTCAAGTCAGTTCGAAATTCAGTACAGAGCTGCTAATCTTTTTATGATTATCTACATTTTTTATTACTGATATTATTTCTATTTACTACAGAAAATCAGGAGGCATACACCTGGCCTAGCAATACTCTTGGCCTAATCTTCTTTAAAGCTCTGTAGGGCATTACCAGATATAATCTAACCCTCCCAGGTTAATGTCAATGCCCTTATGGGCATAAACTCTTCTCCAAGAGAATTAGGTATTTTCCTTATTATGACTGCAATACCTTTTCAGAGAATGTCACAAAAGAAGTTTCCATGAAAACTGGATTGGTTTCTAGCAGAATGATGCTGTTTTTCTTGAGAAAGGGAAAAGTGCATGGGAAGAGTAAACACCCCTGTTTACTTTACTGCCCCCCTAAATAAAAAAACTGGCCAGAATAACGGGTGATAGTCATATTGATTATCAAACCAGAAAACAGTGGTACCCAGCAACTTCTTTGACTGCAAGATTTGGGAGTGGGTTGGTATTCTGACCATAGCTGTCAACTTACAGATTTGAAAATAAGGGATCAGCAGCCAAAATAAGGGATCAACAATTACTTTGATAAAATACATACTCTGTTGCGTGCAAATGGCTTTAGATACCTATTAGGTCCATAAATTACCATATAGCATATATTCAACACAAAAAAGCAACAATTTGTTGTTGACAAAGGACAGCTGGACATAGAAAGGGCCCCATTACCTTCAGTAGCATATTTAAGGGACACCATCAATAAGGGACAGCAGCGGGACATGGCGCTGGGATAAGGGACTGTCCCGCCAAATAAGGGACGCTTGACAGCTATGATTCTGACTCCTGTCAATTTAGCTAGAGACTGGGATGCAGAGGCATTATTTAAGGAGGACAGGAGAAGTATTTCCCACTACATTTCAGACTCCATGTGATTATTACTTAGGAGCATGTGTCTGTCTGGCCCACCTTTAGTTCTACAGAATAATAATTTTCCTAAGTAATTAAACTGACATATGTTTTAGATATGTATGCCAACAGCACCACCATCTCTTTACTTTATAAAAAGGGGGTGAATGGATTTGCTATTCAAGAAAAAACTCAGCGGTGTTCAATACTAGTCCTACTCAAAGTAGAATTTAGTTGGGGACAACCCTGGTTGCAGCCCTAGAAATTGCTTCTATTTTAAAAACAAGTTACTGACTTATGAAGGTTATATATATATACAGCTGGGTTTCTGTATACAGCTGGGTTTCTGTAGTGTAGTGGTTATCACGTTCACCTCACATGCGAAAGGTCCCTGGTTTGAAACCAGGCAGAAGCAGCCTTACATACACTTTCCTGCCAACCTAGCAGTTTGAAAGCACGTCAAAGTGCAAGTAGATAAATAGGTACTTTTCCAGCGGGAAGGTAAACGGCGTTTCCGTGCGCTGCTCTGGTTCGCCAGAAGTGGCTTAGTCATGCTGGCCACATGACCTGGAAGCTGTACGCCGGCTACCTCGGCCAATAAAGCAAGATGAGCGCCGCAACCCCAGAGTCGTCCGCGACTGGATCTAATGGTCAGGGGTCCCTTTACCTTTACTTTATATATATATAATTGTTGCAAACCGCTTTGATTTCTTTAAAAAATGTAATTGCAGTATACAAGTATGGAAAATAAATGAATAAATGACTCATGAAGACACTCCCTTGCTGAGTCGTGCAGACTTGGTTCCTGCTGGACAGCTCCCCACCTGGTCTATGCCTCTGTCCCTCTGTTCTCATTTTGTGTTTTTTATGTTGTGAACCGCCCTGTGATCTCCAAATGATGGGCGACATACAAATTTCTTTCTTTCTTTCTTTCTTTCTTTCTTTCTTTCTTTCTTTCTTTCTTTCATAGTACCTGCTGCCATGTGTCATATCATGATGGACATCTCTCCAGTTAATTCACATCTCTTTAAATTCTCGCTTCTTAGGAGTATCCACTTCTGTTTTTTTAAGTACCGTATATTCTCCTCCTGTGTGTGCCTTCACTCATGTTACCAGAATGGCAGAGTTGAGCATCACCCTTAGGGGAAGACATAGTATAGGTGCCTAAGATACACCTCAGGCTTAGCTTCCTCTGGGCTTCACAACTGAACTAGAAATAGGTACATATACAACTGCCTCGGTGGCTCAGCCATCAGTTTTGGCCCTTCTTTCTGTGCCGCAAGTGGTCTGCCTTCATTTTTTAATTTATAGAAGTACTGCCTGAACATTTCCCCCTTCACTCATTCCCCTTTTCACTGAAAATTTGATTTATTTATTTTTAAAGGTACAAAACTACTATTTGGCCTTTTTTTTAAGAGCAGGGCAGCCAGCTAGCCAGTGTTCTGTACAACAGTTTTCTGGTTTCAGACATCCAGAATCCTTCCCTAACCCCACAACCCGCAAGTTAAAGTTTGCTTGGATTGATTTACTTATCCAGAGCAATCCCCCAAAATGAAATGTTTGTCTTCACCCTTAGATTGCTTTCTGTTTGGAAGAGCACTCGATCTTCTGCTGCAAGCTGCAAGCACCCTATCGCCCTCTAACTTTTGAAAGTGTGCTGCTGCCCTTTTCAAAACATCCCTCCCTCTCTTCTCCAAAGGGTTAAGCACTTTATTTAGATGGGTTTGTTGGTTACGTTATAGTGCTTTGCTTGTTCTGAGAATTAATGAAAGATAAGCTAAAAGTTCATTTATAAGAGTATTAAAGGATAATTATGATGGAGTAAATGCAGAGGGTCAAAAAGCATTATGATGAACAGCTACATAACATACCGCTTGGGAAACTGGCTAAAACATAACCAGTAATAATTCTAAATACCCACCTTTGGATTCCATCAGATGGGGCGTTCTTCCATTTTATATTTTATTTTTATCATTAAACTCTTCCTTTGCTTCCTCCCCCCCCCCCAATTTTAATTTAAAGTGAGCTATTTGGAATTTTCTCTTCATCTGCCCATCATGATAACTCAGCCTCTGCGACTTAAATTAAAGTTGAAGGCAGGATAGCGAATATGTGACCTTTTAATATCAACAAAATAATAAAAAAGATTTGGGTAGGAAATCTGTTTCAATCAGATTAGAAGAAAAGTGGGTAAAGCTGATTACAAGCCCACTAAACACAGCATTTGGGCAGAGTGTTTGTTCAGGAACAATAGTGTTAATTCCACTCTAACAAGAATTATCAGGAAAATCAATAATTAATGGAAACCTGTTATTAACTTGTAAATTTAGGTGTAGGGAAAGTGAAGGGAAAAAATGGACTGCCCTGTTTTAGCGTGACCTATTAGATGGATAAACTCCAAACAGCATTGTAGGCGAGGAGGAGGGGCAGCGAGATGCTGGACCCCTTCAGGCTGTTGTAGACCCTTTCCCTGAATATTCAGCTTTCATTTTTTAAGAGAAAGATAAGTCTCTAGGCCTTTTACTCATGGGGATGTATGGAAAGATATATAGGCTCTGTATTCAAGCCAATTGACTAAGTGAAAAAGCCACTGTACTAGGTTGGCTGACAAACACTAAAAAAAACCCCAACCTATTTTAAAATGTGTATGTGTGTGTGTAATTTTAAAAGTCGCACAAATTGTCTGAAAATGGATTTAACTTCAGGTAGGCTTTTTGGGGTGGGACAGGGCTTGCTGTCAATAAGCCAAAATTTATTTCCGGCCACCCTCTTACAGCTGCTCTTGAAACTTCTCAGTTCTTCATATTTGCTAATGAGGGATGGAAGAACATGCAAGTTATGCCTGGCTTCTTTTGCAAATACAGTGGTACCTCGGGTTAAGTACTTAATTCGTTCCGGAGGTCCGTTCTTAACCTGTAACTGTTCTTAACCTGAAGCACCACTTTAGCTAATGGGGCCTCCTGCTGCCGCCGCGCCACCGGAGCACAATTTCTGTTCTCATCCTGAAGCAAAGTTCTTAACCTGAAGCACTATTTCTGGGTTAGCGGAGTCTGTAACCTGAAGCATATGTAACCCGAGGTACCGCTGTACACAGTTAAAAATGTGGAACTGGCATGCTTACAGAGGCCACATAATATTCATTCTGCTCTTCTAAGAAACCCATATTTTAATCCACCCTTTGGAACTCCCTGCTCTTGACATCAGACAAGCACCTCCTCTGCATACTTATTGGCGTATTTTTGTCCAGACAAGGCTATCCAGACAGGCAGAAGATGATACATGTTTTAATCTGTTTTTAGCTTAGCTGCAAAGTTTTACTTTTGAATATTTTAAACGCCTGTTTTTAACTTTGTTCAATTTTTGGAGTGTCTCAATTCCCAGTACTTTTAATACAACACATTCTCATTGGATGCTTGATCATGAAAGAACGGTCAAGCATCCAATGATAATAGACGCTTTTCCTTTTCTGAATGTAGGCTCAGCTCCAGATTTGATGGGCCTTTGGCTAAGTTTCCTCTGGTGGGTCCCCTCTTAGACTGCTGGGTCTTCATCCGCAGGCTCCACTGGCAGTGGCAGGTAGCTGTTTAAATACCCAAGATTGCTCCAAAGCAATGCTATGTTGGGGAATATTTTGGGAAACCCTCACACCTAATCTCTGTAAGTCAATGGTTAGAGCCTAGGACAGGCATCAGCACCAGAAGGGCCAACCAGGATACGGGGACCTGGCAGCTGCCCAAGGGTGCTTGGTGCTGGTATCTGAACGAATGTGTGCAATTTGGGGAGCCTTATTGGAAAACATGCAGGGAAAAGTGCTGCAAATCAGAAGGTCACTGGCTCACTTCTCATCTTGGCCACTGGCTAATTTCAGACATTGGCCACTGGCTAATTTCAGACATTCTCTAAAGGCCAGATTGTACAGTACCATAAATGCATCACCTGCTGCTACCCTACATCATCTCATGGCTCCTGGAAGTGTTTTAAATTGGAAGAGGATCACAATATCATGTCATCATGCTGAGCGTTTCCTTGTCCCAGCTCTGCTAGTCTGGCTGCCACTTGAGGCAGGGAGGGAAATAAATCTGACCAGGACCCGGTGATTATTGGCTTGCGGTAACACAAGAGGCAGACTTTTTCATCGGCAGCACAGGTGTTATGGAATGCACTCCCTGCTGAAATACAAGACATCACATCTGTGTTGACGTTCTTCCAGCTTTTGAAGACACACCTCTTTGCCCAGGCAATCCCTTGATTGCTCAATCTCTCCTTTTTTGAAATTGCTGCATTGTTTTAATGGGATTGCATTACTGCATATTTTAATTATTGAAATTTACATTTTACTCTTTGTATGACTTTTTAAATATTTTGCAGTGTATACATTAATAAATAATAACAATGCTGAGTGTGGTGGTGTCACATTGTGCTCCTGCTTTCACTAAACTTTGCTGGGAAACGTGGGAAGAAAAAATGAGCCATAAGCAGCCTTGTTTCGCTCTTAGAATGAATATGGCAATACAGTGGTACCTCAGGTTAAGTACTTAATTCGTTCTGGAGGTCCTTTCTTAACCTGAAACTGTTCTTAACCTGAAGCACCACTTTAGCTAATGGGGCCTCCTGCTGCCGCCATGCCGCCGGAGCACAATTTCTGTTCTCACCTTAAAGCAAAGTTCTTAACCCGAAGCACTATTTCTGGGCTAGCAGAGTCTGTAACCTGAAGGGTATGTAACCCGAGGCATATGTAACCCGAGGTACCAGTGTAGAGGGGGAGTAAGATTGGCCTACCTATTGTAAAGATTACTAAGAGGCAAACAGATCACTTTGAACACTCATCATGTGCTATATATAAATATTATTTCACTTTGCTGTAGTGCCAAGGAAAGTTGGACTAGAACTGAAGAGATTTAGGGTGGTGTTATTCTAAGAAGTCCAGGAAGTGTGATGGTGGGACGTCTTTGCTTCAGAGGGATGGGGGACCCCTTATTACAGATTTAGGGGGACAGAGAGTGGCAAGCGGAAATTCTTGCTCGATGAAATAATTAGTGCCAAGTAGGATTCCACCCCAAGGCTCACATGGCCACTCAGCCGACTGCGAAAATAAAAACGAGAGGAGCTTCCTGAAGGAAAGGTGAAATGAAAATGAAATAGAAGAACCATGAGTATTGAGACTGTTCTGTATAAATAGCTATGAAAAATTCTTCAGGAGAATGACAGAAGCGATTGTGCTCTGGGCTAGCCTAGTAATGCTAAACACCACATGTAATGCTCAATGCTGTAAAGCAAGGAAGACTTAATGTTCGGGGAGGAGGGGGGTAGGCGAGCCCTTTTGACAATCTGTCCTGTCTTCTGACATGGTTAAGTGCCCTCGTAACAGGTTTCTTTCTTTTTTGTTGTGGGAGTTAAAGTGGCATGTGTAAAAGCATGTGAACTGATCCTGGCTTCACCAGCTTCCCCTCCCCACGTTGGCCCCTTTTGATAAAAACAGCCTCATCTGTCCTTTGCATATGGCGCGCGTGTGTGTGTGTGTGTGTGTGTGTGTGTAAGAACAACGCGTGTGACTTGTCATTGGAGTAGGTCATTGCAACCAGATGCCAAACAGATAATAGTTTGGGGAAGACAATATACTTCCAGATTATACAGATGTTCTGTACAAGGGAGATGAGCTTGCATTTGCAAAAAAAAAAAATTAAATAAAAAATTGTTGCTCTCCAACTACACACGCCTATTTGCTTCACTGAAGCTTGCTCCAAGAGAACCTTTCAAGAGCTGAGCTGCCGTCCTAGAAGGTGCATTCTTCACATACAAAATCTCCCATATTTGATCCTTACCCACAACTACAGGCACCTGTGATTTGAAAGCCTTGTCTAGTCCTCTCCTTGTCCCATACTTCAGGCAAGGAGAGAGATGCTGCTACATGCCTGCTCACCCTCTGGAAGCATTTTGTTTTGTTTTGTTTTGGAAGAGAGGAGCAAGGAAGGAATTTCTGACTGTTTTCTTCTTTGATTCTTTAAGCTATTCATGCCTATGTTGAGCAGGAACAACAAGCTATATCAGAAACAGCAAGGCTGGAAAACAGCAGGGAGCAGCCTCCTTGTTCTTACCTCCAGAAAATCGAGGTACCAAAAGAGGCTAACAGATAGCTCAAGGTGCCTAGAAGTGGTTCATGGAGGTAATATGTTTCAGGATTCTGAAGGTTTTTTATACATGTGGAACCTCACTCAGTCATTTCTAAGACAAGCAAGAACCACCATATCATCAGTAAAAATGTATGCACCAGTTCCATTCAGGGCCAAAAGGAGCAAGAAACCCTTCCCCTCTTTGCTGAGTTACAGTTTGGAAAGTTGATGAATGGATGCCAGAATTTGCTTGTCTTCTCCTTCCCTGCTCATTCCCTTTTCCTTTCATGTTGTGTCTTTTAGGTTGTGAACCTGTGGTCAGGAATTAACTTGCTTGTATCTTGAACACACTTACCAGGGAAAATGCCCTCCTATGTATAGTAGGACTTACATCTGGGTAAAAGGGATGTGGGTGGTGCTGTGGGTTAAACCACAGAGCCTAGGGCTTGCCGATAAGAAGCTCAGCGGTTCGAATCCCTGTGATGGGGTGAGCTCCCATTACTTGGTCCCTGCTCCTGCCAACATAGCAGTTTGAAAGCACAAAGTGCAAGTAGATAAATGGGTACCACTCTGGCGGGAAGGTAAATGGCGTTTCTGTGCACTGCTCTGGTTCGCCAGAAGTGGCTTAGTCATGCTGGCCACATGACCTGGAAGCTGTATGCCGGCTCCCTCCACCAATAAAGCGAGATGAGCACCGCAACCCCAGAGTCATTCACAACTGGACCTAACGGTCAGGGGTCCCTTTACCTTTACATCTGGATAAACATGCATAGTTTGTATTGTTTTTAGGAACTTCATTATTATTAATAATAATCACTGTGTTCTGTTGATATCACTCAGTTTGATGCTGAAGGTTATACAGACCTCTGCTAGTGATGTCATGATTGCCCTTTAGCATAAAGCAGCATTTCCTGCCGGACTTTTTTTGGGTGGGGGGCTGGCCTCTCAGCACCACTCTCCCCACTGACCATTCCCTTGCTCTTTTCCTCTGACGGCAATCTACACAATCTACTACTCAGAGGGAGAGGGCAAGGCGAGGGGCAGCAGTTGCTCCTTAAGCATGTAAGAAGAGCCCTGCTGGATCAGGCCGAAGGTCAATCCAGTCCAGCTCTCTGTTTCCATAGTACCCAACTGAATGCCCTTCGGAAGCCCGCAAACAGAACCTGAGCTCAGCAACATTCTCCCTAGTTGCAATTTCCAGTAACTGTTATTCTAAGGCATTCTGCCTCTGACACTAGAAACTGGTCTTTTCCCTGCTTGAACGTTTGGAGAGGGCAAGTGAATGGGCCATACCAGCGAGGAAGTGGAAGAGCGCCATGAGGTTGCTGCGGATGGACTTCTGCTAGCGATGGATGTCGTCAGGTGTCCAGCAATGGCGGCTTGTAGTATCAGCTTTGGCATAAGGGGTTGGAAACTGAAACATTTTCATGAGCCTTTGTAAGTTTGATTATCAATAGTCGTTAGAGGTCCCTTTGTGTATCAATGTTCTGAAACTAGGAACCATTATTACTGGCTCTTTCAGTGTAGGCATTACTGCTGTCACACAGTGTGTGAAAATTACGGTGCCACCCATGGGGTGAAAAACTGGCATTTCAGTTGACCAGGAGACACCATTCATTTTGCAAATCTCTTCGCTAACTGATTGGTTTACTTGATTAGAAAGCTGGACGAAGAAGCCATTATCTGGGGCTAGGAAATAGAATCAATCTGATTATTCGAAGCTGCCTTTCCTCTGGAATGCATAAACACCAAGCTGTTTGTGTCAAATGGGGACAAAAGAGTGGGAAGCACAATGTAAGGGACAAAATCCTCCGATGTCGTAAGTCCCGTGGAGATGCCATAGAGGGAATGGTCTGGTAATGGGGAAAAGGTGGGAGGATCTCAGAGAGCTGGGGCTTGAGGACTCCAGGGAGGGTGCCAGCGGCTTGCCCTCATCTCCAAAAATGTCAGGACCCGAGGAGGCAGATAGTGAGCTAGAGAGTAAGGAGCTGGATCCAGGGGAGGGACCAAGTGTTCTGAGAAGTGCTCTGCCACTGCATTTTATATTTTATTTCATAAAATGTATATAGTTGAAGTTAGTTGTTGTAGCTGTTTATTCGTTTTAGTCACATCCGACTCTTTGTGACCCCATAGACCAGAGCACGCCAGGCACTCCTGTCGTCCGCTGCCTCCTGCAGTTTGGTCAGACTCAGGTTGGTAGCTTTGAGAACACTGTCCAACCATCTCATCCTCTGTTGTCCCCTTCTCCTTGTGCCCTCAATCTTTCCCAACATCAGGGTCTTTTCCAGGGAGTCTTCTCTTCTCATGATGTGGTCAAAGTATTGGAGCCTCAGCTTCAGGATCTGTCCTTCCAGTGAGCACTCAGGGCTGATTTCCTTAAGGATGAATAGGTTTGATCTTCTTGTAGTCCATGGGGCTCTCAGAAGTCTCTTCCAACACCATAATTCAAAAGCATCAAATCTTCAGCGATCGGCCTTCTTTATGGTCCAGCTCTCACTTCCATACATCACTGCTGGGAAAACCATAGCTTTAACCATACGGACCTTTGTTGGCAAGGTGATGTCTCTGCTTTTTAAGATGCTGTCTAGGTTTGTCATTGCTTTTCTCCCAAGAAGAAGGCGTCTTTTAATTTCGTGACTGCTGTCACCATCTGCAGTGATCATGGAGCCCAATAAAGTTTGAAGTTAGTAATGCAGCTAAATACCAATTGCTAGAAACCACAGGAGGGGAGAGTGCTCTTGTGAAACCATCAGGCAACTGATGGATCACTGTGAGGAGAGAATGGTGGACTAGATGGGACATTGGCCTTAAGAACATAAGAAGAGCCCTGTGGAACATGCAAACAGTACTACTGCCCCCACCCCTGCAATCAACATGTGATATACACCATCAAGTCGCACTGAAATGAATGGGAAGGGATTGCACAAGAAAGAATAACGTTCTTGCCTACATTTGGGTCATTTCAACTGGGCTTGCCCAGGACCATTCTCAGTCTCATTTTCTGCTACCTTTAATGGCATTCAAAAACTTCCAGCTGATGCAGCTGCTCCACGATCACATAGTTGGAAGGGGCCTTGCAGGCTGCTTAGGGTGACTGGTTTATTCAGCAGCTATCCTGATCTCTTTATGTGGTGGTTGGACTATGTCTGATTTTTAATGAGCAGCCATTCTGATTTGTTTGTGGGGTGGTTATATGACAGCAGGCTTTCATCTTGATTTGCTTATGGGGTGTTTACACATCTTCCCACTAATCACACATTCATCCTGTGCTTTTCAGTGCATTTCTCTGTCACTTTTCAAGACACAAGGATTCTGTCTTTTAAAAAGTAGGTTTGTTCCTTTAAGGCCACAGAACAGTTTAATCCACTGTAAGTGCACAAACCTAAAGTTTTGGTGTGCGCTTGAATCCCTCCTGCAACATACTAACAGGCTGGAGTTACCTCTAGGTCAATCGTGTGTGTAATGCAGAGCATACCCAAAAGATGGCTAGCCAGCTTTTGCTTGAAGAGCCACCTTCCTTCTAGGTAACTGTTTCCATTATTCCACTGACCATGGTAGAAACTTCTTGGTTTCTTCTAATATTCAACTGACATCTACCATCCTGTTACTTAAGCCCTTTAGATCTAGTCCCATCCTCTGGGGCAGCAGAGAACATGTCTTTGCCCTATTTTATATGATAGTCCTTTGTGTATTTAAAAAGTACTATTGTGTCCCTCTACATTCTTCTCCTTCAAGCTAAACATTCCCAGCATCTTCTGCCTTGGTTTGCATAGTGCTGGCCATCCCTATTGCGCTCCTCTCAGCCCATTGCAATTTGTCTATATCCTCCTTGAAGGGATGCAGGTGGCGCTGTGGCCCAAACCACTGAGCCTCTTGGGCTTGCCGATTGGAAGTTCGAGCTCCCGTTTCTCTGTCCCAGCTTCTGCCAACTTAGCAGTTCGAAAGCACACCACTGCAAGTAGATAAATAGGTACCACTGTGGCGGGAAGGTAACTGGCGTTTCCGTGTGCTCCAGCTTCCATCACAATGTCCCGTTTCGCCAGAAGCAGTTCAGTCATGCTGGCCATGACCTGGAAAACTGTCTGTGGACAAATGCTGGCTCTCTCGGCCTGAAGCGAGATGAACGTCACACCCCATAGTCACTTCTGACTGGACTTAACCGTCCAGGGGTCCTTTAACCCTTTTTTTAAAAAATCCTCCTTAAAGTGCTCCAGATAATGTCTGACTTGCACAAAAAGTGGTGATACTAAATCCTTAGGAACTTTGGCTCTACTGATTTGTGCTTTGATCACTTCTCAGTCATGAGACACGTCAGCAGAGACCTTTATGATCATATTCTGCAGGATGTGTGCAATACCATTAGCGTACTGGAGCAGTAAAGCTGGTACCAATTTTAGAACAAGGAGAGCAGGCAGCAAGACTATGAGGTGCACAGACTTCCTCGTGCTTCTTCCAGCTTCTTAAAAAGTCTGCAGTGATCATCACTGACCAGAGGTCTCGGCAGCTGCCTGAAATGTAAATGGGATGCACTTCCCTCCTTGCAAGGATTTTGTGAGCGGAGGTTTGGCCCTAAGAAACAGCATGCAGATTGTGCCGCAGTGTCAGTTCCTTGACAATCGGTGACACTCGAAGCTTTCAGCAAAAAGAACAGATTGAAGACAGATTGCACGGATGATGTGCTGCGGTGCTACATAGATAGGGAGTGGCTACAGAGATATTTAATCATTCAACATTAACACAAGACATCTGTCATCATGCTCAGCAGTGATGGGGCTTTGCTGCAGCTTGGAGCAAAAACAATATGTTCTGGACCTCATAATCACTTGAGGGGAAATTCTACTTTTGCAAAGAGTTCTCTTAAGCGAACAGTATAAATCTGTATATTTTATTATAGCAATCCCAACTCAAATCCTTCAATAAATGGAGTTGTTATTAATGTGCAGCTGTTAAATAACAAAAAAGCAATAACAGATGAATCCCCGAATAATCATGCTGATCTCAAATGGTATGAACAAGGAACCAAAATAAATGCCTACACATTTTTATTATTGTTTTCTATACATGTTTCAGTTCCCCCCCCAAATCCTTGTTTCTTAATTCCTCCCCCCCAAATGTCTCATTCTGTAATTTAAATTGTTACGTGTGTTTGCTTGTTTGTTTCAATATTCATATACCACCTTTCTATGATGATGAGTACTCAAGGCAGCATACAGAATGTGCGTGTATAATGACCAAAATACTCTTTAAAAATAACAACTCCTAAAATACAGTCCTAATAAGAAAGCTTAGGCAAATGACAGAAAACAATACCATAAAACACATAATCAAAAAGGTTCAAAATAAATGATGCCTTAAGAATAGACGATTGTGAAATTTCGATATTTTATGGATTCAAGCACAGAAGTAAAATGAGATGGATACAAGCCCAGTTAAGAACTACAGCTTTAGATAAGACATGTTTTGAGAGGTTTCTGAATTAACTTTGCTCCCAGATGGTTTAGGCTGGTACATAATAACATGCCAGTTATTTAGTAGCATACTGTAGGTACAGCTACCATACTGCGAGTCTTGTGACTTCATCCTATGCATTCTCCATCAAAAAGCACACTGATGCATGTGTCACTGAAATATTCTCATGACTGTATTCCTTGCACGAGGACCCCCTGCCCCTACTAACAGTGCTACAGATGTGTATTATTTATTTGTTTCATTTCTGAAAGCAGTTTAACAATGGAAACATATATAAAAACATTTTCAAATCCAATACAGGTGTAGACTTGGATAACAATCTCCATTTTAAAAAACTTGTTGGGAAAGCCAGGGATTCAACAGGTAGGCTTTGAGATGGCCCCTATCCAAAAAGCAGTGGGAGGGAGTTCCAGAGGGTAGGTGCTGTTACATTAAAGGCCCAGTTCCTACATTGTATGGAACAAACCACATGGTGAAATGGTGCCTATAGGAGGCCCTATCCTGCAGAATGCATCATTCAGTTGACTATGAATGAGGTAAAATGACATTTCAGGTAAAGGTAAAGGACCCCTAGATAGTTAAGTCCAGTCTAAGGCGACTCATCTTGCTTTCAGGCCGAGGTAGCCGGTGTTTCTCCACAGACAGCTTTCTGGTTCATGTGGCCAGTATGACTAAACCACTTCTGGTGCAATGGAACATCGTGATGGAAACCAGAGCGTATGGAAATGCTGTTTACCTTCCCACTGCAGTGATACCTATTTATCTACTTGCACTGGTGTGCTTTCAAACTTCTACGTTGGCAGGAGCTGGGACAGAGCAACAGGAACTCACTCCATTGCAGGGATTCGAACCGCTGACTGTCCGATCGGCAAGCCCAAGAGGCTCAGTGGTTTAGACCACTGCGCCGTCCCAAGCATGCCAGTACCAGCACTTTGAACTTAGCCCAGTCGCTATCTGCAATTCAATCAACTTCAGGGGAAGCCCCACATAAGAGTAAATGCCACTTCTGGAACTACAGCGGAATATAGTGCAAGTTTACCACTCCATTCCATATTCTTTGCAAATGGATCCCCCCCCCCCCTGGAAGCAAATAATATGGAAGTTAGCACCAAACGTGCACTATTTTGCACTATTGTCTAGAAATGACTTTTACATTGTATGAAAGCTCAAACATAATGTGGAACTTAACTGTCAGAGAAATATTGCGAAAACAGAATAAACTGCCATGTGAATGTAGCCTCAGATATGGAAAACAGTCCACTAGTTTTCCTGATTATATTACTACTTCTTCTGCCCTGCTTTCTCATGTTTCTTTCTGATTGCAGTACCTGCTGGGTTACAGAACTGTGGCTTTTTGACTGGTATATGAGCATGCCATGCCAAGTTCCATTCATACCAGTGGGTGTGGTGTGGCACAACAATTAATATTATTGGACAATATTGCTACTCCCCTATGATTCCTGCACACACCTGCTTCTGTTCCCCTGTGAGTCACCCATGAAAACACCAGGAATGAACTGTATGTAGGTATACCTCAGATTCCATCTCTGTATGCCCACAATATTCTGCATTAACGGGGGTTGCAAACACATGCTGTTAGCTTTCAACAGTCTGCAGTAGCCTAGGTAAGAATAAAGGGACCCCTGACCATTAGGTCCAGTCGTGACCGACTCTGGGGTTGCGGCGCTCATCTCACTTTATTGGCCGAGGGAGCCGGTGTACAGCTTCCGGGTTATGTGGCCAGCATGACTAAGCCACTTCTGGCGAACCAGAGCAGTGCACAGAAACGCCGTTTACCTTCCCACCGGAGCGGTACCTATTTATCTACTTGCACTTTGACATGCTTTCGAACTGCTGGGTTGGCAGGAGCAGGGACCGAACTATGGGAGCTCACCCCGTCGCGGGGATTCGAACCGGTGACCTTCTGATCAGCAAGTTCTAGGCTCTGTGGTTTAACCCACAGCGCCACCCGCGTCCCTGTAGTAGTCTACTTTTATGTTATTTTGATGAAGTCAAAGCAATATTCATCTTTCTTGGGAGCTGTCCAAGGCTCTACACAATCTGAGCCATCCTTGGCTACTTGAAACCTGTTCTCCTTACTTTGCTTTTTGATGCTGGATGATCCATGGCCTGGGTCTGTACCCTCCAGATCTTATAAAGTTTCCTGTGGGCTCATTTTTTCTTGAGTAGGGTACAATCCTGTACAGCTGCTGTTCATTTCACATGTTTATTTGGCTACTCTTTGTATCCCACCCTTCTCCCAAGGAGTTCAGAACGGCTTACAGTGCTCCTCCCATTTTACCCTCACAACAACCATGTGAGGTTGCTTAGGCTGAGATTTAGCAGCTGGTCTGAACACAAGCCAGAAAGATTAATGGTTGAATGGGAATTTGAACCCATGCCTAAATCCAACTCTGAACGTGGCAGCTTCTCCGCCTTGGATTGGGCCCTAACATGTGCTCGAACCCCTCAATAATTTTTGCAGTCCCAAGCAGGCAATGAAACAGGACATCTGTTGAGCCCTTGGTGGGCTGACATACATGGTTGGTGAGGGGGGTGTTGTAAGTCTTGTGTTATATCCATTTTAGAGATTGATCAGCTGAGGCAAAGAGATTTTAGCTTTTCTATGAAAACTATCAATGAAGTTGAAAGCAGGCATGGGATGAAATCAAGTAAACCTCCTTAACTTCTTGTCTCCCATAATTAGGAAGGATATTTTCCCCACTGAAAATAATTAAAGATGGCACCTATATAGCTGTAGTACCAGAAGGAGTTTAGTCCTTGAAAGCAATGATGCACAACTGTTAACTCAAGTTTGGGTGTCAGTCTGCATTTGGAAGAAGATGACAGCCATTGGTGAATTCTAAATGCGACAGGGTGCTTCTTTATCTTATGGTCATATGTCTATTTTAATTTTTAGATGGGTTAACTTTCCCCCCCACTCCAAGCCATACTTTGCAACAGGGGGCTTCCCTCTGAAAATTAATACCATATGGTAAGCTATTCAAGCTATCAAACTTGGATAGTAATTAATATAGAAATACTTCTGTGGATGCTTTGTAACCCAGTGTGTGCCAATTAGAGATGGGTGAACTGGCCTGGAAATAGTAAAGGATCAGACATGCTTTAACCCAGATTTCTAACTGTGCTGAATTCTGTGCCAGGCAGCTCTTAGAAAGCGCAGATCTGTGCCTCTTAATCCCCCTGCCCATTACTCAGGGTAAACTCAATTGAGTATGGCAAATGGTTTTCAACCCGTACTCCAGACCACTTAAATTGCTGGGTATCTCAACACACCACTTACTAAACTTTGTCCTTTGGTGCTGGCATCACCAACATCAGCAGCAGCATCATTATGAGGCCCTGGGCCAGGCTGCTAAGAAGGGCCTTTTATTATTTATTAAATTTCTATACTGCTCTTCATCGAAGGATCAGAGGGCAGCTTACAATATAAAAACAGAAAAAAATGCATGCTATAGTAATGAACCCCCCCCCCCCCGTTTAAAAGGCCATAGCTTGTTTAAGTTACAGATAGGTAGCCGTGTTGGTCTGCCATAGTCAAAACAAAATAAAAAAAATCCTTCCAGTAGCACCTTAAAGACCAACTAAGTTAGTTCTTGGTATGAGCTTTCATGTGCATGGTATCTGAAGAAGTGTGCATGCACACGAAAGCTCATACCAAGAACTAACTTAGTTGGTCTTTAAGGTGCTACTGGAAGGATTTTTTTTTATTTTGTTTTGACTATAGCTTGTTTAGTTAGCCAAAGGATGGAGAAGAGGAATACTTTTGCCTGATGCCTAAAGATATGCAATGAAGTTGCCAGGTATGCTTCCCTGGAGAGTGCATTCCGCAAGCGGGAAGCCACCCTCCGGACCTCTCATGGAGGAGGCACACAAAGAACAGCTTCCAGATCACCCTCTTCCTGCCCAGTTGGGAAAACATGGTCCAGATGCATTGGGACAGCCCCATGGTTATGAAGTCCTGAGCCACCCCAGAGCCAGTCGCCTTGGCATGAATGTTGAAGTCCCCCAGTCTGAGATTCCGCAACACTGTTTCTGACGGCCACCAACTTGGATGGCTGTAAAAGAGAATTAGACAGAGGCCAGAGATATCTAGTCTGATGCCACATGCCTGATCATCTGTATTACTGTTTCCCTGGGTAAGGGGTTATATACTGGTGGTGGTGTTCTGTGACTGGGTGTTGAGTTACACCATTCCCTATGCTCTTTCGTGGTGATGTGGGCAGGGTGCTCATGAATGAGGAGGAGAAGCTATTCCCTTCCCTCCCACTGAAGTCTAGAAGAAGGAAATTTTATGCCGCAATTCTGAGGCTAAACAAGTTCAATAATCAAAAAGCTGTAGTCACATAAGGATACATGGTAACACAAAAGTGGTGCCATGGATGTCTTACTACAATTTCCCCCATTTTAGCCACCTGCGATCTTCTTTTAGCATATCTGTCGTGGGTGGCCTCATAGGCTGTGTTTTGCCAGCCTTCGTGGCTGGGGCTGATGGGAATTGTAGTCCAAAACATCTGGAGGGCACCAGATTGGTGGAGTCTGCTTTATAGGCTGATATTTCACTCTTTTGATTAATTTCATTAAAAATGTTGGCCAGAGCTTACACTGGATTAGCAACCATTAGCATCTCATCACTGCATACTGTACAATTATCTGTTCCATTTTTTTAATTGATTAATTATAAGCCACTGTTATGATATTATTCTGAAATGTATTTGGTGACAGATGTTCACTAAAAAGGGGACATGGCAATAGGAAAAATATGTATGTTCTCCTCTCTTTTGAGAGTTTAAACATTTTAAAGTATAATTTATGTGCTTGCCCAAGAGAATTGTACAAATTCTTGCACTATCTCTGGAAAGAGAGCTTTAAGGATTCTCTGCTTTGTCAAAGTCTTGAACGTGTTCTTTTATTTCCTTCTTTAATTATCATCTCTCTCTGTATCTAATACTATCTCTAAATTTCCTGCACTTTAGCTGTTAACTGACTATTAGCTTGTGCTGCTAAATTTACTGGAAGAAACAGGAATGTCACAATAGCAACAGTTTTGTTCACAGTCTAAAATGGGCAAACAAGGACTAAAAGCTTGGAGGGCAGGCTGGCTAGTGCCAAATAGCAAGGCAAGGTCCTGATTTTCAGGACCTTGGAAAGCTCTCGTTCAAGAGATATGTTGCCTCAGAGTCACCTGGGACTGACACAGAACACCCTACTTGTGCAAGGTTTCTGTGTTTCTGAAGCAGTTTTGCTCCTTTTGGAGGATGTTGATTTAATGAATATGGCAGCTATTGTATGTGGTTCAGAGTTCCTTCTTTGGTGCTTATATTTTCTTTTTTTCCATTTTAATGAGAGGCTCACTAATGAGCTTGATGGTTTCTGTTTAAATTAGCACATTTGGAAAGAGTGATCAAAATTGTAAGTTGAGGCAATTGGACAAGCATAGTGCACTAAAATAATAGCTCTTTTGCAGAGAGAACTGAAGTGGACATCCTTTTAGCTAGTTTGCAGCTTATCACAGCTGGAGTTCCACTACTCAGTTCTGCCGTGTGGCCAGGTCTTCCCACCAGCCCACCAAGTTGCAGCTCCTGTTGTCCTTTCAATTAACTCTAATTAGGTATAAGCAAGTGCAAATAATTGCTGTGTCCGCAGCTAATTTAGTACTTGTGCTATATTTAATTTACAAGGGATGCTGGACTTTGACTGAAAGACTAATGGAGATCCCTCCATCGACTTCAGAGTATTTTGTAGAGGGTCCCTTGGTAAATAGGGACTGAATTCAGGAAGGTAAGAGTCTCTTTATTTTGAAGGGTTTCAGATGGTTAAATAATTTGGCTCACCAGCTGTTTATTTTAAGCAAGCAGAATTTATAATGGCTGGCAAAACACTTAAATCATTTGGGGTATCAAATGATTTAAGGAGTTGGGTATATGATTTATGGAGTGCTGTACATAATTAATCCTACAAGGGGGACTTTGAATTTACATTCAGTGGCTTCTAACCATTATGGCTATATTGTACCTCAGTTGTCAGAGGCATTGTTATGCCTTTGAACACCACTTGCTGGGAACGGCAGGAGGGCAGTGTGCTGTTGCACCCATGTCCATCTTGCAGGCTTCCCAGAGGCAACTGATTGTCCACAGTGGATTTCTTCCACTGTGCAATTTGCAAGATAGCATACATCATTTCAGGTTGTGCTAATGTAACTATTTTTGGTATGCTTCTTAATGTTTGTTTATATGCCAACAGTCATTACTAAGCGTCTCTGAAGGGACTCACGGCAAAGGCAGTGGCAGAGACAAGTAATATATACACGTAAACCATTAATAGTGTTTTGTCTAAATAAAATGATTTTTATACAGTACTAAAATTAAATCATTATCACATACAGCGGTATCTCGGGTTACAGAGGCTTCAGGTTACAGACTCCGCTAACCCAGAAATAGTACCCTGGGTTAAGAACTTTGCTTCAGGATGAGAACAGAAATTGTGCAGCAGGAGGCCCCATTAGCTAAAGTGGTGCTTCAGGTTAAGAACATTTTCAGGTTAAGAATGGACCTCCAGAACGATTTAAGTTCTTAACCTGAGGTACCACTGTAGTAACATATGAGCACCACCAAATTCTCAGCTGTAGTGAAACAATCTGATTCTTAAATTTGTTCTTGTTGGATTTAGCTGTGCCTTCTCCACCTCAGCCTCCAATGTAATCTTCAAATAAGTGCCAGAAAAATAATGACAGGCCCTTATAAAAACAAAAAAACCTATAAATATACAGAAACCTCTAAACCTGAGGCATATTATTATTTCAAATAATAGCTTCACCACCCAACTGTTTCCAAAGCTACCTAAATGCCCCACTGGGCCTGTGTTCTGTGAAGTAGCTGAAAAGGGTGCTACATGGTAAGGTAAAAGGTAAAGGACCCCTGGTCGGTTAAATCCAGTCAAAGGTGACTATGGGGTGTGGCACTCATCTCACTTCAGGTTGAGGGAGCCAGTGTTTGTCCACAGACAGATTTCCAGGTCATGTGGCCAGCGTGACTAAACTGCTTCAGGCGCAACGGGACATTGTGATGGAAGCCAGGGCACACAGAAATGCCAATTACCTTCCCGCCACAGCAGTACCTATTTATCTACTTGCACTGGTGTGCTTTCAAACTTCTAGGTTGGCAGAAGGCCAGTGAGGAATCTGGACACAAAAGGGCATATTATGCATCTTTAACTAATGTAAACTTTGCACAGCATTGGGTGGGAGAAATGCTCTTAAAATGAATTTGTTGTTGCCGTGAATTGAGGCACATGGGGTGCAATCCAATATATGTCAGCTCAGAGGTAAGTCCTGCTGTCTAATAGACCATGCTCCCAGGTAAGTGTGTATTAGGCTACAATCCAGTATTGTCTGGGAATAAGTCTCAATGACTTGTCGATCAGAAGGTCAGCAGTTCGAATCCCCGTGACGGGGTGAGCTCCTGTTGCTCGGTCCCTGCTCCTGCCCACCTAGCAGTTCGAAAGCACACCAGTGCAAGTAGATAAATAGGTACCACTCCAGCGGGAAGGTAAACAGCATTTCTGTGCGCTGCTCTGGTTTGCCAGAAGTGGCTTAGTCATGCTGGCCACTTACCCTTTATCTAAGTCTCAATGAACTCAGTGGGCTTATTTCTGTGTAGACATGTATAGGATTGCAACTGTAAGTGTATGAGGCAGGTGCCATTTCAGGTTACCGAAATAAGTGTGTTTTTTTAATGGATATATTTTGTATCTTGCCATGTTAGGAACTGGATGTTCATTTACTTCTCTCCCCGCACCCACTGTGTATTTCTCCACGAATTAATTAAAAGATCTAGCCAGGACTGCTCTGACAGCTGTCTTGCTCTTCCACTTTCCAGCAGTTTGATTAATCTGTGACACTCCAGATGCAAAAGTCGAGTGTGTCAACACACGCTTTGCTCTTATCTTAAAGTCCATTTAAATCATGACTGCTCTTCTGTTTTTAATCAAAGAGAAACGCCTTAAGAAAGAAATCTATTACCAGGAATTAGCAAGGATGTTGACTGGGCACCCTGCAGACGAGGCTAACAGGAATATATTGTAGAACCAGAATTGGAGCGTGCAACCAGCTGAATGGGTGTGACTTCAGATATATATTAATTATAAAGGAAATTATAATTATAAAGAAAATGTGAGGGTGCACTTTTAGCCTCTCCCTTTCCTCCAGATGATACTAATACATCATTCCTGTATCTGAAATTCATATGTGACACCTACACAATAACCCCTTTTGAGGCAAGGTGCTTGAGAGGGTGGTTGCAGTTCAGCTCCAGGTACTTTTGGAGGAAACCAATAATCTGGACCCATTCCAGTCTGGGTTCAGGTCTGGCTTTGGTACAGAATCAGCTCTTGTCATGCTCCTTGAGGGATAGAAATGGGGAGTGTGACCCCCTGCTCCCATTGGAGCTGTCAGTGGATTTTGACATCATTGACTCTGGTGTACTGCTGGACTATTTTTGTGGGCTGGGAGCCGAAGGCAGTTTTTACAATGGTTTCACTCCTACCGGCATAGATGATCTTAGAGAACAGAACTGGGGTGTCTACACCCTGGCAACTCAGTTGTGGGTTACCACAAGGCATTGTTTCGTTCCCATTCTTATTAAACATCTATATGAAGCCATTGAGAACAGTCATCAGGAAGTCTTCGGTATACTAACACCCAGTTCTATTTCTCCATTAAATCTGAGACAGAAGAGGCTGTGCGGAAGCTGAAGCTGAAGGTAGGTTAGGTGTGGATCAGTAGACAGAAGCTGAATCCTGCTAAGACAAAGGTACTGTAGGTGAATGGTTCCCCGGTCTGAGAATTGGGAGTGTTGCCTAGATTCTGCTGTCCACAAAGGTGAGTGTGGTTTCTTGATAAACATGCAGAAATTAGGATCCTAACAGTTAAAAGCTAGAGGCAGGCATTAATTTGATCGGTCACTTCAGAGGACTAAGGAGATATCAGGTGCAACTATTGTTGTTGTTGTTTAGTCGTTTAGTCATGTCCAACTCTTTGTGACCCCATGGACCAGAGCATGCCAGGCACTCCTGTCTTCCACTGCCTCCCACAGCTTGGTCAAACTCATGCCGGTAGCTTCGAGAACACTATCCAACCATCTCGTCCTCTGTCGCCCCCTTCTCCTTGTGCCCTCAATCTTTCCCAGCATCAGGGTCTTTTCCAGGGAGTCTTCTCTTCTCACGAGGTGGCCAAAGTATTGGAGCCTCAGCTTCAGGATCTGTCCTTCCAGTGAGCACTCAGGGCTGATTTCCTTCAGAATGGATAGGTTTGATCTTCTTGCAGTCCATAGGGACATAAACCTGTGCCAGACAACTAGGCAGAGACTGGAGGAATGTTAAGGAGTTTGTTCTTCCTTGTAGTCCATACAATGGGGCCAATGCACAGAACTGATTTGTCAAGGATACATTCATCTTTCTGTCTTATGTGTTTGTAGATGCTAAATTGGTCTGGAGTATTACAGCAGCACTATAAGGTAGGTTTGAGTTAAAATGGCATGCTTTCCCATAGAGCTTTATGATGCAGCTGCTTCAGCCAGCAGACTCCAATGGAAGCAACCATTACCTTGTGTCTGATCAACAGGTATGTCTAGCTTTGGAGCATGATACTTGACCCAGAAGGGGAGACCTGCATGGAGATGAGCAAATCCATAATCATTCACTTCCTAATTGCTGAGGACACACTAGAAAGGTGATATTGCTCTTTTTGGAATGCCCTCTGGCAATGTTTTGACGAGTCTTACATTTTGTTGCTGCTATGGTTAAACAGTTGGGAGTCAGAAATCCTCGCTGATCTTCTGCAAGTCACCCAGAGATCTATCAGTACATCTCGATCTACTTTCTGCGCTCCCAACGCAAACGCAATCCCCAGGATTGCCTTACACGTGACTGTAGAGTCTCCATGTGCCCTGGAGGGAGGGGATGCTAGAAAATTAGAGCGAGGAGCGATGTTTGATGTCCTGCTCTTTAAGGGATTAATAATCTTTTGGCGTCGGGGAATAGGCCAAAAATCTTCCCTTGCAAAATAATGAGCAGAGAAACATTTACTGATTAGTTTAATTCCAGATAATCCTATCTGATGAGCATATATCAAGAGATCCTTTAACTGATTTACTGTCAAAAGGCTCAGTCCAGAGCATGCTCTACTTGTGTTCATCTTTGCCCCCACCTCCTCCCTCTTGCAAGAAAGAAAGTGTGCAAATCATGGGAGAACGCAGTGCGGAAGTGCAAAACCCATGTCCGTGCAAAGCGAAGCCCAGGAGCAAAAAAGTACACTGACAAAGGGTTCAGAGTAGAAGATGCGTAGAAAATACGCAAGCTAGAGCACGCAACAGGCACATATTCCTGCAAAATCCCCAGGTACGCTGCACAAAGCCCGTCTTTATGTCTAGCTGGTAGTTTTTGTCTGCTTCTGTGTAAGTAATCACATCTCTCTCTCTCTAAAGTGCAGGAGATTTAAAACTCTTATTTCCTCTCCTCTGTCTATCGGCTTTCTCTCGCTTTTGAGCTTTTATGTTTCATAAACTGATTAGGAGCAATTATATATGCTTTATCCCTAAACTTTCCAAATGACTTGGCCATATGCATATTTAAGGCTTCCTCATCCCCGCCAGGAGCTCAGCCTTTAACGTAAAACTGCTGAAATTAAGCTGATTCTGGTGCCACGTCAAAAAAAAAGGGTGGGGGGAGGGGGAAATTAGGGGTTTATCCATTAATATCTAGTCGGACAGGAAATTTGTTGTGGGTGGTGGTCGGATTACTGCTTCTCTAATTACTACATCAGATTTGCTCCCTGGCACTACCAGTGAAAGTCTTCCTCCCCACCCCACCTCAGTATTTTTACTGTGTTTACAGTTTTAAGCAGGTTTTAATAATAACAAAGAAAAAAAGAGTACAAATAAATAATGCAATTGTCGTTACTTGGAGATCATAAATACAATAAATGTAAAACTCGCAAAGTCAGTACCAAGACATGCCATCAGTAAAAGATTTTGCAGCTTGTGACTACATAGCAACAGACAGTAATTCCAAAAATAAAGTACAGATGACAAGCTAGAATTTTACTAAATCCAGACATTTGCCTAAACCAGTGGGACTTGGTGTCCTTCAGCTGCTACATTCACATCAGGGCCAGCCCAATACATTTTGTCACCTGAGGTGGACCCCAAAATTGGGGGGGGGTAGTCCTCCCCACTGGGGAAGTAGAGATGAAGGAAGATCTACATCAGGGACAAGTTGGGGGAAGGAAGGTTGACATTGGGATCTGCTGCCTCAGTGAATCCTGCCACCAGAGGCACTCACCTCACCTTGTCACGTGTGGGCCGGCCCTGATTCACACAGAAAATAAAATCAAACCTAATGACAATAAAGCAATATTGGGCACTTTGGCCTCTGGATACTTTTAACTTACGCAAAATAATTTCAAGGCAGGCAAATTGCCAAGTCTTGGTATACCAACAATCCAAATGATCAAGACTGAAAATCTTCCAAAACTTTGCAATTGTAGCCTGTTCTGCTGTAAGGAGATGTGAAACAGATTCTCTGTTCTTCAAATCCTGATCAGTGTTCACAAATCAATTTGAAAGTGCCAAATAAGAGGAAGAGCGGACTGTTTACTCAGTTATTTATTTATTTTATTTCATAAAATTTATATACCACTTGATTGAAAAAACGCACACACCCTCAACATGGTTTACAAAAGGAGTGAAACAAAATTATTGGTAAAAACTGTTTAAAACAGCTATTTAAAACATTTTATAAAAAATTAAAGGCAGCAACTTTCTACATATCTGGATAGGCTTGTATAAAAAAAATTGTTTTGTTTTAGGTGCCTAAAAGAATACAGTGAAGGTGCCAGCCTGATGCCAGTAGGGAGTTCCAAACTGTAGGTACTGCCACACCATAAGATCAATTTCTTACAAATATGGAACGGGTGTTATGTGATACCTGTAACAGTGGCACAGATCTAAGCAGTTGAGTGGGCATTTATGTTCTCAGTGATACCTTTTCCCAAAACCCCTGGGAAACCTAGCCAGACGGGTGGGGTATAAATTATTATTATTATTGTTATTGTTATTGTTATTATTATTAATTTGGGGACAATTCCACCACATTTCAAAAAAAGTCTCATTTTCCTGGCACTCACTCCAGTATAATGGGATGGCGCTCTAGTGTATAAAAGAGAAAGATTGTGACCTTTAATATCAACCATGTTCTATTTCCAATGAGAGTTCTCTAGGATGCCCCCACCAAGGCCTATGAGCCTGGTTTAAATTAAAAGTGGCCTTTAACAAAATGTTCTACGCAGTGAAACCAGCTCCTTTATACACTCTGAAGAGTCAACAATAATTCTCTCGACTGGGGTTAACTGTCTAGTGACATCTTTTTAAACTGATCGGCAGGGAAGAAATGCTCTTAATTGACAACCTAAAAGCCGGTGAAGGGGTTTATCCCCCAAACAAGTTTCCATTGCCACAATAGTTAAGGGAGTGCCTTATTTATAAAAATCCAGCAAGAGGAACAATTTACAAGTTTGCCAGGAGTCATTTTATTATATATCCTGCTTTTATTTTTTGAAGGGTGGGTAATGTTACAGTGATAAGCAGAGACATTTCTGGTGCTAGAATCGCCACCCAAAGGTTAAATAACTTAGGAATAGAATTCATGTTTCCAAAAATGTTTAGTATTTAGTAAGGCACTATGTGTCTCAAGGTTCTCCATTGTTACCCACTGTAGCCAAAGGAGCTTTTTCCCAAATCAGTGTGCATAGGATTTCAACTATCAATTATAATACACAAATTAATCTCTTATAGGTACACTAAACTCAGTATTGTTAATATGAACTAAAATTCCTAAGCATATCCTTTCAACCTTCCACGTCTTTAAAAAAAAGAAAAACCCCCACTTTATTTACTTAAATTAAGAACAAATTTTAACATGCTAATATTTTCATTAGGATGTTCTGGATACAACTACTGTTCCAAAATGCATTCAGCT